>NC_090449.1:195945171-196691865 GCF_031143425.1 Pleurodeles waltl
CAGGACTTCAGAAAACTGAGTTATCAGCTTCCAGAGACCTTGTGACTCCTGCCAATGTTTCCACCTCCATAAATCTGCTGAGTCAAACCGTAGTGGAATACAAATAAACCAATGCATGAAGCACAGGCGTCGATATAAAACCCATTCAAACCATTGTATTTGCTGTTCATTTCACCAGGTGTGAACGGCAAATAAATACAAATAGCAGGCAGATTACTACCAAAATATATTTATATTGTGCACAACAATAATTATGTAATGTTTAGAAAATCTTAAATTGTTTATGCAAAGACGGTGCTTAAAAACCAGGATGTTATTCATGTGGACCATGCAATGATGTATGGCAACCAGTACTTTACACATGCAAAACGATATGTCACGTATGCAAACCAGTAGATTAAATAAGAGCACTAGTACAACATACATGCAAATCAACATGTAAGATTTAAAAATTTAAATTATTGAATGTTTTAACCAAAAAATTACACACTGAACCCAGAACATGACAAGAATAAACCAATATATCATGTACATGATCCATAGAAATATGTGCGTCAACCGGTATAATATAAATGCAAATAAATACGGGATTCAGGCAAGTATGCCATTTATGCATGGGAACCAGTATAGCATGCGCCCAAAGCAGCATATAATACTTTTAACTCAATAGACTGTACACTACAAACAATATATTACACATACAAACAGGTGTATTAAAAAAGTGAACCAATGTGCTATGTATACAAACCATGCAGTTATGCAAGTGTACCTGTACATTATGAATACAATTCACTACTATACAATGCTTTAAAACTGATAGGTTACATAGTGGAATATAATATACATGCAAACCAATACACACTAAGGGGTGTAGCGCAGTGCCACTCTTCTTGCACCCCTTAGCACCCCCCTACTGCCACCATGTGTACACTGTATTTAACATACAGCGCACCATGGCACAGGGTAGGGGGCAATAGCATCAACATTTTTGAAGCTATTGATGTACTATTTAGGGTTAGCTCCAAACGTCTGGCGCTAACCCTGGACAGTACATAGGGGACCATTGCAACCAATGGTGTGCTCCCCTTTAACACCTGCTCTGAGCACGTGTTAAAATCAGCCACAAAAAATGACGCAGTGGAATCATTTAGATTGCACTGCAGTGTTTTTGCGGTCCCCCTAACTCCCCCTTTTCATATATTATGCATGGCCCATGCATAATGTGGTGCAAAGTGTTACAAAGTGGGGTAATTCATGCATTCACTTCTTTGTAAATATGGTGCAGTGATTTTTGAAGCCTAACGCCACAATAGCATTAAGAAAATGACATTGATGTGGAGCTATTGCTTCTTAAATTTAGTCGTAAGACTGAACATATATATATATATATATATATATATATATATATATATACTTAAAGATTTTGCTGTGTAAATGGCAAATGACTTTGTCCCTATCTAGCCCAGAGTCGATAGAACTGTGCTGATCCTATGCTTAAAAACTTTGCTAGATAAACAGACATTTGAGATGAGCAAATCTAAAGTGTCGCTGGTGTTGCAGGGTGCTCCTTACTGGAGCTGCTCTCCACCTAAACTTGGGAACTACCTAGAGTTCCCTCTTCTTTTTTGAATAATTTACGCATTACTCTAACCATGGAAGGGCTTTGTTTTGACTTATACTGAGTGCTCCCTTGTGCCTGGATAAAGCTAAACCCATCTGAAGAGCTCTAATGAGAGCAAAACATGTATCAGGGGTTGCCTTTACTCATTCCAGGTTGGCTTGGATGGTATTTTACTATTCCAAAGCTGTAATACTGTGCCTGGAGTGGTGAATGACTTTTGTCACCCAGAGCTCTCTCTTCTTTTATATATATATATATATATATTTTTTTTTTCCACTGAAAAAAACAAAGGTTTAGGGGCATTATAGTTAGGTTCTGAATTTACTCGGACCAACCAATAAAATTCAGTAGTTATAGTTATGGTTATAACTTGCATCCTAAGGTAACTATAACTCGCGCCCCCACCATGCACAGTTTTCTCATCAATAAAGTTATTGCAAATGTTGCAGTGATAATATCAAGAGCCACAGAAGAAGTAATCAATTATGTAACATGTGGATTAATTAGATGAGCATGGCAAAGGCGATTGTTATTATGATTAAGAAATGACCAAGAATGAATTGTACTTATATTGATTTAAATGAATTTATTAGCGTGAATTACATGTGTGCAGAAAAAGAAATGCACATATAAATTGTTTCTAATGTCAGTCATAAGTAATGATGACAATCAAATAATTTGCTTTACATATTTGATTTTCATTGTAAGGTGTGCAATATAATTTGTATGTATTAATTTCATTAAAATATGTATTTAGGCTTCCTTAGCTAGACTAGACCTGAAGATTCATTTTTGCAGCAGTAGTGGAAAAGTTCTAATTCTTCCGTTCCCTTTGACCTGTTGCTGCATTCCACCCTGTTATCCGATTTTAGAGAAGTTATGGAAACTAACAAAGCCAACAGATGCAAATACTTATTAGGTGCAGAGTTCATTGTTTCCTCGTAGTATTAATTGCTTTATTGTTAGGATTGTTTTCCCCTGCACCTTCTGTAGTAAATGAGCTATAGTCTTTTGGTCCCTCCAAACACTGAGGGGCAAATTTATGGAAAGTGGCGCCCCTTAGCAACCCCCTTACTGCCATCATGTGTGAGCCGTATTTAAAATACGGTGCACCATGGCGCAGGGTAAGAGACAATAGCATCATTTTTCATAACACTATTGATGTACTCTGTAGGAGTAGCACCAAAATATTGGCACTACTTCTACAGAGTACATAGGGCCCCATTCTAAAGAATGGAAGCCCCTAGAGCAGGCGTTAAAAGTGCAGTAAAAAATAGCTCAAGGAAATCTCATAGATTTCCTTACGCCATTTTTCTGGCTCCCCTAATGGGGGAACGCCCCTTTTTGCATACATTATGACTTGTGCAGGCATAATGTAGCACAAAGGGTTACAGTGGCTCAATGCATGCATTGCACCACTCTGTAAATAAGAAACAGGAAGTTCAGCCTCGTTGGGTCACATTAATGTAAAAAATAATGACGTTAATGTGGTCCAAGGTGGCGCTAGGCCATTATAAATATGCCCCTGAGTCTTATAGACAGTGACTTACACATATTAGATATTAAAGCTTTGCATATAGACATTCTAGAGCAGATTTTTCATCAAATGTATATTTTTCAAATTGCTTTATGAGTATATTGACATCATGGATGCAATGGATTACTATGTTTGTACGCAGTTGTCTGCTTTAGTGTCCAAAGGCATCACATATCATCCAATTCCTCTAACCTATGGAGTTTGCTATGGTCTTTTATTGAGTATATTTTATAGACAGGGTAGCTTTCACTGTTACTTCTTGCATTGTGATTCAGTTCCATCGGAGGTTTCTTTGTTTAAACATTTGAATACAAAACCTTATTTTAAAGGTGCAGAAATAGCAGGTAAATATTTTATACCATTCAGAACACTAGACACTGCATATGCACATAGACAAAACGTGTCTTGTGAAATGACAGAAGGGGAGAAGAAATTTTTTAATCAAGTGGAAGACAGAAGGAATGCTCTATAGTCTACATCTGGAACATAAGGACCTTAAGAGATAGCACAGGTAGACAAGAGAAGAAATTGAACATCAAGTGAAGGGAAACTGTTAGACCCTGCATCATTTGGTGTGTTTCCCCTGTCTTTTTTCCTTCTGACCTCCTGTTTGTATGGTATGCTGGACTTGGTAGTAGCTGGTGTATTGTCTCTGCGCACTTTACCACTGCAGATCAGTGCTAAGGTGCACATGCTTCCTGTATAATTGCATTTGTGATTGGTTTATCCCTTATTGGCATATTTGGTTTATTAGTAAATCCCTAGTAAAGTGCTCTAGAGGTGCCCTGGGCCTGTAAATCAAATGCTACTAGTGGGCCCACCGCACTGATTGTGCCACCCACATGACTAGCCCTGTAAATATGTTTCAGACCTGCCACTGCAGTGTCTGTGTGTGTAGTTTTGCACTACCAATTCAACCCAAGTATACCCACTTGCCAGGCCCAAACCTTCCCTCTTACTAACTGTAAGCTAGGTATGCTCTAGGGCGCCCCATTGGTAGGGTGCAGTGTATTTAAAAGGTACAACAGGTACTGGTGTGTTTTACATTTCCTGATAATGAAATACTGCCAACTTCGTTTTTCATTATTGCAAGCCATATCCCTCCCACAGGTTAACATGGGGACTGCATCTAAATATCTTTTAAGTGCAGTTTCCTATTGGGAGCAGACAGAGATTTGGAGTTTGAGGTCTCTGATGTCACAATTTAAAAATATATCTTTTGGTACAGTTGATTTTTAGATTGTCTTTTAGAAAGTGGGTATTTTCTTGCTTAACCATTCTGTGCATCTGCCTGCCTGTGGAATCCAAGACTGGGTCAGAATCACAGTTGGGCTGTTTGTGAATTCCCTCTAGACAGTGACACTAAGGGAGATAAGGTGTCTTTTGCATATCCTGATGAGTCTTCCTGGGCTAGAGTGGGGAGAGAGGAGCTGATATCTGCACCTGAAAGGGCTGTGCCTGTCCTCACACAATGCAGACTCCAAACCCCTGGAGTGTGTCTGAGGCCAGGCCAGGGCAAGACAGGATCTTGTGACTAACATAGAATTTCTATTGCGGTTTACCTACTTCTAAGGCAGAAATGACTATAAGTAGGGGACCCAAAACCCCAGACTTTTAGAACACTTCTGAATCAAAAGGAGCCTCTTCCAACAAGAAGAGTGGAAGTGCTGGAGGAGGAGTACTGTCCCTTTGCTATGTGTGCTTTGCTGGGTTGGCCTACAGGTGCTGCTTTTTGCCTTAAAGAGGACAAAGAAATGACTTTGCTGTGTATACTGCATGTGAAGTTTCTCCAAAAGCTTGAAGTAGAGCTTGCCTCCTGTTCGAAGTCTCAGGGATATAAAAGACTTCAGGCTTATCTGTCTACAGCACTGGGAACTGTGTGTTTTGTTCTACAACAGAAGACAAAACACCACAACGCCGTCAACGATGCAGCTGCCTGCACTGTGACCTGACGACGATGCACTGCAACCCTGGTATCACCGATGACGCCACCTGATGCCGTTACGGAAGCCTCCACCTGACGCCGTCTGCGAGCCGCTGCTTGCACCATGACCTGTGAGCCCCGCACTCTGCATCGCCTTGCTCACACCACAGCCTTGGTATCCCCGACGATGCTGCTCTATGCTGACATCAACAACGCTGCCTGCACCTTAGCCTGATGACACAGCTCTTGAGGCGCACAAAGCACCATTCCACCGCGCACTGCAGGCCTGGTTCACGGACGCCAGCGCCATCAACTCCAGCAATGACTCGGCTGCTGCTTGCATCGTGTCCTGGACACACTGTATGTCGAACCACCCCACTTCACACTGCAACCCTGTTCTCACTGATGCCTCAGGACGCCATCACTGAGCTGCTGCCTGCACTGTGACCTATGGGCACTGCATGTTCCATCGTCCCACTTTGCACTGCAGCTCTGAGGTCATCAACATCAGCCCTCCTGACTTCGTCATCAGCCTGGAGTTCGATCTGCAATGCAGATGACTTCAAGGGGCTGACAACCCCTGCACCAACCTCCAGAACCAACGCTGGCCGACACCTGCTGACATTTCCAAGGTAATGTTCGCAGTCTTCCCGACACCTTAGCCGGCAGACTGCCTGAACTGTTGGATTTGTTGTTTACGATGCCATGATAGCGCCAGGCGGAGCTATCAACTTTAAGGAACTGTGTTTTTAAGTTAATTCTTGCAACATTCATATCTTTATTACTGTATGTTAGATTTTTCTCCCTTTGGTCTTGTTTTATGTAGATAAATATTGGCTATTTTTCTAATGTGGTGTGGTGTTCTTTTGTAGTGTTTTCACTGTATTACTGTGTGTTATGTGCAAATGCTTTACACAATGCTTCTGAGATAAGCCTGACTGCTCATGCCAAGCTACCAAAGGGGCTGAGTAGGGTTATCTGAAGCTGAGTATCCCCATTATCCTGACTAAAGAGAGGGTCCCTACTTAGACAGGGTATAAACTGACTGCAACTAGAGACCCCATTTCTAACAGAAACCAACCAGCATTAGATTTAGATTGGCAATATAAGGGGAAGTTGTGCATACGAATCAACAACATTTATTTGGATCCATTATTTATAGGGAATAGTTAACGTGAACACACATTTGAGGTTAGAGTTAGAGAGAATTCTTTTTAGATGGAAAGAATCCCATGATTCTTGGAGTATTCTTTATTTGTGGAAATAATGCTTATTTCATATTCCCTAAGGGATGGTATGCAGCATGTTATTTGGATGAGTAGTATTCCTGACGATTTGTCATGTAGAACTTTTTAAAGATCTTATATGGGAAATAAAGCCTAAAACTAGAAAATGTGTGAGTGCTGGAGAAGTAGTGGGAGATATTCTTGGTGTATTTGATCCCATTTGTAGGGGTGATTCTGAATGATTTGAAAATGTGAAAGTAGTCTACGATAGTGAATAAAATGTCAACAAGTACAACAAATTCCTTATCGGTTGTAAATACTGAGATGGTAGCGAAAAGATCTATGGTTTTGCAGAAAAGGAGTGCATTAGACCTTCCTCTCAGAAAGGTGGGTGGGGATTTAAAGTAATACAGATGCATTGGAAGCTATTGGAGATGGGTTTGCTGCTGTAGGCAGATGAGCAGGAAAACTTAGGAAGTGAAATTGTAGATTTTGGCCTGAAGTCATTTAGAGTTTATCAGAGGGTGAAAGCTAAACATTCAATGAAAACAAAGAGAGCAGATGTGGAGTTGGAAGGGAATCAGTGCAAATATTATGATGACATGAGCGTCTGGAGGAGTCTAGACAGAAACTGATGATAATTATAAGGTTCTAGTCAGTCTCAATAAAAGATTTATTGCTTTTGTGATTACTTTATTTGTCATCAGAGGGGGGGATTGGTGATGCATAATATTGGTTGTACATCATGCATCACAGAAGTGACATCAATATATTAATCAATAATAAATATATTGGGTGCCTTAACATTACTAATTTATAGTGGAGCATCCAAAAATCATATTATTGAAGGGGCATTCACAGTAGAATACTAGAAGTTCATGGATATATGTGTTCTAATGTTTGACTTTAACATGCTGAATGGTAGTATTCGTGCACATTTATATTCATGTATACTGACTATGGTATCATGATGAAACCACATTTATAATCATACTTGATTCATAATTCTTATTTTCATTTATTATAGCAAGATGCACTTATAGTCATACTTCAAATGTGCTTTGAATGTCTTATTAAGTTAGCATAACTGAAACATTTGGTTTCTCGTGCTTAACCTTCAATTTGGACTTTTACTAGAGTTGCAATATTCTTTCTTTGCAGATGTGTCTGTGGGAGTCTACATGAAAGGCATTTTGGGCGTTTAAGATAGTGGGTTATAAGAGTATAGTTTGGCAAGGGCAAGGAGCGCTAACAAGCTGAGAAGAAAAGGCTCCTGTTTGTGCACCACACACCAAGATACATTCAAGGTTGTCCTGTTGTTTGATTCACGGGATAAGAAACTTGAGGGAAGTTGCTGATTTCAACAGTGCATGGAAGACAGTAAAATACTGGTGCTGATGATGTGGATTTCTCAAAGGTTCTGTAGGTTTAATTAGTATTCATCTAATTACACAAGGGCAGCTTCCCTTGAGACTTGGAGGGTTACAGACCTCTTTACTTTTTCTTCTTTTGAGTGGCTTTATGCTATACATCACCTCTCTATCAGAACTTCTACTGAGGTTTCTGTTATGCTGACACTTTCCTGTGTTTCCAGAGATTGAGGGCCTGATTTAGAATTTGTGTACAGATTACTTCATCCCAACGATGATGGATATAATATCATATGATGGGATTTAGATTTCTGCTGATGGGCAAGCCGTAACCATTGTGAAGGAGGAACCCATTTGTGAGTTCTAAATCAGGCCCTTAATTAGGATTTCCATTTAGTTTCATTTAGGATATTTAGATTAATTTCGATTTTCCAATGATAGGCTAGAAGACCACAACTTGTATACTGATCATCAAATTTTGATTCTGATCTTTTGTATTGCCTTGGCTGAAATTATGTTATGCCTTGTGCTTATACAACTTAACTTTATTAGATATTTTACTTCATCTTTGGTGATTTTGTACTTATATAGCATGTTTTTGAGATTCATTTACATAACTTTGACCCTTAATTTGTAATAAACTTATTAACTTTATGGTCCGTCTCTGAGGATTAATATGTGACCAAATAGGTTACATTGTTAATTGATTTAAAAGGTTCACTTTAACTCTCCCTTTCCACTCAAGAACCAAAAAACGTTCTTTGGAAGATGAAAAGTAAGATAATGAGCCCAGAGTGCCCACCTCTCTCATTTCTTTTTTCCGATGAATCCTGAAAGGAACTAGATTGGCGTGTATCAGTATATTGATATCTATCAGGCGCTTTTATATTCTCTCTATTCCTGAGATGATATCTATTCTGTGGGGTCTCCATACGCGGAGATTCTCCCCTTTCCTTTTTAGGTATTTGTTGCTTTTTATCCCAGCGTTTCATATTACCCTCAGGTTGTTGTTTAGTATTATCTTCATTAATTTTACCCTGAAATTGAGGTTTCTGTGGTCTAGCCCCTAGGCTATCTCGACCGATACTTGAATATGTTTCCGCTATTATTTTGGCAGCTCCCGTTCCTGATCTTGTTGCCGAACGTCACGGAGCCACATGCGCACTGCAAGTGCAACTGCTTCCCCTTTAAGGTTACTTAGGATGATTGAAGAAACTGTGGCAAAATTCCCCATCAGTTGCATTCCCAAATCTAGGGCCGGGGCAACCCCGTATTCATTTTGAATTTGTTTAAGCACTTCCGGTAGGGTGGCAAGTGTCGGTGTACCGCGTGCCGTTGTATAGAGCGCGGCAAATACTGTGCCCCATGTATTACAGTTTTCTACTGTAGGGACCCTCCCAAAGGGCAAGCACACAGTCAATATTCTATGTTTATCCTTAGGTCCCGTATGGGGAAATACTGCTTCCAGCGTATTAATTTTTTGTGCTAGCCAGAACAGAGTCTCCTCTCGTTTGGCCGGGACCTTACCCGTAATTGAATGTACAGTCACTGGATTTATACCTGGTGTTACTGCATGTGGTTGTGCTGGAGCAGCACGCGCTGCGTTTGTATTTAAAGTTTGCCTCACAAATTGCACTAATCGTCTGTATATTGCTATTAACTCAATATATAAGCGTCAAACCTCAGCTACTGCTAAATTCGCAACTGCAGGATGTGGTGTATATGTGGCCAATAAAGGCCAGGTAGGACCGTCATTACTTAGTGGACCTAACCTTACTGGTAATATTGTATGGGGTAGGGCACCATCAAGCCAATTATTATGTTCTTGATAAGATAGAGGTATCTCTAAATATGCGTACGCCCTGTATTGTCCAGGCGCGTTTGCAACTGTATATGTGTGAAAAGTATTTGAGTTTCCATCAACTGCTGGAAATGGGACCCAAGAGTAAAAAAGTTCTGTTCTATAAGCTGCTTGGGAGTCCACCACAAACGTGACTGGACCTCCCTGGGCCGTGAGGCCATTTGCTATTAAGTGTGCTGTGAGAGGTTGTCTCATGTTAACAGCTATTTGTACAACCTGGGAATTCGCCATCATAAAGCACTAAGAGTTCAGAGAAGGCTCATCAAGATGTTTTTTTTTCCCTTTTAAAGTTCAAGCTTGAACAACCGCCAGCTGAAATAGGATTACCTATACGGCTGTGGTGGAAATCCTCAGTACCACGGACGTCTCCGTATACGGAACTGAGGTGTCATTCTGTAAAATGAGGCAGAGATATTCCAGTGGACCCAAAAATTTGAGCCTGACCAAACATTGGCGGCGCCATGTCGCGTTGGCTCTCATTATCCTAATGAGACTACTGGATTTTGAGCAGCAAGTTCGTCCACAATGTGGGGGACTGAGTCTGACCCACGGTGGATGACGCTTGTCACTCCAAATCTGGGTTTTGCTCCGGCTAAGTAGCAGTGCCTCATCTCTCCCAAATGGCAGAGACAATTGGGCAGCCGAGCGCATGACATATCAGTACTTCTCAGGGAAGTCGTGGTCACTCAGGTCACAAACGGTTTTCTCATACACAATGCGGTCTCATATGTAAATGACAATAAAGGCAGTGTAAGTTTTAAAGATTGGTTTAATAAAACACTGCATTTTGGATAGCAAAGCGTGAGCTGCAATAACCAGAACTACACAACACAGTAATATTAAAATAGTGGCTATGAGAGTGAACACAAGAATAAGGCTATCATGGTGCCATTATTTTATTCTCTCTCTAAGTTATATTTTGAGCACAGCATGTTAAGCTCTAAGCCTGCCTTTCAGGTTCCCCGGGAGGACATCAACCCTCATACCTGAGTAAAGGCCTGTAATCTGCATCAGCATCTGCAACAGGGCATTCAGCAAACAGTTGTGGTTCCCTGGCTGGAATCTCCCTCCTGACGTGTACTAGGACTAGAAAGTGTTTTTATAACTAACACGCAGATGTTCTAAGAAAATGTCCCTACGTGAGGATGTGTATTTTCTACGAATGCTGGAGACTAAACTTCTACCACGTTTACCGGCAATGTACCAGACTGTAGCCTTGACTGAAGCAAAGTGCGATCATGAATGCATTATTTGAGAACACAGTGCTAAACTAAGCTAAACAGTGTGATAGAAGAAATTAAAACAAGACCGTAAAAACTGGTTATAGTAAAATAACAATGCGAAGCTGAATAAAATATATCTAGGGCAAAGTGCACAGCGGCCTAGTATGTTAAACTAACGTGCATGGAGCTATACATAAAATGGCTACACAACAAAACACAATCAACCTGTGATGACCAAAATAGTCAGGGATGTTCGGCTTATGCCATTAAATCCTCTAGATGCCACTAGATGCTAATAATGGTCATTTTATGCAAAGAAGTCTAACCTATTCTAAGAATAGCCACAACATGCCAGAATCATCACTGCTTGCTAATAGTAACAGTTACAAACTATTGGCTATCTAGCATGCCAGGGAAGCCTACCACATGCCACATTTTATATTTGCTTACCATCAAGACTCATCACATGTCAGAGTCACCTTTCATAGCCTACGAATGTACTTATGCCTGCGCTGGCCACCTTGTCTGAGAGATAACAAACTAATGACAGAAAAGTCTCAAAGCATTAGGAATGGCGATCAGGTTTCAACAAAGGTCCCCATAGGCTAGTGATGGGCTCCGTATACCATGGATGACTACATTATTCCAGAGATGTCCATTGCAGGTAGAGCTAGAGATACTCACCACAATCCAGGAATGCTCCTCATGTCCATATTGGGCATCATATCACAATGATGAACGCTAGAAAGCAAGTAGGGTTAACTAATCTTTGTGGTGTTAATCTGCACATTCATTTTATAGGCTTACACCCTCCACACACACACCCATGAGAGCATGCACAAACAGGCACTCACATCTCTCCAGGGTCAGTGATGCTCATATGCACACATACATACGCAGTCACTCACACACCCACACTCACACAATGTGCATACATACTCAAACACACTAACACACAAACACACACACGCATACATGAAAACAAGCATGCATGTACACACAAAAAAATCACATACAGTGAAATACCCCACTGTCTATACCCTATTTCTGTATCTGTTTCACAGACAAAATCTATCAGTTCTTTAAGACAGATCTGTGTGACTTGGTTCCTTCGGTGAAAGAAGTGGACACTATCATTTAGTGCATATTTTCAGACTCCTTCTGGGCCCAGGAGGGGAGGAGGAGAGCGCAGTTTGAAATGTGCCTCCATAACCAGAGGACTATATCAGAGCCAGTGAACATGCCATGGGATGAGTCTTTCAATGCCCCCTGTATTTTTGTATTCTCTGCGCTTGAAGTGTATCTCTTTTTTAATTCTGAAAATGGTGGAACTCTTCCAGGTAGCACTGGAAGCTGAATAAAAACAGGCCAGAGACGTATGAGTCAGAGAAAGAGACAGGTTTCCCAGAGAGACAGCACAAACAGATGGAGATTTAAGGAATATGGTGCTGCACCAAGTGCAGTGCCACTTTCCTTGCACCCCTTAGCACCCTCCTACTGCCACCATGTGTGCGCTGTATTTAAAATATGGCACACCATGGGGCAGGGTAGGGAGCAATAGCGTCTGTTGTTTTGCGCTATTGATGTACTCAGCAGGAGTAGCGCCACTTTTGCAGAGTACATCGGGCCCATTATAAATAATGGAAGCCTCCTTTTAACGCCTGCTCTGAGCTGACATTATAAATGAGGAAATAATGGTGCAAGGAAATCTCTCAGGTTTCCTTACAACTTTTTTGGGGGTTCCATAACAGGGGAACACCCCCTTTGCATACATTATGCCTGGTGCAGGCATAATGTGGAGCAAGGGTTTACAAAGTGGATCAATGCATGCATTCCTCCACTTCGTAAATATGGTGCAGGAAAAATGCCACTATAGCGCCGCCTTCGAGTAAAAAAATGATGCTATGGCAGTGATAAATATGCCCCATACGTTTTACGCTGTTGTACTAATCTCTCTTTGCTTGTGTAATGTTTTAAAGCCAGACTTATTGGTTTTGTTAATGCATGTTAACATATCTGCCAATAGACCACGCTACACATTGTTGAATTATTCAGTAATTTAATGATATGCATATGCAGGCACTTGATTCTGTATATTACAGCCGTTATTTTAACGTTTGATTCAAATTAGCAAAGCCCTATGTTGATAATAAATATATGTATGTATGTGTGTGTATGTGTGTGTGTGTGTGTGTGTGTGTGTGTGTGTGTGTGTGTGTGAGTGTAATTGAGTGGTTGTGTCTCTTTATGAAAGAGAGAAGGAAAGAGAGGCAGAGGAATAGAGATAGAGGAAGAGAGAGCAATAATTAATAAAAGGCAACAAGAAAGTGGATGCTGATGATTAATAGATACCTACGTGTTATGGTTCTATTTATGCTGTTGACAGGGCCCTGGTTCCAAACTCGAAGACTGAAGGCTGAATGCTGTGTCAATGTCATCATTTCTTCGAGTATGCAATGTTCTACTATTCAAGGTTACCTGTTGTTTATATTAAACGATGCCTCTTTTCCACCAACGAATGCAGCTCATGTTTATAATTCACAGTAATTACATCATATGTTTGAATTATGGGCCGTAAAATATATGTGTTCCGTAATTTGCATGAATTTCAGGTTTAGAAGTGATTGGATTATAAAATAAAGAGGCGATGTCTAAATATAAGTTGTGTAGCAAGCTGATATATTTGAAAAATGGAAATAATATTTCAAGTGCTCAAGGGCTTTGTGTGCTTGCAGCCCTAGGTTTAAATATAGTTGGAGCTTAAAACAAAAAAAAAACCTTTTCATATGGGTTTGTACATTCAAACCAAGTACTGTAAGCCCTTAAAAATTCCAAGTGAAAATATGTATCTATGTCAGCCCAATTAATATTGCACTGATTGTTTTAGAGAGGCATCGACAGGATAGGAAAGGGGCAGCAATAAAAAGTCTAACGCTCTCTAACACAGCGAACACACTATCCACGTTCAGGTCCTTATGTTATCCGTTGACTCTCCGTGTGGTGCCCTATACCAAACCATCCTACCCTGTTATGCTTCTTCTTACGTCCCCTGCTGCTTTCTTAAGTCACCAAGCACCCCCTGTCGGATCCACCCCTTTCACAGCCACTCACAGCTTGAGTCCTGCGGCTCAGCAATCATGGGACCCACATCTTTGATTGCCCATTGAACTTGGAGTGCTCCACTGAGAAATACACAAGGTTGGTTTCTGTCTGTAGTGGCACAGTGGGAAACAAATGATCAACTAGAATGCGACCCAGAATATTTACCAAAAATGGAGATTAGTTCATTCACTCCACCCGTCATTGTTATCTTTTTTCAGTAATTACCTTTCAGGGTGATGCAGGTGTGGGCAGTGGATGATTTTGGTAATTAGTACAATAATGTTGTTATAGCTGTTATGTTGTGGTGCAGGCAGAAGATAGAGCGGTCTAGCAGATTATGTTGCTAAACAGAAATTGGATATCATATTGATGTCAATCTGTCAGACCCCCACATGACCTCAAGAACACTTGAGAACATTTAATTTGTCAGATCGGTTCGTAAATGAGCGACATCCAATGCTACCAGTAAGAAAGCCGTTATGGGATGGGCCATTGAACAGCAAAATACATTTCAGTGAGCAGCAATCCATCAGTATTCATTGAAAATGGAATAGCTGTGCAAAAGAGCTGAAGCAATCAGTGCCATATTGGGCATTAGAAATGCAATGTCATAGTGGTGAGAGTACACTGTAATGTTGTGGTGGGGTGGCTTTTTTGATGCGGCAGTGCTGGGGTGTTGACGTAGTGCTACATAGTTAGTGATTTTGTGCTGAAGGTTCCTGATGCATGTTTCACATCCCCCACTGTACTCCACACCATATTCAGAGATACTGCAATGGAATAACATTATTTGTTATGTTTTAATCAATAGTGTACCTAGGTAGCAATGAGCCCTAGTGCAAGCAACAAAAATTAGGCCCCTTTTCTAGGGTGACATCTTGATCTGTCAGCTGCCCCTGACACTCCCCAACGTCCTTGGACACTGCCTGCAACTGCCATCAAACTTGCTACCATTTTCATACACATACTATTGTATTTCCACTCCCTGCATTGCATTTCTGCATGTCAAAGTCATTATCCTGAAAAGCATTACCAAAGCCAATAGGTTTGGCCCTTGTAAAGTGTATGCACACAAATACACACATGCAGGGACCTCACACTCACACTGTTAAGCTCACATAGGAACACTCCTCATGGTGCACTCACACAGGCATATGCCTCACTTTGCACAACTTTCAACCTGTAGATCACTTACCCTGCATTCACAAAAGGCAATGTTAATCCTGCATTCACGAGGCACACTCGTTACAGTGCACTCGTAAAATATGGTTGCTATTCTGCACTTATGAAAGCACAATGCTCACACACAGGAATAGTAATGCATTAGGTATAAGACGCATTGTCCAATGGTGCAATTCAAAGCTGTTGCAGTACACTATACTGAAGCCTGAATGTCCACTGAGGTTATTTCATCTCCCGTCAGCCATACTTGAACCAGAACTGCAGAGTAGGTAAGTATGATCTTTGAGGACTTTTGAAGAGAAGTGTCTTGGCATTCAAAAACATCCACTTGCTTTTGTAAAAACAAGGTGGCAGTTTTCTTTGCAATGCAAGCATATAGTTAAAGAAATAATGAAAAAAAAAACAAATTATGCAAAATGTGGGGCATATTTATACTCTGTTTGCACCGGAATTGCGTCGTTTTTTTTTACGCAATTCCGACGCAAAACTAACTCCATATTTATACTTTGGCGTTAGACGCGTCTAGCGCCAAAGTCCATGGAGTTTGAGTCATTTTTTAGCGTGGACACCTACTTTGCGTTAATGAGATGCAAGGTAGGTGTTCCCGTCTAAAAAATTGACTCCGAGGCATGTGCGCCGTATTTACACTCCCGGGCAAAATTCACGCCCGGGAGTGGGCGGGTCAAAAAAAATGACGTACGGCCGCTTTGCGCCGTTTTTTAGCGCCTGGACAAGGCAGGCGTTAAGGGACCTGTGGGCTCTGAAGGAGCCCAGAGGTGCCCTCCCATGCCCCCAGGGACACCCCCTGTCACCCTTGCCCACCCCAGGAGGACACCCAAGGCTGGAGGGACCCATCCCAGGGACATTAAGGTAAGTTCCGGTAAGTACTTTTTTTTTTTTTTTTTTGTGGCATAGGGGGGCCTGATTTGTGCCCCCCTACATGCCACTATGCCCAATGACCATGCCCAGGGGACAGAAGTCCCCTGGGCATGGCCATTGGGCAAGGGGGCATGCATTTCTATGGGTGTTGGGAGTCGATAAAAATGGCGCAAATCGGGTTGAGGCGAAAAATTTGCCTCAGCCTGACTTGCCCCATTTTTTGACGCCCAAGCTTCATATCCCCCTACGCCGGCGCTGCCTGGTGTACGTCGTTTTTTTTCACGCACACCAGGCAGCGCCGGCGGCTAACGCCGGCTAACGTCATTGATTAAATACGGCGCCCGCATGGCGCTTCAGAATGGCGTTAGCCGGCGCTAATTTTTTGTGACGCAAAACTGCGTTAGCGCAGTTTTGCGTCAAAAAGTATAAATATGGCCCTGAGTATTGTCTTTTATTTTGTATAAGTACTGTGTAACTATAGTGGTATTGCAGGAACTTTGCATGTCTCCTAGTTGAGCCTAAGCTGCTCTGCTACAGCTACCTCTAGACAGCCTAAGCTGCTAGAACATTGCCTACTGTTCACTAATAAGGGATAACTGGACCTGGTATAAGGTGTAAGTACCTTATGTACCCACTACAAACCAGGCCAGCCTCCTACACTACCTGACTGCCATTGTCAATGTGACCACCCCTAACAGCGCAAATGGTAGTGGCAACTGTTGTCAATTGGGAATGCCCAATGGGCCAATGGCCTATCACTGGCTTGTTTCCAGCATCCCAAAACTGACAATGACACCTGCCTTGTGACACCAGACCAGTATTACGTTCAAGTCTCCACTCCAGGTCTGTTCCCTCATTTCCACCAGCCTTTGCATGGTGACGAAATCCCCATGCAAAGGTTGGTGGTGATGTGGTGTGGTGTGCCCCTGGGTGCCCCTGCACAGGCCATTCACCTGGCCCTTTGCCCTTTCCACTGCCTGATTTGCAGAGCTAAGTGCAGAGGGTCATGTCACACCCAATGCACCCCAAGACTAATCCATCAACACACCCAATTTGATCCATCAACAATATTGTGCTAAGTTCCCTACAGAGCTACCATGGGCAGACAGATTTCCACCTTCCATCCCAAAGTGTGACCAATCATGCCAACCCCAAAGGGTACCCTCCACTGGCAGTCTTAACAACACCAGACTTTGCCATGCACCATCCCCCACCCATCAATGTAGAATAATACTCCATTATGTACACAGTCATACCCCATGTGTTGTATGTGTGTTTATTTCCCCATTCATATATGTCTCACATGGTTGTGTCCGAGTAGTTGTGGGCTAAGCCTGTGACGCAAACTCCATGGACTTTGGCGCTAGACGCGTCTAACGCCAAAGTATAAATATGGAGTTAGTTTTGCGTCGAAATTGCGTAAAAAAAAACGACGCAATTCCGGCGCAAACGGAGTATAAATATGCCCCTCAGTGTTAAAAAATAAAGGTACTTTATTTTAGTGACACAAGGCCAAACATATCTTAGAGGCAATACTCCTTCTGGAGGTAAGTACTATACACAATATATACACTAGTAACCAAAATCAGGTAAGTAAACAGTCATAGAATAGTGCAAATAGTAGAAAATACAATAGATTGCAATGGGCCTAGGGGAAACACAAACAATATACTAAAATATATTCTCTCCTAGGCAAGTGTACTCTAAAGAGGGGTGCTGGGAGTGCAAGAAAACACCAAAGGTAAATAAAGTACCCCACCCCAGAGCCCAGGAAAGCAGGAGTAAAGTACAGCAAGTTTCCTCAGGACATATTACAAGTTGTGATAAAAGATTTAGCAAGAACCAAGCAAGACTGCAATCAACAAATGATGGATTCCTGGACTTGAAGACCTGTGGAGAGAGGAGACCAAGTCTAAAAGTCAAACAAAAGAGTCCAGGAAGGACAGGAGCCCCTGCCAACCTTAAAGATGGTGTAAAAGTGGATTCTCCAGTAAGAAGAAAAGTACAGAAGAGCACCAAAGAAGATGGCTGCAGATTCCTGCTTGGTGCAGGTGATGTCCCACATCGAGTTGTTGGATGCAGGCTGTTTGCATCGCTGGATTCCACCAACAAGCCTTGGTTCACGCAAGTACGCAGTTTGTGTCAAAATGGAGCTGCCTGGACCCAGGAGGGACCTGGGGGTCTCAACTTGGACTGAGGAGACAGAGGGAGCTCTCAGCACTTCAGAGAGCCCATGGAAGACCAGGCAGTAACCACAGGAGTCCCAGAACACGGGGACAAAGAAGATGCAAAGTGTGGTCATCTCAGCACTATAAAGGAAGTTCCCACACCACCGGAAAACAACTCAGCGAGCTGCGCGTCACAGGATGGAGTGCTGGGGACCTGGGCCACACTGTGCAAGAAGGAATCTTGGAAGAAGTTCACAGAAGCCCAAGGAGCTTGAGAACAGGGGTACTGTCGCAGCCCGAGGAGGCAAGCTCTTACCTCCACCAAATTTGGACAGCTGGACTTTAGGACAGTCTGGGTCACGTCGGTCCACCACCTGTGTCCCAGGGAGCACGCTCATCGTAAGGAGAGGAGTCCCAGAGTACCAGTCTTCGTTGCAGAAGGGTGCCTGCAGAAGCAGGGAAGTGAGTCCACCACTCCACGGAGATTCCTTTTGTTCTTCTGGTGCAGGGTGAAGACAGGAAGTCCTCAGAGCATGCACACCTTCGAAACTGTTGGTTGATCCGATGGTCAGAAGTTGGATGCAGAGGATTCCTGGAGGAGTCTTGCAAGCTGAATCTGAGGAAACATCCAGAGGAGAGAACCTAAATAGCCCTAAGAGGAGGATTGGCTACCTACCCAGGTATGCACCTATCAGGAGGGATCTCTGACATCACCTGCTGGTACTGGCATGCAGAGGTCTCCAGAGTGTCCCCACACCTTGGATTCTAAGATGGCTAATGCCAGGGACACACTGGAGGAGCTGTGGGCACCACCCATGGGGTGGTGATGTACAGGGGAGAGGTCACTCCCCTTTACTTTGTCTAGTTTTGTGCCAGAGCGGGGACTGGGGGTCCCTGAACCTGTGTAGACTGGCTTATGCAAGAGGGCACCATATGTGCCCTTCAAAGCATTTCCAGAGGCTCTGGGAGACTACCCGTCCCAAGCCTGTAGCGCCTATTTCCAAAGGGAGAGGGTGTAACACCCTCCTCCCAAACGAAATGCATTGTTCTGCCTTCCTGGGATTGAGCTTCTCAGTCCACATGATGGCAGAAACCTGTCTGTGAGGTGGCAGCAGCTGGGGCTGCAGTGGAAACCTCAGAGAGCTGGTTTGGCAGTGCTGGGGGTCCATGGTGGAGCCCCCACGGTTCATGGGATTGGCCATCAATACCGAATTTGGAATGGGGGAGAATTCCATGATCTTAGATACCTCACATGGCCATATTCTGAGTTATCATTGTGAAGCTACATATATGTATTGACCTATATGTAGTGCACACGTTTAATGGTATCACCGCACTCATGAAGTCTGGGGAATTGGCCCTGGACAACGTGGGAGCACTTTCCTTGTGCAAGGGTGCCCTCACACATAGTAACTTTGCACCTAGCCATCAGTAAATGAAGGTTAGACTTACAGGTGACTTATAAGTTACATAAGTACAGTGAAAATGACTGTGAAATAGTGTCTGCAGTATTTCACTCAGGCTCCAGTGACAGTCCTGAAAAAAGGTTTGTCTGAGCTCCTTATGGGTGGCAAAAGAAATTCTGCAGCCCATAAAGATCTCCTGGAACCCCAATGCCCTGGGTACCAAGGTACCATATACTAGGGACTTATAAGGGGTGGTCCAGTGTGCCAATTGGAATTGGAATATGGAGTCATTAAACTATAGTGACAAATTTGGTGAGTAGAGAGAGCATAAGCACTGGAGTTCTGGTTAGCAGAGCGTCAGTGGTGCTGTTAAGCATACTGACAACACACACATAGGCCACAAATTATGAGCACTGGGATCCTGGCTAGCAGGATCCCAGTGAGACAGGCAAAACATACTAACAGGCAGAAATTGGGGATTACATGCCAATAAAGATGGTACTTTCCTACAGGTGGTCATAGGACTGCGGCACTTTACATGAGGGACCAGTACGACTACCTGCAGAATCACCATCAAACCAGCTTGAGTCCCTGACCGAAGTTCAACTCCAGGTAACTGGCCATGTCCATAAACTCATTTACTATCAGGCACTGTCACATACATAATGATGTACACAGCTAAATTATCATACCCATGTTGGCCATCCCTGGGTCCACCCCTGTGCTTGCGTCAAATTAGCTGCACTTCCACCATGTGTCGCGCCGCGGCGGGCACGGTGGCCGCGGCTGCAGGCTCAGGCGGCCGTGGCGCGACCTTTGATAAAGACCACGGGCGGCATGCGCGCCGCGGGGAAAGCCGTGGCCTGCATGCAGACCGCGGGGGAAGCCGCAAGTCCAGCCAGGGGTCGCGGCACTCACCGTGACCCCTTCTTCTGTCTTTTCAGCAAAGTCAGACGCGGCAGGAGATAAGACCCCGAGTTGGGTCTAGATCCTGCTGCGCATAGCGCATTTAGTGCGCTTTACATTTGGGCATTTAGGTACTTTTGCACTTACCAGTATGCACAGGCAAAAGCCGGATACCTGCACATAGTGGTGTTTTTATGCATGCCTTTTCCCTTTCCCAGCATGCTGCCCACTTCCTCTCTTCCTAGCATGCATTGTTTCTTTTTGTTGGACGCATGTTCTTTATTCAATGTTATACTCTTTTCCCCAATCCAAGATGGTGGTGTTTCTACTTCCTGTTTCCTACTTCCTGTCTAGGGGTATATAAGGGGAATTCCGCTGCTTGTTCATTGCGTTGCAACACTCCTTTGGTGGTAGTCACGCTCCGGCTGGTTTCTTCTTGTGAATCCAGTATTTCCTGACCGGTCTTCGTCTCCAGTCTTCCTGTACCCTCGGATCTTCAGCTCTAACGTCTTGGTATCCTCCTTTTGTTTCAGGGAGTTCCGGTTCGAGGTTTTTTACCCTATTGGGGTTTTTCCTCGGGGACTCCTTCTGGAGGGCACGGACTGTAGTGGCTTGCTATTGTCAAACAGCACCGCGGCTACCGGAAGGGGTCGCCCCTACCTCGGCCAGAGCAGAACCTGCCGGAACCGGGGTAGTTCCCCAACCCTCATCAACTTCGACGGTAAGCCCAGTGAAAACCGTGACAGATTGCAACGCCAAAAAATCCAGTTGCAGTCCAGAACCATGGACAATCCAGTAGCAAATACGGAACCCACCGGCCAGACCCTGCTCATGACAATACAACAACAGGCTCAAGAACTCCAACAGCTACGTACTGAAAATACCGTCTATCGATAAGCCTTTGCATCCAGGACCACTGATGTCCCCTCAGTATCTGCCACTACACCTCGTTTCTCCGGGGAGCCTAACAAGTTGAGAGAATTCCTGGATGCCTTGACGGTTTACTTTGCCTTTCGCCCCTCGCAATTTGTGCAAGACAAGACCAAGGTGGGGTATTTGATTAGCGCCTTATCGGGGCCAGCCTTGGCTTGGGCCACTCCTTTAGTGACAAGAAATGATCCCTGCCTGTCTAATTATTCCACCTTTGTCACTACCTTTAAACAGATGTTTGAGCACCCTGGACTCGAGGCTTCAGCAGAAGAAGCTCTTTGCGATATCCAACAAGGGAATCAAGATGTATTACAATACATCACCCGCTTCAGACAATTAGCAGCAGAAACATCCTGGGTGGAACGTACCTTGGTGACACTGTTCCGCAGAGGTCTCAGAGAGGACATTAAGGACGAACTGGTGCACTCTGCTAGGATAGAGAACCTTAAAGGATTGATGGATCAGACTCTGACTATAGAATATCGCTTGAATGAACGAAGAATGGAGAAAAGGAAGAGTCGTTTGCCATCACACTCAGTGACATCTCGAACCTTCTCTCATCGTACCGAGGAAGTCCGTCCTGAACCCAAGGGAGCCACCGAAGAAGAGCCAATGCAAATTGATACGGCTCAAGGACCTTTATCAGCTAGTGAAAGAGAAAACAGATGAAGAAAGGGACTTTGTCTATATTGTGGTGCAGCTGGTCACCTAATTTGCACCTGTCCCATTTGCCCAACCAAGCCTTTGGGAAACGCCAACTCCCGTCCTCAGTGAGAAGGGTGAGGACGGGATATCGTGAAATAGCTTCCATTTGTTCTTCCAGGGAGGAAGGAACTGCTCTTTTTATTTTACCAGTTATCCTTCACTTGACTGATGGCTGAGAAGAAAGAACCCTGGCTTTATTGGACTGCGGAGCCAGTGGCATCTATTTAGATGAAACGTGGGCCAAGGAACGACAGATAGCACAACTACCTAAGGAAGTACCATAACAAGTACACACAGTGGATGGGTCACTCTTGGCCTCAGGACCCGTACAATATACCACCCCTACTTTCTGCCTACAGTTTGGGAAACACCAAGAAAACCTTTCGTTTGATTTAATTTCATCGCCACACCACGTCATGATCCTGGGAATTCCATGGCTCACACGACACAACCCCTACATCAACTGGGAAACAAGAACTATTTCTTTATCCTCTCATTTTTGCCAGCACCACTGCTACCTAGCAGGGGATTATTGGTCTCCAAAAGGTCTTCTAACCGCACCCCCTAAGGTGGGGTGCCCTATTAACGTCCTACAGGGAGTTCCCAGGTAATATCAGGAATATGCCGACGTATTTCAGAAGCCAGAAAAACCTGAACTGCCACCCCATAGAGAATATGATTGTGCCATTCCTTTAGAACCAAATACAGTAGTTCCTTTCCGGCGAATGTACTCTCTCACAGAACCTGAGAAGCAGATTCTTAAGGAATACCTTGATGAGAACCTACAGAGCGGGTTGATTGCTCCCTCCTCTTCACCAGCAGGGGCTCCTCTCTTCTTTGTTCCTAAGAAGACTAAAGATTTGCGTCCCTATATTGATTTTAGAGGATTAAACAAGATCACTATTAAGGATCGGTACCCGTTACCCCTCATTAAGGACATCCTAGAAGCAGTCAGAGGGGCAAAAAGATTCACCAAGCTGGATCTCAGAGGAGCCTACCATCTTTTAAGAATTAAAGAAGGTGATGAGTGGAAGACCGCTTTTAGAACACCTTTTGGTCACTACGAATATCGAGTAATGCCATTCGGACTCACCAATGCCCCTTCCATTTTTCAAAGGTTCATGGATTCTATCTTTTCCGATCTTTTGCAACAAACAGTAGTGGTTTATCTCGACAATATTTTTATTTTTTCTGTTCACCCAGAGGAACACTCTAAGCATGTTCGCCAAGTTCTAGAGCAACTCCGACAACACCATTTATTCTGCAAGCCGGAAAAGTGCGAGTTTGACCAGACGGAAGTAAAATACTTGGGGTATTGCATTAACCAAACCGGAGTCGCCATGGATTCAGACAAGGTGCAAGCTATATTGAATTGGCCATCTCCTTCTTCCATCAAGGAGACTCAGGTGGTCATTCTGACCCTGGCGGTCAAAGACCGCCAGGGCGGAGGACCGCGGGAGCACCGCCAACAGGCCGGCGGTGCTCCAATGGGGATTCCGACCGCGGCGGTAAAGCCGCGGTCGGACCGGCACCACTGGCGGGCTCCCGCCAGTGTACCGCCGCCCCATTGAATCCTCCACGGCGGCGCAGCTTGCTGCGCCGCCGAGGGGATTCCGACCCCCCCTACCGCCATCCAGATCCCGGCGGTCCGACCGCCGGGATCCGGATGGCGGTAGGGGGGGTCGCGGGGCCCCTGGGGGCCCCTGCAGTGCCCATGCCACTGGCATGGGCATTGCAGGGGCCCCAGTAAGAGGGCCCCTAAATGTATTTCACTGTCTGCTGCGCAGACAGTGAAATACGCGACGGGTGCAACTGCACCCGTCGCACAGCTTCCACTCCGCCGGCTCGATTCCGAGCCGGCTTCATCGTGGAAGCCTCTTTCCCGCTGGGCTGGCGGGCGGCCTGAAGGCGACCGCCCGCCAGCCCAGCGGGAAAGTCAGAATTACCGCCGCGGTCTTTCGACCGCGGAACGGTAAGCTGACGGCGGGACTTTGGCGGGCGGCCTCCGCCGCCCGCCAAGGTCAGAATGAGGGCCTCAGTGTTTTTTGGGATTAGCCAACTTCTATCGACAATTTATAGCAGACTTTGCACAGAGAACCAGCTATATTACTCAAACCCTTAAAAAAGACCATCTAAAAAAGGGTTTTTGTTGGACACAAGACGCAGAGTTAGCCTGTCAAGACTTAAAGAAAGCCTTTATTCAAGCCCCCATTTTACGACACCCAGACACCGGCAACCAATTAATTGTGGTCGCAGACGCATCCGAAAGAGCCATTGGGGCTGCCTTACTGCAAAGACAAGACGATGATGATCTAGAGCACCCAGTATTCTACCTTTCCCATATCTTATCCGACTCAGAACGGAACTATTCCATGCTAGAACGTGAATTACTCGCCTTAAAGACTGCATGCACAGAATGGAGACACTTTCTGGTGGGCTCGAAAGAACCCTTTGAAGCCCGGACAGACCACAGAAATCTACAGTGCTTAAGAAACTTTCAGTGTCAGAATAGCCGGCAGGCTCAATGGACTTTCTTTTTTCAGCCAATATGACTTTTATATCACATACATCCCTGGTTCGCAGAACATCCTGGTGGATGCCTTGTCCCGACGTTACCCTGAGTGCAGTGATTCTCCTGTTCAGAACCTATTTGACAATGACAAAATCATTGGTTTAGTACAGGCTTTTTTAGACCAAGTCAGGGCCGAATATGCCTGTCTAGAAGACACAGAATTCAATAAGTTGCGGTTGCAACTTCATATAGATCAAGGGTATTACTATCATGATAAGGCCCTGTTCTTACCCACCAAACTAGTACAAACTGAAGCCTTACGCAGGTGCCATGATTCCACCATCGCAGGTCATCGAGGAATGAAAGCTACTCAAGAACTTCTGCTTTGCTCCTTCTGGTGGCCAACTCTCAAGACAGATACAGAAGAATATGTATCATCCTGTCCTATATGTGCTCAAGCCAAGACACCCCGTACTAAACCAGTAGGGTTACTTCGCTCACTACCAGTTCCCCCAGGCCCATGGCACACCATCTCCACAGATTTCATGTGCTCATTACCGTCTTCAATGGGAAATCACGTAATAATGGTAACCGTGGACTCCTTCACTAAAATGTCTCACTTCACGGCCTTAAGAAAGTTGCCAACGGCAAAAGATTTAGGTCAAATCTTTACACAAGAAATCTTTCGACTTCATGGATTACCTCAGGTCATTATATCAGATAGGGGTCCTCAATATATCTCCCGATTCTGGAAACCATTCTGTAAGACCTTGGGAATCGAAGTGGCCTTATCATCAGGTTTCCATCCTCAAACTAACGGACAGACGGAACGACTCAATCAAGGCCTCGAACAATATTTACGTAGTTTCTGCAATGCTACACAGAGTAATTGGGCTACCTATTTACCGCTTGCAGAATTCTCCTACAACAACTCCATACACAGCGCCTCAAAGGTCTCCCCTTTCTATGGCTCCTACGGTTTCCATCCTAAGGCCTTTCCGACTCCCCTGAAAGATACTTCCAATCTTCCTGCCATCTCCTCCTATGTCTGACAATTACGAGGTGTCCAACTTGTTATCCATTCCAACCTTGTGGCCACTAAGTCTCGCATGAAGAGGATAGCTGATAAGAGACGTTGTGAGGCTCCTCACTATCAGGTCCATGATAAAGTTTGGCTCTCCTCTAGATTCCTACCTCTCCGACTCACTCAGAACAAATTCAAACCCCGTTTTTATGGTCCCTTCCTGATTCTCAAAAAGATTAAACCAGTGTCTGTGCATCTTCGCCTGCCCCGGACGTGGAAGATACACCCTGTTTTCCATGTCTCTCAACTTAAACCTTACCTTCCTGATCCTTTTCACAGACATTTCTCCTGTCCTCCCCCTCTGTTGGTTGATAATGTGCCCGAGTACGAGGTCCAGGAAATCTGTGACTCTCGGTTTTTTCATGGGCGCCTCCAATATCTTATTCATTGGAAAGGCTACCCTATGAGTGAGTGTTCCTGGGAGGATGCCCCTTCAGTTCATGCCCCTCTTTTGGTCCGTCGCTTTTTCCGACTCTTCCCTCACAAGCCTGGGGCCTCGGCGGGGGACCTACTGTCGTGCCGCGGCGGGCGCACGGCCACGGCGCGTCCTTTGATAAAGACCACGGGCGGCATGCGGGCCGCGGGGAAAGCTGTGGCCTGCATGCAGATCGCGGGGGAAGCCGCAGGGGGAAGCCGCGGGGGAAGCCGCGGGGAAAGCCGCGAGTCCAGCCAGTGGTCGCGGCACTCGCCGCGCCCCCTTTTTCAGTCTTTTCAGCAAAGGCAGACGCGGCAGGAGATAAGACCCTGAGTTGGGTCTAGATCCTGCCGCGCATAGCGCATTTAGTGCGCTTTACATTTGGGCATTTAGGTACTTTTGCACTTACCAGTATGCACAGGCAAAAGCCGGATACCTGCACATGGTGGTGTTTTTATGCATGCCTTTTCCCTTTCCCAGCATGCTGCCCACTTCCTCTCTTCCTAGCATGCATTGTTTCTTTTTGTTGGACGCATGTTCTTTATTCAATGTTATACTCTTTTCCCCAATCCAAGATGGTGGTGTTTCTACTTCCTGTTTCCTACTTCCTGTCTAGGGGTTTATAAGGGGAATTCTGCTGCTTGTTCATTGCGTTGCAACACTCCTTTGGTGGTAGTCACGCTCCGGCTGGTTTCTTCTTGTGAATCCAGTATTTCCTGACCGGTCTTCGTCTCCAGTCTTCCTGTACCCTCGGATCTTCAGCTCTAACGCCTTGGTATCCTCCTTCTGTTTCAGGGAGTTCTTGTTCGAGGTTTTTTACCCTATTGGGGTTTTTCCTCTGGGACTCCTTCTGGAGGGCACGGACTGTAGTGGATTGCTATTGTCAAACAGCACCGTGACTACCGGAAGGGGTCGCCACTACCTCGGCCAGAGCAGAACCTGCCGGAACCGGGGTCGTTCCCCAACCCTCATCAGCTTCGAAGGTAAGCCCAGTGAAAACCGTTACACCATGCTGCATCTCATAGATCATGGTGCAAGGATGGCTGCATTGAGGGGGAGATAATAGGTGTGTAGGAAGGCACACCTGCCTGCACAGACAGAAGATGAAATTGAACTCAGCTAGGTCCATGTGTGCTCTGCAATGTAGCACACATGCATATACATCAACATTAGGAGCTATCAATGGTAGCAAAAGCATAGTGTCCCGGCAACGCCAACCCTGGGGTGGTGCAAGGTTACAGTACTGCATGGGTGTTAGTGAAACATGTAAGGCTGGGACAGCAGCATATTGACAAGTGTGGTGCTGTGGCTTGAGCACGGCAACACCCATTGAAAGGCCTCACCATGCAAATGGATGCATAGGGAAGGTTGACAATGATAATGTGGTGTTAAGCCAAAGAAAGGATATAGATAACACCTAGTAGATATGATGCAGCAAATTGCCCCATCTGAGCATCACCTCATGTGACACTCATGTGGGGCAAAGGGCTGACAGACTGAAACCATGAAGTACAGTAACAATGTTTGGGAACTAATACAGCAATGGGCCACCAATAGTCAGTGACATGACATATCAACTGCCACAACACAGAAAGATTGATTTTGAATAATCTCATTGCAGAGGATGATGGCTTACCTGCTGATCTGTCTGTCCTGGAGTACCCCGATGACCTGGATGACCAACTGACAACCATCAGCCAAGAGACCTTCCAAGAAGTCCTTGTATCCCTCCAGACACCACCTCCAGTCGCAGGGAGGAGTAATGATGTAATAGCTATCCCAGATGCCCCACCCAACACTCCAATACTACGACCTGCCAGCACCGACACAGCTGACGACTCTGAGGACCCTAGGACCAGCTTGGAGAGGACAGTCGTAGGAGTCCCGTGGGAGATGGCCAAGGAGGTGCAGGTGAGGATGCAGACCATGGCAGCCAGCCTAGAGGGTATGCACGTGTGCATCGTTACGGCCACTAAATAGACTGCAGCCAAACGAGGCACACACTCCCAATGCATGGAGTTCAGCAGTGTCTGAGGGACATAGCTGCTTCCATGAGGGAGAGGCCACAACAACTGCCCTCCCAAACTGGCAGCAGAGTGCTTGAGAACAAGATGGACTCCATGCACCGGAAACTGGCCTCTGTCAGGGCAGATATGGCTGCCTACCACAGGGATGCTGATGCTCTTCTAAAAAATCAGCAGCTCCTCCTTACTGCAGTGATGCCACATGTTGTTAAGCAGAGATGGCAGCTACCGGGAATTGGGAGTCCACATCTATAACCACTAAAGCGTATCTGCCACCCTGTGCCTCGCCACCACCACCATCAAGAGCAGAGGAGACACCACACATATCAGAACAAATCATCTTCAGCCATAAGAGTTCCCAGTAGCACCAGCCCATGCCATATGGCCAGTGTTTTCCCTTGTCCTGTGCTTCAGATCATGCCAGTGTAAGCACAGTTGGATATGTGCACTCTTCAAAGGCACACTGTTGACCTGTCTGCTAAGGACAGTCATCATCTCTCACCTACAAATTGGCAAATTGTTTTCCTCTGCACTTCACCCAAGCATGTTCCATGACATGTCCCTCAACCCTGGACTTGTGTTATGTCACAATTGCATGGATTTCACTAATAGGGTCACTGATCTGGACATTGTAAATATTGCACTACGACACTTATAAGTAAACACCACTTACACAACCAGCATGTCTTTGTGTATTGTGACACATCTACTACATTTAGGAACTGTGATGTGTGTAACTTGTCTTTAGTCACAGAGTGTCAGAACAAGAGTGCAGGAATATGGGTGCACATATCTACGCACAAGGTTCCTACATGATAAACGACAATGTTGGTCTCATCCCCTACAAGCAATTCACTGAATATATCAAAAGTGTAGAAAACATGCATGCTTCACCCACTGCATATGGCATGAATGGATGTGAAACAGTTCTCGGGCGATATCATCAGCTGGGAGTACCAGTAGAACACATTGGTGTAAAACAGAAGTACTTAACTTCATCTGTAATTGCCACTGGTCAGTTTAGCATGATAGATATAAAATGTAGATAAAATGTAGGCTGTTGTCAGATGTGCTACAGTGGCCAACATTCCTACACGGGACCCAAACAATGACAGCTGAATTACCACACCTACCTGTCCAATACATAGTTAACATAGTCACCTTGAGTGATGGGTGCAGTGGATACAGATGCATAGACACGTAGATGTGTTGTAGCTACCAGTGTGACAGCTCAGTTGTAAACAGGTGATGAACATGTCAAGAGAGGGATTTGGAGGCATGACGAAATCCCCAGGCCAACACACAATTTTCACTGTGCACTCATGGGAAGACCCTGAGACACAAGCATATGACACATGAAGTATGAGAGTACACAAAGATTTTTATTAACAATGAAACTAAAATAATAAGAAAGAAGAAAACCTATCCTATCCTAACCTAACCTAACCTAACCTAACCTAACCTATCCTAACTATACTTAACCAACAACTAACCCTAACTACCCTATGCTAAACTTACCTAACACATTTAACAACACACTCTAAACATTGGCCCCCCACCCCTTATGTCACAAGACACATGCCGGACAACATATACTAAACTACATATATACTAACTATATCTAAACATTTTTTTTTTTTAAACACGTATATGCCCCAACATTACCCCCCACCCACCCACAAAGTAACATGTAAAAAGTAGAAAACTCACTGCCCAAACCCACTTATCCTACCTAAACTACATACCTACTCTAAGCTAACACTAACCCCCTAAAACCCGCTATAAAACATTGATACATATGAGGAGGGAGGGAGGGAGGGGACAGAACTCGGTGTGAGAGCTCCAAAGTCATTCACAGCTATGCCCTCTTAAGGGTTTTCTTATGTACTTCAGTCTTTTAGTATTTGCTGCCATCTCCTTCTCCAAACTGTCCAACCTTTTCAAAACTAGTGTCACATCCCTATGCAGGTCTTGGAGCATTTTCTGGTCCATGGCAGCAGGTGGTGTGGGTTGTGGTACTGATGTGGATGGTGTTGCAGCTGGGTCTGTAGTTGTGGTGACAGCTGTGTCCCCTTGCACAGCTGTGGAGTTTGGTCTCCTTTGTGTTGGCACTGTCAGTGTGGGACCCCCTTGGGTGAATGCCTGTCATTCCCCGGTTGATCTCTATGTGCGATAGCGGCGTGCCATACTCCGAACCCAGATTCTACTCCCATGATATGTCTGTAGCGGACTGTCCTCTTCTGGATTGCTCGCAGTTCCTCATTGCTCAAGTTGTCAGCTGTTAAATTGAGACAGGCAACCATCGGTGTCAGCATTGTGTTGAGTATGTATAGATTATTGGCTTACACTCTACACCTAATTACACATGCGCTCCAACTCAAATTGCGGAAAAGACAATCGCCCTGATAATGAAACGACAATGCTGCCTTTGGCATAATTTCATTGACAACAAAGCGACGCACAACTTTAGGAACCAAACCAAATGAGGTGAGCATTGCTTTTGTGCAAAATGTAATGATGCAAAGGCAGAGTAAACTTTACAGAGATCAGGCCCACATTTCCTCATTATCTGTGTCAATTTTCAATCATATATCAGCATTAACTTGAATATGTTATTAGGAGGATGGGATGTAGTAGGTAACCATAAGGGGTCAGTGGTGATAGATACACATGCATGCCTGATCAATATGACTGTCACCTACACTGTGAGCATCACATCTACCTACAAATTTGCTATTCCTCACCCCTATGCCTAAGGGGGAGGTGGCCATGCAATCCATCATCTGAACTGTCCTGGTCATCCACCAAGGCATGCCCACTCATACATGGAGTCAGGAAATGGACCATATGTTAGGAGGGGTGACAACTAGGAAGCTGGTAGACATAGGTCTATCACATCTACATTCATGTGTCCCGGTGTAGACACCAATCAATACCTTATCTGCTAATACAATTCCTTACACACCCATATCCATGCCAGGACACGTCTGGCCTTGACGTGTTACGTAGATGAAGTGTAAAATATGCAGCTCCATGCTGGGGGGAAATTGCCCACCCAATCCTCCATATTCATGACAATACAGGGATGCACCAAATTGGGTTCAAAATGGTGCATCACTGTGCTGTGAGAATGACGGGGTGTTCCAGTTCCAATATTCTCACAGCGCTGCACTTCATAGTCACATATGGCCCTACATTTGGCTTGTCATCCCCTTGTTTACACAATGCTGCCTATTGAGCACTATGAGCCTCACAAGATAAGACCCTCTGCCCGTGCATGGGGAACCTTTAAATGGAACACAATATCACCATCCAGCCTACTTTGATATCTGATCATTTGACAGCTTATCACAACTAGCATTGTGTGCAACACACATGACTCACTCACACCAAACCCTGGATTACTTCACAGGACACACATTACCACTCTTACTGGATGCATCTGGATCCTCAAATCTTGCCACTTCGCTGATGGTGTAGGTGGCAGGTCAACCTGTAAGATATGAATGGAAAACCATGCTTAGTATCATATCACTGTCACTACTAGTGGACAACAAGTTACAGTGTGTACTACTTTAAAGGAGTGAGCTAGTTATCCTGGTGTAAAACAGTGCAACAGACACATTACTGCAAACACACAATGACACTGATACTCAGGTGAGTGAGAGCCACACATCTGCATTCTCGCACTGGGCCTGAGACTCATATATTGCTACATCCTGCAACAACCATATGTGGCCAATCTATAGAAGATGGAACTCCATGGTATGAGGGGCAGTTGTGTACGAAATACATGACATTTCCCTGGTGCTTTGCAAGACAATTGACTCAGGTATATAAGCTTGTCCTGCAAGGCACCCATACGCACTTTGTGACTGACAGGCGGCTCAATTATTAGTCTGCAATGATCATGTGTTGAATAATTCATGACTGATGTGGCAAAGTTGTCTGATGGTATCAAATTCCCCAATTACATTGCCCCCTATGGGGGTACACCCCCTTTGCTAACAAAATGGCAGGGATCATGTGTCTGAAATGATGGCAATGTAGCTCATACGTGAATTACTTTACTTTTTGATACAATGCACGTAAATATGGTAGGCTGGTGGTGTCTTGGTGTATCACACATGACACTATTCTGGCACAAGTGTCACCATGCCCCCTGAAATGTGTGACATAGTGATGGTTGTGCATGACTCAATAGTATGCCAATGGGAGACTCACCAACAGGGCCACCGATCTCCACTCAAAGATGACCAAGCAGATCCTGCTCCCTGGCCACTAGATCTCCCCAGCGATGCTTCAGCTGGTGCTCATTCCTGGTGCTCTGAAATACCCTGTTCAGGTGCTGGAGCACCTTGACCCGCCACAGCTGCCTCGCCTCAGTCTGGTAATCTTGTATTACCCGCCGCCCCATCTCCAACATCAATGGCAGGTAGTGAGCTATCAGCAACACAAAGCCATCCAACTCTTCCTCTCCCATCCTGGTCAACCTCCCCCTACCAGACATATTATTACAGTACAGGTTGACCACAAGGATTTAAGAAAAAAATGAAATGAATATAAAGGAAACTTAACCCCAAGAGCTAATTCTAACTTAACATCTATACCGGACAGACACCCCACAGTACAAATACAATTATACACCAAAAATACACAAATTTACAGGCACTGGGACAAAGTACAGAGAATAATTGAAAAAACATGACAGGAGGGACACTACAAGATCTGATATGCAGGGAAATCACACCACCGACTCCAGAACACAACCACACTGTAAAAAGAGGCACAGACTGTAAAGAGAAAGTGAAAGTACACCCACTGTACCATGCTTGTAAACAAGATTTTCTATTACATCACTTCCTGTCCCTGTGTATCACGTTTTCTGTTATGCATGTATTTTTATGAAGTATGTGATATTTGCGTGGATATCTTAGACGCGTGATGTACGTGTGTCATTTTTTAGTGACGCATTACCTTTATGTATCAATTTCACTGAAAATCAGCATTGAGAAGAGTGCAAAGGTGGAATTCACGGTGAGGGCCCATGTGTCATACACTTTGCGTTTGCGGATGTTTTAGACGCATTTGCGTAAATTTTTGTTAAAATCCATCCCTGATTTCTTGTTTTTGTTTCCATTGTCTATTTATATACCCTGTATCGACATACAAATGACATGGGATGTGCTGCACTGTGGCATATTGTGTATGGCCACATGTGGTAGTCCATGCAACAGTGTGATGAGGGTGTGATTTGTATGTTACACCGAAGTGTGTGTTACAGAGTCAACAGCATGCAAATAGTTGCACGTCGTGCATATGTATGCATGTGTGACAACAGTGTATCCACATATGTATGGCAGTCAGTACAATGCAAGTGATGTGTGAAGTTGTCTTACAAAGCATAATATTTAAGACGACATACACAGCTCAGGCATTGTTGATGATGGCTAAACAATGCTACCCAGGAACTGTTACCCGACAACTGTCTCCGTATGTAGATTTGGAGTTTCTGGTGACTTGTGTGTGGCCTACACATTTGTCTGACATGTGTGCATCTTTGCTACATACTGTGTATGACACACTCTGCCTACATTCCACCCAGATTATGTTTTGACCACAAATGTTTGACATTTTTAGAAATGTTGTTGGTTTTGTGTAGTGGACCTGCAGCCCTAGCTGCATATGTTCTCATCCATACTGATGTGCATTCCACAGATGTATCCTTGCAATGTGTAAGGTCATGTGTAACCTGTGTCAGGATTGGGCCCCATGGCATTGGCAGGACTGATTACCATGTATGTACTCCGCAGGCACAGCTTCTTCCATTGCTTGTCATACCTGGGCTAATCATTATGACCATTGCTACCAATGATGTCCCCACTTTGTCACACATGCTCCATGCAGCCATTGCAACTCTCTCACTGAGTTGTGACAGTGTTCTGTTCCAACATTACTTTCTTTCTATGTTTTGATATCCACAACCTCATGTGTGGGCCCCTGCTTACCTCCTATTTGGATATGATGTAGTTGTGTGTGATGTGCTATTCATTAACAAGTTGGCAACGTGGATGTAGTTCAAATGTTGTGGTCCATAGATTGTGTCCTTCAGTTGTCACATTCAATTGATGAGGCTGTTAGTGATGTGTGTGATGGTAGCAGTACAATCTTACGCATCACATGTGATGTTACAACTGAACGTTTCAGATTAGTATTTGTAACATGCTCCCTGAGATTAGAGTCACAATCCTAAGGTATGTGTTGTGGAGATTGAAGGGACCAAAGCAGGATTGTTTGAATAAGTGAGGTGTTTATTTACAAAATGTGCAAGGTGAGTTAAGTGATTTTTAAGTGAAGAAGTTATCAACTATGTGCTGTCTGCTGCCTATCCCAGCAGCTCTGTTCTGCTATTCCCCCTCATTTTCTTCATTAGCATCCTCCTCCTTAGGCAGGTCATCAAACTGCTCATACAAGGGGACATTCATCCGCACACATATGTTGTGCAGGATAGCACGTCATTATGATCTTGCAAACAATGTGTGGGGCATATAGGAGGTTGCCTCTTGTCTTCACAATATTATGGCCCTCATTACAACTCTGGCAGACGGTGGTAAAGCAGCGGTAATACCGCCAACAGGCCAGCGGAAAAAAAATTGAATCACGACCATGGCGGAAACCGCAATATAGACAGCCACTTTAACACTCCGACTGCCACGGCGGTAGAAACAAACACCACGGCGTAACCGCTAACAGACAGGCGGAGGACAAGGTTCCGCCCACTGTATTACAAGAGGCCTATCCACCACCTTTGGGCGGAACCAACGCTATGAAAAGCACAGTGGAAACAGTACTTGAAGGGGAAACCACTCGCCTCTCGACACCCAACGAGGAACCAGGACGCCATGGAGCCCGAACTAAATGTACTGCCCATGCTGGTCTTCCTCCTGCACTATCAGGACAGATGCCGTTGACGACCATGGTGAGTACTGCACCTACAACACAGGGGAGGGGGGAGGGAAAAGAGAGTGAAACACACATGCAGCACTCAATACCCCCACCCTCACCCACAACACCATACACAGAAATACATGCAGCAACATTACATATGCACCTCACCACCCCCTGGAAGAATGCAAGGACACAATTAAATGATTGTAATGATTGTAATCATGAATAATCAGATAGTGAAAGTACAAAAATCAATATATACAAATATGTACACCAACTACACAAGTTCGGATAGTGTACCAATCATTGTCCGTGGACCAGTGGTCACAAAATGCATGGGCGAAGCCCACACAAGATACCTGACTCGAAACGAGTCTTTCCAGTGGGTGGTTTTGCCACTGCTTTATCCTGGGGAATGCAAAGCCACAGTCTCACAAGTCTTTCCAGTGGGTGGTTTGCCCACTGCTGTATCCTGGGGAGTGCAAAGCCACAGTCTCTCAAGTCTTTCCAGTGAGTGGTTTGCCCACTGCTTTATCCTGAGGAGTGCAAAGCCACAGTCTCTCAAGTCTTTTCAGTGGGTGGTTTGCCCACTGCTTTATCCTGGGGAGTGCAAAACCACAGTCTCTCAAGTGGAAAACAGTCTCCACTGCTTCTGGAGGGGGCTTGTGCCCAGAGTGCTTTATCCTGCCAAGGACTGAGGTGGTGGATGTGATTCCCCACTGGTTCTGGAGGGGGCCTTGTGCCCACAGTGCTTCATCCTGCCAAGGACTGAGGTAGGGGATGTGGTTCTCCACTGGTTCTAGAGGGGGCTTGGTGCTCAGAGTGCTTCATCCTGCCAAGGACTGAGTTAGTGGATGTGAGTCTCCACTGGTTTTGGCGGTGGCCTTGTGCCCAGAGTGCTACATCCTGCCAAGGACTGAGGTAGTGGGTATGATTCTCCACTTGTTCTGGAGGGGGCCTTGTTCCCAGAGTGCTTCATCCTGCCAAGGACTCAGGGGGGGATGTGGTTCTCCACTGGTTCTGGAGGGGGCTTGGTGCCCAGAGTGCTTCACCCTGCCAAGGACTGAGGTAGTGGGTATGATTCTCCACTGGTTCTGGAGGGGGCCTTGTGCCCAGAGTGCTTCATCCTGCCAAGGACTCAGGGGGGGATGTGGTTCTCCACTGGTTCTGGAGGGGGCTTGGTGCCCAGAGTGCTTCACCCTGCCAAGGACTAAGGTAGTGGATGTGATTCTCCACTAGTTCTGGAGGAGGCTTGGTGCCTAGAGTGCTCCACATGCAGTGTGGCCGGTCCCATTCTCTCACCTTGGTGTGTGTGCTACGAGATTGCCTAGGAATAGGTAGCATGATATGCCATGGAGGCAGAGACATACCCCACCCTGCTGCGGCTTCACCTGCCACTTGCAGGTGCAAACAGTTATGAAAGTCATGCCTCATGGAAACTGGGCAGGGTCCAGGAAGTCTCCTCCAGCCTCGGACGGCTGCCCACTGGTGATGGTAGCCATGTTAGCTGTGGTGCAACTGTCCAAGCACGTAGCTGGGCTGGTGGCGGTGCTTGCGGTGTTGTCTGTGGTGGCGGTGCTGGCGGTGGTGCATGTGTCAGCACCTGTTGAGGGACACAGCAGGACGTCTCCTGCAGCCTCGAACAGTTGCCCACTGGTGAAGATGCTGGGGACTGTTTCTGAGGCTACAGACGTGCAGGTGGCAGTGCAGGTGGGTGTGCAGGTGGCGGTGCTGGTGGCGGTGCTGGTGGCGGTGCAGGTGGTGGTGCTGGTGGCGGGGCAGGTTGCGGTGTTCGCCGCTTTACAGGTTGGTGTAGTCGTTGAAAGAAGGGGTGACACTAGTCCCTCAGTCGGTGCCACCGTGCCCTGTCCTGACCTGCTCTTCTGCTTTTGTCCCTTCCCCACCTTTGATGGTGCTGCAGGTGTCTTGGCACTGTCCCCTTTTGTTTTGGCGGAGCCCTTGGTGGCTGGTAGGTGCGGCTTCTCCCTCCGGGATGTGGGCACCTTTTTCATCGTGGCAGGTGGCGGAATGTCCTTGGCCTCACAAGGTGGCACACTGGCAGCCCTGATGGGTGGCACACTCGATGAAACCGCAGTTGGTGTCACGACTGTGCCTGGGGATTTGGTGGCAGAGGTGCTGGGCTGGGACCTGGAAAGCCTGGCCCGAGGGGAAGGACAGGGGTGTGGGAGGTGAAGGGAAGAGGTCAAAGTTAGCCAGGAAAAGCTTCTTAGACACACTGGGATGGGAAGATGGAGTGGGTTTGGGAGTAGAGGAAGAGGTAGTGGTTGTAGGAGGTGTACGTTTGCTGAATTTGGGTGAAGGTGCATGGGCCAGAGGCTGTTGTGAGGTGGATGGCTGTTGGGTTGGTGTGTGCCTGCGTTTGTGTACTTTGGGAGGAGGGCTCACAGACACACTGGGAGAGAACACAGGGAATGTGTGCATGGTAGTGGGGTGCTGATTGCAAGTGAGCGGTGTGTGGTGATGGGCGTGCTAGTGATGGAGGTAGTGGCTGAGGATGTAGTGCATGCAGAGGTGAGTGGAGATGAGACAGGGAGGGATGAGGAGTATGTGGAGGAGGGGGACACAGTGGAGGCAGTGGATGTTGCTGTGTCTGAATGGGGATGGTGCTTGTGTGAGTGCTTGTGGGATGTGTGGTGCTTATGATTGCCATGTCCACTCTTGTGTGTTGATGAGTGTGGATGCTGGTCTGATGGTGTGCTTGGGATAGGCTGAGGTACAGGGGATTGGTTCTGGGTGGAGGAAGTTGGAGGGGGAGGCTGGACACAGGGACTGTGCTGAAATGCTCTCTGTTGGGCCGCCTGCCCAGAACGAATGCCCTCCAGGTATGCATTTGTTTGTTGCAAATGCCTCTCAACTCCCTTGATGGCATTCAAAATGGTAAATTGCCCAACAGTGAGGGATTTCAGGAGGTCAATAGCCTCCTCACTGAGGGCAGCAGGGCTGACTGGGGCAGGGGCTGAGGGCCTGGGGCAAAGGAGATGCCCACCCTCCTTGGTGAGCGGGCACGGGACACACGCTGAGGGGCTGCTGGGAGGGCGGTGCTGGGGGGGGGGGTGGCGGCTGTACCTGTCGATGCGATGGGCACAGAGGTGCCCGTCACCACAAGGGAGCTCCCATCAGAGGAGGAGTCACTGTCGCTGGTGTATGCTCCTGGTGTATGCTCCTGTCCCCCTCGTGGAGCTCCCCTCGCCCTCCATCCCACTGGTGGCTTCAGACTCCGTTGCTTCGCCCTCCAGGGTCAAGTGGTTTGCAGCTCCCTCCTGCTCTGGTGCCACTGCTCCTCCACCAGATGATGCTATAGCACGCAAGAACAGGGAGACAAAACAAAAAGGAGGGGAAGACAGAAGAAACACATGTTCAGTGCATGCAACACCACTACCGTTGGCGGACACAACACACAGGGAGCAGCTCTATGCACTAAGCCACGCACTAACAGTTCCTAGCAAATTCACATGCCCATGGGGGACAAGGCCTAAGCCCAATTGCTGCACACCTGAAAGTCACAGGAGCCTGACTAGGTGTAGATGGCTATTACCAGTAGTGGGGTTGGGGTGCCACAGAGCCTGCCTAACAAGGGACCTAGCCTACCAAGTTCGCCCTGGCCTAGGGGAACCCACAGCCCACTTCAACCAACCTGACACCTCGTAAAGCGCGCAGAGTCAGCTGAATGAGAGTGTACTCACCCCCTTGTGGCTGCTGTGATGTCCTCAAGCGCCCATCCAACTCCGAATAGGCCACCACCAGGATCCGGTACACCAGGGGGGTCATGGTGCGACGGGCACCCATTCCATGATGGGAGGCCATCGCCAGCTGGGCCTCCGCCGTCTTCTTGCTCCAGCGGTGCAGGTCTTGCCATCTTTTCTGGCAGTGGGTGCTCCGTCTATGGTAGATCCCCATGGTCCGGACGTCCTTGGCAATGGCACGCCAAATACCCTTCTTCTAGTGGGCGCTGACCTAGAGGAAAAGTGAAGTATAAATGGAAGTTTCTAGCCCATACATTTCATCTCACGCATTTCCAAACACCTCCCAACCTGATCCAGACATAGATAGACACACAATCCTGACATGCTGGCCTGTCCCCCTCCCCACCCTCTTCCACCCACGACACACCATACACTCAGGTGCCATCCACCATGCTCACAGTGTACTTACCTGTTTGTCTGGAGGACCGTACAGTTGCGTGAACTGGGGGAGGACCCCATCCACCAGTTTCTCCAACTCCTCCGAAGTGAAGGCAGGGGCCCTTTCCCAAGACACTGTAGCCATCGTTCCTTCCGGACACAGGTCACAGTAGCACTTGCAGTGTATGTCCTCTCCTGTTGAAGGTCAGGTATCAAGTGAGTGAACAGTAAGAAAATGGCGGCCACGTCCGAGGCTGGCGTACATCGTTATTGGCTCCTGGGACCCATAGGGCCCAATGTTAACCAATGCTTAATTGCGCAGCAGTCTCAGACCGCCCACCGCGACGGTGTGCAACGCCAGCGCAGTTACCTAATTTCCCCTTGTCCCGCCTTACAGGTCAGGCAGCTGCCATTTCAGGGTGCCACATGGGATGGAAAAAAACTCTGTCATATCTGTCTAGGCCTGGAATACAGACAGATCCCGACACATTGCGATTTTCCTACGTTTTAGCAAATAAAATGTTAGAAAAGCTACCATTCCATGAATGTGAAGATGGTGCGTTTGGCAGACCAGTACATCTCCCATGTGAATGCCAAGTATCCTGGCTCTGTGCATGAAGCTTACATTTTGAGGAATAGCAGCATCCCTTATGTGATGGGGCAAATCCTGAGGTCCCATGTGTGGCTAATAGGTGAGGCCAAGGTCCCTACACAGTTGACATAGGTGTCTGGGTATGGGGTTGTCCCTAAGGGTTAGTGTCTGTCTAACACTTGTCCCTAAACATTTGCAGGTGACTCTGGTTACCCCAACCTGTCATGGCTACTGACCCCAGTGAGGAATCCCAGGATAAGGGCAGAGAAACGCTACAATGAGGCACATGGGCGAACTAGGAGGATTATAGAATGCACCTTTGGCCTCCTGAAGGGCAGATTCCGGTGCCTCCATCTTACAGGTGGCTCCCTATACTACTCACCGAAGAAGGTGTTCCAGATAATCTTGGCCTGCTGTATGCTGCACAACCTGGCTTTGCGACGCCAGGTGCCTTTTCTGCAGGAGAATGGGCCAGATGGTGGTCTTGTGGCAGCTGAGGAGTCTGTGGACAGTGAAGAAGAGGAGGCAGAAGAAGAAGATGTTGACAATGGAAACAACATCATAATGCAATACTTCCAGTGAGACACAGGTAAGAAGATGTAACTGTTTCCCACATCTCATACTATTGTTGGAGCTAGCATAAGTCTGTCATTTTCACTCAGTGTATGGACCCTGACTTGTTACTTTGCCTTTCCATTTCACAGATCTGGGTCCCACTTTGTGACCTCTGCTATGTTTACTGCTGGCTTACAGCTATGTTACATTGGTATGTGAACAAGTGCATTGACATTGCTATATTCCCGAGGTTTTGCAATTACACAATAGTGAAAGCACAGACTGACTCCAGATTATTTTGTGATTCAAGTGTGTTTTTTCTGGGCAAATAAGTGGAGGGGTGTGTAAAATGGGCTGGGGTGATGGTGGAGGAATGTCCATGGCAGAGTCCAGTCTATTTGTTTCACAGGTGCATTGTCCAATGGGGCATAGGAAGTGGAGCAATGGCAGTTTAAGATGGACAGGGTGACAAATTAGGACAGAAGGGTGACATTTAGGGGGGTCTTATTTCCTGGTGGGGGTCTTGGCAATGTTCTCTGTCTTGTTCCTGGATCTCAGGGACCATTTGTGGGGTGGTTCTCCCTCTGCAGGGGGTGGGGTGCTGGTGGCCTGTTGTTCCTGTGGCGGTGCCTCCTGTCCACTAGCGCCGGCGGAGGTGGAGGGCTGTTCATCATCCAGGCTAGTGTCAGGGGCCCATGGTGTGCCACTGTGTCCCTCCTGGTGTTGACAAGGTCTGCCAGCACCCCTGCAATGGTGATCATGGTGGTGTTGATGGACTTCAAGTCCTCCCTGATCCCCAGGTAGTGCTCCTCCTGCAGCCGCTGGGTCTCCTGAACCTTGGCCAGTACCTTGCCATTGGTCTCCTGGGAATGGTGGTAAGCTCCCATGATGTTGGAGAGTGCCTCATGGAGAGTAGGTTCCCTTGGTCTGTCCTCCCCCTGTCGCACAGCAGTCCTCCCAGCTTCCCTGTTGTTCTGTGCCTCTGTCCCCTGAACCGTGTGCCCACTGCCACTGCCCCCAGGTCCCTGATTGTCCTGTGTGATTGGGGTTGCCTGGGTTCACTGTAGTGGTGGACATACTGCCGATTGACGTGTCCTGGGGACAGAGGGATGGGCACGCTGGGTGGGTGGTGTGATGGTATTCCCTGAGGGGGAGGTTTAGTGGTGGTTTGTGACTGTGTCAGGGGAACCGACTGTCCTGAGGTCCCTGTTGGGCCGGGCTGGCCATCTTGATCCAGCCCTGCAGAGCTGCTGTAATCACTGTGGGCCTCTTCTGTGGGGAGACTGGATATGTCTGGCACCTCCTGTCCGGTGACGTTGGGTATGGGTCCTGTTGGGGTGTAAATGCATAGTTATTGTATCTGTATGTGCCATCTTGTGCAATGGGTGAGTTACCCTCTACTCCTTTGCATGCATTATTGCTGTGGCCCTTTTGTGATTGGTGATTTTGGGGCATGCTTTGGTGATGGGTGTCCATAAATTGGTGTTACATACAGTGCTTGATTTTGGGATGTGTGGATTGTGTTAGTGGGGTATCTGTGGGTTGTTGGGGTGATGGGTGTGAGGGTGAGGATGGGAGTATGTGATGGCATGCAGGTGGGATGGGGGGGATAAACTAGTAAAGATTTGCCTTACCAGAGTCCAGTCATCCTGTTACTCCTACGAGGCCCTCAGGATACATGATCGCCAAGACTTGCTCCTCCCATGTTGTTAGTTGTGGGGGAGGAGGTGGGGGTCCATCACCAGTCCTCTGTACAGCAATCTGGTGTCTGGATACCACGGAATGTACCTTCCCCCTTAGGTCATTCCACCTCTTCCTGATTGGATCCCGTGTTCTTCAATGCTGTCCCACTGCGTTGACCCTTTCGACAATTCTCCGCCATAGCTCCATCTTCCTTGCAATGGACGTCTGCTGAACCTGTAATCCGAATAGCTGTGGCTCTAATCAGACGATTTCCTCCACCATGACCCTGAGCTCCTCCTCAGAGAACCTGGGGTGTCTTTGAGATGCCATGATGTGGTGTGGGTGATGTGTGAGGTACTATCTGTTGTGATGTGTGAGGGGATGTGTTGGTGTGTGTTGTTTGAGGTGCATGGATGTTGTATAAGTGATTGTGTTGTGTGTCTGTGGATTCTGGTGTTGTGTTAGGTAGTCTCACTCTCTGGCCTTCTTTCTGATTTTTGGTTGTAAGGGTTAGTGGGTGATGTGGTTGTGTGCTTTATATTGGATTGGGTGTGTGGGTGTGGTGTGTATGTGTATTTTGAATTGTCCAATGTGGTTGTGTTTTGTAAATGTGTGTGTATTTTGAGTGCGGCGGTGTGTACCGCCAATGGATTACCGCGGGTTGAAAGACCACCACGTTGATTCGTGGGTGGTGATACGGTGGGCGTACTCCTGTTGCTGTGACTAAGCAGGCTTTGGTATCGCCAGTTTATCACTGACCTTTGGTGTGGCGGACTTCTGTGGGTGTCTGTATTGTGGCGGATTCCGAGCTGTGAGTCGTAATACCTGTAGAGGAATTCCACTGCTGCAACATTATGTTGGCGGTCTTCTGCACGGCGGAAAGTGGGATTTACCACCAGGGTTGTAATGAGGGCCAATGTGTCTTCAAATTTCCCTCATTACATGCATCATCATATGGCAGGGGAGAGGATGCGCGATCAGTAAGGTCTCACGTAGCGTATTCTTAATAGCATCCCAATAAGAACTAATTGAGGGACAATCACACAGAATATGTGCAAGGTCACAGTGGGTATGCAGACCCCACCAGCAATTCATGTGACATACTAGGCACGCTGTCCTTAGTTTTACAGGTGTCCAGTGCCAAACATGTAGGGTTTTAAAGAGGTAAGATTTCATATGAGCCTTCCACGCTCCACGGTCGAGTGCCTCCCATTGATCATCCAAGTCCTCTGCTTTGTAGTCTATCTGCAACCTGGCCTGCCGTTTAGCACGGAGAGTAGTCTGGAGAGGTAGAGAAAATAGCTGATGTGTCAAGAAGCTGTAAAACCTGACATCACCCTTCGGAAATAGCCCCATGTCCTAAGGTAGGAAACCATGGGGAGGGCTGAAGAACCCAAGACTGTAGACTGTATGCACCTATCTATGTAGTGGAGCGTGGTCAGAGCGACCAACAAGGACAGCATGCCCAGGTTGTATGTATACCAAGATAACTTCAAAATGCATACTGATTGGACTATCCTCTACAGAGAGAAGCACAGGCCTGACCATTTGTCGAAGTCTAGTTTCATGTGGGCTATCAAGGGTTCAAGGTTGTCCACTAACATGTGATCCAGGTCTCTGTTGACATCGAGCCCCAGATATTTTAGGCGTGCCCATGTCGATTGTAATGGAAAGTCAGAAATAGGACTGTGGTTATTCATGACAGGGGCAACACCTCACTTTTGTACTAATTCACTCTGTAGCCTGATAGCACTGTAAAGTCAGTGAGGATATGCTACAGAGTCGCGAGGGAGCAGGGGAGGTCTCTGAGGGTGAGCCGAAGGTTGTCTGTTAAGAGATAGAACCTGGACGTGCCACCTGGGATGGGGACACTGGATATGAGTATTGAGTGTCAGATTGAGGCTGCTAAGGGCTCTATGACCAAGAGGAATAGCAGTGGCGACAGTGGGCAACCCTGTCAGGCCCCTCTCTGCATTGGGACCGGGTCTGAAATAAAGCATCCATAATTCACTAGAGCTATAGCAGAGTCGTAAAGCCAGTGAACCTTGGCAATGAGTCCATCCCACAGTCCAAAACATTGCAGTATTGTGAAAATGTACCACTACTCGATCCTGCCAAACACTTATTCAGTGTCTAGGGAAAAAGCGAGGGTTTTGTCCTGTTGGTTCTTGGCTGACCACAGGGTGTGTGCAAGAGTGAGGAGGTAGCTTCTGGAAGAACGACCAGGGACGAACCCTACCTGTGTGTGGTAGATGAGGTATGGGATCACCTTTCAAAGTCGGGCCGCCAGGACACCCGTTAGGAATTTAAGGGGACATTATGACCCCAGCAGTGAGTGTTAATGTGGCGGTAGTACCGCCAACAGGCTGGTAGTACATACTGCTACATTATGAGAATGGCAGGCTGGCTGCAGCCAACCCGCCACTTCTCCACTCATACCGCCAAGGCTGTATCAGCCGCCGGCCTGGAGCTATGAATCTCCAGACCAGCGGCCGGCACAGTACCGCCGACAGCAATATGCCTACCACCATGGTTTTCGTGGCTTCAGCAACGCCACGAAAACTATGGCAGTAGGCCCTACTGGTGACAGGGATTTCCTTTCCTTCCCTGTCACTGGTAGGCAGCTCCCCCACACACCCCCAACACACACCTGACACCCTCCCCACTCCCTCCATCCAAAGCCCCCCACCCCCATACACACACTAACCCTCCCAACTTACATTCAAATGCACCCCCACCCATGATCCTAACACACACACCCCTACCCCCTCCAATAATCACACACACACCATACAAGCAGACACCCACAGACATGCACCACGCATACACCCAATCACTCACACTTGCATACACGCGTTCATACACGCATACTTCTAGAAATGCTTGCACACATTCTTACACACAGTCACGCTGACATGCAGACATGCAGTCATTTCACCATTCTTACATGCATTCACTCGCACCCATACAACCACGCAAACAACACAACACACACAGACGCTTTCATACACTAACTCACAGATTAATGCACACACTCAGACACTCACACACAACATCCCCCACCCTTCCACCTACCTCCCCTGTTGGAAGCCCGACTTGCCTTGAGCAAGGAGGTCTTCCAGCAGGGAACGGGAAGGGGAGCTGCTACAGCCAGCAGCGCCCCGCCAGCAGAACACCGCCAGGCCGTATTGTCATAATACGGCAGGCAGCGTTCTACTGGGGTGGCGGTGCTGGTGGTAGCAGCACCACATTACCACTGTCCGCCACCATGAACACTGCCAGATTTCCGCCCTTCTTGTGGTCGAGGTCCAGAAGTGCTCATAATATGGTGGACGGAAGGTAGCCACTGTAGCGGTATTTTGGTCCCCATCACAGCGGCGGTAGGTGTTTTTCACCGCCAGTGTCAAAATTACCACCTTAATATCCCTGTTGAACAGAAAGATGGAGGGCCTGTAGCTCCCACAGAGCAAGGGGTTCTTCCCCTGCTTCGGTAGGACTAAAAATATCACCCTATTGGGATTGGAGCCCAGAGATCCTGTGCATTCAATCTCGTGGAAAGCTTTATATAGGGAATCAACCACATCCTCTCCTGTCCATTTGTAGAGTTCCGCTGGAAATAAATCTTTTCCGGAGGCTTTATGGTAGAGAAGTTTAGATTTGACCTGCACTATCTCAGTATTGCTACTATCCCCCCCTCCAAGTAGGTTCCTGCTGTGTTTGATGAGGCTTGGAATTTGTACGTAGTCTACAAAGATGACTAGGCAGGCTGGGTCCTCCTTCATCTCCAGGGTGTACGGGGATCAGTAAAAGTCAGTGAATTCATCAACAATTGCCTGTGGGCGGGTGAGAATAGTGTCCCCACTGCCTGAATAGCTAAGATGGTTAGTGCTGTCTCCTGCTGTCACAGTTGAGCCACTAGAAGGCAGCCTGCCTTCTCGCCCTGTTCATAATGGTGTCCTTAAGCCGCTGGAGGGCATACTCTACCTTAAAAGTGAACAGGATATTCAGATCTATGCGGGCCCATTCCAGATAGCGGTGAACAGGAGAGGAGGGGTCTGCGGCATATTGGCGAGTGAGAGCAACAATCTCGCCCTCCAGTTCCTTCAGCTGGGTCAGTCTCTAGACACTGGTGAGGGCAGCATCTCTCATGAGCTGGCCTCGAATAGTCACCTTCGCAGTCACCCATAAGACCTGCTGGGAGAAGGCCAATCCCTTACTATTAGTTTAGTAAGTGGAAATGTGTGAACATAGCTGGTTTTTACCTCGTGGTGCGCAGTAATGCAATGTATTCAGATGCCATGTTTTTCGTCCCAGTGAGGAGAATCCCAAGTACAGAGTAAGTAGGATGGGAGAGTGGTCAGAAAGTGCAGCCTCCGTGATCCGAGATTCCTGTACAAGGGCAACTAACCAATGGGAGACCATGACATAATCCACTTGGGACTGAGTACCACGGAAGGAAGACAGAAAGGCATATTCACGTTTTTCTGGGTAGGAGAGACGCTAGTGGTCCACCAGGCCGTGATCCAACATTACATCTTCTAGGGGAGCTCTGTCGGCATTATTGCCAACATCCAAATGGCCAGTGCAGTCAAGCACTGCATCGTGCACCAGATTCCAATCTCCCCCAATAAGGTAATGGGAGGCTCCGGTTTCTGCCAAAAGGTGGTTAAACTGGAGAGAGGAAAAATGCTTGGGCCTGTAGCTGCATATGCTGACCTCACACACAGTGTTCACTCACCAAATTTAAGTTTGGCTATGAAGTATTGGCCATCTGGGTTACACCAGGTCTTAAGGATAGTGAGGGGCAAAGATTTGCACAAGAAGATTGCTATGCCGCACATCTTGGAATGTCTGGATCCTTCTGAGAGCGCTGTCAGACAGCTAATGTGCAACACTCGTTCTACCAAGTCCCAACACAGTTTCTCAGACTCCTATGGGAGATGTGGGTTTCCTGGAAAAGGGCCACATCCATGTGTTTAGATTGCTGGTAGGACAGTACCTTTTTACCATTTTATAAAATGCATCAAGCCATTAGCATTCTACAACATGGCACGCAAAGAAGGGGAAGCCATGGGAGCTGGAGTGGCCATCAGAATGGTAGAGGTAATGGGAGCAGTTGATGCGTGGAGCATGAGCTTCAAAGGTCACGTGGAAGGGAGGGGTTCGGTGAAGCAGAGGGGAATAGGCGGTGCAGGAGGGGGCTGGGGGAAAACAGGAGAGGGTAGAAGAGTAGAGAAAAGTGACAGAAAGGTGAGGGGCAGAAGGTAAAGGTGAAGAATAAACAAAGGGAGGGTCACAGGGAGCCCCTCGGACGTGATGAAGGAGGGGGTGTCTACTGTGAAAAAGAACTCAGAGGGAAAAGGGGACTCAGAAATGGTCAAAAGAAGACTGTTGTGTAGCCATTTTAGTTATAGCTTCATACACATTATTTTAGCAAACTAGGCCTGCCGCTGTGCATTTGAACCTAGATATATTTTATTCAGCTTTGTTTATTATTTTAACAATAGCACATTTGCGGCCTTGTTTTATTTCTCTCCAAGGCCAGCACTGCGTTCTTAAACAATACATTGCTTTCCCTCTGTGCTTTTCTCAAGGCTGCAGTAAGATAGGTTGCCAGTAAACATGGTAACGCTTTGTCTCTAGTGTTCATAGAAACATACACATTCTTACGTAGGAACATTTTCTCAGAACATCAACTGCTTTAGTATAAAAACACTTCTATGTCCCATAAAATTTGTAGTGAGATTCCAGCCAGATGACCACGACTGTATGCTGATCGCTAAGTGCTTCACTGCAGCTGCTTCTGTAGACTACAGGCCTCTTGCTCAGGTATGAGGGTTGATGATTTCCCAGGGGAACCTGAAGGTCAGAATTAGAGCTTAACATGCTGTGCTCTAACATAGCCTCGGTAGGAATCAATTTAATGATTCTAGTGACAATATGGGTGTGATGGGGCGCCCGGGCTTACTTACACGGACGGAGCAGCAGCTGACGGGTCGGAGCACGCCGAGACGTCAGTTCCGCGTCTTCCCGTTTCCCGGGAAACGATCGCGGCGTCATGGAGGCGTTTCCCTGTTGCCAGGGAAACGGACAAGACTTTCCGGACCCGGGAGGAAGAGAAAAGGAGCGGCGTGGAGGAGAGCCAGGAGAGCGGCGTGAAGGAGAGCCAGGAGAGCGGCGTGAAGGAGAGCCAGGAGAGCGGCGTGGAGGAGAACCCGAAGAGCGGCGTAAAGGAGAACCAGGAGAGCGGCGAGAAGGAGAGGACTGCCCAGGAGACCCTGACGAGGAGCCCTCAAGCCAGCCACGACCCCGGAGGGTCGTGGCTTAGCAAGGTACGGTTCCTTTTTAAAGGAACAGAGGCAATAAGGGGAGAAAATACGGGGAAGGGTGCTGGGAGAGAGGAGTGGCAGCAAGAGGAGGGGAGGAAACAGAAACAGCCCTGTTTGGGGAGAGGGCAGATCTAATTCCTCAAGTTTGGGAGCACTATAGCAGAATAGTTCCACAGTTGGTTAGTGCACGGTACACGGGTGTTGCGCACACTTTCCTATACCTTCACCTTCCCCCTCTGTTTGGGTGACACGGGAAAACCCCTCAGAGTCCAAGGACGTAACCTAGGGTTTTGTTTATTTTTCCGGTATTCCCCGAGAGCCAACCAGACACGGAGGGAATGAACGCCTGATGAGAGAAGGTCCGGAGAACGACCAGACGTGAAGAACCATATCTAGAAACACGTACCCTTGTGAAAGACTTTGCAATAAAGAGACCAGAGACCTTGAGATAAAAATAAATATTCTATATACTCACCACGATTACGTCGTGTCAGTCTGGTTTATACCGTATAGCCTGTCACAGTGGTGTCAGAAGTGGGATTTTGGTCCCCGGGAAGGCTATAAAACGGTATACACCATGAGCGAGACCCCGTCTCTGGAAAACATGATCCAACAGTTGGCTGAAGGCCAGCGGCATTTACAGTTGGTGTGGGAAGCCCATCAACGAGAAGCCAAAGAGGATAGGGAGGCCCTACAGTCGGCATTGAAAAGCCAAGCCACTATCCTTGCAAACAATCAACTAGTACATGAAACCGCGATGAAGCGGTTGACTGAGACAATCGCTTCCAGCAAAGTCCACCCGAATGTTCCCAGTTCAGTCCTCCAAAAATATCAGGACGGTGAAGACCCGGATCCCTTTTTTACTAACTTCGAACGAGTAGCATCTTCAGCTCAATGGCCGGAAGAGAGATGGGGACAATATATTGCTCCCCTACTTACCGGGTTCATGCAAACCGCATATCAGGCAGCCAATCCTGGGGGTACCACCTCGTACCAGGACATTAAAAAAAGCATTCTGGAACGAGTGGGCCACGACACGGAATACTACCGAGTTAAATTCCGCAAAGTAAAGTGGGGACTACATGAGGACCCTCGTACCTTCTATTTTAGGGTACAAGATCTGGCAATGAAATGGTTAGGTCCGATAGGATCTAACAGAGACGATGTCATAAAAACAGTCATCCTTGAGCAGTATTTAGACTCCCTTCCCCCCAGTACGAAAAACTGGATAAGACAACACCCTAAGGTAGACACGGAACTGGCTATCGACTTAGCATGTGCATTTCACAGGTCCACCGAGGGGAGAGCCTTGCAACCGCGTCTTCCGGTAAAAACCCTCCCTCCAGTCCCAAAACCCGGTCCGAGACTTCCGGTAGATGACTCTTTCCAACGCAGACGGGCGGAAACACCTCCCCTGCAAGGCCCTCAATGTTTTAACTGTGGGGAATGGGGGCATATAGCCCGGATCTGTCCCAGGAAAACCGAGGGAGTAGAACCGATGGAGATAGGAATAACGCGACACCGAGTTCTATGTACAGGAGGGGGCGACACTAAATTCAAACACTCTTTAACAGTCAATGGCCGTTCCCTTTCTGCCCTGATAGACTCGGGGTGTAGTCAATCTGTTATACGACGGGACTTGGTAGATCCAATTGATCCGAATACCCATCGATGGGTAACCATCTGCTGTATACACGGCGACCAGGAACAGTACCCCCTGGTTACCGTAACCGTAGAGTGGGAGAAGCATCGAGACTGGCTTCCGATGGGTATAATGAACCACCTGATTGAAGAATGTATTATAGGCACTGACTATATCCATTTTCAACAACTGTTACAGGAGGTCCAGATTCAGAAAGAAAGGTCTAAGTGGCTAAACGAGGCTCCCTTTTCCAATAGTAGTATTGAGTGTCCTCCATACCGAAAAAAACTCTCCCGACGCGAGAAAAGAGATGGAAGAACCAAATACAGGGCAGAGCAAGTTACTGACCCACCCATCAGGGTTATAGCAGAAACCGAAGTTGTCCCTATCAGTTTCCGTCACAGTCAGAGGGAAGACCCGTCCCTAGTGAATGCCTGGAGAGACGCAAAGGTTGAGGAGACCGATGAGGTGGGTCCCTACTTTTTGATACACAATAACCTATTATATAGAGTCAGCACTACAAGGGCAGGAGAACGTAAACGACAGTTGGTAGTCCCCGAGAGCTATCGGGATCAGGTTCTCTTCCTCGCACATAGTCAGCCAGGGGGAGGACATTTCGGTAGGGAGAAAACAGAAGAATACCTCCTCAGGAAATTCTATTGGCCGGGTGTTTTTGCCCATATTAGAAAGTATTGTATACAGTGCCCTAGATGTCAGCTTACAGATCCTAGCCGACCCAGAAAAGCCCCTCTCATGCCCCTTCCTATCATTGAGGTTCCATTTAGCCGGGTGGGAATGGACCTAGTAGGGCCCCTGCTTCCATCCTCAAAAGGCCATACCTACATCCTGGTAATCGTAGATTATGCTACCCGTTACCCCGAGGCCCTGCCTCTGACCAGCATAACCACCAAATCCGTAGCGCAAGCTATGATAACGGTATTCAGCCGCACTGGATTTCCCCGTGAAATACTTACTGACCAGGGTACCCCCTTTATGTCCTCTTTGATGAAACAAATCTGTAAGGTACTGGGAATTACTCAGATCAAAACGGCAGTCTATCATCCCCAAACAGATGGGCTAGTGGAGCGCTATAACAAAACTATTAAGTCACTGTTAAAAAAAATAGTCGATGAGACTGGGAGGGATTGGGACATCAAATTGCCCCTAGCTCTCTATGCCATTAGAACCCACGAACAAGCGTCCACCGGTCACAGCCCGTTCGTATTAGTATTTGGCAGACAACCTCGGTCACTTTTGGATATGGCTATCGAGACCTGGGAGAACGAAGAAGTAGAAGGGCGACCCCTGTTAGAATACGTAAATAAACTGAAAACCCATTTACAGGGCCTTTGGGAAGATGTACGCCAACATTTAGAGAAGGCCCAAGAAATACAAAAACACTACTATGATAAGGGGAGTAAATTGCGTACATTTCTTCCAAACGACCAAGTCTTAATTATGAGGCCTACCTCCGAACAGAAACTACTGGCTAGGTGGCAAGGACCGTTTAAAGTGATTAGAGCTGTCTCCCCTGTCACCTACCTCCTAGAAATCAGTAGTAATCCAAGGAAAACCCAGATTTATCATGTGAACCTTCTAAAAAAATGGGAACCCATAGATGAGGACCAGGAGACCGTTAAGATGGGGCGTTTCCTGTCTCCCTACAAGACATTAGATATCGCTTTATGTCCAGGCGAGGATTCCCCACAAGAGATAAGACCTAATATTAACCCTTCCCTATCTATATCCGAAAAACAACAATTACACACTCTGCTAAACCAAAACGTCCGACTCTTCTCCGATGTCCCGGGTAAAACATCCCTAGTCCATCACCGAATAAGAACACCTCCAGGACAAACTATCCGCCTAAGACCTTATCGGGTCCCTGAGGCGAGAAGGCATATTATAGAGGAGGAAATACGGAAAATGATAGAATTAGGAGTAATTGAACCTTCCGTTAGCCCCTGGTGTTCCCCGGTGGTCTTGGTTCCCAAGCCGGATGGATCAATCCGCTTCTGTATTGATTTTCGAAAACTTAACTCCATATCCCTGTTTGACACCTACCCGATTCCCCGAGTGGATGATGTTCTGGAGAAGATAGGGAGAGCTAAGTACATGTCTACCCTAGATCTCACAAAAGGTTATTGGCAGATTCCTCTTTTCCCTGAAGATAAGGAGAAAACAGCCTTTTCCACTCAATCTGGCCTTTACCAGTTCACGGTATTGCCGTTTGGCCTACATGGAGCCCCGGCCACCTTCCAAAGGTTGATGGATCACTTGCTCATACCTTTTTCTAAATTCGCAGCTGCGTATCTGGACGATGTCGTTATTTTTAGCAACACCTGGATAGAACATCTTGAGCATCTAAGTCAGGTTTTTGACACCCTGGCAACAGCAGGACTGACCGCTAATCCTAAGAAATGCATGTTAGGGAAGACTGACATTTCCTATTTAGGCTATATCATTGGTGATGGGAAACTACGACCACAAATGTCAAAAATTGAAGCCATTAGTAACGCGCCAAACCCCAAAACAAAGAAAGACCTTCGTTCCTTTCTGGGTTTAGTGGGGTACTACCGTCGATTCATACCTGCCTACTCCACTCTCGCAGCCCCTCTTACAGACCTCTTGGCAAAATCGCTTCCCAATATATTGGCCCCCTTCTCGGAGATTCAGAGGGCTAGTCTTGATACATTGCGGTCCATTCTTACCACGGAACCGGTGTTACAATGTCCTGACTTCTCCAAACCCTTTCACCTCTATACTGATGCCTCCAATGTGGGTCTGGGAGGGGTCCTTGCCCAGCCAGATCAGGACGGGAGGGATCATCCGATTGTTTTTATCAGTAGGAAATTACTTCCCCGAGAATGTCACTACCCCATCATTGAGAAAGAGTGTTTGGCCATTAAGTGGGCAATAGAAAATCTGCAATATTATCTTTTAGGTAGACCTTTTGTTCTCTATACGGATCATGCTCCTCTTACCTGGCTGGCCTCTCATAAAGATTCCAATGCTAGAATCCTTCGCTGGTTCCTTGAACTCCAGCCTTTCTCCTTCCAGGTTCGGCATATACCAGGCTCCTGCCAAAGCCCTGCGGACTATCTTTCACGGTTTCCCCTCTCCTCCTCAATCCTCGACCAGGATCGGTCTTGGGAGGGGGGGTGTGATGGGGCGCCCGGGCTTACTTACACGGACGGAGCAGCAGCTGACGGGTCGGAGCACGCCGAGACGTCAGTTCCGCGTCTTCCCGTTTCCCGGGAAACGATCGCGGCGTCATGGAGGCGTTTCCCTGTTGCCAGGGAAACGGACAAGACTTTCCGGACCCGGGAGGAAGAGAAAAGGAGCGGCGTGGAGGAGAGCCAGGAGAGCGGCGTGAAGGAGAGCCAGGAGAGCGGCGTGAAGGAGAGCCAGGAGAGCGGCGTGGAGGAGAACCCGAAGAGCGGCGTAAAGGAGAACCAGGAGAGCGGCGAGAAGGAGAGGACTGCCCAGGAGACCCTGACGAGGAGCCCTCAAGCCAGCCACGACCCCGGAGGGTCGTGGCTTAGCAAGGTACGGTTCCTTTTTAAAGGAACAGAGGCAATAAGGGGAGAAAATACGGGGAAGGGTGCTGGGAGAGAGGAGTGGCAGCAAGAGGAGGGGAGGAAACAGAAACAGCCCTGTTTGGGGAGAGGGCAGATCTAATTCCTCAAGTTTGGGAGCACTATAGCAGAATAGTTCCACAGTTGGTTAGTGCACGGTACACGGGTGTTGCGCACACTTTCCTATACCTTCACCTTCCCCCTCTGTTTGGGTGACACGGGAAAACCCCTCAGAGTCCAAGGACGTAACCTAGGGTTTTGTTTATTTTTCCGGTATTCCCCGAGAGCCAACCAGACACGGAGGGAATGAACGCCTGATGAGAGAAGGTCCGGAGAACGACCAGACGTGAAGAACCATATCTAGAAACACGTACCCTTGTGAAAGACTTTGCAATAAAGAGACCAGAGACCTTGAGATAAAAATAAATATTCTATATACTCACCACGATTACGTCGTGTCAGTCTGGTTTATACCGTATAGCCTGTCACAATGGTATAGTTATTTTTGTGCTTTACCCTCCTCGTCACAATTTTAATCCTGTCATGCTTCATTGTCCTGGTTATTGCAGTACATGCTTGATTATCTAGGATGCAGTTGCTTTATTAAAACCTTATTGAAACATAGGCTGCCTCTGATTGTCCTTGTGTATGTGAGACTAATTTAAATGAGAGAAGTGGATGTGATCTGAGTGACCACGATTTTCCTGAGTTGTCAATTGTGTCATGCGCTCGGCTGCCCAGTCATCCCTGCTTTTGGGTAGAGATGAGGCACTGCTAGTTAGCCATAGTAAAACCCGGATTAGGCCAACAGGTGTCACCTGAAGTGGGTTCAGACTCAGTCTCCCACAGCGCAAGTTTTTCTTCCACCCAAATCCAGTAGTCTCATTAGCATTATGAGAGCCTGGCGACAAAACCAGTATGATAGGGGAGCCGCAGGGTTGGGGGGGAAGTAAAGAGGTTGGGCTCAAATGGGGGTGGGTTAGGTTTCTTTGAGTCATCCCTATGGGTGAGAGTTAAGAACAAAGAGGTACGATTGGGGGCAAATGTCAGTCATGCAGTGAGCAGCCACCACCTTTTTGAGTAATGGGGCTAATGACCATATAGTGTGAGGGGGCATCGCTGGGGGGAGCACACAGTGGCAAAGGAGGAGTCTGGCTACCGTCTGTGGGAAAATACCAGACAATAGAGGGAGGGAGGGGTGAGTAAAGGGGACAGAGGTGGACAAGGCTGGAGGGGGACAAGCCAGTCAATGCTGCATAGTCAGTTCAGTGAATGCGACCAGGCAACATTAAGTAATACAGCAATGAAACATCAGCTGTATATCTCCGAGAATGGGGCAATATGGTAAAGTGAAACAAAACACTGCGGGCAGTGATCCCCATAGCATTATAAAGGCATTCAGTAACAAAGCAATGTTCATTAATGCAACTTGAGAACCAAGCACATGGCAGCCAGTAGTAAATAATCAAGAGTAGGTGTGGGAGTGTAAATTGCAGATGGAAAAAAAAACACGTTTTATCGAATCCTTGTTTCCGTATAGAGGCACTCAGGGGTTTAACCATGCATGGTAGCACAATATTACATCTCAATGATAGAACCATCGGCAGCCACCCCTGAATGAGCAACATGAGGACCAGCATTATAGACATCATTGACACTGGGTAAACATGCTCAAATGGTATACTCATTCACATGTCCTGGGGATGCCAGAGGATGCTATCTGCATCAGCTAGTCAATGGGTCCATCACCAAAATGAAAGAGCAATCTTAACCATCTGTAGAGGGGAGTTTCAGTGGGGACGGGATTCATCACGGCCCTGGTCCTGGGTGAGGGCCACCACCACTTGGAGAGCCACTGCTCTCCCATCTTGGGATCTGGGTGGTTGTTCCAGGACTCTGCCTTGTTTGTGGTTTCCACCAGAGATCTTGCGGCCATTGGAGTTGGGAGGAAGAGAAGGTACGTCCAATGATAGGATGGAAGAGAAGGCACGTCCAATGATAGGACATTGAGACAATCCTCCGCAGCAGTGAGGCAGAGTTCCATACATGCCACACTGTCCTGAAAGACTTCAATGTCAGCTAGCATGGACCAAGATTCTGCAGGAAGACCGAAGATTTTGAAGTCCATGCCTTCCAGCCGTCGGCTAGCCGCAGTGATCTCCGGTAGTATGCACTTCATTGTGGTATCTTGTTGTGGGCAGTGGATGGGTTAAGCAGAGTCAGTTTCAGGTGGTCCCTGTTGAATGGCCTTGGAACATTCTTTAAAAGGGCCCCCGAGAAGAGCAACTGGTGGGTGAGTTTTCCAGAGGACTTGCAGGTGGGCATCGCTGGACTAGGGATTTTGAGGAAAATAAAGCACAAGCTCTCAGAGGGGGGTGATGAGGGTACTTCGGAATGTGGAGGAGGGGCTGACGCTCCTCTGTGATGTAGTCAAGCAAGTGATACCTGTCTGAACTGCGAGCAGTGTCTGCCAATAGTGTGTCCCAGTGGAGCTATGCAATCAAAGGCCTAAGGTCTTGGTCCTGGCCCAACCTTTTCAGTTAACCAGTTAAATGATATTGCTTCTACCTCTAATGCAACTGCAACAATGCTATGTTTAACTATTTCTTCTTGCATGCTTACTTTGCATGTTTTTTTCTTTCAATAATCTTTTTTAGAACTAGGTGTGTTAGCTTCACCCCAAGATTAATTATATATACTATTTTGCAAACGTAGGTGACCGAATATTTCTAGATATATATTATAACAACTTGGGTCTCACTGGGGCTGATAAAATGTAAAGTTATCTGTGTCACACATATTCATTTTTTCTATTCCTCCAACAACAAGCTGCTAATCATATCACAGATAAATATTGTGTTTGTGTAGTGTTTGTCTTTTTGTCAACACCTTTCCCCAAATCCCTTTCCAATCGATTCATCAAATTCCTAACCCTCTTCCCCTGGGCTGTGTGATTTATTGAGATGTTAGTTAATAATTTACACCATTGATTAATCACACACTTGGTGGGGTGGATGTGGTAGAACCAACATCAACTCAGTGTGCAGGATTTTCATTTGAGTTCACCTAGGTGGAGTGGGACCTCGCTTCCAATGCGTTCACTGTTGGTGCACTACCATGCTAATACTACATCACCATGGTACCTTGAGAAACTATACAGCCCTCGCTTCATCCATTCAGGTCAGAGAATAATGGAGCATTGTTGTACTTTTAGTTTAAGCAATATAATTGCCAATGGAAAATCTCTCTGCCCCACTCCTATGGGTCACGTTTTGCAGAATGCACTGCAGAGACTAGGAGAGTATTAGAACAAGGTTACCTAACCGCATAAATAATTGTTATACACTATGCTGTACTTCAAGGAACACACTATCAGCAGATTTTGAAAAACACACTGCCTACAGGCAGCAGTGTGAAGAAAAATACTGCAAAAAAGATTTTAGGCATGAACAACTGTAAATAAATATTTATTTTCCACCGTCCCTAACAAAAAGAATAAATACCCACCCCTTCCACCCACAACTGGCCCACACCTACTCACAAACAAATATCCCTTTCCCCAACCAATGTCCCCAAAAAACTGTCCAAATGTCCATGATATAAGTAGAGCACAAAACAAAGTAGAAAAGTCCTGCAAAAACCTATTTCCACCCTCTCCAACCACACTAAGTCCCACACACCAAAACAAAAGGTTAAAAAAGGGGCAGAAGAGGACACTAAAGGCATGCTGAGATTCAACTGAGGAGCCCCACCATGTGTGCCTGAGGGCCTCTACCAGCACCAGCCTCCAAAGGACATGGCGTTAAAAGACGGTGTACGAGGGAGGGGAAGCAGGGATGATATGGAGGCAGGTGGCTCCCCTGGCACTGCGGTGCTGGTTTTGTTGGGCTGGAGGTGCTGGGTCTGGCTGGGGCCCTAAATACCAGCAGCAACTGCTGCTGCTGCCTCGTACTCCTCTTCCTCGAGGACCACCAGCTGCTGGTACTTGTCCTGTATGGCTTCCATCTTTATCCGCCGCAGCCTTCTGCTATTTCCTGACATGATGGTGGACCATCAGGAATAGCTATCAAGAAAGAAAAAAGTTAAGTAGTAAACCATGCTCTGAGCAAAACACTTGTTTAAAATCATGCAGTGTAGTGGCACAGTAGCAGTACATTTGGTGGTCACCTCAGGCCATTCAATTTTAAGGTGATAATTTCTTCTCTCTTATGTTGTGCTATATCAATGGTGGAATTGTTAGCTCGCTGGTCCCCTAGTCGTACTCATTACTGTCTGCAGCTGGGGCAGCTGTACTAAAACATTATCTTATTCCAAAGACCCTGCTCTTTTTTATATTTGGACTACAAGACCGATGAATACTAAGAATGAAACACACCACTTAGTATAATAAAATCAATCATGCAGACATCCTGTCTGCCATAGGTATGTGGTGGGAAAAGTGATGCGCTACAATACAGGGAAAGGATTAAGGAATGGGATAATTACATAGATTGTATTTGGTGCATTCACATCATCACAGGCTATTCCATTCAGGAAAATCAAGGCACTTACTTAATGTACCACTTTACTCACTCACTGTCCTCATGCCCCTCCTCCATCAAACTTTGTAATAACTACTTTTTTTCCCAAAAAATACATTGCTTTGCAGTAAGGAAAATAATCTTCTTAATTTACTCAACTGCAGTGTAAGGTAGAGGGGATTAGGATGGAAAGGTAGAGTACACACTTTACTGATCAATTCTTCATCATCATCATGTGCCTAAGGTTTGGCTAGTAGTGTGACCCACTGTGGTTGGCAAATGTTGAAAGGAAAAAATTAGAACAGACGTAAATCCGTTATAGAAGCCATAATGAATTATATTTATATCACTTGGCTAGAAAAATGTGACACAAGCAAAGATTGGATTTTTCAAATTATTCAGAAGTCTGGGACAGAACTTAAGAAAATAAGGGTGTGAAGTACTAGGAAACGACTGTCCTAGTGGACACCTTGTTTTGGCATTACCATACATTGAAAAGTGTTTTACACATTAACTTAACTTCAGCAGACAGACACCCATTGCACAGCCAACATTGCAATGCCGATTCTGCTGAATTGAACCATGCAGCTGTTAGGTGACACTGGTGAAAGGCCATAACGATGGAGGAAGGTGATGGTAAATGGATGCTGGGATACCTCTTAACTACATTGCTTGAAAAATACTGTGAGTCCAGGGAACCTTTGATAAAAAAACATTCCAAGCAAGTATAGTAGTTGAGATGAAGGCTCCTATCCAGAAGAGCTCCTTTGTTCCTTCATTTCAAGCATTTATCTATTCATCATTGCAAATGTGTTATTCTAGTATTCTTATTCTTCACCCTTGGCCTTGATATACACCATTTAAGCTTTACATTATCTCATCCAGTTCTTAACCATTTAAACCCATCCAAATTCCAAACATGGATCTCTACTAACCTTTCGTTTACCCAATATCCACCCATGCATCCTTTCAACTATTTAGCCATCCAAGAGATCTAACCAATGCAAGGAGTCTGTTCACCCACCCAGGCATGGAATCCTTTCATCCATACCGTTTCACCCATGTGGGCTGGTATCCATTCACCCATTCACCCTTTCATCAATCCTTCACTCTCCCATGCATCCTATCATCCTCCTCATCACCCACCTATATGATTATTATGCACCCTTTAATCCACACATCCTTTCACTCTTATTATATTTCACCCATCCTTTCCCCTTCCATCCTTCTGTCAATGTTCAAAAACACATCATAGTTCAAGTTCATTTTATGAATCTTCATCTGCTGAGTTGCAGATAGAAGATTAGATTAATGCTTAACTCCTGCTGCATCTGCTAAAGCAGGGTGTTAACAAGAGAGTCAACAACACTAGTGCGCCCTTGTAGTGACTATATTACTAATTGTCAATAAGCAAGCAATAGGACTTACCACCGCCCACCACCACGGCTGCCGAGACTTCCCCCTCATCCATTCCTGCAGCCGTGTCTACACTGGCACTGTTGTTGCTGCCCCGGCTCTGGTGATTGGTGTGGCTAGAAAACAATATTACATAATTTGGATGCCTAACACGCTCCCTCCTATTTGTTTTGTGAGACAGTTTGAAGTAAAGAAACTTGAAATATAGAAAATAAGTAATTAGCATAATGCAGGGATTAGAAGAATTTATGAAACAGATAGGTTGAAGCGGAGTAGGAAAAAAATACGAGACAGGCTCAGTAAAAAGGTAGAATATAATTCTAAATGTAGAGTGGTAAAAGTTAGGGAAATAAATATTAATATTGCCAACAACAGGAGGACTTACTGGAGCCAGCAGAGCCAATCTTCATCGGCACTTGTGGAGGGGCCACCTTCAGCCACCTCACCCGCCTCATCAGCCCTCTTCCTGCCCCTGGATGCTGGATGATGTAAGAATAAAAATTTACAAAAATTAGTGGTACTGTTAATACATAATCTCTCCAAGAATATTATTTTTTTGAAAGGAAAAGTCAAACGCAGTAGCTTTCCTACATCAGAGGTTCAGAGAGTCTGTATAATAATAATACCAGTATTGTGGACCATCCTATTCCAAATTTCCTAACCCTATTCCAAATTTACTAAACTACATTTTGGAATTACTAGTACATCTAATCTCATTCTCAGTCTCTCAATGCATAGATTGGATGCATGCATGCAAGACTACTACACATCACTGGGAAATCGCTTGGCAGTTGGTACTGTACGAGGTACAGAGAATAAAGGCACAGAGAAGTGAGAGAACAAGCTAACTCACTAATATTAATATTAACTATGATTATCTTAGATAGGGCACAGGCGGAGTCTCTGCATTAATTCTTAATCAGCTCAAGCAAGTGCCAAAAACAAGTACAGTTAGGTAGCGCTGAGCACCTGTCTAGATAACTATCACATAATATTATATTTGTAACATAAAGTTAACTTACCTGCATGTGAGCAGCATGCTTGCTATTTGGGAAGAAACTTTTAGCATAGAACCCAACTAATAATTAATATTACTCGCCAAGCCCCGCAACTTCTACGCCTAGCAGGTCGAGCAGGGCTGTTTCATGGTCCAGGATATCGGCCCACCAGTGCATAAGCAGTTGCTAGGTGTGCCAGACCCCAGAGCTGCGCACACATCCTAGTGCACCCTATCACAGCAGTCTGGTGCCCCGGAGGCCATACCCAGACCCCGGCTTGCCACCTGCTTCCAAGGTGGAGGGTAGGTGGTGATGCGCATAAAGCACTGAGACAGCCACCTCCACCTCAGAAAAATTGCACAGGGCTACACCCCTTCATGTCACTGCCACCCTCAAGGAAGTCAGCTGACAGTGGTGTTCGAGGGCCTGGTGCTGTCGCTCCCCTGCTCTGCCATGGTGCTGGGGACTTGGGGGGGGGGGGGGATAAGAGATAAGGAAGAAGGAAGAGAAAAAGAAAGTAAAGCAAAAAAATTAAAAAGTAAAAAAGTTGCAAAAACACACAAAAAATTGGAGAAAAGTTCAAATATAAAAACACAAAGAGAAAAGGTAATATAATAAATAGAAAATAAGGGGAAAATAGGGTTTAAAAGTGTGGGATGGGAACGATATAGAGTTATATAAAAGTAGGTCAGAAACTGGTAAAGGTCATCACTGTCATTCCTGAAGTGGAACAAGTAAGGTACTGCAAGACCAAAGCACGTTTCTTTCAAAGACATGGAACAAGTGTGTTAGTACAGTGCCAGCCAGTGCAAACGTTCTTCAAAGACATGGAACACAGAATACGGGTGATACTGCAGGGCAGTAAGCACAAGCTTTCTTCAAAGACATTGAGTAAATGTGGTACTGCAGGGCCAGTGCAAGCTTCATTCAAAACATGGAACAGGTGTGGCCCTGCAAGGCCAGTACAATCTTGCTTCAAATACATGAACCAAGTGTTGTACACCAACGCCAGCCAGCGCAAGGTTACTTTATAGACATGCAACAATTGTGGTAATGCAGGGCCACTGCAAGCTTCCTTCTTCAGAGACATGGAACAAGTGTGGCACTGGTCACCATCATTTAACATATCCCTCAAATTAATGAATACGCAGCATTTCAGATTTGATACATGTGTAAAAAGACAGCACTGAGGTGTTAAAGTGCAAACCTGACTGACAACCGTAGCAAAATTTCCAAACACAGAACTGGTCCAGCACATGGCAAGAGTACATGCTTCTTTCACACCCATACAACATACCGATCTGGTCACAAAAAGTGCAAGCTTCACTTGTATGCACACAACAGGGACAGCATTTGCAACAGAATTCCAAGCATGTGTGTAAACACAGCATAGTATGCAGCATTGGCTGCAGTGTAAGTTCGCCTCATACACAGCACAAGTGCAAGACAGTCATCCAAAGTACTGTTATTATTATTATTATTGATGCTTTGGAAAGTGTGCTGCTAGCCAAAATGGTCTTCTCAGCACTGGGCCTTCACACATTAATTCATTAAGAGTTCAAGGATAATTTATTCACACAACCAGGTTTTTAGTAGTTTCCGAAAAATGGAGAGTGACTGGCAGGATCTCAGTGATGCTGGCATTGGGTTCCATGGTTTGGTCCCTAGGTAGGAGAACAAATTGCCACCTTGACATAATCTTTTTACTCTCTGAACTGAGAAGAGGTTGGAATTGCTAGAACTTAGAGACCAATGTGGTGTGTAAGGACACCAGGGGGCATATTATAAGCCCCTAGTCCACCCTTGTGCCATATTAGCATCATTTTCTTTATGCTAATGTGGCCCAGCGAGGCCAAAATCCTTCCTCCTTATTTACAAAGTGGCCCAATGCATTCATTGCACCACTTTGTAACCCTTTGCGGTACATTATGCCTGCTCCAGACATAGGGGGTCATTACGACCCGGGCGGTAGGTGATATTGTGGCGGTAGTACCGCCGACATGCTGACGGTACATACCGCCCCATTATGACATTGGCAGGTTGGCTATAACCATGGCGGTACCATTCTGACCGCCATGGCGGAAGCAGCCGCCAGGCCGGAGATAAGAATCTCCAGCCAGGCGGTACTATAGTACGGCCGCCGGCATTTTGACCCTGCGTACTACCATGGTTTTCGTGGCGTCCTTGCATTTTGAAGACATTTGTTGCACAATTTCTATGCAAAATGTTCCAATGGCTCATTTTGTGCTGGAGCTCTTAGACTCAAGACATGCTCTTGGATTCAAGGCAGACCCTCCTTAACTTGGCTCTTCCTGTTTGTTGGCTCACCCACCTACATTACAGTATTGAGTAAAATAATGACTTTAATTCCCCATCTCCCAGTTCTTGCTCTGAGGAGCAGCATCTTGTATTCTGAGATTCTTTCCAGTTTCAATGAGTCTGAGAATTTGTAACAATTAGAACTATTCCTACCTCTGGCTTTAAAAAGGAAGTATTATGCATTAGCAAACCCAAGTAATTGTTTTAGTTGCTGTTGGACCAGGCCCTATCTGAAGGGGTTGTCGCAAACTTTTTGCCCCCTTCCTCCTATTTGTTCTGACACATTTCTATTGGTTCTAGGACTTTGGGCACTTTACCACTACTGACCAGTTCTAAAGTGCATTTGCTCTCTGTGTACATTGTGATTCTGATTGGTCAGCCCTGATTGGCATATTTGATTCACTAGTAAGTCCCTAGTATAGTGCACCCTGTGCGCTCTGAACCCGTAAATCAAATACTGCTAGTGGGCCTGCAGCATTAATTGTGCCACCCACATGTGTAGCCCTATAAACTTTTCTCAGACCTGCCATTGCAGTGTCTGTGTGTGCAGTTTTAAACAGCCACGTCGACCTTGCAAGTGCACCCACTTGTCAGGCCCAAACCTTCTCATTAAGCACATGTAAGGCCCCCTTAGGGTGGGCGCAAGGATGCAGTGTATGTAGAAGGTAGGACATGTACTGATGTGTTTTACATGTCCTGCTATTGAAATGCTGCCAAATTTGTTTTTCACTATTGTAAGGCCTGTCTCTCCCATAGGTGAACATGTGAATTGCCTTGAAATACATTTTAAGTGTAATTTTCCATTGAGAGCAGATAGAGGTATGACTTATATGTTACTTAAGTGCAGTGAAAATGGCTGTGAAATAGTGTGTGCACTATTTCATGCAGGCCTAAATGGCAGTCCTGTGGAAGGGTTTGTCTGAGCTCCTTATGGGTAGCAAAAGAAATGCTGTAGTCCATGAGGATCCCAGTGAGCCAGGCAAAACACACTGACATATAGGTTTTCAATCTATGAGCACTGGTGTCCTGGCTTCCAGGACCCCATTCACACAGTAAAAACACATTGACACACACTCACAAACAGGCCAAAGGTAACCATGCTAGAAAGAGGCTACTTTCTCACACAACCCCCCCCCCCCCCCCAAACAAAGGACAATAAAGCTAACCATGGCCAGTTGAGACTTTATTGTCAAAGTGGTGATGAGTAGAGAGTAGATCTGCAATAGAGTGGTTACTTTCTTTATCATCCACTATATGGTTGCTTCCCTGTGGGGATGTAAACCACCCTGTTTGGAAATGTTTACCTAACCGACAGTGCAAGTGTAAGTTCTCAGAGTTCTTATTAGTATGTTTTACAGTTGGGCAGTGGGACTGTGCCTATGTCAAATGCAGGAAATGCTAGACAGGGATGCTGTCTCAATAAAGCCATAGCTGGGCAAAAACGTTGTCCATATGACTGTAAGAGAGAACAGGTTTGCTGTTTATCTTGAGTTGGAGCAGAGCAGGCCTGCTATCATATAAGCTCCACACCAAGACAGGGCTGCTGTCCTAAGTGTTTAGAGGTAGTGCAGGGCTGCTGCACTAAAGTTTCTCTGGGAGGGCTGGAGGGGTGCTCCATATTTACTAAAATGGTGCAATTTTGCACATCTGAATTATTAGTTCCACAGAGAGGTACTTTTACCCCTGGGAGTCCAGCTGTGGTAGATAATGGCTCCCTTGGTACAGGTTCCACCCCAGGAGAGGTTTCTCCCACCACAGGAATGGTATCCTTAGTGGCAGGGTGGGGAAAGGATACTTTGATATCCTTCTTACCTGTTGGTGGAGAGGGATCCTGATATTTAAGGCCTTTTTCTCTCCTTTGCTTTAATTATTTCACCACAATGAGAGGAAGCAATTCCTCAGGGATACCCAGCATGGATGCATGGGTCCTAAACTCTACCTCAGCCCAACCTTAGGTCTCTAGGTTATTTCTCTAAGAGACAATCGATAGATAAGCTAGGTGATAGCACCACCTGCTTAGGGCCAGTAACTCCACCCCAACTAAGTTGAACTACAGCTAAGGAGAGAGACTGAGTAGAGTTATTGACATCAGTAACTTGGTACTTCTGTCCAAGGAGTTGCTTTGCAGGTGACACCAGGTTTTCAGTCACCAAAGTGAAACTGGCACCTGTGTCCCTGTAGGACTCGGCCTCAACACAATTTATTAAGATTGACTGCCTGTACTTATCCATGTTAAGGGGACAAGCAGCCAAGGTGGCAAGGCCAATGTCATCAGGTGTGACAGAACCTGTATTGGGACTGTCTACCCCCATTTTTATTATGGAGCCAAAAGTGAACCCAGCTACACCTTTAGTTTGACTTGCCAGTAGTCCCACCACTATTACCACTACTGCTAGGGGAACTAGAGTCTCATGCCTTAGTGGTGGTTGGCTCAGGGGCTTACCTGAGCAGGACTTATCCCCTGGCCAATGGCCTTTACCTCTACACACACAGCACAAAGGCTGTTTCTGATTATGTGAAGAGTTAGAAGAAGATGAATAAGGTTTATCCCCACCCCCAGAGGAGTGTTTTGGACATGAAAACTGATCTTTGTGTTTACTTTTATCCCTATGCTTGTCCTGAGATTTTTCACCATCTTTCTTTTTGCCATCCTTGTCACCCCCTGTATGAGCTTTTCTGCTCACCCTTTTGTCTGTCCTCTTTCCCAATTCTTTGGGAAAGGTCAGATCTGAGTCCATAAGATACTTATGTAACACGTCAGACACACAATTATTCAAAATATGCTCTCTCAGAATCAAGTTATATAGGCTTTTATAGTCAGTCACCGTACTGCCATTTAACCAACCTTCTAGGGCCTTCACAGAACAGTCTACAAAGTTCATCCAGTCCTGTGATGACTCCTTTCTGGTCTCTCTGAACTCAGAATTTGATAGTTATCTGCATCATCCTCTCTGACAATGAGAAGTCTATCTCTCCCTTTGCCAGAGAAGGATAACCAAGTGATCGCAGCCCACTGCACATGAGGGTCCCTCTGAACTTTACAGGCTCTCTCAAGTGCAGCAAACCACTTGTAGATGTCATCACCATCCTTGTAAGGAGGGACAACTTTGTGCATAATTCTAGAGCCAAATGAAGGTTCCCTACCATTTGAATTTCTAAAACTGCTGTTGCCACCATGGGGAACTAACCCCAAACCCTGCCTCTCTTTCTCCACAGCCATGGATTCCCTGTCTAAGGCCAACTGTTGCTGCATTAGCCTCAGTCTGGCCTCCTCTAACCTCAGCTTCCCGAGTTTCCTATATAGGGACTGGCCCTCAGGGTTAGAATTGTGTGATGCCTCTGAAACAGAGGTAACATGAGAGTGTGCAGAGGCAGATCTATCTCTACCAGGGGCCACTCTAGTGACCTAGCTTCTAGGGGTGAAGGGAGCCCTCCTAGTGTGTGAACCCTTCCCACTACCAGTTGTACTAAGTAGCTTATTGACAGATAGATCTGTGGAAGGACACTCCCCAGGATTGTCAGTTTGGTCCTCTGAGCATTCCTGGTTGGAACCATCCTCTACCTCTTCCCCTGTCTGATCTGGACCAGTGCTGAGTCCCAGGTAATCTTGGAGAAGATTTAAGAGGAACTCCTTATTAGGATTCTTCCCAATCCCCAAACTTCTTTCAAGACAGAGACCCATCAAACTTTTAAAGTTCTGACTTTCATATGCTCTTTTCACAACTCTAGGGGTAGCTTTTACAGAAGATGTATTGAAAGAGAAAGAAAAGTTTGAGAAAGTGAGAAAAAAGTTAGTGGAATAACAGAGCTAACTTTTTAGAGAAAAGAAGAAAACTTTTCTGAACTTTGTAAAAACTTTTGCAAAGTTTAATGAACTTTTAAGAAAGTTGGAAAATTACTTTTAGGTATATATTATATATGCTCTAAGTATTGGAGCAAGCTTTTCTTGTGAAAAGCACAGGCAACAAAGTGGTAAAGAAATTGCAAGTACTTATCCCACCGCTGCACCACCAATGTAGGGGGCTGGCCTGGTTTATAGTGGGTACCTTGGGCACTTACACCTTATACCAGGTCCAGTTCTCCCTTATTAGTGAAGTAGTAGTGTTCTAGCAGCTTAGGATGAACTAGGAGACATGCAAAGCTCATGCAATACCACTTATAGTTACACAGTACTTTGACACAAGTGAAGACAATGCTCAGTGTTACCGAAAATAATAGTACTTTATATGGGTGACACAGTAACAAAAATATCTTAGAGGCAATACTACCTCTGGAAGTAAGTATTATACACAATATATACACTAGACACCAAAATAAGGTAAGTAATTAGAAATAGAATAGTACAAACAATAGGAAATGCTATAGTATGCAATGGGAGAAAATAGGTCTAGGGGCAACACAAACCATATACTAAGAAAGTGGAATGCAAATCACAAATTCCTCCCTAGACAAGTGTAGTGTGTGTAGAATCGCTGAGAGAGTAGGAATACAGTAAAGGTAAGTAAATTACCACACCCCAGAGCCCAAAAAAGCAGAAGTAAAGCACTGCAAGTTTCCTTAGGACACACTACACCTCGTGATTGGGATTTTGCAGTAACCAACCAAGTCTGCAAAGAACTGCTGGATTCCTGCACCTGAAGACCTGCAAAAGAAAGGGACCAAGTCCAGAAGTCAAAAGAAGTTCCAGGAAGGACAGGAGCCCCTGCCAACCCAGAAGAGGGTGCAAACGAAGAATCCCCGGTTGGACGAAGACTGCAGGAATGCACCCTAGGAAGATGCCAGAGGGTTCCTGCATGATGCAAAGGATGTCCCATGACGTGAAGATGGATGCAGATGTGATTTCATGTTGGAAGTCGCCAACAAGCCTTGGTTACGACAAAAGTGTGTTTTGTATCAAAATGGCGCTGGCTGGACCCAGGAGGGACCTGGGGGCCTCAACTCTGGGTGAGGAGAAAGAGGAGGCACTCAGCACTTTATAGAGCCCTCAGGATGCCAGGCAGCACCCACAGGAGTTCTAGGATACAGGGACAAAGGAGATGCAAAATGCGGTTGGTGCAGCACAACAAATGAAGGTCCCACACCGCCGGAGAACAACTCAGCAATTTGAGCGTCGCAAGATAGAGTGCTGGGGACCTGGGCCAGGCTGTGCTTTAAGGAATTTAGCAAATAGTGCACAGAGGCCTCAGGAAGTGAAAAAGATGCAGTTCACAGGGGTACCATCGCTCTCAGGGAAGGCAAGGTCTTACTTCTTCCAAATTGCTTCAGCAGGACCTCAGGACAGTCTATGTCGATATGGTCCACCCTCTGTGTCCTCAGGAGCATGCTCTTTGCTGTGAGAGGAGTCCAAGGGTACCAGTCGTCATCACAGGTGCCTGTGTGAGCAGGGGAGTGACTCCGTCACCCCACGGGAGATTACTTTGGCCCTTCTGGTGCGGGTGAAGACAGGGAGTCCCCACAGCATGCACACTGTGGAAACTGTTGCAGTTGCTGGCTGGAGCTGAAGTTGCAGAGGAAAAGTATCCCTTGTGGATAGTTTGTTGCTGTAACAGCAGTTCCTGGAGCAGGCTGCTGTTGATCCGAGGTCAGAGGATGAGGTATAAGTTGCAGAGGATTACTGAAGGAAACTTGCAAGCAGAATCTCAAGAGAACCCACAGGAGAGACCTTAAATAGCCCTGAAAGGGGGATTGGCTACCTTATCAGGTATGGACCTATGAGGAGGGGTCTCTGATGTCACCCGCTGGCACTGGCCACACAGAGCCCTCCAGAGTGCCCCCACATCTTGCAAATCAAGATGGCTGAAATCTGGGACACACTGGAGGAGCTCTGGGAACCACCCCTAGGGTGGTGATGGACAGGGGAGTGGTCACTCCCCTTTCCTTTTGTCCAGTTTTGTGCCAGAGCAGGGGACAAGGGGTCCCTGAACCGGTGTAGCCTGGCTTATGCAAGGAGGGCACCATCTGTGCCCTTCAAAGCATTTAAAGAGGCTGGAGAGGCTACCCCTCACCACCCTGTAACACTTATTTCCAAAGGGAGAGGGTGTAACACTCTGCTCTCAGAGGTAATGCTTTGTTCTGCCTTCCTGGGACTAAGCTGCTCAGACCCCAGGAGGGCAGAACTCTGCCTGTGAGGTAGCAGCAGCTATAGCTGCAGTGCAAGCCTCAGAAAGCTGGTTTGGCACTACTGGTGGTCCATGGTGGAGCCCCCAGGATGCATGGCATTGGTTCTTCAATACCAGATTTGGAATGGGAGGACAATTCCAGGATCTTAGACATGTTGCATGGCCATATTCAGAGTTAACATTGTGAAGCTACATATAGGTGCCCTCACACTTAGTAACTTTGCACCTAAACTTCAGCAAATGAAGGTAAGACATATAGGTGACTTATAAGTTACTTAAGTGCAGTGAAAATGACTGGCAATGGCAGTGTTGTGAAAGAGTTTGACTGAGCTCCTTATGGGTGACAAAAGAAATGCTGCAGCCCCGTAAGGATCTCAAAAAAACAGAGTCCAGCACACAGTCAAAACATTCAAAGCAGAGGAAAAAAAGACAGGGGAGACCACGCCACGGATGCCAGGTCTAACATAAGCACACACACTGTACTTCCACAAGAGGAAACAAGAGAAGGATTAGGAGAAGTGGGAACAAGCCCAGAGAGACAGTGCTAAGTTGATCCAACATAAGCTGACAAAGACCACCCTCGAGTGAGCCATATTGGCTGCAAGCCCACAAATGGCACCAGTTGTGAAGGGAACTTCACCGCATGACCCCGAGGTTTCAAAATTGCTGCAGTGATGGAAACCAGGGTGATTGACAGCAGCCAAACCCCATACAGAGATAGTATTTCCAGAGAATGAGCTGATGGCCGACAGATGTCTTCTAAGGGCAAAATATATGCTGAAGTCAGTCAACCGAGGCCAGGTCCTGCAGAACTCTTGTTCACAGAATCAGGTCTAGGATAATGTAACCGCACCTTATACTCAACTGTATGGAAATGAGTCCACTATCACACCACTGCAGCAGGGGTCAGGTAGTTGGACCAGCTCATGCATAATCAGCAGCGGGAGAAACAGGCCCAGCATGGACGGGGCCACAGCTGCGGCAGGGAGTGTTAGCCATTTGGGGAAGCAATATTTCATTTAGAAACGGAACCCAAATGCACTTCACACTGCTTGAAAACAGAAATGTTCCCAATATCGTGTCCTGCAAATCAGCTTGGGAGATCATGTAGTGCACTACATGCTGGGACCAGAAGGGTACACACAGTTGACCTCAGTGCTCGTTTTGATAGCCAGCAAATGTCCAGTGCAAAGCACCTCTTCTTCTACATCCCCCCACACATGTAGGCTAGAACCCCGTGCCAATGACACCCACTGTGCACACACTAGGGCACGAAGAGCTGGCATACACAGCACCAACTAAAATGTAATAGCTGCCTGTTACACGAGATTAACCCTGTAAAGCACACTGTTTAAAAGTCTGCTTGGTTAAGCAGGGAGAGGGAGGAGACCCAACAATGAGTACAATTAAATGTTTATAAATAACTTATTTCTTTCAGAACCAGGTTTCTCGATTGGGGCCACCCTCCGATGCCGCACCAAAATTCATGTAAAAGACAGACATTTTTTAAGGATTATTTGGCGTCATATAGATATTGTTAGAAATTGGGTCTCCTGGTTGGCAGTCAGATGGCACTCTGTCCAAGCAGGGACCCTCACTCCAGTCAGGGTAAGGGAGATAAACAGCTCAGATAGCCCCTGCTCACCTCCTTGGGAGCTAGGCACAAGCAGTCAGGCTTATCCAAGAGGCAAGGTTTAAAGTATTTGTACAAAACACACACAGTAATACAGTGAAAACACCATAACAGGACTCCACTGTAGTTTAGAAAATCAGCCAATATTTATCTAGATTAAACAAGACCAAAACAATAAAAATCCAACATCCACAAGCAAATATATGCTTTTTTCAAACACAAATAGTCTTAATCCATAGAAATCAACGGATGCGTTGTTTTAGCATAAAGAACCTGGTATGAATAAAAAATAAAGCTGCAAGAGCGACAGTGTATCAGAAAAGCAAGCAATGCCTCAATCCCTTTCTCGCAAGTGAGACAGCACGTCGATACTTTAATCATACAAGAGGCAGTGTTGATTCCTGGAGTAATGCCTATGGCTGTGGGGGGATGTCGAAGACTTTGGCGCCGAGGATCTGTGCATGGAAATTTCTGACGTGCTGTGCAAAGAGTCCGCGGTAACACCAGGCACCTCGTCATTGCTCCACTGGCGAGGCAGGCATTGCATAAAATTTTCAGCTGCAGGACGGGACCGGCCGTGCCTCAATTATTCTTCTGTGCACATGGCTGTGCGTGGATTTTCCCCCGCTGGTCACCAGTTTCCATTTCTAAGGGCCTGGGGACAGGATTTGACAACACTTCGCAAGTCAGAACTCTCAGCAGACAAGCCCAGGCACTGGCAGATGAAGTCTTTGATATCCCTGAAACTTCAGAACAGGGAACAAGCTCAGTCCAAGCCCTTGCAAAAACTTCACAAGCAGGATTTCAGAAAGGAAAGTCCAGTTCTTTCACTCTTTAGGCAGCAGCAGCAGGCCAGCACAGCAAAGCAACATGCGGAGTGGCTGGTCATCCTCAAGCATCAAGCTCTTCTCCTTGGCAAAGGTTCCTCTTGATCCAGAAGTAATGTTAAAATCTGGGGTTTCGGGTCCACTACTTATACTCATTCCTGCATTTGAAGTAGGCAAACTTTAAAGGAAAGTCTCTGTTGTTCAAAAGATTCTGCCTTTCCAAGGCCTGGCCCCAGACACACTTCAAGGGGGTTGGAGTATGCATTGTGTGAGGACAAGCACAACCCTTTCAGGTGTAAGTGTCAGCTCCTCTCTCCCCACTCTAGCCCAGGAGACTCATCAGGAGATAAAGGACACTCCCCAGCTCACTTTGTGTCACTGTCTAGAGGGAACAGCCCAACTGTCAGTCTGACCGAGACGTGGAAAACACAAGCAGGCAGAGGCACAGAACAGTTAAGCAAGCAAATGCACACTTTTGAAAAGTGGCATTTTCAAACAGACAATCTAAAAACCAACTCTACCAAAAAATGTATTTTTAAATTGTGAGTTCAGAGATCCCAAACTCTATTTCTCTATCTGCTCTTAATGGGAAACTGCACTTAAAAGATATTTAAAGGCAGTCCCCATATTAACCTATGAGAGAGATATGTCTTGCAATAGTGAAAAACGAATTTGGCAGTATTTCACTATCAAGACATGTAAAACATATCAGTACAGGTCCTAAACTTAACATACATTGCACCCTGCTCATGGGGCTACCTAGAGCCTACCTTAGGGGTGCCTTACATGTACAAAAAGGGAAGGTTTGAGCTGGGCAAGTGGGTACACTTGCCAGGTCGAATTGTCAGTTTAAAACTGCACACAGAGACACTGCAGAGGCAGATCTGAGCCGTGTTTAGAGAGCTACTCACATGGTTGGCACAATCAATGCTGCAGGCCCACTAGTAGCATTTGAATAAAAGGCCCTGGGCACTTCTAGTGCACTTTACTAGGGACTTACTAGTTAATCAAATATGCCAATAATGGATAAACCAATCACCAATACAATTCATACAGAGAGCATATGCACTTTAGCACTGGTTAGCAGTGGTAAAGTGCCCAGGGTCCTAAAACCAACAACAACTGGTCACAAAAATAGGAAAAAGGTGCAAAAAGTCTGGGGATAACCCTGCAAAAATGGCCAGGTCCAGCACAACCCCCCATCATCAGTCTAAAGCCAGGGGGAAGCAATCAATGCCTTGATGGACTTCCCTTATTAGCACAATATAACATGGACCCTGGCCCGAAACAGCAGGGGCATGTTCCAGTTCTATGCCTTCCTGAACCCAGATAAATCTATCTGTCCATACTCTCCCGGCCCACTAAGCTAACCCAGGAAAGACCCCTCTCCTCACCTGCGGATACCATCTGTGAAGCACATAAGCTTAATTTGCTCACAGATGTATCCCGGTGGGCAGACATTACCATCAAGCCATCACAGTGGTGTGGCACATTCCACCCTTGGGATGTGACATTTGTCCACAAGGACAGCAACTCACAGTGACCACTGACATCTGTCAGTGAAGGGGTCCAGGCCTCAGCCCATTCAGGGCTTTCTAGCCTCTGTGGTTTCTCAGAGTTGTGGATAGTAGCCCCAGGTGACTGGCACCATTGGTTCACTCTCCCTCCCACCAGTTCACCAGTTCACCAGTTCAGGGGTGATATCCTGATACCCCTCCGGCCCAGGGTCTGCCCCATTAGGCTGGACAGAGGCCAAGGGTGAGTCCTTACTCCCTCTGCCCTCCTCCTCGGGGATCTGTACCCTCTTTTTGGGAGCAGTACCCCAAGACTCCAGAATTGTCAGGGCACAGTTGACGGCTGACCTGCACAATTCCCCCACCAGTGCAGGGACATTACCCGTTAACTTGTCTCCCAACCCTGTGGCTGTACCCTTGGATTGGACCGGTGTCAGAGGTGAGTCTCTCCCTCCCCTGCCCCCCCTTCCAGAGTTGTGCACACCCCATAAAGGAGAGTACCCCCAGAAGATAACACAGTAAGGACACTCCTAGACGTCACCCCTCTCTCCATGCCAGGGGGAGCACCCTGAATTTTGCCCTCCAACCTAGGGACTGTATCCTGAGGCTGGACCTGTGCCTGGCAAGCCAGGGCTTCCTGGGGAGTATCCCTATCCCCCTAAGGGAAACACCTTCCTCAGGTGTTGTGCAAGACTCTGTCTGGCGCTGGTCTCCTGACCCCTGCCCATCTAGTAGGGCATGAAGCCCCACTAGATCAGAAGTGGTATCACCAGAGTAATTCCTGGGGAGCTCTGACCTCAGAACTGACCTCACCCCTCCTGGTTCTCTCCACACTTTGCAGAGCATTAAGCCCCCCAGATCAGAAGTGGTGTCACCAGGGTCATTCCTGGGGAGCTCTGGCCTTAAAGCTGACCCCTGACCCTCCAGGTTCTTCACTAGGGACTGCCTCTCCAGCTCACCACTCTGTCTGGTCTCCTGCACCCCCAACTCTGAAATGCTACTGCCAGACACCAGGACTGGTGGGATGCTGGTGACAGCTGCCCCCCAGTCCTCCTGACACTATGGGTTCCCCTTCAACAGATGACCTCCCTGTACAAGCTAGACTCCCCACCCTGGTGTTCCATCAGGGAACTGCCCCAGGCTCTGTGACTAGTTATCAGACAACCTGGGCCTCTGCCCACCCCATTCCCTCTCTCCTGAAACAGGGCATGGGACCCCTCACCTATCCCACTACACCAGGACCTACCTGGGTCACTGCAAACCTCCCCCACCTGCCTTGGTTGGAGAAAACCTGAGCCACTCCAGTTCCCCAATCCACCTCAGGGACCCTGAGCTGCCTCATAAACCTGAACCTCCTGGTGTATGTCATCCCCCTACTTCTAGTTGTTCCCCACATCTCTGGGCAATTACACTTCTTCAGTCCTGGACATAAACCCTTTTGCTGGCATCATCTGAACTGGACTCAGCCCTCCTGACTCTCAAATCCAACTCTCTCAATTTCAGCTCATGAGCTAAATACATTTTCTCCTTTTCCATGGCAATTCTCTCTTTTTCCATAGCAACCCCTTCTTCTTCTTCTTCCCTCCTTATCCTAGCCAGTCCCAGCTCCTGTTCATGCTTAAGCCTTTCCATTTCCAGTTGGTACCCCTGATTTCCTGTCTGTCCTTCTGGGTCAGTCCCTTGGAAGACACAGAGCTGCCTGCCCTGGAGACCCTCCCAACAGGCAGGCCTTGCTTGTCCAACTAAACATCATGGATACCTTACACCTCCACATCCACAGTGCCATTCTCCTCCTCTGTCGGTACATCAGCCTCCTTTGCTGCCAGCGAGGCCCTTTGCACCTTTTGCAGCTCCTCCTTTTTAGCAGGACTTTTAATAGGACACTTAAACTCCCTGGAAAACTTTTCCAGCCTCTCCTGCTCAAACAGTAGTCTACAGCGCCAACTGATGGCTCATAAGACTGCGACTTAATTGTGAGAACGGTCACCAAAGGTGCAAAGTTCAGAAGGCAGGAAAAATCCCAAAACAAAAAAAATAAAAAAAATGCCAAGGAAAAACAGTATGTGGTTGTGTAATGGTCTGCAATAAAACAGTTGTGTATATCAATCACTGTATGTCAAGTATAAATAGAAGTCCTTTCCTGACCACTGATCACCTATGTTAGAAATGGAGTCTGGTTGGCAGTCAGTTTGCACTCTGTCCAAGCAGGGACCCTCACTCTAGTCAGGCTGAGGGAGATACACAGCTCAGATAACCCCTGCTCACACTCTTGGTAGCATGACACAAGCAGTCCTATCCTAGAGGCAATATGTGAAGTATTTGTGCAAAAGACACACAGTAACACAGTGCAAACACAGCAAAAGGACTCCACACCAGTTTAGAAATAAAGCTAATATTGATCTAGATTAAACAAGACTAAAACAACAAAAATCCAACATCCACAAGGGAAGATATGAATTTAAAAAATAAAAATAGTCTTAATCTATAGAAAACAATGGATATGTTGTTTTAGCATAAAGTACCCTGGTATGCTTCAAAAGTAAAGCCTCAAGGGTGACTATTTGTCAGAAAAGCAAGCAATGCTTCCATTCCATATTTGCAAGTGAGCCAGTGCGTCGATTCTTCACTTGCACCGGAGGCCATGGGTCAATTCTTTTCATGCAAGGGAGGCCGTGCATCAATTCCGGGTGTGCAGCCTCGGATCTGTGCGCCAATGTTGAAGACCTTGATGCCAGGATCCGTACATGGAAGTGCCCGATGAGATGTGCGAAGAATCTGAAGTGAGAACAGGCTCTGCGTCTTTTCTCCAGCCGCGACGCAGGTGCTGCGTCAAATTTTCAGTCATGGGGCAGGGTTTGTGTTGATTTTTCTGACGTGCACACAGCTGTCCATGGCTTTTCCCCAGCAGGTTACCGGCTTCCACTTCTAAGGGCCCAGGAACTGGATTTGGCATCACTTAGCAAGTCAGGACACTCAGTAGAAGAGCCCAAGCACTGGCAGATGAAGTCTTTGCTGTCCCTGAGACTTTGAAGTAGGCAAGCTTCAAAGGAAAGTCTCTGTTGTTCAAAAGAACCTGCAGAACCTGCCTTGCCAAGGCCTGGCCCCAGACGCAATCCAGGAGGTTGGAGTCTGCAATGTGTGAGGACAGGCATAGCCCTTTCAGGTGTAAGTGTCAACTCTTCCCTCCCCACTCTAGCCCAGGAGACTCATCAGGATATAAATGACACTCCCCAGCTCCCTTTGTGTCACTGTCTAGCGGGAATTCACAACAGCCCAACTGTCAGCCTGACCGATACGTAGAATATACAAGCAGGCAGAGGCACAGAATGGTTAAGCAAGAAAATGCCCACTTTCTAAAAGTGGCATTTTCAAACAATCTAAAAACCAAATCTATGAAAAGATATATTTTAACATTGTGATTTCAGAGACCCCAAATTCCTTCCTCTATCTGCGCCCAATGAGAAACTGCCCTCAAAAATATTTAAAGGTAGTCCCTATGTTAACCTATGAGAGAGATAGGCCTTGTAATAGTGAAAACTGAATTTGCCAGTATTTCACTATCAGGACATGTAAAATACATCAGTACAGGTCCTTCCTTTAACATACACTGCACCCTGCCCATGGGGCTAACTAAAACTTAACTTAGCGGTGCCTTACATGTACAAAAAGGGAAGGTTTGGGTCTGGTAAGTGGGTAAACTTGCCAGGTCGAGTTGGCAGTTTAAAACTACATACATAGACACTGCAGTGAGAGGTCTGAGCCATGTTTATAGGGCCACTCATTTGGGTGACACAATCAATGCTGCAGGCCCACAAGTAGCATTTGATTTAAAGTCCCTGGGCACCTCTAGTACACTTTAATAGGGACTTACTAGTAAATGTGTCATAGTTGGACTTGTGCTCTAGTTAGGAGTGCTGGTTAAGGGATGACAGCACTTTTATTTGTAGGTGACTAGGTCAATCCAATAACAAGTCGCAACTGTCGGCCCAACCCTCCAGGCTCACAAGCAGTACCTCACCAAAAACCCAAATAATAAAAGGTGATTTGCAGCAGCCTTTACATCTGGACTCAAGAGTGCAACATCTCAGGGGAGTCATGGTTAAACAGAGATTACCCTTTTCTCACATGAGCAACAAGTCTCAGTCACACACAGGCAATGAAGAAGATGCAGTAACGTTTTCAATAGGTTTTATTAACAGGACTGCAATCTACTGTAAATACATGGGCTGCAATGATTAGGATAGTGAACAATGCAAGAAACAGAATTGTAAAAATGAGAGTCATAAATACAAAGACCCCCACCATCTTGCAATAGCATGAAATATCAAATAAATGTGATATAGGCCATAATACCTTAACATGATTAACCTAATCTCTAACCTAAAGAGAGGTAGGTGTGTTAAACCTAATCTGCCAGTATCATGTCCATGAGAAGATCCCACCAACCCTTGTTACCTTCGAATGAGGTTTCTAGATCAGACTCCATGGGAACATGTAGGCTGGGTCTTGATCAAAGCGATGTGTAGCATAGATAGCGTTGATGGCGTCTGGTAGGAATCCCTCTTATAATCTTGTCTGTGTGAGATGTATTTATACAGCTCTTGTAGGACTCCTGACGCAGGTATGTTCCCAACAACAGATAAGAAGGCATGCTTAGGCCGTAATTATGTAAACAATTCCTTGAAAAGGTACATTATGTTACTGTCACACGTAGGTGGGAAAGGACATGATGTGAATACCTACATATATCACTAACCTTTGACGCTGATACCGATGCCTTCACAAAGTGGCACTGCTTATATGAAACTAAAAAATCTTTCAAACTATAAACATAGTAGGCAATTTGGTAGAAATAATTAAATAAATGTGCTAAAACAGAGGAAGCTAAATAGGTTAAAAGTCACTAGGTGATGGGGCACAGGCATGCAAGCCAGAAAGCTAACCAAAACTTCTGACTCCCATTAAAACTCCATAGGATCCTCTACAAATCAAATATGCTAATCATTGGTAAACCAATCAGCAATGCAATTTTGTGAGAAAGTAGCCTCTTTAAAGCATGGTTACCCCGATTTTTGACCTGTTTGTCAGTGTGTTTTTACTGTCTCACTGGGATCCTGCTAGTCAGGAGCCCAGTGCTCATAGTTTGTGGGCTACATGTCAGTATGTTTTACTGTTTTGTCAGTATGCTTGACTGTGTCACTGGGGTCCTGCTAACCAGAACTCCAGTGCTTATGCTCTCTCTGATTCCACGTTTGTACCTACATACTGGTAACCCAGTATTCCACTTAAAATTGACATACTGGACCTCCCTTATAAGTCCCTAGTATATGGTACCTAGGTGCCCAGGGCATTGGGGTTCCAGGAGATCCTTATGGGCTGCAGCATTTCTTTTGCCACCCATAAGGATCTCATACAAACACTTCTTAAGGACTGCCATTGCAGCCTGAGTGAAACTGTGCAAGCATTATTTCACAGCCATTTTCACTGCAAAAGGAAACTTATAAGTCACGTATATGACTAATCTTCAGTTCCTGAAGGCTAGTTGCAAAGTTACTGTGTATGAAGGCACCCCTGCACTAGCAGAGGTGCCCCCACATTGTCCAGGAACAATTTCCCAGACTTCATGAGTGCAGGGACGCCATTATAAGTGTGCACTACATATAGGTCAATACATATATGTAGCTTCACAATGGTAACCCCGAATGTGGCCATGTATTGGTAAATTGTACTCCAAATCTGATTCTGGTATTGCAGAGCCAATTCCATGCACTGTAGGGGCTCCACTATGGACCCCCAGTGGTGCCATACTGGCCTTATGAGGTTTTCACTGCAGCCCCAGCTGCTGCCACCTCACAGGCAGGCGTTTGCCCTCCTGGGGCTTGAGCAGCTCAATCCCAGGAAAGCAGAACAATGCATTTTCTTTAGGAGAGGGGTGTTACACCCTCTGCCTTTGGAAATAGGTGTTACAGGCATGGAAGGGGTTTCCTCCAAAAGCCTCTGGAAGTGCTTTGAAGGGCACAGATGGTGCCCTCTTTGCATAATCCAGTCTACACCATTTCAGGGACCCCCAGTCCCTACTCCTGCACGACACTCGAAAAACGAAAGGGGAGTAACCACTACCATGTCCATCAATACCCCAGGGGTGGTGCCCAGAGCTCCTCCAGAGTGTTCCTGGGTTCTGACATCTTGTTTTCAGGATGGTCAGGGAACTCTGGGAGCACCTCAGTGGCCAGTGCCAGCATGTGTGTCAGAGACCCCTCCTGATAGGTCCATACCTGGTAGAGTGACCAATCCCCCTCTGAGGGCTATTTAGGGTCTCTCCTGTGGGTCGTTCCTCATATTCGGATTGCAAGACTCCAGCAGGACTCCTCTGCATCCTTTGCTTCATCTTCTACCATTGGATCAACCGCAGAACTGGTCCAGGAACTCTACAACTTGCAACAAAGTATCGAAGGTGGCTACTGCAACTTTGTAACTTCAGCTGCTGCCAGCAACTGCAACAACAGTTTCCAGGTCATGTATGCTCTGAGGACTGCCTGTCTTCATCCTGCATCAGAAGAATTGAAGGAATCTCCCGTGGAGTGATGGAGTCACTTCCCTGCTTCAGCAGGCACCTCAATGCAGTGACAACCACTACTCTGGATCCCCTCTCCTAATGATGAGCGTGGATTCTGGAACACAGGTGGTAGACCAAAGTGACCCTGACTGTCCAAAGGTCCAGCTGTCCAAATTTGGTGGAGGTAAGAGCTTGCCTCCCTGTGCCAGACAGTACCCCTTTGCATGACGTATTTTGCAGCTCCTACATTTTCTTTGTACTTCTCCAAGAAATCCTTTGTGCACAGCATAGCCCAAGTCCCCAGCACTTTACTCTGTGATGTTCAGCTCCCTGAGTTGTTCTCCAGCAGCATGGGATCCCTTTGTGTAGTGCTGCGATGAATGCCATGTGCATTTCCTTTGTCCCTGTGCTGTGGGACTCCTGTGCACCTTCTCTCGTCTTCTGATGGCTCTCTGAGTTGCTGAGAGCCTCCTCTGTCACCCCCCTCCTTGGTAGAGTTGACCTGGTCCTTCTTGGGCCCGGGCAGCACCATTTTTCACAAATCATTATTTTTGCGTTTTCCAAGGCTTGTTGACATAATCCAGTGGCACAAACCAGACTGAATTCATCCATCCTGTGTGGGACATCTTCTGCACCCACCAGGAACCCACATCTATCATTTTTGGTGCAATACTGACTTTGTCTTCTCACTGGTGGCTCTCCGTTTGCAAAATCATCTGGGTTAGTAGGGGCTCCTCTTCTCTCTGGACTCTTCAGTGCTTCTTGGACATGGTCCCCTTCTTCCACAGGTCTTCATGTCAAGGAATCCATCATTGGTGTCTTGCAGTCTCTTCTGGTTCTTGCACTGTCTTCTACCATGACTTCTAGTGTGTTTTAGGAACCTTGCTGTGCTTTACCCCTGCTTTCCTGAGCTCTGGGGTGGGATATTTTACTTACATTTGGTGTTTTCTTACACTCCCAGCGCCCCTCTACACACTACACTTGTCTAGGTGGGAATCTGACTTTCACATTCCACAATTTTAGTATATGGTTTGTGTTCCCCCTAGGCCCATTATAACCTATGGTGATTTTCACTATTTGCACTATTTTATGACTGTTTACATACCTGATTTTGGTTACTAGTGTATATTTTGTGTATAAAGCTTACATCCTAAGGGAGTATAGCTTCTACGATATTTTGGCCTTGTATACCTTTTTATTTGGTAACACTGATTATTGTCTTTCGTGTGTGTGAGTACCTTGTAACTATCGTGGTATTGTAAGAACTTTGCATGTCTCCAAGTTCAGCCTTGGCTGCTCTGCCTACAGCTACCTCTAGACAGCCTAGCTTCTAGACACTGACTACATTTCATTAATAAGGGATAACTAGACCTGGTATAAGGTGTAAGTACCTTAGGTACCCACTACAAACTGGGCCAACCTCCCTCAAATTTATACAGTGGACATATGCACTTTAGCTTTAGCACTGGTTAGCAGTGGTAAAGTGCCTAGATTCCTAAAACCAACAAAAACTGGTCAAAAAATAGGAGGAAGGAGGCAAAAAGGCTGGGGATAACCCTGAAAAAAGGGCCAGGTCCAACACATATACAATAGTTTTCCTTTTATAACAACCAAACATGGGTCTTGCCCAACAGCTCTTTAGTCAAGCCATTAAGTGCACCACCCTACAGTGGACCGTCATGCTCTTGGTGACTGCACCAGAATCCCCAGCAGGATGAAGAGCCACAGCACTCTCCAAGGGCTTTTCTCCTCCATACCCACAATGGGATCTCGGACCACACCTTAGCCCAAAGACGTTTCGGAACTGTTTACCAACCTTTTACCTCCGTCACCGAGAAACCCACAAGACATCTCAGCCGGAAATACCTCAAAAACTACACTGCCTAAATTATGTGTCTTCATGCATATATACATTCTCTGGTTGGTAGGGATGCTACTGCATCCATGTATTTACAATGAACAGTCTGATCTAATGGAGGCTAGTCATGAGTTATCATGCTTGTGCAGGGACCCCACTTATGTTACCTTTAATTACACTGCACCCAACACTAGCATCCCACTTGCTCTACACAGCGCTCTTTTACACAACATGTGGTACCAGCACATGACCGCTGTGAGCTCTAAGACATCAACCTGTTCATGTTATGTCTGTTTGCTGATACCACATGCAGTAGGCACAGACGGATTATGCGTATCCCAAGAGCTATCTCTGAGAAGGCGAAATGCCTTCTCCATCTGTACCTGTGTAGAATTAGGGCTAAAATGTGACCTAATAGAGTAGAGCCCCATGGGGTAGTAGAAAATCTGACACGTTATGAGATCATGTATGAGATCAATCCTACAGCACTGTACCTTCTTTTCGAGCCTAGTGATTTCCAACCTGAGCTGGGCAGGATGTGTCAGAAGGGAGCTATAGCGGAGGACACTGTTTGGCTCCGGGATTTTTATGAGAAGAGATTCTTGGAGGTAGCCAAACCACCCAACCAGTGCACAAAAACTTCCTCCATGCTTTGATTTACAGCCCCTGGGTAGCCCTTAGCGTGACTTGGGCTGTCTTCATTAAGAACATGTGGACCCCAGACATGGAGTTTCAGTGTAGCACCATCTACCTTGATAACATGAAGGGGAAGGGGTCCATGGGTCAGTGTTAAAAGACAGTGTAGATAAGCCATATCAGTAGATCTAGGACACTAAGTTAGATAGGTTCACTTAGAGGGGAGGGAAGGGGCAACACTTAATTGTACAGAAACTCACATTGTATTCCTTATGTTTAAGAGGCAAAGGAACCATTCCGCTGGGCATGCATAAGAAATGTGTCACAATACTGCACATTCCGGACTTGTAAGGGGGCACCTCCATGCTGATGGACACCTACTGGCAGTGCAGCTAGTTTGCTTATACCCAGCTCATCTCTGGATGGCATGACCTCTGCTCCCTCATCACCATACATACCCCAATCCTGGTTATCCCCAGAGAAGATCTGTCTGAACTTTACCAACACCCGCTGAGGAAGGAACAACTAGGCCCAGGTGCTAAAATACCTTCCGCTGGCAAACGTTTCAAAATGCAGGCACTTTGCTCTACACTAAGTAGCGTGACGTTCCCAAATTCTGCAATCCGGTGCACAGCAGAGTTCATTTGCACGTGCAAGGTTGGATTTTGGTGCTCTCTCACAAGCATCACGATACTCCTGGGCCATTAGCAAGTGTGCATGAGACTTTGAGATCAATTGCGCTGTTTCTGGCCACACGCGGGAGACTTTGCTTCTTCTAACGCTGCTTCTTAAGGCGACGGCAGCCAAAACAGACCTGCTCATGAGCGTGAATGCACCTGGAGTAGATTTTCTACTCCAGATACAGCTAAATCTAATCAAAAGTGTTTTACAGTGGATTTGCTTCTCAAATGGACCCTTCAAGTTGTTTTTTTGATTGAGAAGTCTTTTTTTTTCAAACAGAAAGGAAGTGCCCCAGAGACTCCAACTTCCTGTTCCTGTCCAGCAAGCTCCTTCCAGTGCTTTGTCAATCTCCTGGTCACTTTTCACTTGGATGTCGAGGTGTATAGATCACTCTCTTTGTCTCCTGGATATACATCTGGATTTAAGAACTTTGTTTTTGTGAAATCACACAACTAAGTTCCAAAACAATTAAATAAGGGTGTTGTTTGTTTGCTTGGGCATGCACCAATATTTCTTTGTAGTTTAAACATTTTTATAGTGGTGGGTGACCTGGAGTTTAAGCATGGGCTAAAATATTTATTTTGCATTTCATTGATTTTTCATCTTGTGTAAAGGAAAATTGTTGCACAGCTCAGTACCTGCCTTTTCTACATGTTTGTAACATTTTCGTTATTATTTTACTATGTAGCATAGATTTCCAAAGGGCCATTTAGTCAGTAGTCCCAGTACTAATTATCATCAGTGCATGAAATAAATATTTCAGTGGTATATGTTTTTAAAACTTCATTCAGGGCGGGGATTGCATTGGATGAAATAAAATTGTTGGCTATTTTCTGCATTTTTTTTTTTTTTTTAAAGTGTATAAGTTGTGTGGTAATATTTGATGGCATAGGAAGATGTGTTTACCGTTGCAATTTTTTTATAGTTCAATTAATGTTTGTGTTTTGCATTGCTAAATTAATGTTAGTGTTTTCTTCAGTGCTACCACCATGCCTCATTATGGCATGTGTGTGTGTGTGTGTGTGTATTTGTCATCCTCCACCATTTGTCTTTGTTCTCCATACTGTGTGGACAGAGGCCATTTTGTAAAGTCTATGTCCATAGGCTTGCATGTGTTCTTTGTTCTCCATGCCCCCTTGTTTGCAGTTGTTGCTTGACCATGTGGCTGGTGGACATTTTCTACATACATCCAGTGTGCCTTTACTGTAGTCTTACATGTATTCTTCTTTGTTCTCCTTACTCCTTGTTGTTTGACCACGTGGCTGGCAGCCATTTGGTGCATGCAGGCAATGTTCCGTTGCCATATGCTTGCATGTGTTCTTTGTTTGCCATGCCTCCTTGCTCCTTGTTGTTGTTTTACCATCTGGCTGTCAGCCATTTTGTGCATGTAGCTAGTGTTCCTTTGCCATAGGATTGTATGAATTATTTTTTGTTCCCCATGCCTCCTTGCTTCTTCTTGTTGTTTTACCATGTGTCTGGTGGTCATTTTGTCCATCCAGCCGGTGTCCCTTTGCAATAGGCTTGCTTGTGTTCTTTGTTTGCCATGCCTCCTTGCTCCTTGTTGTTGTTTTACCATGTGGCTGGCATCCATTTTGTGCATCCAGCCAGTGTGTCTTTGCCAAAGGCTTACTCACAAATATTGATAAATATTGATCATTTGTCTATATTAGGTATATATTTTAATTTTATTTTTTATTTTCTATTTTACTTTTCTATTTTATTTTTTATTCTAATCATTTTAATTGACTTTTATTTCATTGTTTATTTTTTTAAGTACTTAGTTTTAATTCTTTTAATTTATTGTTTTTATTTTAATTTTATTTTTAAAAATGTTTAGATTGTTTTTTTTTATTTTTAATTCATTTTATTCCATTCTGCATTTTGCCTTTATCCATCCATCTATCCACAACCACCCATCCATCTATCCATCCATTCAACAAAGGCGCAAATCCACACTACAGTATTCAGTTTCGTTAGGTGTATAACAATTCAATTCCATTTCCACTCGGACACCCGGGCTGTGGAGCACTGCAGACAAATGAGAACCATAATTCATATGTAAATGATTATTCTATTGCCTGTGGACCACCATGCTACCATAGTTTTTTTTAAGGATTATTCCATGTATCCATGCACCTCTCTCTAACTACCCCAGGTGCCTCTATTACAATAGATGGAGATAAAGCAAAGAGCTATATCTGCATATTGTGCTGCCTGATTTGAAATGACATTTTATGGTGTAGTGGTGTGGTTTGAGTTTACAATGTTTGATTAAATTGGTATTTATTACATAAGTAACCAACCACAATAAGATTTTTTTTTTCTGTACTGTTTCAACCTGCAACAATGGCACATTTCACTAATTAGGTGTTTTTCTTGTTTGCTTGCTATTAGGTGCACAAGAGAAGAGACCTACTTCGCCCGCAGTACTGCCAAAGAGAAGGCCTTACAAATACTTCGGTACTCCAAACTCCTCTGCTTGTGTATCTTAGTGCCACTGCCAACTTAGAGCTTAAGATGGCCCAAAAGAAAGTCGCTCCCATGAAAGCGGTCAGTGAGTGGCGTGTCAACCGCAACCTTGTTTGGGAGACGTGTGCCTGCCACACCTGCCTCCAGGAAGGAACCTGGGATCAGCACTCCTACATAAACAGCACCACCCCAACCTAAGGCCAAGACCATGTCCGTCAGTGAGAGAGCCACTACAATCATGGCAATGCCAATGTGCAGTGACAATTAATTGGATTTGTCCCTTTTGCTAAGTAGGACCTGATCACTTCAGGAAACAGAGCAAAGCAAAATGTATAGCAGCCACAGTCAGCAATAGTAGATCTTCGCGAAGTTGGACAGGAGATCAAGCTTCCTGCTGAGCAAGAACCTCCTCTTTTAGAATCAATGGCTCCCAGATCTCCAGCAAGAAAAAGGAAGGGTACTACTCCACCATCTTCTCCAAGCACCACTTTTGATGATGATAATAGAGACATGGAGTGGACCCCTGCAGAGTCCAGGAGATGTCATGAGAGGCAAGAGAAAAGAAAAGTTCCAGAAAGCCTTAGAATCATGGAAGGGGCTGATGATGAGGAGGACGACGATGAGCCAGACATTGTAGAAGCTGGCACAGAGGAGTCAGACATTGCTATCCAACCTGCTCCGAGGTATGTGGCACAGGCAGTACTGTCAGCTCCCATATGTTTAAGGCCCCAACATAGACCTGCACCAAACCATACCTCAATAGAAGTATGCACTAAAGAAAGTCGATCAACACACTCACCTTCCTCCAGTTCTTCTGCAGGCATTGGCAGTGGCCCAATAAGAAAACACTCCTCCCTAGTTTCAGACTTTTTTACAATTAACAAATTGGAGGAGAACATTGTGATATGCTCCATTTGTAACACGGGTGTTCATTGAGGTTAGCCCGATTCACATTATGGTACTGGAGGCTCTATGACCCACATGAAAAAACATCACCCAATTCAGTGGGAGGAGCACCTTAAACATGGCTGACCTCGGTCGCAGTGGTGAAGGTGATGAGAGCCGGGAAACATCAGCTACAACTGGTGGAATCACGGTGGAAGATGAGGAAGAAGAGGGTGACATCCTGACTCAAAGCAGCCCTGTCCCCAGCAGTGCACCAGAATCACCCACATAAGCAACCTCACAGTGGCACAGGAAGATTCAGAGCCAGATGGAGACACCTTTGCATATGGTGACAGCACCATGATGTACATTGAGTCTAAAACCACATACATCCCAAAAGTCACCTGGTCAGTGACCCCCAAAAGAAGAAAATCCAGGCTAAAATTATGGCCATGTTTAAGCAGGAGGGGCCCTCCGACCAATACAAACCGCACGTTTGTACAATGGGAAGCTGGCAAAAATGTTAGTGCTGGACCTTCACCCTTTTTCTTTCGTGAAATGAACAGGATTCTTAGAGTTTGCTGCAGCCTTCTGACCGAAATGGAAGGTTCCAAGTCGGACCTATTTTGCCAGAGTTGCTGTTCTAGAGCTGCATCACAATGTGCTGCAATTGGTTGGACAAGCTTTCCAGCAAAATGTTGTCCACACTATCCACCTGACAACAGACATGTGGACCAGTTGTCAGGCTACTGATTACATGTGCATCACTGCACACTGGATCTCTTTTGTGGGGGTAAAGCAAAAGCTGTCAACAGGTATTGTCCCTGAAGAAAATTTTAAGAGTATTTTCAGCATGCAGCAGTAGCCATGTTCGGCATGGAGAAATCACACATAGCCGCAAACATCTTAGACAAATTTAATAGTAAGGTGTTTGAATGGCTGGGACCTACTGGTCTCCAAATTGGATTTGTTGCCACAAACAATGGCAGTAACATAGGCAAGGCAAAGGCAGATGGTTTGATGCACTCTATCAACCTCAATGTGCAAGCCTTCCTCATAAAAGTAGACCTAGTCAGCAGCATACTAACCCCCTGCAGATGAATCTGCACCCATTTCCCCCATTCTTTTAAAGCCCGGAAACAGTTGTGGATTATTCTGCGTCATAACAGAGTACCAGTTAAAGCCCTGATACAGGAGGTGCCAACACATTGGAACTCAACCTAATACATGTTGCAAAATCAGTTTGAACAGTACAGATCAATGACTATGTCATTCTAAGAGGACGGGATGCATTTGGGAAAAGTATGACCATTAATACAGATAGATGACACCTAGTTAAATGCCGGCCACAGATGCTTCTCTCTTATCAGGTTTTTACATGGGAAATTAGCACATAGGACAGTACAATGGGCCAAGCTATCCCGTTGTTGCATCTGCTACAGGACCAGATAAAGAAGGTGTCTGAAAGGTTCGCACTCAGAGGTGTGAACGTAAACCCAGAAGCGCGTGTCTTGGATGAGAGCCATACTCTCTCTTGACTTGCAAAGTATGGCTGCAAAATTAAATTATCTCATCAAAAGAGTCCATCAATGCCACCTTACTTGATCAACGCTACAAAAACTTCTTTAATCTTTCATTCCTTTTTCTGGAGGGGATGTTTCAAAATACAAAAGGTTGATTGTTGAGCAAACCAGAGAACTGGAAGAAGAACGGCTGGAACTTAGAATCCCACTCCACAGTTCTGGGGTGCCACCTCCATCTTCCAGAGAGGGCACTCATGTCTTTTAGCAGCCAACACTAACAACAACAACACCAGCAACAACAGCATCAGAAGAATCAGACCCAACCTCTGTATCGGCTTGGTTTCAAGTGGTAGGTCTTATGTGGATCAAAACCCATTTGTGTATTGGTTACAGGAAGATGTGCTAATGGCCATATCTCAGCAGTATCTGGCATGTTCTGTAACCAGCATGTGTGCTGAAAGTTTGTACAGAACAGCTGGTGCAGTTGTTACAGTGAGAAGGACCAGTCTCTCACCTCCAAACGTGGAACGAGTAACCATGATCAAAATGAACTACCATGTTATACCACCTGATTACACTGTTCGCAAAACACCGCAGGATGGAGAGGATGATTGGTCAGAATCAAGTGTGTTTTCTGACCAACTTCTTGGTAAACCACCTGAGTATGAGGACAAACTCTATTTCCTGGATCGAGTATGCTAGTGCCACCTTAGAACATTTGAATTTTCTTTCTTTCTTTCTTTCATTCCCCCCCAAAAAATTGCTAGTTGGTCATTGGGCCTGATTATGACTTCATCGGAGGGGATTACTCCGTCCCAAATATGACGGACATCCAGCCGCCAAATTACCTGTCCATTATATCCTATGGAAGTTGTAATACGGCAGGCGGGATAGCCGTCACATTTGGGACGGAGTAATCCCCTCTGCCGAAGTCGTAATCAGGCCCATTATATTTGTATCGGGCTTATGCTGCCCCTCCATTTTATTGCCACATATTATATGGCCGGATTGGAGTTGGACCCGTGTGCAGTGAAGAAGTCCCCAAGTTCACCTCAGGACATTGGACATAATGCCTGCCTTCCTCACATGCCATTGCCTATCCTGTTTTAAAAAAAATTTACAACACCTAGCAGGGCTGCCCCAGAAGATCATTGATTAAAAGACTGGCAGTGCCAATGTGTTGCTACTTCCTACCAATGGAGAAGATATTATTTTGTTCAACCACCATGCTTGGATTGGAAGAGGTAACTACTAACTATTGCACCAATGAGTGGTCATATATTGAGTGATTGTGAGTGATGATTGATGATGAATTTGGTGGCTGACAGTGAGGGAGGGATTCCAGTTCAACAAATTTGTAAATTTGATTCTGATGATTTGTACTGTTTGGGAGCTGATGGGTGATAATTTTTTCCTGAAAGTGATTGGTCTTTTAAACTTAGTGAAATTTACCTGCAGGGTCCACTCTTTTTGTCTGGTTCCTCAGACCAGACCAGTCACTTTAGTTATCAAACACAGATCTACACAAAATACTCCAGTTCTGTTTCTCTATTTGTTCTTCAGCAATGCACTTGACCACATAGCTCTACCTCCCTCTATTTGGGACTGGGTGGAGTTTCTCAGAATCAAGAGGAGGAGTTCGGAAGAACTCAGGGCGGGACTACCTCAACAGCTAGAAGGAGAAACTATGATGGTGGCGAAGACTCTGAGGCCTAGTAGTCACTCAGCTCTGTGGACTGGACAGAAGTGAGGTGTTGAAAAATGCTGCTGCATATGTTTATTTTCTGCATTGCTATCTAAAATGGCAAACTCCTCTTCTGTTCTTGCTCTGCCTCTGAGTTTCTTTGTGCACTCCTGACTCTTCCTGAAGCTTACCTTGCTTACGTTTGCCCTACTCCTGTACTCTATATTACAGTTACTGTTTTTTCAATATGCTGGCCTTCTCCTAGTCCTCTACTGCATGAACAAAACTTGATTAAAGCTCAGGACTACAGCTTACCTACCGGACAGGTTCAGCCAGGCAGCCAAGAGTGAAGGACATTCCAAGTTAAAAGGAGATGCACTGCTCAATTTGACAATACAGTATAATTTTCCTTTTAACAATCATCATTTTTAGAACATTTAGAGATATATTATCTTGGGTGTCTCTGGAGCAGAAGGACTGTTTGCAATGCATTTAACTGAACTGTGTTATTCTCATCCCTTCAGTGTTTCCTTTTACAACAGAATGATGATGGTGTGCTGCTCCTCGCCCTGATGAATATTGTTGTGTTGTCTTTTGTGTTGTGTTTGCCTTCCCCCAATTTCCCTTTGCCATCTATTTATTGGGCTCCTAATCTTCTCCCCCATGCTATGTGATTTTTTGAGGTGGGCTTCAGTTTTACACCCTAAATGGATCACACACTATTCGGGGTATATTTGGTAAAAGCAACACCAACTCACTGCATAACCTTCTAATACCTGATCAATATTTCATACTGGCCCCATCAACATCATCATTCTTGTGTTGTGTGTTGATAAACGCCTAACCTTGTCCAACCAATCTTGACTCCAAGCCCACTTCTCCTGACTCCATGATTTAATTTCCTAAGATTAGTTTTCAAATAATCCCTCCCCACCATTGCTCAGAAGAATTTGATATTGTTAGTTTTCATTGTCATATCAGGTCTTCTTTGTTGTGTGTCACATACTGTAATTGTGGTAGGCTGTCTCAGTCTTCCTGAAGTTTTTATATAATATGACCCACTAACTCTCTGTTTATTTTAACCTAGTTGACAGTGCTGAAAAACCCTTTGATTATTCCTGAAGTTGGAATTTGCATTGGTGGGAGTGGCACCTTCTGTCTTCCATTTTAGCGAACTAGCCTGCTACTACTGCTACCTACCACCCCCTTAGGATGCCACCTTGGAATAAACCCTGCAGTAAAACTCCCTTGCTTCATCTATTCAGGTAAAAGAAGAGCTAATGGTTGAAGTGATCTTGTTTAGCTAGTAATTAACTCCTACTGAACATGATGCTGTCGATGTGTATCTAGGTTTTTGTAGGCAAAATAGGTGAGGGCAATCATCCCCACATGATCAATATAGTTGCAAAGAGCAACAGTGATCAATATAGTTCTAGAAGGCAATAGAGCAATGATATAAGTAAAGTATATATTATTTTTAGCTGATTTACAAAATAGGCTGCACTAAAAGACAGCAGTGAAAACTAAAATACCAAAATAAACATGTGAGGCATAAATCAAGTAAAGTAAATTATCCCCTTCTTATTTTTAACCAATACATAATCCTACCCTTTCTACCCACAAGAGGTCCACCCCTCTCCCCAAGCAAACCGCCCATCTCCAAAAAGTCCAGTGAAAAGTCCAATATGAAAGTTTTTGAAAAACCTGTGCCAACTCCCTCACCACCTTCTCCATCCACAAGTCCCTCCCATCAAAACAAAAAATGAAAAAAGGGCTCAGAAGAGGACACTCTGTATATGGCTCTGGAGCTAGTCCAGGCTCTGCTCGATCCGAGTAAGCCGGCTCTCCACCTGGTCCATCCACTGCAGGATACAGTGGAACAATACCCTGTTAACGCGGGAATGGGTGGCAGCAGATTAAGCCAGGCACCCTGACAGCTGGAGGCAGTGCGGGCAATGTAGTGGCGGGGAGGCTGGGGCTGGTGTGATGCTGAGCTGGGTCAGAGGCAGCTATTTCAGCCTTTTCCTCCTCCAGGAGCACCAGCTGCCGGTATTTGGCCTGGACGTTCTCTAGCCTCTGCTGCCACAGAAGGGCTGCTATCTCCTGCATGGTTGGTGGTCATCCAGCAGGAATAGCTATATTGAGAAAAACAAAAAATAAAAAAAGACATTTTAGACAATGCTCTGAACAAACAGGTAGTGGGTGGCACAGTAGCACTATATTGCTGATCCCCTAGGGACTTTGGAATTTGATTTGATTATCTTTAGGAGAACCACGGGGCAATTGTATTTGTTTACCCACACATGCCTCACATAAAAAGCACTGACTGTCTAGTAGAAAATAATTAAGGCAGAATAACACCAGATTAAAAAACAGTCATTCCATTTTTTAAAGGCTTTCCTAGTAACTAAACAAACACTTTTAGGGGGAAAATTAACATTAATTACCTCTCATTTATGAGTAAGGCATTATGCACTATGGAGTACAATTTGCTGTGCTAAATACTTCAACTACTTGGCTACTGTCTGCAGCTGGTAGCTGTAGTTGACAATTATCTATCTTTAATTCCAATGGCCCTGTTCTTCCCCAAATGCCTTTCACCTAGTTTCAACCCTTACTCCAAATACTCAGATGAATGAATAGGATACATCATACATGTCATGTATAAAAGGCAGATATATTTATTCTGTCTGCTGTAAGTAGACAGAGGGGAAAATAATGCACAGCACTACAGGGAAAGGAACTAACTCTATAGATTGTATTTGGCATATTCATCACAGAATATCCCTAATGCCAAACTTACAATGAAATTGGGTACTTAGTAGTCCCAATTTATTCACTGGCCTCGCACACCACCAAATTCTTTCCAACAAATTCATTCACTGGGCAGTAAGGGAACTAAACTTGACTTACTCTACTGCAAAGTAAGGCAGAAGGATTAGGACTTAGCTGAGTTGCAGATAGAAGAGGCCATATGTAACCCAGCCACCACTGTGGCTGTATTGCGGGGGTTCACAATCACCCCTTGTAGCTAGTGATAGTAATTGTCAATAAGCAAGCAATGTGAGTTATCACTGCCCATCCCTGCTGCCTCTTCTCCTCGTGCTCCATATGCTCCAGCAGCGGAACTTGATCTAGTTCCACTGGTGGTCAGTGTGGCTAGAAAAAAAACATTAAACAGTTTTTAGATACCAGGTACACCTCCCCTTAGTTTTTTTAATAAAAAAATGCAACCGCAATACATCACTACAGTTCGGTTAGCACTGTAGTATCGTCTATCAAAAATATCACTGTAGGCATTTTGTTGGTTCACAATGTTAGAAAAGCCAGGTAGTCAAGCTAACCAAACACTTTGCATAATGAAGGGGCAGAGCTACAGCCTATGATGATGATGACTGAGAACCATTGAAGCACAATGAAAGGGTGGAGTAACAATGTTCAATGAAAGACCGAAAAAAGGAATAGCAGGAATTAAATAAAAATTGGATATGTGCGTTGTAAAAAAAGAAGACAGTATAAAAAAGTAAACAAGGCAAAATTAAAAATAGTATAAATGTGGGCAGAGACAAAAGTTATTGAAATAAAAATATTAAATAATAGGACTTACTTGGATGAGCTGAACCCTCAGCATTGGTGCTGGTGGTCGGACCCTCCCCAGTTCCTACCAGAACTACCTCTGTGGTGCCCATCTTCTTGTCTTTGGGTGCTGATGTAAGAAATAAAGAAGATAAAAAAATAGATTAGTGGTACAGTCAAACTTCACAAAAGTATTATACAACAGGCAAACATAGTAACATTGTACTTAAATCAGATTACCTATGGTACTATTATGATTGACTATTGTTGAGTTGGCTATACTCCTCAAATCCCTATTCCAAATTTGCAACTACTGCATTGCAGTGGGTGATCTTTGATTCTATTCTCATTTCTCAACCTCCTTAATTGAGCAACTTATCCTCCCTTTTTTGCAATTCACAGAAAGCATACTAGTACTACATATCACGTGGAATTGTTTGGAACTGTATGAGCTACATAGAGAAAGTCACAAAGAACACTAACTGACTGACATCACAAATTCATTATGTTGACAAGAGGACAGAAGAGTCTGCATTACAGTGGCTTCTTAATTAATCAGCCAAAGTCAGTGCCTACAAGTACAATGATGTAGCACCGAGCACCTGCCTAGCTCTAACTGGATCACAAAATAAATAATATTCGAAACATAACCTAAACGTAACTTACCTCTGAGTGTGAGCAGCATGCAATTCAGAAAAAAAGGTTAGCATTGTAGAACGCAAACAGACTAATATAGTTAATACTTACTAAGCCCCAGATTCTCTATGCCTAGCAGGTCAAGCAAGTCCTGGTCGGAGTAGATGATATCCGCACAGTGATGTGTCAGCTTCTGGGTGGTGCGCTGGACCTGGGTGATGCCCCGAACACACCTGCACACCCTAGTGCAACTCAAACCACAGGGGGTAACTTCTGCCTGGCCTGCCACCTGCTGCCAGCATGCTGCAGGAGATGTGGCGCTGCATGTAGAAAACCAGTACTGCTACCTTCTCCTCATAAAAGATGGGCTGGGGCAGCACCCCTTGGCATTGCCACTGTCCACAAGTTAGACTGTTGCTGCTGGCTGTCTGGGGGTGCCCTGGCGCTGCTGCTCCCCTGTTCACCCACACTTCCCTGCTCTGCCATGGTACTGGGTGGTGGGGTGAAGAAAAGAAATAGGAACGGAAGGAAGGAAGGAAGAAATAGCGAAGTAAGTAAAAGGAGAAATAGACAAAAATACAAAAAGTCACAGAAAGCACAAATAAATTAAAAAACCATAATACTACACAGACACAAAAAGACACACTAATAAAATAAATACAAATGAGGGGTATATTATTTAGGAGGGTAGAGGACTGAAAAGATTATTAAGGGGTAAAAAACAGGCTCAGCATCATAAAATGAAAAACGAAAAACAAGATGGCCGCACCCATGTGAACCATGTGGTTCCATTTGCACACGATTTTGAATGCCAGTACATATTTTGTATTGTGTTTGACCTAAAATGAAACGTGAACAGGTGCTACAAGGAACTCCACCTGTCCTCGGAACTCCATGTTTTTTTACCACTCCAAGGAGTTCTGAGTAGCGCACCTCCACACATTCCTCCAAGGCTTAGAAGCAACACTGTTGCGTTAAGCTCGAAGGAGAAGAGCTGCTGATTATTTTGGTTGGGCTCAGTAAAAGAACATTCCCGAGGAGTTTGAGCTGTTTAGACTGTTTACTGATGCTCAAGTATCGGCGGAGGGTCTATACCCTTCTTCAAAAAAGCAAATTCCACTGGTTGCAGATAGCATGGTGGGAGATGCTCAGAATGATGAGCGGTACTAAGCTCGGCCTCAACGGAATCAAAGAAGAAGTAAGAGCCATTTGACTCATGATAATGCAACATTGGTATGTGTTGGAAAGTGGATTATTGGTAAGAGCATGTAAGTACCTACACTTAGCAACAGGCCACTACCCCCCACTAGGTTCAGTTAGGTCTCAATAAATTAACCTCAGCTCAACCTTTGGTAGCTTGGCAACGAGCAACAAGGCTTAACTTAGGAAACAAAGTGAAAGCTTTAAAGTATCACAAAACAGTAATTAAATAAAACACAGGAAACAGTTTTAACATTCAAAACAATTTATGAAAATAGGAAATATTTCTAGCTTTAAAATTACACCAAGATGAATAAAATCATATAAAGGGAACCAGAGATATGAATTTTTAACTAATTAGTGTTTATTTAGCACTTAGAAACAAATAGTGTAAATCTGGTCATCTAGTCTCACCTCGACCGGGGCAAAGTCAAAGTTTAAGGCCGACCACAATGGAGCCCTGCTCGGTTACAGCAAGCAGGAGGCCTCAGTCAAAAGGTTACCTTCAGACTTAGTTATTTTCTTGAAGATTTTCTTCAGCGGGACAAAGTCACAAGTCCGATCAAACCTCCTAGAGCCCTTCTTTAGATACGTGTCTCGGGAGCCCTCATTGAAGATTTGAGATGAAAATCATTTGACTGGGGCAAACCTGAATCTTGATCCAAATTCCCTAGAGCCCTCTTCGGATACACTGTGCAGGAGGTCCCAATCAAGTTTCCATGTTCGGACGCAGTCACTCTTTTGGAGATTTTCTTCAGCAAGACGAACCTGCAAGTCAGGCCGGCTAGAGTTGTTGCAGCCGGTCGGTCTCTTAATGGAGCTTTTTCCAAAAAGTTCTCCAGACTTCTGGATTTTCGTTTAGAAGGTCTTTAAAGGACTTTTAGGAGTCAACAGCTCACCCCAAGGTTCTAGAAGCTCTGAGTTGTTCCTTGACAGTGCAGACTACATCTCCCAGAATGCACCTGGGACAGACTCCAAATTGCCCACTGGACAGCAGTCAGCTGGTCAGTTTCTTCAGGAGTTGATGGAGGGGACTCTAGTTAGCAATTTTGTACCTGTAGCAAACAGGGAGTGCCTTCTTGAACCAGTTCAAGCCAGACAAAGTCCTTCTTGTGGTGAAGTACAAGTGTGCAGCTGGTGCAGTCCTTCAGAGTGCAACGTCCAGGTGCAGGTCAGGGGTCCAGCAGGGCGGACCTTTTCTTCTGATGTTCTTCCTTGTAGGGATCTGAGGTGTGGGTGCAGCTCTGCCATTTTTATCCTTGCTCCTAGGTGAAAAACAGGGGGGTCCTGGTTCTCCAATCAGATTCAGAGTCCTTCCCCCTGTGATGACCAATTCCTGGGAAGTGTGGCAAAAATCAATCCCAGGCAGCAACATTCCTCAAAAATCCATCATGGCTGAAACTGATTTTTGGAGGTTACATCTGGCTAAGCCCACCCACTGGTGGCGCTAAAAATCTTAAACCCACCCCTCGCCTGCCCTCTCCTAATCTAATCAAGAAGGCACCTAATTGCCTGGTGTTGCAGGATGTGAGGGAGGTGCTGAGTTGCTCCAAATGCCCTTCCTTGCGTTTGAAGACCAGTTTGGCAGCCCCTCTTCCTGCTTCCCCTTCTGCTGAAGGGAGTTCTCCTCCCCCAGGCGCATTTCTTTGTGCTCAGCCCAGGCCACTTCAAACCTCATCAATGTAGCCTGGCCAGGCTGCTAGAGGCTGGCCAATCAGAGAAGGGCACTACAGGGCTGAAGTTGGCAAGTTTTCTCATAGAGTTTAAAACTCTTTGCCTGAACAAGTTATAATAAAACCAACAATTGTAAGTTGCAGGATTTATTATAACAATTTGGCCATTTTACCTCACCAGGGCTTATACAACAATGTTTATAAGATCCCTTCTTAGAGTTACATGGCACACAACCCTAGGGCACATAGGGCACACACTAGGGGTGACTTATATGTAAAAATAAGGTAGTTTAAGACTTTGGAAGTACTTTTAATTCCAAAGTCAAATTTGCATATAACTTTAGTTAAAAAGCAGCCTGCAAAGGCAGGCTTGCCTTTAAAATGACACTGGGCACCTCAGCAGTACACCTATGGGTGCACTACCTATTCTGGGGTCCCTAAACCTACATGCCCTACCATATAATAGGGTCTTATAGGTAGGTTAACATTGCCAAATATTTTTAGCCTAATTTGCATATCCACTTTACACAGAGCACCTGCCCTGGGTCTGGTAAGCAGTACTCAGGGCACAGCCAAGAGTCAGTAACCACCAGTATCTGTCCAAAAAGTTTGGGGGTGACCAGGGCAAAAAGGAGTACTTTCCTACAGTATGTTTTGGACCTGATGAGGGCAATGGAGGGTGGGGTGTGTTCTAAGCATCCTGCTTCACCTTTATACCTGGCAATGACATGGACAATGGATCTTTGATTCTTTCCATTGAAGCATTGCACCAACTACAGAGAGACATGCATTGCATGAGGAGGGAGGTGCCCCTGAGCAGGAGTACTTCACAAACTGGTTCTCCAGGCAGTCCCAGTGGTTTGGGCACATCATTGTTGCCCATTTTCATCCATGTTACAGTTTTTGTGTGGTTTCCTGCAATTGGGGGTTTCCTGCTGTAAAAGCTCAGTCCCCAAATTGGGTACAGTACAAGTAGTGAGGGAGGTGGGACAACAAACTATTAACATTGTGACTGTCATAACGTGTGGGCTTGATGGTGTAGTTGAAAATTCAAGTAGAAGGGAAATTTTGAAATCTGTCCGGATGATGCAAATGAGAAGAAAACATTCTAATACATGAACAATACATTTTCATGTTAGAACAAAGACGCATCACCACTGTTAGATTCCCACTGTTGTGAACTCTCCATCAACCCCACGTAGGTTCGTGGTCAGGCAGGCTCTGAGACCCAGAGCTGAAGGTTAATGTCTGACAGGTCACAGGTGTGGAAACACGTAGCTGACAGCCAAACGCACAAAACATGCAATATTAGAACAAATCCCAACACCACACCACCTCCCTCAGATTGGCCACAATAAATCACACATGGCTAGAGGGAAGCATGCATTCCCAAAACATCATAAAGTTAGATACAACACATAGTTAGGTACACTTAGCCAATCAGGGCACAGCACAAAGAGCACATGCAGTGAACAAGCACCCTTCAGGCCAGACATCAGGAAACATACATGCTGACCCACATTGTGTCAATGGCAGGTCAAGGCCCACCTGCTTTCCCTATCTAAGATTATATCTAAGACTCCATGACAAATGTTTGCTTTTTAATGACTTTATTGTACCCAGAGAAATGTATAAACCCCGTGTCCACTCAATGTACTATGAGAGACAGTCCTCAGGCCCCAGTTCTGTGACTGTTCTCCAGGCCATAATGTTTATTAAGCAAACTATTTCCTGTTTTGTCTTTTGTTTTCTAAGGTAAACTCTCCTTCGAGAAACACGTACATATATACATATGTGTTTACACATACATTTGTGTATACATTTTTATATATATCATCAATAAATCTTTTTTTTTTTGCACAATGACCAAATGAGAGTAATACAAGAACAGGGTACTCAAATATAGTAAATATATGTATAGCACACATACACACACACAAGATTGTTAATGAAAGGGAAGATTGTATTACTATATTATAACATCTATATAACTTTAGTTTTTTCAGTGAATATATGTAGCAGTTGTGCCAATAATATACCATATACCTTCATGTTTTTTTGTAATTTTGGTAAGAATGAGAATCACTCCATCCCAAACCCCTCACACACCTGTAAATGGCATGGTCTACTTAAAAGAAGAGGAATTTCTTCAGTATTTAATGAGTCTCTCCACTGAAGGTTATATAATGTGTATAGCATTAAGCTATTTAGTTCAACTCTTTTGCAATTCTTCTGAAAGTAAACAATTTGACACCATTTATTTTATTTGTGTCATGGTGGTAACCTTCCTTTTTCTCTTAACTCTGTCGCTGCCAGGCCTTTTCCCCATCAGGTGCCAGGACTTTTTTAGGCTATTTGGGGCAGTTTGTGCTTAGGCCCTCATAACTTTTTGTCCACATAAGCTACCCATGCTAAATTTTCATATTTTTTTCCAAGATCCCAGGGATTCTAGAGGGACCCATAGTTAGTGAGTTTCCCTGGAAGAGAGCAAGAAATTAGCCAACATGCAGGAAACTATTTTTTTTTTTTAAACTTGTGTTTTTTTCCCCTGAAAATGGCATCAACAAAGGGTTTCCGGTGTCAAAATCACCATCTTCCCAGCTTTCAGGAACAGGCAGACTCGCAAAACAACATTTTTCAACACAATTTTGGCATTTTACTAGGACATATCACATTTTTGCAATTTTTTGTGCTTTTTGACAGAAATGGGTGTGAAACCAATGCTGGATCCAGGAGAGCTAAACATTTCTAAAAAGTAGATGAAATTCTGGATTTAGGAAGGGGTCATATGTGTAGATCCTTCAAGGTTTTCCTACTGAAAATAACAGCTGAAAAAAAATATTGAAATTGAGGTGAAAAAAACAGCAATTTTTCTCCACATTTTACTCTGTAACTTTTTTCTGCGATGTCAGATTTTCAAAGCAATATACTGTTGCCTGTGCTGGACATATCTGGTTGCGGGTATATAGATGACTTGTAGGTTCATCAAGAACCCTAGGTGCCCAGAGCCAATAAAGGAGCTGCACTTGCAATGGTTTTCATTATATACCGGGTATACAGCAATTAATTTGGTGAAACATAAAGAGTGAAAAAAAGGTATCAAGGAAACCTTTGTATTTCCAAAATGGGCACAAGATAAGGTGTTGAGAAGCAGTGGTTATTTGTACATCTCTGAAAACCGGGGTTCCCATACTAGCATGGGAATTACAGGCATTTCTCAAATAGACGTCTTTTTTATATACTGTCTTACATTTGGAAGGAAAAACTGTAGAGAAAGTCAAGGGGAATAACACTTGTTCTGCTATTCTGTGTTTCCCCAAGTCTTCCAATAAAAATGGTACGTCACTTGCATGGGTAGGCCTAATGCGAGCGACAGGAAACGCAACATGGACCCATCACATTTTTACATTGAAATCGGACGTGTTTTTTGGAAAGTGCCTAGCTGTGGATTTTGGCCTCTAGCTCAACCGGCACCTAAGGAAACCTACCAAACCTGTGCATTGTTTTAAAACTAGACACCTAGGGTAATCAAAGATGGGGTGACTTGTGGGGCTCTCACCAGGTTCTGTTACCCAGAAGCCTTTGCAAACCTCAAAATTTGGCCAAAAATACTTTTTCCTCACATTTTGGTGACAGCAAGTTCTAGAATCTGAGAGGAGCCACAAATTTCCCTCCACCCAGCATCCCTCCAAGTCTCCCAATAAAAATGGTACCTCTATTGTGTGGGTAGACAGGAAATGCCAGGAAATGCCCCAAAACACAACATGGACACATCACATTTTCCCAAAGAAAACAGAGCTGTTTTTTGCGAAGTGTCTAGCTGTGGATTTTGGCCTCTAGCTCAGCCGGCACCTCGGGAAACCTAGCAAACCTATACATTATTGAAAACTAGACATCAAGGGAAATTCAGAATGGGGTGACTTGTTGGGCTCTCACCAGGTTCTGTTACCCAAAATCCTTTGCAAACCTCAAAATTTGACAAAAAAACACTTTTCCCTCAGATTTTGGTGATAAAAAGTTCTGGAATCTCAGAGGAACCACACATTTACTTCCACCCAGCATTGTCCTAAGTCTCCTGATAAAAATGGTACCTCACTTGTGTGGGTTTGCCTAGTGCCTACGACAGGAAATGCCCCAAAACACAACATGGACACATCACATTTTCCCAAAGAAAACTGACCTATTTATTGCAGTGTCTAGCTGTGGATTTTGGCCTCTTGTTCAGCCAGCACCTAGGGAAACCTACCAAACCTGTGCATTCTTTAAAACTAGACACCTAGGAGAACCCAGGATGGGGTAACATGTGGAGCTCTCACCAGGTTCTGTTACCCAGAATCCTTAGTTCACCTCAAAAGTTAGCCAAAAAAACACTTTTTCCTCCAATTTTTGGTGACAGAAAGTTCGGGGAAACTGAGAGGAGTCACACATTTCCTTCCACCCAGCGTACCCCTAGGTCTCCCGATAAAAATGGAACCTCACTTGTGTGGGTAGGCCTAGTGCCCGCGACAAGAAATGCCCCAAAACACTGCCTGGACACATCAAAATTATCAAGTAAAAAACAATCTGAATTGTGGGGGGGCACATGCGTTTTTGGTCCTGGGCTCTGTAGCCATCTAGGGAAACCTACCAAACCAAGATATTTCTGAAAACTAGACACCCAAGGGAGTCCGGTATGTGTGACTGGCGTGGATCCCCCAGGGTTTTGTTACTCAGAATCCTCAGCAAACCTAAAAATTAGCTAAAAAAATCAAATGTTTCCTGCATTGCTGTGTGGGATCACTGCACCGCCACAGATTTCCTACCACCCAATGTTCCTCTCAGTCTCCTGATAAAAAGGATACCTCACCTATGTAAGTGGGTCAAGTGCCTGTGACAGGGAAGAGCCCAAAACATGTAAAAAATGAGGGGAAACCAAAGTGAGTCCAAAAGGGCAGTTTGGAAAAAAAAATTAGGCTGACAAGTGCAGAATTTGTATTGGTATAGATGTGACAATGCTGGGTGGTAGGAATTTTGTGGATTGCTGCATATTTTGGAAGATTCCTTCACAAAAAAGTGGAGAAAATGTGTGATTTCTGGCAAAGTTGGAGGTCTGCAGGGAATTCTGGGTAGGAAAATGGTGAGGGGTGCATGTGAAGCACACCACCCTGGTCTCACTCAGATGTTTAGTTTTCAGATGTGTCTAGGTCTCGTAGATTTTTCTACATGGCAGCATCTCAAAGTCCAAAATGTGCAGCCCTCACCATTCCAAGTGGGGCAATTTTGAGAGTTAGACAAGCTCTCATTGCCAAATGTAAAACCAAAACCCAAAATAATCCAATGTCCTCTTGCTTGCTGTTGGGGTAAGATATTTAGAGGGTGGAGGGGGAGCTGAAACACTATTACTACTTTTAGTTGGGGTGGGGGCATAACCATGCCTATACTAGTTGGTAGCCACTACCCAACTATTATTATTTTTTTATTCTCTGGCATATAGTAAGCTTTCTGCCCCCCGGGAGTGGATCGGGGTAATTGCCCCATCTGCCCACTGGTGGGCAGAACAACTTTGTGTCTGGTGGGCTTTCTGCCACCCTGGGGGGCAGATTAGCCTTATAGAAATAGGCTAGGGGGCAGAAATTGCCTAAAATAAATTTGCCCCCCCCCAGGGGAGTGACCCTTGCCTAGGGGGTCGCTCCCCTTTTTTGGAATTGTCGTAAAAAAAAATACCTGGTGCCTAGTGGTTTCTGTCTCCCTTGGAGACAGATTGGCCTAATATAAATAGGCTGATCTGCCCCCAATGGGGGCAGAAATGGACTAAAAACAATTCCCCCCCCCCCGGGGAGCGACCCTTGCCTAGGAGTCGCTCCCCTTGTCAATAGAAATAAAAATAAAAAAATCCCTGGTGTCTAGTGGTGCCTAATTAATAGAGGCCGATCTGCCCCAGGGTGGCAGAAAAGCTCTAATAATAAAATTACCCCCTGGGGTGTGACCCTTACCTAAGGGGTCACTCCCCTTATACACATAATAATAAAAAAAAACATCCCTGGTGTCTAATGACTTCTGCCCCCCACCTCCCTAACTAATATAGGCCGATCTGCCCCCAAGGGAGGCAGAAATGGCCTCAGATAAAATGTCCCCCCTTGGGGAGCAACCCTTTCCAAAGGTGTTGCTCCCCTTATGACAATTTCACACAAAAAAACTCCCTTGTGTCTAGTGGCATTCCTGCAGCATGGTCGCTATGCCATTGTGCTGCAGGAATGCTCAGAGAGACATGAAAAGGAAAGGAAAAGCCTTTCCTTTCCTTTTCATGCCTCCCTGACCTCCCCTGCCCCCGTACCGAGGAGAAACTAACCTTTTACTCCTCAGTCCCAGCGCAATGGGAGGTGACCTCTAATGAGTTCAGCACCCATTCACGCGCTGATGTCATCAGACGTCACTTTGTGGAAGGGAAAGCGATTCCTCTTCCAGCCCTGCCCTGGGAGGGGTGGGGGGAGCCCTCGGGGGAGCGCCAGCGATTCCCCTGAGGGCCTCTACCAGGACCTAATGGTTACTTCTGTGGCGCCTCAGCACCGTGCCACTGGACGTAACCATTACGTCTGTGGTGGTTAAGGGGTTAAAGGGGGTAGGTTCAGTCAATATTTTACCACTTGTCCACCTGGTGCATTTTGAGAGAGGGATTTCCTTCCAACATTTTTAATGTTCACCAGGTGGACATCCCATTATCATCTCTTCACTTCAGTGTTGCACTGAGATCTATAGTACATGCGTTTTACTTTCCCTCGTGCCATTGCCTCTATGCCAAGCTCCATTATGCGCATATTGCATGCAACACCTGGCTAGTTTTCTTGGTTTGAAAGATAAAGCTACAATGTATTCTTTCTCTCAAGCAGCATGAGAAATATCATGCCTAAAGAACTTTTATTGCACTGCAGGGATGCTAAGCTGATTGGATAGACTGATTGCATCTAAGCCACTTTCGCTTAAAACTAAGTACTAAAAATTAACTGCAATCATAGGAATATGACTGAATTGCTGGATATTATTCCGAATGTAAAATTACTGACCGGACATTTCAAATGAGTGCATTGATAACAGAAAGATATTTCCGCATCTGAGCAAATATATCACTGAAGACATTGAGAGGCAGAAAAAGTCAAATTGTAATGGAGCACCACAAGTGGCATGGAAAAGGCAGCCTTCTATGAGATGCCTAAAACAGATAAACAGTGAATTATTTGCAAAAGTCTTTAACCAGCAGAATAATGGAAATGATCCTCAACTCGTAGTACAGACCCTGGCCTATGAGAGACAAACATTTTTATTACTGCTACCATTGACTGGTAGGAACATATTTTCTTGGGGAATATGTGACATGCAACTAGTTCACAAGTTCAAAGAGCCTGAAGACAGAGAATGTAGGCCTAATGCACAAATCATTCAGGATGTGTATGCTTGAGTTACATTTAATACAAAATCTGCATGTGTGATTTTAAAATGATTTATAAGGATCTCTCACCTGCTCCCTGTTGGTGACCAAAGCGACTGAAACCTCTTCTAATGGCTGAGCCAATTGCACAGCACTTAATAGCACCTAATCTGATCTGTAGACCGTTTCTGACTTTCAGAGTTTTTACAAAACCCCTTTGCTATATGCTCATTTGTTGTCTATAGTTCTAAATTCTTCCTCTGTGCTCCCCACATGCTTTTATCCTGTGTTCAGTAACACCCAGAGCCCCTTTCTTAGCCTCATAATGTGTGTCTCACTGTCTCCAGCTCTCCAGTCACATAGCCTTGTGTGTCTCCCTGAATATTGCTTCTTATCACTGCACATGATTCACATCCTTACCATCAGATCCCTCATCAAACGTGCCTAAATCATTTCTGCTACTCGGTTTTGGTACAAACCTTTATGGCTTGACACGTATTTATAAAGTGTATCATGGTACCTCTTCAGAACACCTCACCAACTATGTGATCCATTGCTCTCCTTCATTAATGTCCAACCTCCCATTCAGAACTTTCTGGCCATGTCTAAGCCACCTAGTGCAGCCTCCAGATTCCATGCACCATTCTGTTGTGCCCACAGTAAAGAAAACTCAGTGCTTTCTTAGATCTCACCTCAAGCAGTAACTTCAAAACTACCTTGAAGTGCTATCTCATGATATCTGAATAGTTAAAAAAGCAATAATGATGTACTCTATGTTAAAACATGTATCTTGATTGATTGTTGCACTATTTTGTCTACAATTGTTCTAATGGTGTTGCCTTGCTCTTGGTTTTTTGATCTTCACTTCATCACAAAATATCCTCAGTGTCTAAAACCTCAATAAACACTCCAGTTTCTCAATTCCCTCAGATCTAATTATTTTTGTACCACAATTAAGCTTCTCCTTGGTGTTGTTATATAAATACATAAATAAATATATGTATGGAGTCCACAGACACTTGAATTTAATATCCGGTGAGGTAAACTATTATCCTGCTCGTAGGGTGCTACTTTTGCTGCAAGCAAAATCTAGATGTTAAGGTCTTCACATGGAAATTTGACTCATCCATTTGCATCACCTTTTTCCCACACCTATATCTACATACACCCAGATTTGATTTTTTACATGCATTTTTTTCCACATTGTCAGGAGCTCCGAGGCTCTGATGATTTTGCAGCGAATGAAGGTTCCCATTTTGCTGCTGACAATGAAACAGGAGGTTCTCACATAAACTGCTACAACAAAACCCTTTGACAAGGTCTTCACTGGGGTGCTGAGGCCAATCCTCTTTGGCCAAAAGCCATTATAAAGGCAGCAGCAGTGATGCTGCAGTGCTGGATAAGGAGTTATCCATGACATATTGCTTTCCAGTTACTTAGCGGAATAGCTGCAGCATGGACGAGAAGCTTGTTAAGGCGTTAAGTCCATAGAGTCATTTTTGGCACGGGAACGCCTACCTTGCATCTCATTAAGGCAAGGTAGGTTTCCACTTCCAAAAAATGACTTTAACTCCATAAATTTGCAGCTACACGGGTCTAGAACCAAAGTATAAATATGGAGTTAGTTTTGCACCGAATTAAGTAAAAAAAAAAAATTACACTAATTCGGTGCAAACAGATTATATATATGCCTCTAAATGGCTACTGCAGGAGGCAAGAATTGACTCAAAATTCAACCTCATGCTACTGAACATCTACTGCAGGCACACATCTAATCCACTGCAAAGTGGACCCTGATAGTGACACCTTTACAGACTGGTACTGACAATGTGAAACTAAAACATCTTCCTAACTATAAACATGGAAGCCATCTTGGAAGAATTAATTAAATAAATGTGTTAAAACAGAGCAAGCTAAGTCGCTTGATAGTCACTAGGTGACGGGGGCACAGGCCTGCAAGCCAGAAGGCTAAGCTAACTCCTGATTCCCCTTCAAACTAAATAGGATCCACTACACCCTCTCCATTGCCGAGACAAGCATAACGCCATAAAGATGATGCCAGAGAAAGTGAATGAGCCCAAGCTAAAGTGCTTTGGACTAAAACAAGCTAAAATCATATTAAAATATAACTAACATCTAAATAAAAACTAGTTAAAAATAGCAAAATCATACAAAGAGACGCAATGTCGACCATGACAAGTACAGCAGGCTAAAGTTAAAGACAATGCTGGCAAACCTTTAAACTTTAGTATAGGCCAATGGTCAAATTCATTTAACAGTAGTCATGATCTTGAAGAATGTCTTCGAAGCCATCAAAAAGAAAGGCATTCAAGAAAGAAGCCACATCGTCAGATGTTAGATCGATGATAGGATTGGCAGATGGATCCACAGAGCAGTAGTGAGCAACAGTCTCAGATGCAGGATCTCCTGTGATGGCAGCAAGATCCAAAGTTCCCAAAGGAGCCAGACAATCCATCCAGGGCAGCTCGTACGTTGCCTGGCGAATCTGCCTCAATCTCATGGGGCACGATCATTAATGAACCCTCATCAGGAACATCAGCAGTTCTTTGTCCACATGAGACACTGGCAGAACAGTAAGGCACACCGAAGGTAGGTGTTCGAACAGGCACCATGTGCAATGAAAGACTGGTTGCACACAGTAAAGGACTGGTTGGAATGGCAATGACCAATCATGTTTCAATTCTTCCAGCACCAGAGCACCAAAGAACTGTACCATGCGATCACAACAGAATTGGGTTGGTGGTCATAGCTCCATCACTCCTCTTAGTTGGAATGGTACAACCTCTGCGTATCAGGAACAACAGCAGTAGTGCCAAAGTCACAGAAAAGCCACCAAACACACTGGAAAAGAATGAATGGATGGCTGAAGGAATGACTCCGAAGACAGTCTGGAAGATAGACACAAATCCAGACCCTACAGCCTAAAAGAAATGGAAAATCCCTGTAGTGCTCGAAGCATTGAAAATTCTGGATACCAGCTATCCATAGTGCTTGGGGAAGTTGGTATTTGAAAGGGATTGTATCTTGGCTGATGATCTTGCTATCTGGGGAGCATATGTCGCTCTAGTCCCTGTCAACGCAACTTGTTCCTGGAACAGTAGTGCCTTTACTCTGCTCGGCTTGTCATAATTTACACTAGTAGAATCAACGTGAGGCCACATTGCTGCTACTCTTATCTCTTGTGTGGGGGGAATAAAACATGTTACAATCTGCACGCAATTCCTGGTCGCATGGCGCAACAGCTTTGGTCGTTTAGCACCACATAACTTACAAGTACTTGAAATGCCGGACAAATCAAAGGGACGGGAGTACCCTTCGGAAAACAGGCCAAGTTCGTGACCCCCACATCTCAAAGGCGATGAAGGGACACCTGTTTGCAAATCATTGAATGACTAACAGTAGTCTCACATTCATTTCTGCTAAGAAGGACCTCTGTTTTGCCATTCAAACATTTATATTCAAAGGGCAACTCCCACTCTTCTTTAATATAGCTATCATCTAGCCGCTCGTATGTGCCCACGGCAAGATGTTTCAAGCATTTTGAAAAATGAAAGTTGCAAATGGGCAGATTTATAATGCCATGTAAGAGACATACTGTCGAGGGACTTTTCACAGCAGTGAAAGGCAACTTTTCTAGCTTTTCTGCATGAAGCATGGAGAAACTTGCTTCCCTTTTAGCCATTGTGTATTGTTCCCTGGATAAATTAAAAGCAGCAAACAAGTGCTTACTGTTATATACTTCAATGGAATGCGGCCATTTTTCAGAATCTGTAGTGTCCAACCTAACTGCATTATGGAACACAGCTGACTTTGTCCATGGTGTGAAAGGGACATGTCATTCTGAATGATATCAATTGCAGATGACACTATGTTATTAAGGGATTAAATCCTGTTGGACATAGTGTTCATGCCGTTGTCGACAACAGCTAAAGCCTTTTCCAAATTTTCTTTGTCACTCTGCCTTAAACAAGCAGCAGCTTCCATTTGAGAAAGTTTCCAGATCTCATTGTATAGGGCATAGATGAATTTTTTAGAGTGTGGCTTTCCTGGACCTAAGAGGAAGTTCTGCAAGTCTATATCTTCAGAAAGGGTATTCAGATGTTCCTTAACTGCTGCTAACGTGTCTGTTTGTAACCATTGTTGGAACAGTTTACCCACACTGTATGTTGTAACTATACCTGAGTGTTGACCCGAGACAAAACGAGGGTCTGGCAGACTAATCTTGAAACCCCCTGAGGAATTCACAAAACGTGCCTGACATCCATTTTTGTCTATTGGCCATAACAACCACCCGCTGGGACTGGAGAGTGAAGAATTATAGGTACCAGCCTGAACCTTTGCATCTAGTTCCTCCTCTGTGACATTCAGGAAGGACTGCCAATTAGTGAATTTTGCCGGTGTGGCGATACTGGGCGTATTAATTTCCTTCATTTTTGCTGCACCCAAACGAGATGTTTGTTGGATTGTGTCATTTAAAAACCTAATTTGCACAGGAATAAGGCACGCTCTAAATAAAGCTAACCTTCCCTGAATTTGCCAATCTTGAGTTCCCCACACACTCTTTACATAAATAGTATGCTTCCAGTATTCGTTACCTTCAACTGCAAGTCGGGAAACAAAGGACTCTGATTACATCAGTGGTTTGTTAGTTAGCAAAATGTTCCTAATTTTAGAAGGTGGTAATTTGAAATAGTACGACTCTGCATTTTTAGTATCATGCCCAGAAATATATGTGAATTTATCTGAATAATATTTTGGGCTCCCTACAGGTGGAGTTAAACAGTGTTCCCACTGTGTGTAATTAAATATTAATGTGTGTCTAGTTGCACAGTGCAGGTAGTAATGTATCCAGTTGTTATAATAGAACATTTACCCATAATTCTTTGTGTTGGTGTATATATCATCACTTTCAAATACAGTGTAATCCTTCATCTCCTCTAACATGGAATCAACTGTTTGCACATCCCAGTCATCAGATACAACACCAGGTATAATTACATCAGACATTGAAATTTTAAAGACATATGGAATTTGAATGACCTCAGTAGGCCCATACATATCAAATGGAGCTTTATCCCCCACAATCCCATCAGGAATCTGTACTGCTGAAATGTTTACAAGGGACAAGTCTCTTCAGACCTTATGCGAGGAAAGATATGGAGTTAAGACTTCATCCACAGGCTCAACAGAGGACTGTTCAGGGAGATAATGACCATTTATGAACAGGAAGAAAACAGCCACAAAACCAATCCATAGAAAAAATGCAAACAATGTCAGAGATAACCATATATAGTTCCATGTATAAATTAAATAGTTGTTTTTAAGCCATATGTACAGCTTACATGTCTTTGAAATAGTTTTTACAGCAGTTGCAGATGATGTTGAAGAAAAGTCATCAATGTCGATGAAGTAACCAGAAGCAGACTCTGCAAACAAAGGAGCTGGTGCAATTCTGGTGGATGGATCCACTTCACATGGAGGCTCATAGTAGACGATGTCATCATTTTGTGTGGTGTTGGAATAGAAGACAGCCACATCTTGGACAGGTGTTGTCATTGAAGTGGTAACTGGAATCAGCAAAAGCTAATTTTCCGCCCTTCCCATGCTCGAGGGAGCATTTGTAGCATCATTGGATCTGCTGTTGGAATCAGAAGAGTTGTTATTTCTTCTTTGAAGAGGTATTTCCTGTTGGGTGATGAGAAGGGAACAGGAACTACCCAAGGGACCTCTGGGCCTGCTGTGCAGGATCAGCCACACGGTGAAGTTTGATGTTGTCAATAGAGACAAATCTGTTTGCTCTGGAACCAGGCAGCGATAGTAGGATGATAGTTCTGGTACCTTGCACTCCCAGGACTTGGACCAGTGCTCTGTAGCATGGGCTGAATCCCTTCTTCACAGCGACCTCCTCACAAACCAGATCCCCAATTTTAGGAATCCAGCCAGTAGAAGTTGTTGGCAAATCCTTATTCCGAAGGTGGCAGCACTGGCGGGTGATTTATCATCATATAATTCCTGAAGCTCCTGTAAGACAGTGAGACATTCATTTATGTGAAAAGGTGTATGCTGCCACCAACCCAGGTCTATCTAGATCTGGGACATACATAGATATCCCAAAGAGAGCCTCATAAGGAGTGCGTCCCTCCAAGGACCTTCTTGGCAGATTATTCTGTCCTTCGGACCCCATATAAGTGAGAAAGCCAGCTGCTGCCATAACCTGATGCTCTAGCTGTTAAGGACTGCTTTAGATCTCAATTCCTCCTCTCCACAACCGAATTTCCCTTAGGATGGTAAGGTGAGGAGTTATGGAGTTCAACACCCATCATCCCCATGGTGTCCCTAAATGCCTTAGAGGCAAAAGCAGGGCCCCGGTCCGAATGGAATGCTGACACCTCATATGTACCAATAAAGATCAGCTAGTTTTTTATAACAGGTCGAGAGTCAGCGGACCACTCTAGCCCTACCCACAGGAATCTAGAACAAGAATCTACCGCGACTAAGACGTATTTGTATGCACCATCAGGTTGTAGGAGACCACAATGGTCCAGGTACACACACTATAGTGGCCTGTTGGACACTAAGAGGGATTTCTGTGGAGGGTATTTAATGTTGGAGCCCTTTATCTGTTGACAGATGTCACAGCAAAGACATATTGCTTGGTCTGCTTGTATAGGTCTGACCACCAGAGCGTTTCTGTGAGAGTGTTATTGTGGCAGCAATACCAGCATGTGCAGATAGGGCACACTCATGCACTGCTATGATTAGATTTAACCTCTGGTCTTGAGTGGGGATCACTCGATCTGCAACCCCAGGAAGTGTTGCCTAAGCAATATTCTGTGCACTGATGTCATAAAAGTATTTTGTAGGATATGCTCTTGGGAGAGGCTTGCCTTCAGCGAAAACTTTCACCGCAGCCAAAATTTTATTATCCAATCGTGTCTGAGAACAAGTCACTGCAGCCACAGAAGCAGATTACAGGATCAATATCATGCAATATTGACATTACACGGGCTGGAAACAGCCCTGGGCTGTTCTTGTAGCCCTGGGGCAAAGGACAAAAACTTTTCTGTGAGCCAAATGAGAATGCACTCCTGTCCCGCCTTTCGTGAGCTAAGTTCTGTCAGAAAAAACATTAGAGATATCCAAGGTTGTTTTACATTTTTTACGCACTAAGTTGTTAATTAGTGCTATACTGTATGAATTTTGTATTGGGTTATGTACGTGTATGACTATTTAAGTGTCTGTAATCTAAGACTATTCCGTATGAATGGCCTGGTTTTGCAAAGGGAAATCATGGGTAATTTGTTGCAGAGTCACAGGCCTCATTTACTCTCTGGTACTCGAGCTGAGGGAGGATCTCCCTTGCCGGAGCTTTAGTTTTGTGTTTAACAGGATATTGGGGCTGAGGCTGGGGTGTAGACCTGATAGGTATTACATGGCAAGGTGAATGCTTGTCCCACCCTACATGATTGTGATATAGTGCAGGTTCCTGTGCTAAAGCCCAATTGACAATGTAGGCTTATTTACCGCCAAGATCAGAGAAAGAAGGCAAAGTGACATCTTCCCCATGTGGGAGCTTACGACGTGCTCAGGTGGCCAGTCCCTTTCGGCCAACAGGATATCACAACTAAGTTCACCCCAGAATATCACGCTAATGGTGAGCTCTATACCTCCCTCAATTTGGATATTTAAATCACAAACCCTGTCAGGTGGGAGAACACACCCATCCGCAGTCTCGACTGCAATAAAGTTGCAAGTTGCTTTCGCATCCAGATGATCTTTCAGACTCTTACGACATATCGTGACCTCTGCCGTGCTGTCTAGCAGTGTCACTGCCCATTTCTTGTTCTTCAGCAATGTTCTCAAGTGTACTCGCATTTTTAATTGACAGAGCTGCCTCCTTTTTCTTTTTAAACTGTGGCTTTTGTTGTGGGGACTTCTTTTTTGTCTGAAGACTGTGGTGAGTCTTTCTACTATTTCACATAGTCAGGACGTCTGTCTGACCAGCCCACTCTCTCGCTACATCTATCCGGCTTATCCTGAAAGGAACAAGAGGGGCTTGAATCAGTATATCTATCAGGAGTTTTTATATTCTCTCTATTTCTGAGATTATGGCCCTCATTCCGACATTGGCCGGCGGCGGTCGCCGCCGGCCTGTCGGGGGCCGCCAGAATACCGTTCCGCGGTCGAAAGACCGCGGCGGTGATTCTGACTTTCCCGCTGGGCTGGCGGGCGGCCGCCTTCAGGCCGCCCGCCAGCCCAGCGGGAAAGAGGCTTCCACGATGAAGCCGGCTCGGAATCGAGCCGGCGGAGTGGAAGCTGTGCGACGGGTGCAGTTGCACCCGTCGCGTATTTCACTGTCTGAGAAGCAGACAGTGAAATACATTTAGGGGCCCTCTTACGGGGGCCCCTGCAGTGCCCATGCCAGTGGCATGGGCACTGCAGGGGCCCCCAGGGGCCCCGCGACCCCCCCCTACCGCCATCCGGTTCCCGGCGGGAGAACCGCCGGGAACTGGATGGCGGTAGGGGGGGTCGGAATCCCCTCGGCGGCGCAGCTAGCTGCGCCGCCTTGGAGGATTCCTATGGGCGGCGGTACACTGGCGGGAGACCGCCAGTGTTGCCGGTCCGACCGCGGCTTTACCGCCGCGGTCGGAATGCCCATTGGAGCACCGCCGGCCTGTCGGCGGTGCTCCCGCGGTCCTCCACCCTGGCGGTTTGAAACCGCCAGGGTCGGAATGAGGGCCTATATCTCCTGTCGGAGTTCTCCAGGTGTGGAGAATCTACTCTCTGACTTTGTCTGTCTTTAATTAGCTTTTGTCTATCCCAGCACTTTTTAGAGCCCTCCAGTTCTTGTTTAGTACCTTCCTTAGGGGTGGCACTTTGTATTTCAGGCTTTTTAGGCTTGGCTCCCAAACTATCCCATCCTATACTAGTACAGGTGTCTGAAATTATTTTTGGTAGCTGTTTTTCCGGTTCCAGGTGTGGAATCTCTCAGAGCCGCTGGCGTATAGCCAGTACCACCGCTTCCCCTTTAATGTTACTGAGTATCATTGAGGCGACTGAGTTGAAGTTACACATTAATTTCATCCCCAAGTCTAGGGCTGGTGCAGTTCCGTGCTCATTCTGAATTTGTTTTAAAACTTCTGATAAATTGGCAAGTATTGGGGTACCATGTGTATAAATTGCAGCGAAGACTATACCCAATGTGGCGCAGTCATCCACTGAGGGAACCATCCCGAAGTGCAAGTACATTGTCAGAATTCTATGTTTTTCCTGTGGTCCCGTCTGGGGAAACACAGCTTCCAGGTGATTTGTTTTCTGGGCTATTCAGAAATGGATTTTCTCTTGCTCCGTGGGCACTTTGCACGTCATAGAATGTACTGCCTGTGGATTGATCCCAGTAGTAGCCAATTAGTATCCAGCAGGTACTGGTGGTGCTGGACGCGCTGATGTAGTGTTCAGAGTTCGCATCACTAATTGAACAAGTCATCTATATAATGTTACTAGTTCAAGGTATAGATTGCACAGATCGGCTGCCTGCATGTTTTGTACACCTGGGCGAGGTGTATATGTGGCAAACATAGGCCACGTTGGTCCTTTGTTACGTAAGGGACCTAATATCATGGGTTGTATTTACGTGTGGTAGGCCGCCATTAAACCAGTTCTGATGTTCTTGATAAGTCATTAGAATTTTGAGATACTGGTATGCTTGGTACCATTTTGGTATGTTTGCAATTCTGTATGTGTGGAATGCGAATGATCTTTTGTCTTTCTCAGGAAAGGTGAACCAAGAGTAGAATGTTTCTGTTTGATAAGCTTCACTGGCTTCTACTATGAATGTGAGATCCCCGCCCTCATCTGTTAAGCCATGCGCTCCTAAGTGTAGTGTTAATTCTTGTCTGACATTCTCAGGAATGTCCATGGCGTAAGCCATATTGTGAAATGGGTAAGGAGATGAAACACCAAGTGTGGAGAAAGTCCTTTTAATAGCTCGAGCTCGAACAACCTACAGCCTAGTTAGGTGCTCCCTGTTCAGCTGAGGAGGATCTTCTCCAAGACCACAGACATCTCCTTATAATGGTACTTAGGGTACCTGTTGTCTGGGAGACAGTGATAGTCAAGGTATCCATAAATTAGTGCCTAAACACCATTATTGGTGGCGCCATGTTGTAGTTTGACTCTTGCTCTAGGCAAGACTGCTGGTTTAAGGATGAGAGTACTTATGTTTGTAGGTGACTAGGCCAATCCTACAACAGGTCAAAACTGTTGTCCCAGAATGGTAAAATCGAGAATCATGAATACAAAGACCCCACCATTTTTCAATAACACAAAGTGTGGAATAGGTATAGAATGGTCCCTACTACCCTAGCATGATAAACCTAATCTCTAACGTAAAGAGATTTAGGTGTGTTAAACCTAATCTGCCAGTACCATGTCCATGAGGAGAGCCCCCTAACCCTCATTTCCTTGGAATGAGGTCTCTAGATCAGATTCCACATTGAAACATGAATATTGGGTCAGCATCAATGCGATGTGTAGCATAGATAGCGTCGATGGCATCCCGTAGGAATCCCTCTGATTATCTTGTCTGTGTGAGATACATTTATACAGATCTGATAGGACCCCTGACACAGATATGTTCCCAAACAATAGATAAGAAGGCATGCTTGGGGAGGCAATTATATAAACAATTCCCTGAAAAGGTACACCATGTTAAAGGTTAGTAAATATTAGAATCTTCAGTGTGGAGTAACACCATAGAGAGTTCATATATTATTTATTTCTTGACATACAAAGTCCACCTTGATACAAGAAAAGCGTCCTTGAATTTCAATAATGTATACAGCAAACAAAGCCAACACGTGTTTCGTCTTATGAGAATGTATTCTCACAGACTTCATCAGGGCTGCAAAAAATATGTAAGAAGAAAAACCATTGCTGTAGTACATATTTAGACGTTCAGAGCAGATCTTAAACTAACTTATCGTGATATTTGTGAGAATCAAACCATGCCATATGCAAGTTAGAGTGCCAAATAATACAATAGAAAACTGTTCTATTTATAATTATTGACCCATTAGAAAGTTATCCAAACTGTGAGACAATCGTTTGTTTTCAATAGTGAGAAAGTAGGATTTGAAACAAAGAGTGAAGTTTCCATGCGTAAAAAACTATCCTAACCCGAGTGTGAAATTATCCCAAGTAAAAGAATAGAAAAATAGACAGAAAAGGAGAAATCACCCCAAAGTCTAAGAGTATACGAAACTATCAAAAAACCAAAATAAATGCGAAAGACGGGGGATATCTCCAACTATGCCCCCATGCCAGTGGAACAACCTAAGTACCAATATTGTAGCACATCTAAAACAAAACAGCATACCTTAAAATCAAGTATGTCTTATATGAAAACTACTCATTTCCAAGCATTATCTAGTAGAATCTACAGAAATAACCATAAAATATATTAAGTAGTGATTCAAGTGTTTTTGCAAAGTCAGAAAGTGAAACTACTCTATGACTGACTAACATAATAACAGAATAAATATAGCCCTCGGGGCAAGACTGACCTTAATTAAATGTATATAGTCCTACATTAAGTCATCTAATTAAGGAATCTTCTTGTATTCCCTATATGCGAGAATGCGGGGAAAAAAGAGTAATTAAATTAACTGAGTATACGTATGCATTCTTAACAAATGCCCATAATGTCCTAAGGTAATCTCCGTAAATTCAGCCCAACCGCAACACTCACCTATCAACCAGAAAGTCTAAAATCCAAAGGAGAACTCCGTGGTGCGAATGTATCCACGGCGTTCCCAGTATCTGAAAGTCTAATCGTTCGAAGAACGTCCGGCTCGGATGCAATTTAAAACGTCTTCCCGTCCGATGTGCGGAAATAAAAGACGGACTACGCGTCAATTAACGGGCGCCATCTTGGAAATCCCTGATACAATATTCCCAAGACCAAAACTGAACCGATCCAAAGCAATATTGGAAAAAATATCTTTATATGCATCATCAAGCCAGTCAAACCATAAAACACAGGGACAATGTTCAAATAGGTCCAAGCCTAAGTATCAAAGCGAGGTACTGACCACCAGGAGCGAAAAAACAGCATCTAGATTACATAAATCCCTCATAAACCAAATTGTAACAAATCTGCGAATATGTCACGAAACCGTACGTAAATGAAAAGTCCACTATGTGTAAAAAAAAAAAAAAAGGGAGAAAATTAGCAAGAGCTACTGAGAAAGTAAAAAGAGTAACATTCTGTTGAAATGCAGAAGAGAAAACATAGAAAGAGGTATATACTGTAGTAAATACATTGAAGAAAAGCACTGAATTGTAATGTAAATTATTACTATTTCATCAGAAGATAAATAATGGTGGATTGATACAAAGTTGCGAGTAATACATCCAGTAGCAAATCAATACTCACTATACATTCAAGAATTGTACATACTTAAGTTCAGTGACAGTTAAACGGTTCGCACAAATCCCAAAATAGCCAACACACTAATACAATTGAGTCAATATCATATATGAAAGCCAATTAAAAATAAACTATTGAATAGTGCTGTGTCGTCGAACATAGTCAGTTAATACAAGTTGAAGACAATTTATACAAAGGGTCTAGTGTACATATGTTAGGCCAAATAGAGGTTATATTAATCTCCCAAATAGTATTCCATTTCGAAATTTGCATTGAGACCATCCTCTACCGCTCTGAGTTTAAGGATCCAGTAGCATTCTCTTTTTCTGAGGGCTAACTCCCTGTTTCCCCCTCTCGGATCTCTGATGATGTGATCAAAACCAAAGAATTCGAAGCCACAGGTGTTATTTTGTTTAGGGCAGTGTAACATATGGTTTACTATGGGGTATCTCTCATCTTCCTGTCTTAAGGCTCTGAAATGTTCACTTGCCCTAATTCTGAGTGGTCTAATAGTGCTACCTATATAGTATAGGCCACATCTGCAAATAATCATATAGATGACAAACTTACTTTCACATGTAATGTTCAAATTAATGTTGTACTGTACACCCAACGAGCTCTTGAATGAGGAGATGCCAGACCTGGTCCATCTACACATTCCACAATGTCCACACTTAAAAAAACCTTTTCCTCGGTTAGTCAGCCAGTTATCCTGGTTTAATTTGCTGCGAAAATTTGGACATAGAAAGTTCTTAAGAGTTTTACCTCTTCTGTAGGTGAAAAACGGGGTATCTGGAATCACTTTTCCAAGAATAGGATCTGATGTCAAAATATGCCAATGTCTGTACATACATTTATGAAGCAAAGTGGCGGTTTTTGTGTAATCAACAATACAACGAATCATTGTGTCGCCAGGTCGGGATTTTTTAGACAATGTGTCTGACCTTTTAAGATGCATAGCCCTAGTACGGGCTCTATCTATCACCCGAGTAGAATATCCCTGAGCTTTAAATCTCTTGCTCATGTCATCTATGCATACACCAAAATCTTCCTCAAGACTACAATTACGTCTTGCCCTCACCATCTCACCATATGGTATTGCATTGATTTGATGAACCGGATGTGCACTCTTTGCATGTAAAATAGAGTTACAGGAGGTACTTTTCCTATATAACCGACTCTCTATTTTATTATTGTAAATGAAAAGTTCTACGTCCAGAAAGGGAATGTTAGTAGTACTATGTTCTGAAGTGAAATGGATATTGTACTCATTTCTGTTTAGATAGTTAATAAAGTTGTCGAGTTCTTGTAAATCACCTGTCCAGATCATCAAGCAGTCATCGATGTATCTCCCCCAATAGAGTATATCAGCGATCCACTTACTGCCATCCTTGCTCCAGATCTTATTTTGTTTAAACAATCCCATAAAGAGATTAGCATAAGCTGGTGAAAATTTGGATCCCATAGCTACGCCTTGTTTTTGGCGATACCAATCATTCTTAAACAGAAAGACATTGTTGTGTAAAATCAAATCCACCATGTCAATTAACATTTGAGTATGTCTGTAAAGGCTTGCCGGTCTTTTGTAAAGAAAGTGCCGTAATGCTTCCTTTCCTTGTTCGTGGTTTATGCTAGTGTACAGAGAGGTAACATCTAGTGTGACTAGGATCATCCCTGGTTCCCAAGCAATGTCCGTTAATATGCTAAGAATGTGTTTGGTATCTTTAATGTAAGATGGTAAGTTACCCACCATAGGTTGTAAAAAAATGTCAACATACTCCGAAAGTTTCTCAGTGGGACCACCAATGCCTGAAACAATAGGCCTGCCAGGAGGGGAAGTAGGACTTTTGTGTATTTTAGGAAGTATATATATACATGGATTTCTCGGTCTGTGCACACGTAGATATATATATTCCTCCTCTTTTAGAAGTAAGCGATCCAAACAATCGTGTAGGAATCTATTGATTTTATTCGCAAGTACAGGGATGGGATCTGTCAAAATCTTTTCATAACAGGTAACATCTTCTAGTTGCCTATATATCTCTTGGTCATAGTCTGAAGTGTTCATAATCACAATGTTCCCCCCTTTATCTGCCTCTCTGATAGTAATCTCCTGGCAGGCCTATTGTTTCAGGCATTGGTGGTCCCACTGAGAAACTTTCGGAGTATGTTGAAATTTTTTTACAACCTATGGTGGGTAACTTACCATCTTACATTAAAGATACCAAACACATTCTTAGCATATTAACGGACATTGCTTGGGAACCAGGGATGATCCTAGTCACACTAGATGTTATCTCTCTGTACACTAGCATAAACCACGAACAAGGAAAGGAAGCATTACAGCACTTTCTTTACAAAAGACCGGCAAGCCTTTACGGACATACTCAAATGTTAATTGACATGGTGTATTTGATTTTACACAACAATGTCTTTCTGTTTAAGAATGATTGGTATCGCCAAAAACAAGGCGTAGCTATGGGATCCAAATTTTCACCAGCTTATGCTAATCTCTTTATGGGATTGTTTGAACAAAATAAGATCTGGAGCAAGGATGGCAGTAAGTCGATCGCTGATATACTCTATTGGGGTAGATACATCGATGACTGCTTGATGATCTGGACAGGTGATTTACAAGAACTCGACAACTTTATTAACTATCTAAACAGAAATGAGTACAATATCCATTTCACTTCAGAACATAGTACTACTAACATTCCCTTTCTGGACGTAGAACTTTTCATTTACAATAATAAAATAGAGAGTCGGTTATATAGGAAAAGTACCTCCTGTAACTCTATTTTACATGCAAAGAGTGCACATCCGGTTCATCAAATCAATGCAATACCATATGGTGAGATGGTGAGGGCAAGACGTAATTGTAATCTTGAGGAAGATTTTGGTGTATGCATAGATGACATGAGCAAGAGATTTAAAGCTCGGGGATATTCTACTCGGGTGATAGATAGAGCCCGTACTAGGGCTATGCATCTTAAAAGGTCAGACACATTGTCTAAAAAATCCCGACCTGGCGACACAATGATTCGTTGTATTGTTGATTACACAAAAACCGCCACTTTGCTTCATAAATGTATGTACAGACATTGGCATATTTTGACATCAGATCCTATTCTTGGAAAAGTGATTCCAGATACCCCGTTTTTCACCTACAGAAGAGGTAAAACTCTTAAGAACTTTCTATGTCCAAATTTTCGCAGCAAATTAAACCAGGATAACTGGCTGACTAACCGAGGAAAAGGTTTTTTTAAGTGTGGACATTGTGGAATGTGTAGATGGACCAGGTCGGGCATCTCCTCATTCAAGAGCTCGTCGGGTGTACAGTACAACATTAATTTGAACATTACATGTGAAAGTAAGTTTGTCATCTATATGATTATTTGCAGATGTGGCCTATACTATATAGGTAGCACTATTAGACCACTCAGAATTAGGGCAAGTGAACATTTCAGAGCCTTAAGACAGGAAGATGAGAGATACCCCATAGTAAACCATATGTTACACTGCCCTAAACAAAATAACACCTGTGGCTTCGAATTCTTTGGTTTTGATCACATCATCAGAGATCCGAGAGGGGGAAACAGGGAGTTAGCCCTCAGAAAAAGAGAATGCTACTGGATCCTTAAACTCAGAGCGGTAGAGGATGGTCTCAACGCAAATTTCGAAATGGAATACTATTTGGGAGATTAATATAACCTCTATTTGGCCTGACAGATGTACACTAGACCGTTTGTATAAATTGTCTTCAACTTGTATTAACTGACTATGTTCGACGACACAGCACTATTCAATAGTTTATTTTTAATTGGCTTTCATATATGATATTGACTCAATTGTATTAGTGTGTTGGCTATTTTGGGATTTGTGCGAACCGTTTAACTGTCACTGAACTTAAGTATGTACAATTCTTGAATGTATAGTGACTATTGATTTGCTACTGGATGTATTACTCGCAACTTTGTATCAATCCACCATTATTTATCTTCTGATGAAATAGTAATAATTTACATTACAATTCAGTGCTTTTCTTCAATGTATTTACTATATACCTCTTTCTGTGTTTTCTCTTCTGCATTTCAACAGAATGTTACTCTTTTTACTTTCTCAGTAGCTCTTGCTAATTTTCTCCCTTTTTTTTTTTTTTTTTTACACATAGTGGACTTTTCATTTACGTACGGTTTCGTGACATATTCGCAGATTTGTTACAATTTGGTTTATGAGGGATTTATGTAATCTAGATGCTGTTTTTTCGCTCCTGGTGGTCAGTACCTCGCTTTGATACTTAGGCTTGGACCTATTTGAACATTGTCCCTGTGTTTTATGGTTTGACTGGCTTGATGATGCATATAAAGATATTTTTTCCAATATTGCTTTGGATCGGTTCAGTTTTGGTCTTGGGAATATTGTATCAGGGATTTCCAAGATGGCACCCGTTAATTGACGCGTAGTCCGTCTTTTATTTCCGCACATCGGACGGGAAGACGTTTTAAATTGCATCCGCGCCGGACGTTCTTCGAACGATTAGACTTTCAGATACTGGGAACGCCGTGGATACATTCGCACCACGGAGTTCTCCTTTGGATTTTAGACTTTCTGGTTGATAGGTGAGTGTTGCGGTTGGGCTGAATTTACGGAGATTACCTTAGGACATTATGGGCATTTGTTAAGAATGCATACGTATACTCAGTTAATTTAATTACTCTTTTTTCCCCGCATTCTCGCATATAGGGAAAACAAGAAGATTCCTTAATTAGATGACTTAATGTAGGACTATATACACTTAATTAAGGTCAGTCTTGCCCCGAGGGCTATATTTATTCTGTTATTATGTTAGTCAGTCATAGAGTAGTTTCACTTTCTGACTTTGCAAAAACACTTGAATCACTACTTAATATATTTTATGGTTATTTCTGTAGATTCTACTAGATAATGCTTGGAAATGAGTAGTTTTCATATAAGACATACTTGATTTTAAGGTATGCTGTTTTGTTTTAGATGTGCTACAATATTGGTACTTAGGTTGTTCCACTGGCATGGGGGCATAGTTGGAGATATCCCCCGTCTTTCGCATTTATTTTGGTTTTTTGATAGTTTCGTATACTCTTAGACTTTGGGGTGATTTCTCCTTTTCTGTCTATTTTTCTATTCTTTTACTTGGGATAATTTCACACTCGGGTTAGGATAGTTTTTTACGCATGGAAACTTCACTCTTTGTTTCAAATCCTACTTTCTCACTATTGAAAACAAACGATTGTCTCACAGTTTGGATAACTTTCTAATGGGCCAATAATTATAAATAGAACAGTTTTCTCTTGTATTATTTGGCACTCTAACTTGCATATGGCATGGTTTGATTCTCACAAATATCACAATAAGTTAGTTTAAGATCTGCTCTGAACGTCTAAATATGTACTACAGCAATGGTTTTTCTTCTTACATATTTTTTGCAGCACTGATGAAGTCTGTGAGAATACATTCTCATAAGACGAAACACGTGTTGGCTTTGTTTGCTGTATACATTATTGAAATTCAAGGACGCTTTTCTTGTATCAAGGTGGACTTTGTATGTCAAGAAATAAATAATATATGAACTCTCTATGGTGTTACTCCACACTGAAGATTCTAATATTTACTAACATTCAATTATACGATCATGAGTGCCCTGACAACTGTCCAGTTCATTGTTAGTTTCCCTTGAAACATTGGAGGATTAAGGAAGTTCCTCTTGCCAGGAGCACCGTGCCACATTTGGATTGTTAATGTGATTTTATGGACTCACTGTGAGCGCCCATATCCTATGACTTGCTTCCTATGTGCTTTTGTCTTGAGGTACACCATGTTACCTGTAGACGAAAGCACTTAGGGGGTCATTACGACCTCAGCGGTCTTTTTGCAAGACCGCCGAGGGACCGCCGTGCGGAAGTTTGCCGCTCGGCGTATTATGACTGTTGGCTGCTCTCCGTCGTTATTCCGATGGAGAGCCACCAACAGCCATACTTGCGGGCGGCAGGGAAGTGGAGGTTGCTCCACCTCCACCGCCACACCACCAAAACACCGCCCAGCGAATCACGTCCTGTGATTCGCCGTGGCGGTGTTCTGTTGGCGGTGTGGCGCGGCAGAGCTGCCCCCATGGCTCTCGTTTCCTCCCGGAGGATCGACGGACCAGGTAAGTCGATCGTCCGTTAGGAGAGGGGGTGTGTGGGTGTTGTGTGGTGTGTGCGTGCATGGGGGTGTGCGTGTGTGTATGTAGAGGGGGTGTGTGGGTGCGTGTATGCTTGCGGGGGTGTTGTGTGTATGGGAATGAGTGCATGTATGGCTGTGGTTATGGCTGTATGGATGTGTGGGTGTATGTTTGAATGTGGGTGTCCGTGTCTGACTGTGTGTGTGGATGTAGGCATGTATGTCAGGGTGTGTGCGTGTGTGTTGGTGGTGCCTGCATGCATGTTGGGTGTGTGTGAGTAATGTTATGTTGGGGGTCGGGGTAGGGAGGGGGGCCCTGCCACCTTTGGGGTGTGGCAGGGGTGGTGGGGGGTGTAGGGGAGGGAGTTGGGGTGAGGTGTGGGGGAGACCCCTATCAGTGCCAGGGAAGGAATTCCCTGGCACTGATAATGCTTACCGCCATGGATTTCATGGCGGTTGAAACCGCTGGAAATCCACGGCGGTAAGCCGGGTCCAAATACCGCCGGCGGTCTACTGCCGGCTGCCTGGCTGGAGACCCAGGTCTCCAGCCCGTCGGTCGTCTCCGCCCTGGCGGGCGGGACGGAGAATTCACCAAGGTAAGAACGCCAGCCTGTTGGCGGTCTTACCGCCAGTTCTCCGCCATCTGCCAGGGTTGTAATGACCCCCAGAATGTGACAATCTACATTTTTCATTTCTCTTTGACGCTGATAGTGACGCCTTTACAGAATGGCACTGATAACGTGAAACTAAAACATCTTCCTAACTATAAACATGACAGCCATCTTGGAAGAATTCATTACATAAAACAGAGCAAGCTAAGTAGGTTAAAACTCACTAGGTGACGGGGGCACAGGCCTGCAAGCCAGAAGGCTAAGCTACTCCTAAATCCCATAAAAACTAAATAGGATCCATTACAATACCAGGTCAGAGGAAAACTTGAACAGACATTCTGTGTGCTGCAGACATCTGAATCTGACTTTACCAGTTCACGACCCAGATTTAGTAATTAGTCAAGCAGCACAACATACAAGAAATTTGCTTTGCTGATTTGCGCAAGGTAGAAACCACAGTAAAGAGCCACATCTACTAAGATTGGCCTGCGGCTGCTGTCATTCCCTTTCATGGACTCTAAAAATATGCCTTTGAGCAAAACATAACATTTCACCCTGGCACAGAGGTGGGTGAATGCTGTCTAGTATGGCAATTATACTGAAAGGATACCCAAACAAATGCATAAGGATCTCATTCACACTTTGGATTTGCACTGTGCAATGTAGCACTCATGGAATGCACCTTTTTCCAGGAATGAAGACATTTTGTCTATGTCTGCTTCAAGAATGTGGTTTTGAGACAATACCCAGTTTATCTATCTTAGTCGATTAGCACTCTGTCAATATATGGGAGTACTTGTGCTGAACCCCACATTAGGGTTCCCTTGAAGCAAAGCAATACAAAGCTTCACCAAACAGGTTTTGTTCTAAATAAGAGCAATTGGCCAGCACAAAGCAAACATGATTAGTAAATACAGTGCACTCCTTTGCACCAGCACCAAATCTTAGTAAATCTTGGTCCAGGGGTCAACTCAACTATGTCTTATGTTTGTTAGTGTTCTTCATTGTATCTCAGTTGAGATATGTTGAGGGGTGATTGGAAGGTAGTCAGGATGTACAGTGATAGAGGATTTGCAAAACTTAATGCTGCAGGAGTGATGATTTGTAGAGGTGAATTTGGCAGGACACAAAATATATTCTAAAGTACAAATGCAGCATTTCTTTGTGAGATCCCGCAAGTTGGTATGAGGTGTGCAAAAGTGTGTTATTGTACTGATTAGCTCACCTGGAGCAGATTTTGTTAAATCATTCAAAGTAGTGTGAAACTTTCAATCTCTTACTAAGATAATTACTTTCCGGAGCAAATGGTAGTTTGCATTGGAAAGGTCCACTTTGGCAATACTGTTTTGTGACATTTGATTGAAGGGGGTGTTAACTTGGTGGAATCCTGAGCAGATGTGGCATTTTAGCACAAGCACCTACAGATTTTGAGGCACAGCCTGGTTTACTAAGACAGCAAGACCGGGGCTTTGTGTAAAAAATGATTGCCTTCTTGAAGCAGGACTTACCCTTGAGTTATGTTTTTACTTCTCCAAACATTCCACACATTACATGCATGCTGCACTGTAGAGCACACATCCAATGTGTGGGTTGTTCTATACTTAGGGCCTATGGAACTTGTAAAATGGTGGGTCGGATATCTGTCATGTTTGTGATGGAGTATTCCACCCGCAAAGGTCGTAATCAGGCCCTTAGTCTAGGTATTTATTCATTTGAGAGTTTTCTATAGCGCTGGCAAGACCGAGAGGGTATCAGAGCGCTTTACAACAGAATAGAAAATAAACATAAGAAACACATATGAGAAGTCAAGAGTCACATTACAGAACGATAATACAGAGGGGTTCTCATGAATAGAAGGGTAGCAATCGGAAGATGGTGGGGAGGGGGGTGAGAGACGCTTATTGATGTGAGGGTTGGTTTCGGAGGTATTGTTTCAGTAGCTTCTTGAAGGTCAGATGGGAAGGGTTCAATCTGATGTGAATGGGTAAGGAGTTCCATATCCTCGGAGCGTTGTTTGAGAAGGAGCATGACTAAGTTTTTTGCTTGTTAGGTTTTGGTAGGAGGAGGAGGAGTGACTTTGTGCTTCTCAGAGATCTGGTTTGACCAGCTTTCACTAGCTTATTTGCGAGGTATTCAGGTTTCCCAGTCTGAATGGCATTGTGTGTTAGGCAAGCAGTGAGGAACAGGCAACGGGCCTCAATCGGGAGCCATTTGAGACTCCTCAAGGCTGGGGAGATGTGGTCAACTTTTTTAATTCCCGTCACTAGTCTGGCAGCTGCATGAAGAGTGGACCTCATAGGGGCGAGTCGGGATTTGGCCGTGTCAGTGAGGATGGAGATCCCAAAGTCTAGTCTTGAGAGTGCCAGAGGTTGAGTGGCCTGTTTGAGGTAATCCTGGGGAATGAAGGATTTGATTTTGTGAAGAAGTTTAAGGCTGAGGAAGCCATTATTAGCGTTTGTCTTGATGTGGTCCTGCATGGTCAGGTTGGAGTCCAGAGAAATTCCCAGGGATTTGACAGTGGTAGATGGGGAGAGAGTCCGTCAATAGATTTTCGCCATTCTTGCAGTTGAGGAAGCTGGTTAGATTTAAAGAGGAGTATTTCCATCTTGTAGTGATTGAGTGAGATGGTTGGGAGAGAGCCAACATAGGGCTACTTTAAGGGTATTGTTCATACGGTGGACGTCTTCTAAGGAGGATAGTTCAATATAGAGTTGCGTGTCATCTGCATAGAGATGAAAGGGGATATTGGCTCGAGTAAGGATAGTGGTAAGAGGGTCCATGTAGCTGTTGAAGAGAGTTGGAGAGAGGACAGATCCTTGGGGGATCCCTCTGGTAATTAGGGAGGTGGGTGGGGTCGAGTTGAGAAGTTTTACTTGTTGCGTTCGGTTTTGTAAGAAGGAGGAAAACCAGCGGAGGACAGTACCTTCAATGCCTACTCTCTTTTGGAGGGAGTCGAGAAGGAGTTTGTGGTCGACAGAGTCAAAGGCCGCTGTTAGATCAAGGAGAATCAGTAGGCAGGGTTGGTCAGAGTCAAGAGAGTTGTGGAGGTCATCCACTATGTTAAGGATGACTGATTCTGTGCAGCAGCCTTTCCGGAAGCCTGATTGAAGAGGATTGAGGAGGGTGTTGGTATCGATATGTTGGGTTAGTTGTTGGAGAGCAAATTTTTCAAGAACTTTGGCCAGGAAGGGAAGGTTGGAGACGTGTCTGTAGTTGTGGAGATTGTTCCGTTCGGCTCCTGGTTTCTTTAAAATTGGTTTGATTTGGCCTAGTTTTAGGCAGTCCGGGAACACGCCAGTCTGAAGGGAGCTATTGATGATCATAGTCCATGTAGGGGAGAGGGACTGGTGGAGTATTTTTGCCAGGGAGGAAGGGAGGGGGTTGGCTAGGTGGCAGGAGGTTTTGGAGGAGGACATAAGTTTGGAGATGTCCGATACCAGGAGGGGTTGGAAAGAACTCCAGCTAGCGGGGGCCGGCAGCTGCGTCTGGATGGGAAGAGTGATTTCAGTTTTGTGGGGCGGGTTGTCAGAGAGGTATGGAGCAGGGATAAAATTGTTAGTGGAAGGAAGGCAGGGCACAATGTTGGGGGGGGTGTCGAGTGCTAGGGAAAGTTCAATCTCAGTGATTTTATCATTGAAGAATTTGGCAAAGTTAACTCAAGTGTCTGTGGTAGTGGGTAAGGGGTTGGGAGCAGGTTTGGTAGTTTGTTGTTTAATGATGTTAAAGAGCTCCTTTAGGCGGTTTATGGCTCTGTCAAGGGCATTCTGGAAAAAGGATCTTTTTTCATTATGTATGTGTTATTTGTAACTTCTCCGTGCACTTCTGAACTGCTCCAAGTGGGTGGAGGAGGGGTCGGATCTCCAAAGTCTCTCAGTAGCTCTGAGTTGTCTTTCCTCTGAATTGAAGTCATTGTTGAACCAAGCTCTGGATGGGATGTTTCGCAGTCTTTTCAGTTTTAGAGGGGCTAGCTGATCAAGTATGGTAGTTATAGTCGAGTTGTAGTGGGTGGTTAAGTCCGTTTCTGGAGAGGTTGGTCGAAGGGGGGGAAGAAGGGAGGAGATTTTTTCTTCTAGGGTAGATAGGGGGATTGGGCTGACATTTCTTTTCCAACTAAAAGATTTTTGGGGATAAGTAGTGAGTTGGGGGGTATAGTTGAGATGGAAAAGGATGATGTGATGATCTGACCAGTCGACTGGAAGGATATCGTCGACGTTGAGTGAATCTTTATGCGCTATAATCGCATCCAGTGTAGCGCATTTGATATGGGTTTGGCCCTTGCAGTGTTGGGAAAGGTTGTTGCTGTGAAGAAGGTCATTTAGGGTTTGGATGAGTGCATTGTTCTCATCGTTCCAGCAAAGGTTGAGATCGCCCAAGATAATGAAGTTGGGGTCGGAGAGTGAGCAGTGCGTTATTAGGTCAGCTAGGTGGTCTGCAGAAGGTTGGGTGTTACCAGGGGGGTGGTAGAGAAGGTGGAAGGTCACCTTAGAGTGAGAGCTTCTTTAAAATCTATTTCTATGGTATTTTTGTGGATGATGGCAATACCTCCACCCGGGCGGTCCTTTCTCTCTTTGTTGTAAATAGAGTAGCCAGGAGGGACGAGGGTGTCCATGATCGGTTGCGAGAGTTCGGTTAGCCAGGTCTCAGTGATGAAGGCAATGTCAGTGGTTGAGGATAGCGTCAGCAAGATCCGTAGCGTGTTTGACTGCTGATCTGCAGTTTATGAGCATGCAGTTGGTGCGAAGATGGATTTTTGGTTCAGGCCTGGAAGGGAATGGGGGGATATTAACGAGGTGAGCAGAGGGTCAGGGAGAGGGAGGCTGTATATGTTGTCTCCTGAGGCCAGTAATGACCTGTATGTTAGAAGGGGGGGTCAGGGTAGGGAGGGGCGGGTTGTAGGAGTGAGCAAGTTTAGTAGCTTCCTTGTGAGATAAGGGAGAGATTGTTCTTCTTGGTGTCAATGTGTTTAGAAGAAAGGGTCTAGAGGGCCAGCGGTTACTCTGTGAGGAGTTGTTCACTGACAGAGGCGTGAGTGTCTGGGTCGGCTCTGGGACTATCAGTGGGTAGAGGCTTCTCGCTATCTTGTTGATGCCTTGAATGATGAGTTCTAGCTGTGATTCAAGGTTGGAGAGTCGTTCATTGATATTTGTGGAGGGAGAGGGTTTAGGGGTGGAGGAGTGGGAGATAAAGTTCCTCTTAGGTAGGGGCTGTGGTGACTGTTTCAGATGGGATATAGGAACACTGGGCAGAAGGTTAAAGGAGGCTGTTGTGGGGTGAGAGGGGTTAGAATCAGGGTAAGGGTTAGAGGTGATGGGGGGGCAGGCTTGATATGAGTATCCCTACAGTTCGACAAGTTAGGTCTAGAGGAGGGCCGGGGGAGAAGGGGGTTGGGAGGGGACACGGTGGAAGGGGAGTCGAGGGGGGGTTTGGGGAAAGGAGAGGTGTTATGAGGGAACATCAAGGAAGTTTGGGATGAGGAGACAGAGCAGGAGTTGTGATTGAGAGTTTTGGGGTTAGGGAAGTAAGGGGCATGGTTAGGGTGAGAGGGGATAATGTGGATGAGTGAGTCAGACAGGATAGGGCTGTCGACTCTGGGAACGGAGGGGCAGGGGATGGTGTTGGGGGGATAATGGGGGTGGGGCTGGGTGGGGTGTCAATGGGCTAAGGGTGGATAGGGGGAGAGGGAGTGCTGACTTGAGGGAGAGGAATAAGGATTCGAAGGCACAGAGGTTGGAGTCATTAGCTTGAATCATGATTGTTCCATTTCTGAAGATGGAGATGATGACGTTTCCCTGGAAAGCCGGGGAACTGGAGATAGAGAGTTTGCAACCGTATGGGATATTAGTGATATTGGAGGGATGGAGGTGGGTAGTGAGGAGGGTGTTCCATTTAGCCGGGCGTTTAGTGAAGAAGATGAGATCTGTCTTTTTTGGGCCTTTTTGGGCATTGTAGTAAGTGTCCACAAGAAGTAGCTCCGGATGTTGCCTGGTAAGTTTGCGCTTAAAGTATTTCAGCGCAGAGGGGGAGAGGTGGTTAGGGGGATATATGGAGAAGGAGTTGGGCCCGTGGGGTTTAAGGAAGGGAGAAATGGCTGAGGAGGTGGATCCTGTGGGGATCGACATCATGTGAAGGTGAGGAGACCAGTGTTCGAAAGGGGGTTAAAAGGACTCAAGATAGGGTGGAAAAAGGGGAGGGGGATAAGATGGGAAGGATATAGGTTGGGCCCAGGACCGGGGGGGGTCATCGGGAGGAAATTCTAGGACGCAAGGCTCGAACAGGGGTTGAGAGGCCCTACAGATTGCGACAGGGAGGGGAAGAGGGGAGATCCAGAATAGAGTGTTCGTGTTGGGAGATGGGCGGACACGGAGTGATCTAGTGGGGTAGGGTGGGAGGGAGACCACTAGTTAAGGAGGAAAGAAGGGAGGGGCGGACAGGAGGGCAGGAGACCCCACGCCAGGGGTCGGCCTTGGACCGGCACTTGGGGTCAGAATGGGCAGCCTCTCTGCTTGTTGGAATTTTGGGTGAGGACCGCGTGTGGATGGTGGTCGAGAAGATCGGTCAAATAACAGATCACCCGGCTCCGGGAGTCAAAGGAAACATACAGAACTCAGTGCCCAATCTGATCCCATTGCTAAACACCGGTATCCATCCGAAAGGGGTGGGGCCAATTCTCGTGCCTCACGCATATGCAGCGAGCAAGAGACACACATGTGAAGGACAGAAGAGGAAAACAAAACCTAAAAAGCATCACAAAGGGAGAAGGCGAAAGACCACAGGAAGAGCCGAAGGGGCAGGGGTGGCCGTAGATGGATCGAAGAGGCCCAGGACAGCCCCAGGATCACGCTGCCTCAGCACCCGGTGCTAGCAGAACCGACCATGGCAACCTCACGTTCGCAGGAAAAACCCTGAGCTCCGGCACCTCCCCACTCACAAAATAAGCATTGAGGAAGTCAGCGCAGCAGCCGGAACAAAGTTCACGGAAACTCCCTACTTCGGACAGGCAGGTCCACATGAAAGACTCCTCCCGGGCTGGAGTCGGGGATGGCGAAGCAGTTCCGCCTGGATATGCAGCTCCTCCCGAGCTGCAGGCGGCAAAAACAACCCCAACAACGTGGAGACTTGAGCCTGAGTAGGCCCAAGGTCGGCTCCAGTAGACTTCCCCAGGCTAGGGGCCTCTCGTAAAATGGCTCCTCCCGAGCCGGGAATAAAATAGAGATTGGCTCCTCCGGAGGTTGAGCCAAAGATGGCGGGCAGGCGGCTCCTCGCGGGTAGGAGCCGGAGATGGCGGCTCCTCCAAGGCTGGGGCCAGAGATGAGGCTCCGGGGGGGTGGAGACTCGGTCCTGCGTCCGTCCCGATCTTGCCGTCAGGGACGCGGTAGAGTGCCCTCGGCCACCTCAATGCAGATGGCGGACGGGCAGCTCCCTACGGGCAGGAGCCGAAGATGGCGGCTCCAGGAGAGTGGAGACCCAGTCCTGCGTCTGTCCCGATCCTGCCGAAGAGGGCAGCTTGCCAGCGGGACCAAGAACGTGGAAGAGTGCCTTCGGCTGCCTCAATGCGAAGGCGAGGCGAGGTGCCGGGGACGGGGACATGGACGTCGGTCAATCCCCAGTCCTCACGCACAGGGGTCCTGGACATCAGCCGAACCCTCGATCTTTGTCTGGGTCGGCAGGGTCCAGGGCGATCCTCGGGAGGGGGGGCACCCGAGGGAAAGAAGAGATCGGGATAGAATAGACTTCCAGTAGAAACCTATGCTGGACATCATCCACATGCCTTTGCACCATGGTGCTAAAGCTGTGTCTGGTGCTGGATTGCTAGTTTATGTGCCAACATAGGGAATCAGAGCAGCAAAAGGTCATTTTTAATAAATATGGCACTGTGTTGCTTTCTTTCTCTTGAGCATCCCAGAGCAGTAACTTTGGTTGCTGCACTGTGTTGTGCCAAATAATAATAAATCTGCCCCACGATATCAGCATGAATATGGTGCGTGCAGTTCACATACTTGTTACACGGTTGCATTTCTCCACAGTGAGTGGAAACCATTAAGCTTCAAATGCAGAACAAAACAAGATGAAACTCTTATAGGTGTGTGATGGAAATTGACTCTCTCAAGGCTAATCTTTCCTTTGTGTCACAGTCACCTTGCACACTGATAGAGTACCAGTGGTATTGGTTGTGATACAGCTGTGAAGTCTGCTAGGGTGTCTTTAGTACAAAATGTATTCAGTTGAAAGCTTCTAACACATGTAGAAAATAGCATGATGACATACTGATGCACTTTAAAATAGCATGCAATTGTGAAAGCAGTTTAAGATCATAGACAATCAACTGGTGTTTCCGGGCTGTGCAATGTCTGTTGTGATGCTACTGTTCCATTGAAAGTGACTAAAGATGCCGTGTATTGAGGCCCATATTTTCGGTCCCCTGGGCCTGGCCATTGAGCACAGTGGCATGTAGGAGGGCCCAAGTTAGGCCCCACTATGACACTTAAATTTTTTTAAAATACTTGCAGTAGATGGGTCGCCCCATCCATGGGTATCCTCCAGGGGTGAGTAGGGGTGGCTGGCGGTGTCCCTGGGGGCAGGGAAGGGCACCTGTGGACTGCTTCCATGGAGTTTCACCATGGAAATTAGCCTACAGGTCCCCTAATGCCTGCCCTGACCCAGGTGTTAAATAGTGGCGCTAAACAGGATTAGCCCCATTATTTAAGGCCCGCCTCCTCCCGTGCGTCATTTTTGCGCCAGACGATAAATAAGACGCAAATGCCTTAGAGTCATTTTTTGCCCGGGAACACCTGTCTTGCATTTCATTGACGCAAGGTAGGGTTCCACAGTAAAAAAATGACGCTATTCTAGCGTCAAAGTATAAATATGGAGTTAAGTTTGCACCGGATTTGTGTAAAAGAAATGGATGCAAATCCGGCACAAACAGAGTATAATTATGCCCCTAAGTCCCTAGCGCCTAATTTATCCTCCCATGCAAAAAAGGTGCACGGGGAGGCTGCATTATTTAACACCTGGGTCAGGGCAGGCATTAGGGGACCTGTGGACCCATTTCCAGGGTCAAACACCATGAAGAGAGCCCACAGGTGCCCACCCTAAGCCCCAGAAACACCCCCACCCACACCAGAGGATGGGGGAACCCATAACAGGTAAGTAGGGTAAGTATTAAAAAAATGTCTTCAAAGTACCATTCGGAGCCCTGGAATGGGCCACGCTACATGGCACTGGGTGCAATGGCCATGCCCAGGAGACCCTTGTCCCCTGTGCTGGCCATTGGGATGGTGGGCGTGACTCCTGTCTTTTATAAGACAGGAGTCATGTGGTAAGGATGGTTTTGCATCAGGAAATGATGCTAGGCTGGTTGAAGGCATTTTTTTTGCCTCTAATCAGCCTAACGTCATTTTTTGTTGCAAAACCCTCTACCCCCATACCGCCACCCCCTCCCGGTTAACGTCATTTTCCCAGACGATAGCCCACCCATTGCACCGGCTTGCATGATTCCAGAAATTTGGCACCTGCCTGGTGCTCTGGAATGACCCAAGTTGGCGCTATACTTTTTGATGCAAAACTGTGTTTGCACAGTTTTGCATCAAAAAGTATAAATATAGGCCTAAAAGATTTAAATATGCGTGTCTTCAATGCCTTGAATTCAAATGGATAATATTGCTTGATAATTCCTTTTGTCACTTGTCTCCACAATTCCTTCTCCTCCAAATGTGTCTAAGAATACTCCTAAATGTATTTGATTGCCGCATGGCTCTGAATTTCCTGCGTTAGGTACACATGTATTCAAATCTATTGCTGGCACCTCACTGCCACATTTTGGAATACACTCCTTAAACAAATTATTGCAAGTGCTTAATTTAGTGGCAGCTAATAAACTATATAATAGTGGAAATAATGCTAAGGCAGCTGAACCACTGCACTTGTGAAGCTTCAACCAAGCTGTTTTTAGGTTTTAAACAACCATTCGCAACTTAGACTTTGAGCACCCTTGAAATGTCAAAATTATACACACAATAAATGAATATTCAGTAGATATTTGGAAGAATGAGTTGGTTATGAAAGTCAAATAACGGCAACGTATTTTCTTGCTGATGCCCTAAAAGAAAATAATCTGCTAGCGGGCTGTAGCAAAGGGTGTTGGGACAAAACATTACGTTTTTAATATTGGAATACAGAAATATTAGAAAAAATAGTGTGATAAAGAAATATCGTGATGCGGAAATATCGTCAGGAATATCATTTTTTTCAGGTTAGTAATATCGTTAACAAGAATTCTGTTGCTGTTAATATCATTTTCAAATATACAGTTGTGAAGAATTCTGTTTTGTAATTATTTTAATGTGTTTTAGTAAACATATTAAATTTATGGATTACTCTTTGAATAACAATTATTTTTTAAATATAGTTTGTGATTTTAAGCTATTTAGAATTTTGGATTTAATTATTAATGGTAAGTGATAGTGTCATTGTGGGTTTTGGGGTTTAAAGGTGTGTACGGTGGGAAGTTGACTAAGTAATATTTGTATATCAAGTAGTAATAACTTTTATGTAAGCATTTAAATAATTATGTACTTTATGTGATACTAATTTAATTAATTATATTTCAGGTGAGGGTTGCTATGTTTGTAGGGGTATAGGGTGGGAAGTTAATTAGGTAATTATTAATGAACAATTAGTTGTTAATTTAATATTAATTATTGAATCATTTATTATTTATTTAAATTATGTAGTAATCATTTTTAGTTCATTTTAGTTGTGGGTTGCTGAGTTTGTAGGAGTATAGGTTGGGAAGTTAATTAGGTAATTCATGAACAATTACTTTTTCATTTATTATTAATTGGGGGTGATTAATAATTATGTATATTATGTAATACTGAATCATTTTGTTTGTTTTTTATTTTTTAGTTGATGGATGCTAGGTTTATAGGGGTATAAGGGTTGATTAAATCATATTTAATCAATTATAATTATAATTGTATATTGAAATTGTTAATAATGATGTCAATTGTTTAATAGTAATATATATAAGATTAATTTTAGGTGTGGACTGCTGGGTTTGTAGGGTTGTTGGGTGGGAAGATTATTGACTAATTATTAATTGGGAGTGGAAAGAGTAATGTTAACCCCTTGGAAGTCCAAAGCTCGTCCTACTGTTGTTTTGACTCCAAATGTCTACCCCTCCAAAGCCTAATGCTTTCCTATCTGCTGCACAGACTGAAGTGAGAATAATAATTTAAACCCTTCTGAAATCTAGCACTTCCCCTACTGTTGCACACATTGGAGTGGGAATAGTAAAATGTACTCTTCGAAGTACCGCACTTTCCCTACTGTATATGTTATTCCCATACTTAAATACATATCATAATATTGTTTAAATACATTTATTATTATTTGTGTATATATATATATACATACACAATGTGGTTGAAGGTTTCTGGGTGGCGCACTCCACTGCCGGTGCCAGGTGATGGAGGAGACCAATCTCGTAAATATTGTAGACCAAAAGATTTCACCGCACTCCATGAAGTCCAAAATGAATGTGTATTTATTGCAAGCAACAACCACCTACGCGTTTCGACTGCTCACCGTGGACAAGACTCCTTGAGAGGTGGTTGTTACTTGCAATAAATACATGTTAATTTGGGACTCCATGGAGTGCGGTGGAATCTTTTGTTCTACAATATATATATATATATATATATATATATATATATATATATATATATACAAAAGAGAAGCAAAAACTCTGGGTAGTTCCCAAGTATAGGTGGAGAGCAGCTCCAGTATAGAGCACCCTACAAAACCAAAGACACTCTAAGTTTGCTCACCTCAAATGTATGCTTTTCTAGCAATAAATGTAAAAAAAAGAAAAGATCACAGGGCACCTTTACCCTACTCCACTAGCCTTGTTGCATGGAGCCCCCAAGGATTCCCCCATGGCTAAAAAACATTTTGTTTTAGAAATCACAGTGAAAAAAGCCACTATTCACAAATTTTGCCATAATTTATTTAAAAAAAAAGCAAGCTCAGTGTACCGTACTTGCTTTTTGTTTTGCCTCCAGGTGGGCCAACTCCTGGGGTCTTATTATTTTAAGAAGAGGAAACATGGGGCTCCCTGCCTAGGGCTTACTGAGGCAACCCACAACATAAGCCAACCATCTGACCACTACATCAACATCCCATCAATTCAGCTGTAACTCAAAAGCATCATGCACAAGATGGATTGGCTCTATCAAAAATGTATCCCCATACTGATCATCATTGTCCATCATCATATCAGTCTAAGGAAATGCCGTTGACTGATAACAATATATCATGCCTACCCCCCACCCCCAAACCCCCTCCTGGTGACTGTCCATGTGTATCTAAAAAAGTGTTCCTTTCATGTTTTGACCTTTTCCCTACTCCTCTTCCCCCCTGAGACCCGTAAATGCTCCCTTTCCCTCCCCAGGCCCGTCCCTTCTTCCTCCAAGGCCTTCCCTGCCCCCCGGCAAAGAAGACTACCCCTCCCAAGGGAACCCAACCCTCCACTAAGCCTAGCCCTAAACTCCCCTCCTAAGCCCAATGCCAAAGGACCCCCTTCCCAAGCCTAAACCCAAATCCCCCCACCACCCCCACCAAAATCCCTGAGTTGCCTGTCTGCCCCCTTGGCCTACATGGCAGTCAGGAGTCAAGTTTGGGGCACCAAGATGTGCATCAAATGCATCAAATGCATGTTGCACTGTTTCTATTTGGACTAGCCTATGGCCTTAGACATTTTCATATTTGTTCGGACTTTTAATAGACAATTGGACCATCCGGTTGTTGGTTTCGAGGTTACATATTTGTCCTGCATTTCTTTTCTTAGGTCATATTTGAAAATGTCTGACATTGTTTGTGGGTGACTATTTGTGTGTAAGTGGTGCTTGTACTACTTGTTTTGTCTGGGCAGCATGTGAGGTTGTGTGCAGAGCATTTGTCCCCCAGTAATGGGTGTGGTGTGAGTGACGGCCATGTGTATTTTGGTGATATGTCGCATTGGAATTGAGTTGTGTTTCTTTTGACATGTGCGTGTTGCAGTATTGTGTGGCTTTGTATGCTTTAACTGTGTGCGTGTTTGGTGAATGGTATGCCCGATACATGGTGATGTGTGTTTGCTTGGTATGTCGAATGCTGTGTTGTATGGTTGTGTGATTGTGTGTGTTTGTTCCATGTTGGTGGTACGTTGTGTTGTAGGTGTGAATTTTTAATGGGTAGTGTCTACTGTGGGTGCTTGGTGTTGTGGTGTTATAGTGACATTTTGTGTTGTTGTGTGTTGTGGTGTGTGACTGTGCCTGTGCTGTGTTTCTAGGAGTAGGTGTGTGTTTTTTATGTGTGTGTGGGTGTGGTGGCTGTAGCGGGTGCACTGTGTATGCATGTGTGTGTATGTGGCTGTCTGTGCGTGTCAGTGTCAGGTTACGTGTGTGTGTCGCCCTTACCACCCTTTCCAGATTGGTATGTCTGCGTCCGAACTTTGGCAATTTACAACAGAAACCGGTAAGTGTGTGTACTCACAGTTGCTGTTGTCATCTTCTGCATTTATTCCGGTGTCTCTGAGCGAGCAGCAGCAGTGGGAAAATGTTTGGTTCTAGTTTCATGGCAGCTCTGGACGAGTATGGCTTCCTGAACGGGAGTGACTTATTTTATACAGTTTGTGTCTGCCTGGGTTACCGTAGTGGTGCGACTGTGGTGGAAACCTTGGTGGTTTGCAACCTTGTAATACATGTGGCGGAAACATGTTTTCTGTTGGCCTGCAGGTGACTACCGTCATCTATGGTGGCTAGACCGCACTGGTGGTGCTGATGGTGCCGGCGGTGGTTTGGCTGTATTCTATTGGGAATACTGCCATGGTCATAATATGGTAATCTTCTCTGTCAGCCTGTTGGCAGTGCAACTGCCACCGCCAACATGGAGGTCATGGGACCAACAAACTCGTTATGAGGCCCAAAGTGTGTGGGGGGGGCCTCCCCGGGGCAAGGAATATTTAATTAATGGGGGGCTACACAGTCCCAGATACTGCCTCCTCTCTGAGACAGTTAACATAAAGAGGAAACTTGCTGTACTTTACTCCTGCTTTCCTGGGCTCTGGAGTGGAGTACTTTACTTACCCCTGGTGTTTTCCTACACTCCCAGCGCCCCTCTACACACTACACTTGCCTAGGGGGGAATTCGTTATTCGCATTCCACTATTTTAGTATATGGTTTGTGTTGCCTCTAGGCCCATTGCAATCTTTTGTTTTTTCTACTGTTTGCACTATTCTATGACTGTGTATTTACCTGATTTTAGTTACTAGTGTATATATTGTGTATTATACTTCAGAAGGAGTATTGCCTCTAATATATTTTTGGCCTTGTGTCACTAAAATAAAGTACCTTTATTTTTTGGTAACACTGAGTATTGTCTTTTAGTTTGATGCACGACATAACAGAGTCACTGCTTGCCTAACAGTAAAGCTCTTTGACTATCATTCAGAAGGTTGAAGTTTCAAATCCTGGTATTTTGCAGTAGGTTATTTACTAGTGTTTTGAACGTGAATATTTATGCTTTCTCCCATCACTATCTTTGATTTGAATGTCATGGACATATCTGGAGACTGCATAGGACATGCTCACCTGTGTCCTATTGGTTAAGGCTCAGACCCTCACATTGAAGGTTGAGCGCTCCAGTCTAGGGGCCAGATTTACAAATCCATTAAGAACCACATTTTGAGGTAAAATTGCTGCTGCATAGTGACGCTAACAGGCCACTACCATAGCCCCATATTTACATGGTGGCACAAAATAGGTTTGCGCCACCTTGTAAACCCTTTACACCACATCATGCCTAATATGTGCATGATGTATGCAAAGGGGGGGTTTCCGTCGTTAGAGGGTCGCTAAAAATGGCGCAATGGAATCTATAAGATTCCATTGCCACATTTTTCAGCATCATTTTTAACGCCTGCTTAAGTAGGCGTTAAAATGAGGCTCCCAAGGATTCCAATAGGCCTTTAAACAGTATACTGGATTAGCATCATTTTTTTAGGCTAATCCAATATAGCGTTACAATAGCATCAAAAAATGAGGCTACTGCCCCTAACATGCTACCATGGTGGTGTAAGGGGCTGAAGGGGGCTGCAAGAAAAGTGTCACATCACTAGTGGTGCACCACTTTCTTGTAAATATAGCCCTACGTGTTTCAGTGTAATTTCCCTACTTTCATTTCTTTTGAACTTCAAATATTTAAGTTACATACAGAAAGTGATCTCACTATTTTTACTTCACAAATACATTTTTTAAATAACCTCCCTCTCACTCTCTCTCTCTCTCTCTCTCTCTCAATTACTCTCTGTCAATTCCGGGGTTAGGTGGTCAGGCCGTGCAGCCAACACATGCCATGCATGACCAAAGGCTGTGTTTGGCACTGGTTTGGGTGGTTAGTGGGAGTTGGATGCAGTGCCTGTGCAGGCTAGGGCCTGTAGCCAATCCCGCCACGCTCAGACAAAGGGAGTGTGTGCATGACAAGCAGTTGGGTGGTTATAGATGGTTTGCCACAGGCCCTAGCCAGAGGCCAGGCCCTGCGGCCAACCCCCACTGCATACGGCCAAAGGTGGTGGATGGATTAATATATAGTAGTTGAAAAAAACATAGTAATTCCCTGAAGAAAACAAAGGTTACAGGGACTGTTAGAAATGGGGTTTCATGTTGGCAGTCAGTTTGCACCCTGTCCAAGTAGGAATCCTCACTCTAATCAGGATAAGGGAGATACCCGCTCAGATAACCCCTGCTCACCTCCTGAACAAGACCAAAATGAGAAAAATCCAACATACAGTCCTAAATATATGAATTTGCAAGATTTAACTGAAAAATACAGTTCTTTGAAGTCGATAACTCCACCTGGGGCTATCACAGCATCATGATCAACAAAACCAACAGTTCAGGCCGGCCGCGGAGTTGTGGGCCAGCTATGGTGTCGGAAAGACCAGCAAACAGTAACTTGGATTTGCAGGGCGTTGTGATCCTTGTGGTGAGTTCCGGAGAGCGCCGTCTCTGACATTGAGGTTCTGGAGTCGGTACGGGAGTCGTTGGGCCCTTGACGTCACACTAGTAATGGATCGAACTCCGGGCTGATGAAGTCAGGAGCGCTGGCGTGAATGGCATCGGGATGCAGTGCAAAGCGGGACGATGCGACGTGTGGTGCCCACAGGTCATGGTGCAGGTGGCTCGGTGACGGCGTCCAGTGACATCGGTGAGACCAGGGCTGCGGTGTGAAGCCAAGCTGTGCAACATGCGGTGTCACCAGGTCACAGTGCAGGAAGCAGGGTCGTCGTTGCTGAAGCGCTTTAGTCGGTAGGCCCAAGTTGGCTGTGCAGCACGGGACATCTCTGGGTAGCGTCTATGGGTCAAGGTGCACCCAGGGACGTCTGTTGTTGACACTGGAGTCGATAGTGCTGGCTTCGGTGGACCAAGGCTGCGGTGCGGGATGGGACGGTGCTTCGTGCTTCACACGAGCGGTGTCCACAGGCAAAGGTGCAGGTAGCAGCGTTGGTTTCAGCATGAGCGGCGGCTGCGGGGAAGCCCAGTCTGCAGTGTGAGCAGGCGAGGCTGGAGTGAGGGGCCCAGAGGTCACGGTGTGAACTTCGGCTCGGTAAAGTCATCCGATGACGGCATCAGTGAAATCAGGGTTGTGGTGCGGATCCATGCAGTGGCATCAGATCACGGGGCAGGCTAGCAGCATTGTTGCAGGCTTCGCTGTGGTTTTTCCTCTTGAACAGCACAAAACACACAGTGCCCGGTGCTGCAGGTTGAGGAATCTGAAGTCTTTGGTGTCCCTGAGACTTCAGACCAGAGGCAACCTCTACTCCAGGCCCTTGTAGAACTTTCTCAAGCAGGATACACAGCAACGTTCACCCTTTGTACTCTTTTAAGGCAGAAGCAGTAACTGTAGCCCAATCCAGCCAAGCAACACAGCAAAGAGACAATACGCCTTCTGCAGCTCCTTAGCACTTCTCCATGACAGAGGTTCCTCTTGATTCCAGAAAGATTCTAAAGGTCTAGGGTTTTGGTTCCAATACGTATACCCTGTTCTGCCTTTGAAGTTGGCTAACTTTAAAGTAAAATCTCAAGTGCTTGCAGGATCCTTCTTTGTCCAAGACCCAGACACACCAGGGGGTTGGAGACTGCATTGTGTGAGGGCAGGCCCAGTCCTTTCAGGTGTAAGTGACCACTCCTCCCTCCACTCTAGCTCAGATGGCTCATCAGGATATGCTGACTACACCTCAACTCCCTTTGTGTCACTGTCTAGAGGGGAGGTGCAAACTGACCCAGACAAGGAATCCATAAACAGGCAGAGTCACAGAATGGTTTAAGCAAGAGAATGCCTACTTTCTAAAAGTGGTATTTTCAAACACACAATTTAAAAATAACCCTTACCAAAAGATGTATTTTTAAATTGTGAGTACATAGACTCTAAACTCCATACTTCTACAGTATGTAAAAGCAACCCCCATGTTAACCTACGAGACAGATAGGCCTTGCACAGTGAAACCCAAATTCAGCAGTGTTTCACTGTTAGGACATGTAAAACACACCAGTACATGTCCTACCTTTTAAATACACTGCACCCTCCCCATGGGGCTACCTAGAGCCTACTTTAGAGGTGCCTTACATGTACCAAAAGGGAAGGTTTGGGCCTGGCAAGTGGGTACACTTGCCAAGTCGAATTGGCAGTTTTACAACTGCAGACACAGATACTGCAGTGGCAGGTCTGATCTATGTTTAGAGGGCTACTAATGTGGGTGGCACAACCAGTGCTGCAGCCCCACTAGCAGCATTTGAATTACAGGCCCGGGCATATCTAGTGCACTTTACCAGTAAATCAAATATGCCAATCATGGATAAACCAATCAACAGTACAATTTACATAGGGAGTGTTGGAAATGGCCTTTCTGCAAGGTCAACCCCAAACTTGTTTGCCTTCCTCCTTCTCTTTTTCTGATCTCATTTTTGCTGGCTTTAGGACTCTGCACACTTTACCACTGCTAATCAGTGCTAAAGTGCATATGCTCTCTCTTTAAAACATGGTGACATTGGCTCATTCCCAATTGGCTTATTTAATTTATTTGTAAGTCCCTAGTCAAGTGCACTACATGTACCCAGGTCCTGTAAATTAAATGTTACTAATGGGCTGCAGCACTGGTTGTGCCACCCACATAAGTAGCCCCCTAACCATGCCTCAGGCCTGCCTCTGCAGTGTTTGTGTGTGCAGTTTTACTGCCACTTTGACTTGGCATTTAAAAGTACTTGCCAAGCCTTAAACTCCCCTTTTTCTACATATAAGTCACCCTCAAGGTAGGCCCTAGGTAGCCATAGGGCAGGGTGTTTTGTAGGTAAAAGGCAGGACATGAACATGTGTGTTCTATATGTCCTGGTAGTGTAAAACGCCTAAATTAGTTTTTACACTGCTGTGAGGCCTGCTCCTTTCATGGGATAGCATTGGGGCTACCCTCATATACTGTCTGAGTGGTAGATCCTGATCTGAAAGGAGGAGCCAGGTCATATTTAGTATGGCCAGAATGGTGATACACAATCCTGCTTAATGGTGAAGTTGGATTGTATATTACTATTTTAGAAATGCTACTTTTAGAAAGTGGACATTTCTCTACACTTAAATCCTTCTGTGCCTTTCAATCCACGTCCCTTGTGCATTCACTCAGACACACCCCAAACACAGGATACTCGGCCTCACTTGCATAAATCTGCATTTTGAAAGGGTCTTCCTGGGCTGGGAGGGTGGAGGGCTTGACACTTACATGTCAAAGGACAGTGGCCAGCCCTCACACAAAGGACTGCGACACCCCTTACTGGGACCCTGGCAGACAGGATGGAACTGAAAGGGGACCTTGTGTACTTCTAAGCCACTCTTTGAGGTTTCCCCTACTGCAAAGGTACATTTGGGTATTTAAGCAGGGTCTCTGACCCTACCAACTTAAACACTTCTTGACAAGACAGTCTTGTCACAGACACTTCCTGGAGAAGTGAACCTGAACCAGAATCTGCAACCTGCCCAGAAGAACTGCCTGGCTGCCCAAACGACTCACCTGACTACTTTCTGTAAAGGACTGCTGCATTGCTGTTGATCTGCTGCCTTGCTGCTCTCTGGTTGTGCTGAGAAGTGCCCTCCAAGGGCTTGGATAGAGCTTGCCTCCTGTTCCCTGAAGTCTCAGGACCAAAAACACTTAGGCCCTCATTCCGACCCTGGCGGTTTCAAACCGCCAGGGTGGAGGGCAGAGGAAGCACCGCCAACAGGCTGGCGGTGCTTCCCGGGCCATTCTGACTGCGGCGGTTTTCCCCTGGCCCAGGGAATCCTCCATGGCGGCGCTGCTTGCAGCGCCGCCATGGGGATTCCGACCCCCTTCCCGCCAGCCTGTTCCTGGTGGTTTACACCGCCAGGAAGAGGCTGGCGGGAACAGGTGTCGTGGGGCCCCTGGGAGCCCCTGCACTGCCCATGCCACTGGCATGGGCAGTGCAGGGGCCCCCTAACAGGGCCCCATGAAGATTTTCAGTGTCTGCTTTGCAGACACTGAAAATCGCGACAGGTTCCGCTGCACCCGTCGCACCCCTGCAAATCTTTTTATCTTTGCAGGGGCTTTCCCGCTGGGCCGGCGGGCGATCTTTTGGAGATCGCCCGCCGGCCCAGCTGGAAAGTTGTAATGACCCCCGCGGTCATTTGACCGCGGTGCGGTCTTTTGGCGGTTTCCCCCTTAATCTCTACAAGAAGGACTCCCTGTGCGGCGAAATTCGATGCGCAGCCTGCCAGAAACAACGCACAGCCTGAATCATGGTGAAAAATTCACTGCACACCGAACAAGAACGACGCAGCCTGACTGCGCCATGAGGAGATTGACGCAGCGCCAGCGTAGCGACCGGAAATTCAACGCACGGCCCACTGGATCGACGCACAGCCGAGACGGAACAACGCAGACCGAATTACAGAGAGGACTCGACACAGCACCTGCTGTGCCGTACAAATTTCCACGCAACACCCAGCGGATCGACGCAGCCCCTGTGACTTCATCCTGTCAGTGCTGGAAATTCACGCACCATCCCCGGGGTGTCCTAAAACCCTGCAACCAAAAGAGGATCCATAAATGAAAACTAAACGACACCTCCCCATGTACGGACCAAGAAATCGAGGTGCATCTCCTTGTTTTCCACGCATCTCCTCCTCTGTGGTTCTTTGGGAGATTTTGAACGCAAACCAATGCAACTTTGTGCTTGAAAGAGACATTGATTGCTTTTTAAAGACTAAAGACACTTTGGGCCTGATTCTAACTTTGGAGGACGGTGTTAAACCGTCCCAAAAGTGGCAGATATACCACCTACCGTATTACGAGTCCATTATATCCTATGGAACTCGTAATACGGTAGGTGGTATATCCGCCACTTTTGGGACGGTTTAACACCGTCCTCCAAAGTTAGAATCAGGCCCTTTATATCTTTTTTTACAGTGATATCTCAACATATACTTATTGCATTTTATTCGTTTTGACCTGCATCTTATCAGATAAATGTTATATATTTTTCTAAATACTGTGTGGTGTATTTTTGTGGTGCCATACTGTGTTGCATGATTTATTGCAAAAATATTTTACACATTGCCTTCTAAGTTAAGCCTGACTGCTCGGTGCCAAGCTGCCAGAGGGTGGGCACAGGATAATTTGGATTGTGTGTGACTTACCCTGACTAGAGTGAAGGTCAATGTTTGGACGGGGGTAACCTGACTGCCAATCAAAGACCCCCATTTCTAACAGGGAGCACTTGCACAGTAGCACTGATCAACAGTGGTAAAGTGCACAGAGACAATAAACCAGCAAAAACAGAGTCCAGTAAACCAAAAAAACAGGAGATCAGAAGGCAAAAAGACAGGGGAGACTTGTCAAAAAGCTGCCAGGTCTAACAGGGACTTTATATAGGAAATAAAATGAAAAAATAAATCGAAATTCTATTAAAAAAACGAAGTTTACAGGTGTGTTGTAGTTAGGTTCTCACACAAAAAACATAGAAATTCAGCAGTTATAGTTAGAGTTATTTCAAGTAACTTGTGCCGCACAGTACCTATAACTCCCACCCTCGCCTTGCACTGCTAATTACACCCATATTGCAACACTCATGACATCTTTGGTCACATCATGGATAAAATCAATGTTATATTTACACAAACACATATAAATATCTATGTGTGTTTTTATAAATATATATATATATATATCATATTAAATATTAGTGAGGTGTATTTAACATTATGTTAAAGGTATATTTTAAAATATTTTAAGATTTACTATTATAAACAAGATATATTTATATATATTATGTAACAATATTTTTACATGCTTTTAATGATATTAATGTGAAACAATATTTTTGTTCTTCCCATTTCAATTATAGGAAAACAATATTTTTGTTATCAATATTTTCGACACAACATTTCTGTTGCGTGATATTGTTGATTCAGATATTATGTCAGTGATCCATAGCAAAGCAAGCACTAAATTAAGTAACTCATATAGATAAATTGTATTTATATTGTAAACATTTAGACAACATTGTACTAATCGTATATGCAGCAATAGGAACCAAGTTGTAATTTTAATTGAAATCAACAATGCCCAATTGTTCACCAATTAGGTTTTTAACACATCGAAAAAGTGGAAATTATTAATTTAACAAATAGAATGGTAAAACATGGTGTTTTCATTCCTTAATTGTTGATATGAAATCAAGGCTGACAGCTACATTTGCAGAGGACCAATGATCTCATGAACAAAACAGTGTAAAATAAAAACGTGAGCTGTACCAATATAAATTCCCCTTACCCTGTCACATTGATCTTTGTCCTTGCAGGATATTGGTCCAAGTGAAGGTAATTCACTGATCCTGTATAGCCTAAAAGAGGGGATGGTGGAGTGAAGTGCCATATGGATACAACAATATTACTTGCAGCAACTAAATGAAGTAGAAGTTAGCACACATCTCAGTCATCATCGAGTTCTCATGAACTATCTTAGTTTGACAAAAGTAGAGGACACTTTTCATCTGTATTCTAAAAAGAAGCCTTGTTCTATTAATAAAGGCTTTTTCACTGCTCTCATCCTTACCTCTTTAACAGCATACAAATATATACTTTAAAGAAATTGTAACACTTAGCAAACTTTAAGAAAAAAGTCCATGACCAGTAAATTTATTAAAGTCACCTGAATGTTGAGGCTACCCCACTTCAAGATATTAAAACTGGTATTTCTGTATCAATGGTAGAGAATCAAATGTTGATTAATAAGAAGGAAAGATGATCAACAGACTATTAATCGAAAATGAAATCTAATAACCCTTACAACTGACGCCATCTTACATAATTAACTAAACCAATAGGGAATGTCAGAACATTTGCAATGAGTTGAGTACCAAATGAGTAGCTATGGGTTTTTAAATGGGATTCTGTGTGCTTTCGGAGAAAACTTTCTTGACTTAGGGCATGATTTAGAGTGTGGTGGATGAGTTCTCTTTCACAAACACAACAGAAGTCCCACCTGCCTTATTACAAGTGCCATATGATATAATGCAATTATAAAACGGATTTCTATGACATTTGTGATGGAGTAGCCTACAGCCCAACTCTAAATCAGGCCATTAAATGTGTTGATGCATATAAGTCTGTAAATCTGAGCAGTCTCCAAGGACCCCTAGAATAACCAAATCTATTGTTACTCTCAATTTAAAACTAAAAAGTAACAGGCTGATCAAACTAATTTTGCAGATTGAATCAGTGCATGTAACTCTTTTTAGTTCATGATGTGATTCTCAGTCATTCATACCTGATGGTGATAAAGCTTCACCAGACTTGGATACTAAGTGCAGGTGTTAGTGCAAAGGAGCTAATTCTGATTTATTTAAATGTTCCTCCAAACACACGTTTTCATACACTGTTAAATTAGTGGTGTCCAACATTCACTGGGGAGTGCTGATATTCATAATGCGTCAAAATAAGCTTTAGATAATATCAAGGAATTCTAATTAGATTCATTATATCGAAAATTTAGCAATTCAGAATATCTCCAAACCAAAAACGAGATTGAGATGAAAGACAAAAGCAGGTTTCATCCACATCTGCTGGAGCCTATGGAGACAGTCATTATAAAGGCAAGGAGGCACTTGCCTCTCATAGTAACCTAATTAGAGGGCAACAATACCACACACTGTTACAATCTAGACACTGTACATTTAGTTCGAACCATAACCTCACACCATCACAGTGTGGTAGTCATGGTAGGAGTTCACCTGTCCTTAACAAATGCCACTGACGGTGAGGCCAAGTGGTCATTAAACATGTAGATGTTGATACACAGAAAGGATCATAACTTGTGCTTCTATTCTTTTTAGGATTGCCATAGAGTTACAAGGAACAAACAGATGACACGTCAACCTTAGAACATTTTAATCTTTAAGGGCCCCCACACTTAACTAGGAGGTCCTGGCAATAGAAAAAAAGATGTTGAGCTTTGATTGAACACAACACAAGATTCCAGCATGCTCCTGCTCCCATAACAGCTCCACACTAAGTCACTCATTATGAGTGATTCAGTAATTGCGCTAGAGTTTTCCCATCTTCAGTGATACTAATATCAGTGTATTCATAATGCTAAGACTGGTGAAACATGTCCCAACTAAGAAATGAGGCATTAGCAGAGGATCTATAATTCTGGGTTTGGTTCCTTACTAATTCCTCATTTTAAATGCTTCCCTTGAGTAATTTCAGTGAGGCTTGAACTGCTGAAACCAGCCCTGCTGGAATCAAGAAGCTACTCTTGATTAAAGCCCAAGTATGAACTGACCCCATACAGTTGAGTCTTGGCAGTGTGTTGAGGCTGACTCGATGATAAAGTATTCAACTTACTGTGGATGAGATCTGTGGATTACTAGTTGGTAACACAGTCTGCTTGGTCTGCCTTTTCCTTTTTGTTTTGAGATTGTCAGGCTCTGGAGGCTGAAAAGGCAGACCTTAAATTTCAATCTTGATTCTCTTGTGTTATTCATCTGGAATATCTGTCATGGCTGTAACTCTCCTGGATCTTCCTTGAATATCCTCGTTTATATGAGCTAAGATACAATGATGTAAATACTACATCTTGCAGCTCTGGGTTTATGTTTTATTTGGTAGATTTTAATACATAAACAGCTGCACTGTAAACATCACTGTAAATGTCACCTCTCTGTCCTCATAGAGGTAATTTGTCACCCACAAAACAATTCTGGAGGGATTAAAAGATGGCTTTGAAAAGCTACTAAACGAGTCAATAATTATATAATAAAATCCCTTCTGATCAGATGTTAGCCAGACCCTGCTAGTGAACTGTTGATTGGTGTACATCAGATGCTCAATTATGGTTTATTCCATTCCCAGTCTTTCTGGCTAAACAATTTCTGGGGGCTATCCAGTTGGGGTACCTTCAAAGTCGACCAGCCTGGACTAATTGGAAGTGGAAGGAGTTGGGGAATAGAACAGAGCCTTTCCCACCATTAGGAATCCTTCAGCTATGTTGAGCTTTTCCTGCAGATACTCTCACTTGCGCACCATGCTATGGTAAGATACATTGAACTTCCTTGAGTCCTGTTGCGATACAGTGTTTGAACTGGTGTCTCATGGCATAATTATTTTCGAAGTGTGATTGAAAAAATCACGCACCAGGAAAACCCCAGTGTGTATTTGTTGGTTCAGTAATTTAGGTGGTTAGGCCTAGGTCACAACCGTGCAGGAGATCTTGTTATTTCTGTAGTATTTCTCTGTTTCCTTTTGAGTGTAAATGCCACAGGTTTTCCTAGTGATTTCCATAGATGGCAGTCTCACATTTTCCATATCTTTTGAACCAGCTTTATTCAATTTTTCTTAACTTTTATTTTAATTTTATTGTTACTTGTCATTCTTTTTTCAAATTTAGAGCGTCATTCACAAGGTTTGATGTATTGCTGTATTGCAGCAAAGATGCATCAGAAATAGTTGTACTGCTTCACAAAAGGTTACAATGCCATGGATGCATCGTATTAACAATACGAAGCACCATGGCGCAAGGACCCAAGGATGCGTCAGAAATTCGGACACATCAGTGGGAACTCTGACAGAATACACCAGCCTTAAAAGTGGGGCATTGCTGAACTTGGCCTAACAATTGACGCAACTTCAGGGATGTGTCAAAAATCAGAGGCAATGCGTCAGTTCTGACTGATGCATGTAGCCTAATGTGTGGGGACCAATGTGAAAGACTGAAAAATGCTGAAATAGCACCTTGTTCAATAGCACATTGGTCCTGGATGAAGTGTAACCAGTATGGCTATGTGTCACATTACAGTGGGTATAATCTACGTATGTGAATGTGGAAACTTGAGTATGTGTGACATAGTGAGTCACACTGTAACGAGTTAATGCAAGTATATGTTGTAATGTTAAGTGGCAATACAAGTATTACCTACCTTATGAATGTACTTACCTGTTATCCTCTGGCCTGGACCAGGGAACTCCGTCCTCCATGGAGAAGTGACAATCATGACCTGTCCCTTACAAGGATTACACAACGTCACATTGCCTTGCTGAAGGGGATCAGGATATCATAGGTCTTATGGTCCCAAATTAGTCTAGGGGTCCTGCAACATGACAGTGACATGTGTAGACCTACTACTAGTAGTGGGGATGTGAAATGCAGATATACTCCAGTGTATAAAGTGACTTCAGATGCTCAGATTCCTGTTACAAAGCCACTTCGTCAGTTCATATTGCCTTTACAAGATGTACCCTGAAGAAGCGTTACACAAAAAACTTGTAGATACCACTGCGTCAGTTGTGAGTTTTTCTGATGGGACAGCCACTCCACTCTGCATAAATTAAAATCTGTGTGACGCAGTCGTATCCTGCGCAAGTTTTTGCTGACGCAGGCCTTGAAAAAGTGACGCAGCTGGCCAAATGTATCACCTTGTAATATGAAGCTACCATAGCGCTGCCAGTGTATGAAAATAAAATGACGCAACAGTCGCCCAAGCTCTTTGTAAATAAGCCCCCCAGTGTTGATATTGATGGGTGCTGTGGGAACTCTGTCACAGTTCACTTTAAGGCTGCTGTCTCTCTCTCCCACAGGCTTAAAAGTCAGATAATGTCCCCTACAATAAGATTATCTACAACGCGTATAAATAACTTGCTGCTATTTCATTGTTTCTATTTACTTTAGATATTTAGGGCCATATTTATACTTTTCGACGCACAACTGCACCAACGCAGTTGTGCGTCAAAAAATTTAACGCCGGCTAACGCCATTCTGAAGCGCCATGCGGCCGCCGTATTTATTCAATGACGTTAGCCGGCGTTAGCCGGCGCTGCGGAGTGGTGTGCGTAAAAAAAAATGACTTACACCAGGCAGCGCCGGCGTAGGGGAAAATGGAGTTTGGGCGTCAAAAAATGGGGCAAGTCAGGCTGAGGCAAATTTTTCGCCTCAACCCGATTTGCGTCATTTATTTTCACTACCAACCCCCATTGAAATGACTCCTGTCAGGAGTCATGCCCCCTTGCCCAATGGCCATGCCCAGGGGACTTCTGTCCCCTGGGCATGGTCATTGGGCATAGTGGCATGTAGGGGGGCACAAATCAGGCCCCCCTATGCCACCCAAAAAAAAAAAAAAATACCTACCTGAAGTTACCTTAAGTTTCCTGGGATGGGTCCCTCCATCCTTGGGTGTCCTCCTGGGGTGGGCAAGGGTGGCAGGGGGTGTCCCTGCGGGCATGGGTAGGCACCTCTGGGCTCCTTCCGAGCCCACAGGTCCCTTAACGCCTGCCCTGAGCAGGGGTTAAAAAATGACGCTAACGAGGGTAGACGTCATTTTTTTTGACCCGCCCACTCCCGGGCGTCATTTTTGCCTGGGATTATAAATACAACGCACATGCCTCAGAGTCATTTTTTAGTAGGGAACGCCTCCCTTGCATATCATTAACGCAAGGAAGGTGTCCACGCTAAAAAATGACGCAAACTCCATGAACTTTGACGCTCGACGCGTCTAACGCCAAAGTATAAATATGGAGTTAGTTTTGCGTCGGATTTGCGTAAAAAAAAAAGACGCAAATGCGGCGCAAACAGAGTATAAATATGCCCCTTAAGTTGTTCTAGACGGAGCGAACATGATATGCATTTAGAACCCTTTTTAATGGATTAGTCACGTTACTGAGTGAGACTTTGCAGACACCATATTACCAAAAAAAGGACCGAGTAAGCACAATGAGTAAATGAACTATAAGTAAAACAGATATTCGCAAGTGAGACTGTGCAAGACCGTGATGAATGCACAACAATAATTTACCAGAATGATTCAATAAATTGAGCTTTTTTAGGACAGAAATCGCAGTGGTAAGAGAGTAAGGTGTAAAGCTGTACGGTAGGAAAGCTTATGCTGTGTCAGTACGAGCTGCATTTACATAAGAAATCGGTGTAAATATGAAGAAAGGTGCTACAAAGACGAAGAAACGAACAATGGGGGTTCACCCCCTGAGATAATATCAAACAAACAAGGTTAGGGTAGTTAAACAGGAGGGCGAGTAGGAGATGGCAAGGCAGAAACAAGAAGGGAATTCAGAAAGCACCGTGCAGAGGATTTAGGCACACAGAAAGCGTTATGATATTGTCGAAGATTTTAAAAAAAAGGACATGGACATCCGTGGTTGGGGCCCTGCAATGTGAGTGTAGGTGACGCAGGAGTGTTAGATCTGCTTAGCAAAGTGCCCTACAAGTGTGGACAGCTATTTGGCAGAAAGAATAACGGAAATGTAGGGTATATACCACTTTACTGTCCAAAAAGAATGAAAGTGAGAGTCAGTTAAGCAGAGATTAATTGACTACTTACCTGTGTAAACGTTTAATGAGAATTAGTATAGCTAAATTTATTTGAACCACAAATCCATCCCAAACACAAGGACCTGATGTCATGCGCCTCTATGAGCCAAGAACTTTGACCAGTTCTGCAGCTTTTATTTATTAAGTGCATTAAAAAATAGCTTCAACGAAACACGAAAAATGATTGATTCAAAGATGCCCAGAAATGCAATATAATCTTATCAAATAGTTCAGACAGAATCAGACTAACAAACAGAATATTCTTATCTCAGAGGCCATTGGAGAAATATTGGCTCAGTTTTATTCAAAAGTGCCGCAGTACGGTGCCGCACTGCGCCACGTTTGAAGCACAGTAATGCGCTGTATCTAGAGGAATACGGTGCACCACTGTATTTCCCCCTGCGCTCAATGAAGCTGCTTGAGCCAATGCAGGCATCCTTGTACAATATTGCAAGGGTGTCTGCGTTGAGGGATAGATTGTTTATGTGCAGGAAGGAGTGCCTTCCTGCACATGAACAATCTATAATGGCTTTGGCATTTCTATGTGTGGTGCAAAATGCAGCACACATAGGAGTACCAAAGCGTCATTTTGGAATGATTGTTTATGAGCAGGAAGGGACACCTTCCTGCACATAAACAGTCACCCATGGCATGTTGCTCTTTCAATGTGTGCTGCAGAATGCAGCACACATGGAAAAGCAAAAACCGAGGAGGAATAATAGAATTCCTCCTCGTTTTGCCATTCTAACGCCACCCCTGGGGTGGCGTTTCTTTTTGGTGCAGCAACAAGTTTACGATTACTCGTAAATCTAGGGCAGCGTCAAAAGCAATAGGTGTTTCGGTGAAACACCCACAGCAACACCTCTTGCACTCCCCTCTGACACAGAAAACGTCATTGGAGGGGCCCATATTTACAAGGAGGAGTAACACCACAAAAGTGGCATTACATCTCCTTGTAAATATGGAGCAGTGGTTAGTGGCACCGAAGCATCATGAAAAGTGACGCTCCGGTTGCACTAGGGGCTCTTAAATCTGCCCCTCTGAGTACACTGTTGTTGGAAATGGTCATCCCCAGATTTTTGCCTTCTTACTCCTCTTTTTCTGACCTCATGTTTGCTGGCTCTAGGACTCTGTGCACTTTCCCACTGCTAACTAGTGCTAAATTGCATATGCTCTCTCCTTAAAACATGGTAACATTGGATCTTACCCAATTGGACTATTTAATTTACTTATAAGTCCCTGGTAGAGTGCACTATATGTGCCTAGGGCCTGTAGATTAAATGCTACTAGTGGGCCTGCAGCACTGGATGTGCCATCCACTTAAGTAGCTCCTCAACCTTGTCTCAGGGCTGCCATTGCAAGACCTGTGTGTGCAGTTTCACTGCCAATTCGACTTGGCATTTAAAAGTACTTGCCAAGTCTAAATCTCCCCATTTTCTACATATAAGTCACCCTCAAGGTGTGCCCTAGGTAACCCATAGGGAAGGGTGCTGTGTAGGCAAAAGGCAGGACATGTACCTCTGTAGTTTACATGTTCTGGTAGTGTAAAACTCCTAAATTCGTTCAACTGTAAGTTGTATCTCTATTCTCTGAACCCGGATATCCCTCTGGCCGTGGATTAAGTGGGCCAACCAAATCTCAGCTCATAATTGTCTTCACAGGAGATCAAAATAAGGTTGTTTATCAATATTACCTGCAATCTATTTAAATACTTCAGTCAAAATAAAAACTGTCACGCTTCAACAAAAAAACATTAAAGAGTTTCTATTTTAGTTATATTTTTGATTCCTCTTGGTGTAATGAACATCTACTTTGTTGTTAGTCCTTATTTGAGTTTTCACAGCAAGCCTTTCATTTAAAACTATGGGCTCGATTACAAGTCGAGGCTGTGGCAGTCCGACTGCCACATTAGGAAGTTGGCAGGCATACCTGCCAACCTACCTCCGACCCGCCAGGATCCTTGATCCTGACTGGCTGATGGTGATGCTGGTTGTATTCAGCCAGTGTGGCACTGAACTCAGCTCCGCCCTGCTGATTGCAACTTTATTTTCCGCCAGCCTGTTCATGCCCGTTCCAACGCATTGGCAAAGGCTTGTGGAGAACAAGTACAGGGGGCCACAGGGGGTGGCCCCTGCACTGCCCATGCCTGAGGCATGGGCAATTCTGGGGTCCCCCTGTCCAGCACTCTTGAAATGCACACTGTCTGCCGATTCCAAGGGTGCTGGTGCCCCCTGCATGCGGCAGCATTGCTGCCGGCTCTAGTATGAGCCGACGGCAGTGCTGCCGGGTTTCTGCGCTCAGCCCAGTGGGAAGGTTGTAATAGGGTGGGTGGGGAGGTCTTCAGCACTGCAGTGAGCTCCTCATTGGGAGTTTGGCAGACGGATGGTTCCTTCCACCAAACTCATAATCACTGTTTCAGTGATGCACTTGTAGAACTACAATGATTATTGAATGATTCATTAAGATACTGTAAAGAAAGCCTATTGAAAATTGGTGCTATCTAGGTGTTTGATTCAGTGCATATATATAAATATTAAGTATTACAAAGATTATTAGGCAACAATATGAAGAAGACTGCTTTAAACTAAACACCCCTATCTTTCTTCTCGAGCATTCTTTGGCTTTGAAAAAGGCACATGAATGTGAAATAGAACATCAGTCAGTCAACTTTCCTTATTAGTTTTTGTTAAATCATAAAAGATAAAATAATTTTGTGTCAATAATATACAAAAATCAATAAAATTACAAATAAACTAATCATTTTTCATAGAACATTGAATATATATACAATCGTCTCTGATTAAAACTAAAGTTCATAAAAAAATAAAGAGAGAAAAAATTTAAAAACTATCTTCTACAATTCATCACAACAGATCCTTTGACTTCCTCAATTTAGCTGTGCTGACTAAACAACATGCCACATAAAAGAAGGAATGCTGATATAAAAGTATTTATAAGTGCAGCAATGCTGGTTTAACCAAAGTAAAGTGCTACTCTTTCAACAATGGAATTATTTGTTTTACACAAATTCACATAAAAAAACACAAAACATAATAAGAAGCAGAGTGTTCTGTTTTGAAACCAAATCACAGTTACAAGGTTCTGGAGAATAATCCTTATACCAGCTCTTAAGGACCGCCAAGAAATAATTTACTATATTGGCACTAAATCCAGTCAAACAAAAACTATGATGGGAAGATAATCATAGGTTTAAATAAGGTTGAAAAGCTGGCAAGGTTAACAGCATAAAGTGAGATCTGGCAGACGGTTTAGCCAGCTCCGAACTTCCCTTATGGACAGAGAAAACCCATGAAAGCTTTCTCTGTCCAAACTAAGTCCACCTTCACAAGCTTTCTGAATTGTAAAAAAATCTCGTGTTAAGGATCTCTTGACAAAATAAATCCAAGTAATTCAGTTATGTCCATTCAAAGCAAGACTGCCTTTTATTATCAAGTGTTTTAACTCGGCTTCTGGCTTAAGACATACCAAGTTCTACTGTAATAAGAACGGGAAAAACACAAACATCAACCTACCACCTGGTGATGGCGGGATTTAAATGATGTTGGACCTATTCTGCGAGCATGATACTGTGGTGTTGGTTGAAGTTTTTAATATCCAGCAGCATACATAATCTTCTATTTAGGCTTCCTCCAGGCAAATCAAATATTTAAGCATTTTCGCTCTCTCTCGCTCTCTCACCAGCTGTTGCAAGCTAGGACTTAGCTTAGCGTTTACAAAAAGATGAGCGGTGTAGTTTTAGTAGCTATTAAAAGAATATCTTGAATTATTGGCAAGTTTAGGAATTATTTTGACCTGTCTCTGAGGAGGTCTTTAAAGATTGACTGATCCTGGAAACCGGAAAGGTCTTTCTTGTATTTGAAATCTGCTTCGTCTTTTTTAACAGGAGAAATATCTTGCCATTACATTAAAATGAATTTATATATTTGATTTAGTTTCACAAGATTTACGTGACCAATATTTCAATATTGTAAAGCCAGGTAGATAAGATATGCTCTTTGGCTTTGTATAATGCTGATTCTTCTTCTATTTCTTATGCATTTATTTTTATCATATTAGCTAAAACTGAAAGCTTTGTTAAACATGTGGTTGCCTGTGATTCCCAGTGATTCCCAGATGGTGGGCTTCTGTGACAATACCTCTACAATCATTCATTGAGGTTTTAAAGAAAGCAAAGGCACCACTGTACTACCTAAAAGAATTGCAAGCCTGAGCAATAGAAGAGCTGGCCTCCTCCTCCTGGACTACAGTCTGCAGATGCAGAATACGCCCATTTGAAATCAGCTGAAGTGATGCATCAGCTTCATTTAGCCCTAATGAGTGTTGGTCAATCAGGCTGGCAGTCAGCTTAGGTTGTATAATCATTTGCTGATACTAGATCATCTGTAAGTTAGCCCATTGACTGGTTTAAGAAGACTGCAACATAATTTTCCTCTAATAAGATCTTGTTCTTGACTCTTATTTCATTTGGTCTGCAAATGTTAAATCCAGTCACGCAGTTGTATTAAAGAGAGGGCTGTTAAGCTATCAGATATCAGTGTTAAGTATCAGTTTGAGGTGCCAATCTTCATATACTGAGATGTGAGTTAGAGTACTCTATCTGAACAGTAGATAGATAATGGTGGGGTTTGGGGCATGTGAGTTGGTGGGCAACGGCCTGGAGATGCATGAAAGCAGGTTTTCTCATATTTCATAGAAACGTTTTATGTAATTTTTATGTGGTTCTTTAAGAAATTTGCAGGTACAAGGGAAGAAATTAGTAATCATTCACATCCGGCAGGACGAGCACCTTAAAAAAATTGCTGGATGTGATTGTGGTGAAGGTGAGGAGAACCGGGAAACAGTAGTTACAAGTCCAATCACAGTGGGGGGGTCATGAGAAAAAAGAGGGTGACATCTTCCCACAATTCAACCCTGTACCCACCAGTGCACTAGAATGACCCACCTCAGTGACCTCTTGGCATAAGACTCAGAGTCAAATGGAGACACCACAGCATACAGTGACTGTCCAAGACACACATTGGGGCTACTACCGCCTACTTCTCTAAAGTCACTTGCATCAGGGGCCCTAGAAAAGAAGAGAATCCAAGCTAATATTGTGTGCATGTTTATGCAGGAGGGGCCCTATTACTGCAACCATCCAATGGCACATATTTACAATGGGAAGCTTGCAAAAATGTTAGCGCTGGACATCCTCAATTTTTCTTTGTGGAAGGAGTGGGATTTTTAGAATTTGTGGCAGCCATCTGCCCAAAATGGAAGGTCCTAAGTCAGACCTATTTTCCAGAGGTTGCAGTTCCAGCAATGCATCACAATGTGTTGTGATTGGTTGGGCAAGCTTTGTAGCAAAGTGCTGTTCAAACTATCAACCTGACAGCAGACTGGTCAATCATTTGTCTGGAGCCTGATTACATGTGCATCACTGTACACTGCATTTCTTTTGTGGGATTAAGGCAGCAGCTATCTATGTCTTTTAGCCCTGAAGAATGCTTTCAGAGCGTTCAGTGGCATACAACACTAGCCATGTTCACCATGGAGAAATCAGATACAGCTTCAAACATTTTGGACAAATTTAACAGCAAGGCATCCAAACGGCTGTGACCAAGAGGATTCCAAATCGGATTTGTTGCCATGGACAACAGCAATAATATAGTCAAGGCCATGGCAGACAGTGGCTATTCCAGGGCCTTGTGTTGGTGCATTGCATCACCCTGGCTGTGCAGGATTGTTTAAGAAAAAGAAGGCCTAGTCAGCAACACACTGACCACCCACAGAAGAATAGGCACTCATTTCAGCCATTCTTTTAAAGCCAAGAAGCAGTTGCAGATTATTCAGTGTAATAATAGAGTACCAGTTAAAGCCCTAATACAGGAGGTGCCAACACATTGAAACTCGACCTACAACCTGGTGCAACATCTGTTAAGCAGTACAGATGATCAATGGCTATGTCATTCAAAGAGGAGGGGATGCATTTGGGAAAGCTATGGCCAAGGATGCAGACAAATGGAGAGAAGTCAAAGTCCTGACACAGATGCTACTCCCTTCTGATGTTTTGTCACAGGAAGTTAGCATGAAGGACATTACAATGGGCAAAGCTATCCCAATGTTGTATCTGCTACAGGACCAGCTAAGCGGATGAAAACACAGAAGTGCATGCCTTGGTTGAGAGCTTAATCCTTCCCTTGGCTTGTAATGTCAGGCTGCAAAATGACATCATGTTATCCTAAGAGTACATCTTTTCCACCCTACTTGATTAACGGTGCACATACATTCTGTCTACTTTCAATCCTTTTTCTGAAGGTAATGTTTCAAAACACAAGAGATGGATTGTTGAGCAATCTGGACACCAGGAAAGAGTTTGGCTGGAAATTAGAGTCTCAGTTCATAGTTCTGGAGTGCCGCCTTCAACTTCCAAAGAGCGAAGTCTTGTCTCACAGCAGTAAACATCAGCACAAGAACAACAAGGGGAAGAGAAGAATAGCCCCCAAACTCTGCATTGGCTTGGATTCAAGTAGCAGTTTTCAGATCCAGTACAGAGGCGAAGGCAAAAGAAGTTGGACAATTGACAGCACTAATGACTATTCAGAGGATTTTCTAGGAGTATCTGGATGGCTCAGCAGAGGTGTATGTGGCTCAAAAGGCAAACTCAAAATTCATGTTTTAATATGGGAAGATGTGCCAATGGCCAGAGCTCAGCAGACTGGCAATAAAGTATTTGGCTTGTCCTGAGATAGTGGGTCTACTGACCATGCGTTCAGTGTAGCTGACACAGTGGTTGCTGTGTGAAGGACGAGTCTCTCACTTCAAAATGTGGAGAGATTGACCATGATCAAAATGAACCAACATTTCATACCACACCCTTACACGGTTCATGACCCAGCACAGGAGGCGGTGGAGGAGAATTGGTCAGAATCAATTGTGTTAACTGACCAACTTCTGGGCGAACCACCTGATTTGGAGGACAAACTGTACTTACCTGACTGAGTATTCCAGTGCCATCATAGAACTTTCTGATTATTTATAATAGTACTTTTTTCTTTGCATAAAAAAGTAGCTAGTGGGGCATTGTTTTAAGTCTGATTTATGCTGCCCGCAGTTTTCTAGTCACATGTGTGGCCAGATTGGAGTTGGATCAGTGTGCAGTAAAGAAGCCTCCCCAATTCCTTCATGAAATTGGAGAAAATGCCTTCCTCCCTCACATGCCTATCCTTTTTTTTTGCATCACTCAGCAGGGCTGCCCCAGAAAGTAATTGATTTGCAAGACTGACAATTCCAAATTCCAATGTGTTGCTTGCATCAAAGATACAATGGTCTACCTACCACCATGCTTGGATTGGAATAGGTAACTAAAACATTGCACAAATGAGTGATGCAATATTATTGAGTGATTGTGAGTGATGATTTATGATTTATGTAGTGGCAGACAGTGAGGGAGAATGTTCAACTAATTAGTAAACTTTATTTCTAAGAACTGCAATGTTTGGTGCCTGTTGGGTGATTATCTTTTCTGAAGGAAAATGGCCCTTTCAAACTTAGTGAAAATTTACCTGCAGGATGAACTCCTTTGTTCTACTTCTTCAGAGACCAGACCAGTCACTTTAGTTAACAAACACAAATCTATACAAAATACTGCCATTCTGTTTCTCTATTTGTTCTTCAATAGCAGTGCACTACAAGTCTATCTTACTCGGGTCCGAACTGGGACAGAGTTACTCAGCTTCATGAGGACGATGGAAGGACTCAATAGAGGGAGTATCTCAAAAGCTAGAAGAAGGAAGCTATCAACTTCAAAGGCAAACCATGATGATGAGGACTTTGAGGCCTATTACTCAGTTATGTGGAATGGAGAGAGGTGCTTTGATTTGGGAAATGCTGCTCAATATGCGTGCTGGACTGCTGGCAAACGTAAAACTGCTCTTGTTTTTGCTCTGGCTCTCAGTCTTCTTGCTACAGTCCTCATGAAGCTTACCTTTCCTCTGTCCTTCTCATTGACTCTACAATACAGTTTCTATTTTACAATCCACAGGCCTTCTCCTCTCCTGCACAAATGAAAGGCAAAAGGTGCGCTCAACACTCCTGCTTACCTACCAGACAGGTTCAGACAGACCTCCAAGAGTGACAGACATTCCTGAGGAGAATGTGGATGGACTACCCAATTTGGCAATACAGTATCTTTTTTCATTTAATGAACATATTTTTTTAGAACTGGGTGGGTTCAGTTCACTCCTCCATAATTATATTTGTCAAACCTAGATGACAGAACTAATAACTTGGGTCACTGGGGTAGAAGGGCTGTTTGCAATGCATTTAACTGAACTGTGTCATACTCATTCTTTTGTTTCCTTCCACAACCGATTGATGATGATGTGCCGCTCATTGCCTTGATGAATATTGTTCTTGTGTTGTGTTTGCTTTTGTCAAACCTTTCCCCAAATCCCCTTTCCCATCTATTCATCAAACCCCTAACTCCCTTCCCCTGGGCCATTTGTGTTATTTATCGGGGTGTAACTTAATTTACACCAAATAGATCACACACTTGGTGGGGCGGAATGTGGTTAAATAAAACACCAACTCACTACGGGATCTTCTATTACCTGAGCATTGGCCCGCACCAGCTCTGCATACCCAACCATGCATAAGAACATCATTCCTCAATGACAAAATCATCCTTCAGGCCTTTGTCAATCATAAATGCTTAACCTTGTTGACTCCAGAGTACAGACTTTGAGTACGCTTTTCCTGACTTGAGTATTTCGTAACATTGGTTTTCATCGCATCCAAGCTCACCATTGCTCTAAATAACTTAATATTCCTATAATTATGTAGTATTCTTTGTTGTGTCATGGTGGTAGTAGTCTGTCCTCAGTCTTTTCAAAACTATAATGTTAATCCATATGTATAACCCACTAGCTCTGTGTTTTCTTTCAATTTAGATGCCTGTGATGGATAACTCTTTTGATTAATACTACATTTGGAGATCTCCTAGTGGGAGTGTGACCTCGCTTGTTATGATTCCTTCCTTGTTCTTGCACTACCACTGCAATAAGGAAGGCACGTTGGGAAGCCCTTCAGTAAGGTGTTGGAAGTTTGACAGAGGGAGCAGCCATCACTAGAACTATGGGGTGAAGTTAACTCATTTATTTAGCACATAACTAAACTCTGCTGCAGAGAAAATAAGTAATTATTAATCTAGGTTTCTGTAAGAAATATAGGGAATGGCAGCATACCCTCCTAATGGTGAATACGGTTACAAATGGGTAATAGGTCAAGGGTATAACTAAGTATAACTAACTGGCCTACACTTTGAGAAGAAGTTTAAAAAGTCAGGCTGAGCCAAAAATGCATCGGTGCAAAGTTAAAGTAAAACACAAAAACGTTTTCCCTTTAATAAAAAGTAATAAAAAAACTAAACCACCCTCTCCATCCACAGTAGGCCTACCCCTCTCCAACAACAATACCTCTCCCCATCCCCAACCAATGTCCAAAATAAATATAAATATAAAAGTCCAAAGAATGAATGTCCTGCACAAATTCCCACCATCTCCAGTCACAACAAAAATCCTCCTCACCAAAACAAAAAATGAAAAAAGGGCTTTAGAAGAGTGTATTCTCAATTAGGGTCTGCAGGTGTTGCACTGGGGCTCTCATTTTGTGCCTTTTGTGGCCCAAGTGTGCCATCTCGCATAGCACACGGTGATGGAGTAGCCCATCTGAGGGGGTGGCAATGTTGGTACATGGATTGGCAGCCCCAGGCTGCCAGCGATGCTGGTGCTGGTGTGGCCTGGAGGCTGGAAGCACAGGGATTGACTGGCAGAACTCGAGCCCAGGTCAGAGTCATGTGCCTCGTCCTTCTCACTATCAAGCCGTTGGTACTGGGCCCACGTGGCTTCCAACCTCTGCTGCCAGAGCAGGCCTGCTATCTCCTGCTGGGTTGGTGGTATAGTTGTATCAAGACAAAAGTAAAAATACAAATTGAAAGGAATGTTTAGTGCAAAAAATTGGTTAACAATATATAATGGCACAGTATAAGTACATTACTGGTTCCCTAGGGCCATTGGAATCTTTGATGTGATTAGGAAAGTCACAGGAGCATGATTTTACTAACACTTTCCTCACATAAAAGCACTGACTGGCTGAAAGGATTTTTTTTTTCTTGTAAAGGATTTCCTAAAAAATTAAACCACACAGCCACTTTGTGTGGAAAAAACAAAAATTACTCTGATTATTAACTAAGGGTCCACTATGGAGAACAAGTATTTTATTTTTGCTATGCTAAATAACTGGAAGCATGCTAGCTAGCGCACCAGGTAGAGATTTGCTACTCTCTGCACTCCAGCTGGGGCAACTGCAATGGACAAAAATGTATTTTTGATTCCATTGGCCCGCTCTTCTCCAAATGCCTTTCAATTCTACCCTGAATCCAAAAAGGCAGGTGAATAATATGTCAGACACACCATGTATAACATGCAGATAATAGATATTCTGTAAGTAGACAGTGGGAAAAGCGATGCACTACAGGACAGGGATAGGAATGGGATATATAGATTTTATTGGACATATTAGTCACAGACTGTCCCATCTGTAAATTAGAATATCAGAGACACTTCATCCCACTTGACTTCCAGGCCTTGTCCTCAAACACAAATTATTTAAATAAAACACATTCTCTTGGCAGCAAGAGAAGGAAATTTGGCTTAGGGCTTGATTTAAATCTCAGTGGAGGGGTTACTCTGTCACAACAATGATGGATATCCCGTCCGCCGAAATCTTAACACCATTGTTTTTTATGGTATTAAGATTTCAGCAGATTGAATGTCTGTCACCGATGTGAAGGAATAACAGCTCTGCTGAGATCTAAACCAGGCCCTTAGCATGCTTCAGGAGGGGATGGCAGAGTGAAAAGGCCAGATAGGTACGGTAGAGGTTTTGCTATAGAATAGTAGTGGAGTACTGATGATGTGGCTATGCTTAGGCTTAGTCAGTAACTGTAGTTTAAACTGAAAGCAGATAAATGTCAAATGGGAAATATTTGAACAGGCATACATTCATTATGGAAGCAATATGAACCACTTGCCTGTAAAACGTGGCAAGCCAAAAATGTTTTTTTCAATGTTTTTGGTAGGCTTAGACAAAACTTAGGGACAAATAGATGAGTGTGGTACTAGAAGGTGACTGAGTGGGCACTGGGAGGGAAGGGAAAGAAACCTTGTTTCGGTTTGCAATCCATTGAAAGCTTTGTAAATGCCACATTAACAGAAGCAGACACACACTGCACAGTCAACTCTGCGGTGGCCAATTCAACCATGCTGCAGTTATGGGAGGTCATGGCCAATGGGTTGTGAAATGCCATATACAGAGAGGTCATGGATGATGATGGACGGGATCTGCTTTGCTTAACATATTCAGTGACTATATTGGTATTTGACAATAACCAAGCAATGTGACTTACCACCGTCTATGCATGCCACCACAGAGACTCCCCCTTTAACTCCTGCTGTGGTGTCATCTGGCTCAGTGGCGCTGGTCCCAGCACTGGGGGTCTGTGCAATTAGAAAAAACATTACACATTTTAGATGCCAGATATACTGTCACCTTTTTATTTTTATTTTTTAACGAAATTCATCCGCAATACATGACCACAGTTCAGTTCGCAGTATCTTCTCTTCCATGTAAAATATAATTTCGGGCATTTTGTTATCCAATCCATTGGTGCCCTGTGCGAGCTGGTCTCGTCCTCGGCCCAGGTTGGCATGTGCCAAAGACGAGACCAGCTCGTCCTGCACCCGGCCCACGGGGGGAGCACTACCCTTCCCCGTGGGCCTTACACCCTTTATAAGGGATGGAAGGAGAATCGCTTCCACCCGACCCCCACCCCCATGATGTCTGATGACGTCAGATTGCAATCGCACGCTGACCTCATCAGAGGTCGCCTCCCATTGCACTGTAAACTTCGCTTCCAGTGCGATCTGAAGATGGGGAGCGACCCCTAAGGCAAGGGTCTCTCCCCTGGGGGCAAATTTATTTTAGGCCATTTCTGCCACCCCTGGGGCAGATCAGCCTATTTCTATTAGGCCTATCTGCCCTGGTGGGGGGCAGAAACCACTTAGGCACCATGAATTGGTATTTGTGTGTTCTGTTTGGGGGGCAGCCCTTGGGTAAGGGTCATTCCCCATGGAGGCACATTATTGTTGGACATTTCTGCCCTCCTTGAGGGAAGATCGGCCTATTTTTGTAGGGCCCATATGCCCCCAAGGGAGGCAGAAAGCCCACCAGAGACCAGGGAAGATTTTTTTTCAAAAAAAGTGGGTGGGGGTATGGCCATACCCCCACTCCAAATAAATGGGGACAAAGTTGTTTTGCCCCCTGGTGGGCAGGTGGGACAATTACCCCCGATCCACTCCCCATGGGGCAGAAAGCCTACTAGATGCTAGGTAATTTTAAAAAAATGGTGGGATGGTGGCTACCAACCAGTATGTGCATGGTTATGCCCCCACCCCAACTGAAGGGGTAAGAGTCTTTCAGCTCTCCCCCCGCGAACTAAAAGATCTTATCCCAATGGCAAGCAAGAGGACATTTGATTATTTTGGGTTTTGGTTTTACATTTGGGCTGTGAGAGTTTGTCTAACTCTCAAAATCGACCACTTGGAATAGTGAGGGCTGCACATTTTGGACTTTGGGACGCTGCCATGTAGAAAACTTAATGAGACCTAGACACATCTTAAAACTAAACATCTGGGTGAGTCCGGGGTGGTGTGCTTCACATGCACCCCCACCATTTTTCTACCCACAATGGAAACCTCCAACTTTGCTTTAGATCACACATTTTCCCCACATTTTTGTGATGGAACCTTCCGGAATCTGCAGGAATCCACAAAATTCCTACCAACCAGCATTGTTGCATCTATACCGATAAAAATTCTGTCCCACTTCTCAGCCTAAAAACGTTTTTTTCCAAACTGCCCTTTTGTACCCGCATTGGTTCACCCTCATTTTCGACATGTTTTTGGCTCTTCCCTGTCACAGGCACTTGGCCCACCAACAAAAGTGAGGTATCATTTTTACAGGGAGACTGAGGGGAGCGCTGGATGGTAGGAAATCAGTGCTGGTGGAGTGATCCCACACAGAAATGTGGGAAGAAATTGATTTTTTAACTAAATTTGAGGTTTGCTGAGGATTCTGGGTAAGAAATCACCGGGGGATCCACTCAAGTCACACCTCCCTGGACTCCCTCAGTTGTTTAGTTTTCAGAAATGTTTGGGTTTGGTAGGTTTCCCTAGATGGCTGCTGAGCCCAGGACCAAAAACGCAGGTCCCCCTCTGCAAAAACAGGAAGTTTTGTATTTGATCATTTTGATGTGTCCACATAGGGGGTCATTCAGACCCCGGCCGCCGCCCGCCTGGCGGGAACCGCCGAATGACCGCACCGCGGTCAAAAGAGCGCGGCGGCCATTCTGTGTTTCCCGCTGGGCTGGCGGGCGACCGCCAGAAGGCCGCCCGCCAGCCCAGCGGTAAACCCCTTCCCACGAGGACGCTGGCTCCGAATGGATCCGGCGTAGTGGGAAGGGTGCGACGGGTGCAGTGGCACCCGTCGCGTATTTCAGTGTCTGCATAGCAGACACTGAAATACAAAGTGGGGCCCTCTTACGGGGGCCCCTGCAGTGCCCATGCCATTGGCATGGGCACTGCAGGGGCCCCCAGGGGCCCCGCAGCACCCCCTACTGCCATCCTGTTCCTGGCGGGAGACCCGCCAGGAACAGGATGGCGGTAGGGGGTGTCAGAATCCCCATGGCGGAGGATTCGCAGGGGCAGCGGAAAACCGGCGGGAGACCACTGGTTTTCCTTGTCTGACCGCGGCCGAACCGCCGCGGTCAGAATGCCCTGCGGGGCACCGCCGGTCTGTCGCCGGTGCTCCCGCCGACCCTGGCCCCGGCGGTTTGAGACCGCCGGGGTCAGAATGACCCCCATAGTGTTTTGGGGCATTTCCTCCTCACAAGCACTAGACCTACCCACACAAGTCAGGTACCATTTTTATTGGAAGACCCTGGGAAATGCTGGGTAGAAGGACGTTTGTGGCTCCCCTCAGACTCCAGAACTTTGCAGTACCGAAATGTGAGGAAAAAGTGTTTTTTTTGCCACATTTTGCCGTTTGCTAAGGATTCTGGGTAACAGAACCTGGTGAGACTGCCACAGGTTACCCCATCTTGGGTTCCCCTAGGCATCTAGTTTTAATAAATGTCCAGGTTTGCTAGATTTTCCTAGGTGCCGGATGAGCTATAGGCCAAAATCCATAGCTAGGCACTTTGCAAAAAACAGGTCAGTTTTCTTTGGAAAAAGGGATGTGTCCATGTTGTGTATTGAGGCATTCCCTGTTGCGGGCACGAGGCCTACCCACACAAGTGAGGTACCATTTTTATAGAGAGACATGGGAGAATGCTGGTTAGAAGGAAATTTGTGGCTCCTCTTGGATTTCAGAACTTTCTATCAGCGAAATGTGAGGAAAAAGTGTTTTTTTGCTACATTTTGAGGTTTGCAAAGGTTTCAGGGTAACAGAACCTGGTGAGAGCGCCACAAGTTACCCCATACTGGGTTCCCCTAGGTGTCTAGTTTTAAAAAATACACAGGTTTGGTATGTTTTCCTAGGTGCCGGCTAAGCTAGAGACCAAAATCCACAGCTAGGCATTTTCCAAAAACCACCTTAGTTGTCAATGTAAAAATGTGATGTGTCTATGTTGCCTTTTGAGGCGTTTCCTGTTGCAGACACTAGGCCTACCCATACAAGTGAGGTACCATTTTTATCGGGAGACTTGGGGGAATGCTAGGTGGAAAGAAATTTGTGGCTCCCCTCAGATGCCACAACTTTCTATCGTCGAAATGTTAGAAAAAAGGGTTTTTGTTGCCACATTTTGAGGTTTGCAAAGGGTTCTGGGTAACAGAACCTGGTGACAGCCCCACAAGTCACCCCATTCTGAATTTCCTTAGGTGTCTGGTTTTCAAAACGTATAGGTTTGCTAGGTTTCCCTAGGTGCCGGCAGAGCTAGAGGCTGAAATCCACAGCTAGGCACTCTGCAAAAACATGTCTGTTTTCTTTGGAAAAATGTGATATGTCCACGTTGTGTTTTGGGGCATTTCCTTGTGCAGGCACTAGGCTTTTCCACACAAGCGAGGTACTATTTTTATTGGGAGACTTGGGGGATTGCTGGGTGGAAGGACATTTGTGGCTCCTCTAAGATTCCAGAGCTTTCTATCACCGAAATATGAAGAAAAAATGTTTTTTTTTACAAATTTTGAGGTTTGCAAAGGATTCTGGGAAACAGAACCTGGTGAGAGCCCCACAAGTCACGCCATCCTGGATTCCCCTAGGTGTCTAATTTTAAAAAATGTACAGGTTTGGTAGGTTTCCTTAGGTTCCGGCTGAGCAAAAGTCCAAAATCCACAGCAAGGTACTTTACAAAACACGTCAGATTTCAATGTAAAATGTGATATGTCCATGTTGCGTTTCCTGTCGTGGGCATTAGGCCTACCCACACAAGTGAGGTGCCATTTTTATCGGGAGACATGGGGGAACACAGAATAGAAGAACAAGTGTTGTTGCCCCTTGTCTTTCTCTAAATTTTTTCCTTCCAACTGTAAGACAGTGTGTAAAAAAGACGACTATTTGAGAAATGCCCTACAAATCACATGCTAGTATGGAGACCCTGGAATTCAGAGATGTACAAATACCCACTGCTTCTCAACACCTTTTCTTGTGCCCATTTTGGAAATATAAAGGTTTTCTTGATACCTATTATTCACTCTTTAAATTTCACCAAATGAATTGCTGTATACCCAGCATACAATGAAAACCCATTGCAAGATGCAGCTCATTTATTGGCTCTGGCTGCCTAGGGTTCTTGATGAACCTTCAAGCCCTATATGTCCCCACAACCAGAAGGGTCCAGCAGATGTAACAGTATATTGCTTTTAAAAATCTGACATCGCAGGAAAACGTTACAGAGTAAAACGTAGAGAGAAATGGTTGTTTTTTTACCTCAATTTAAATATTTTTTCATGTCTGCTGTAATATTCTGTAGTAAAACCTTGTAGGATCTACACAAATGACCCCTTGATGATTTCAGTAATTTGTTTACTTTTCAGAAATTTTTTGCAGTCCCGGATCCAGCATTGGTAAAATCAAAAAAAATAGTAAAAATTGAGTTTGTCCCAGTAAAATGCCAACATTATGTTGAAAAGTGTAGTTTTCTGATTCAAGTCTCCCTGTTACTGAAAGCTGAGAAGATGGAAATTGTAACACTGCAAACCCTTTGTTGATGCCATTTTCAGGGGAACAACAGATTCTTTCTTTCTACTGCAGCCCTTTTTTCCCATTTAAAAAAAAAAAAACATTTTTGCTGTACTTTGGCTAATTTCTTGCTCTCCTTCTGGGGAATCCACAAACTCACGGCACCTCTAGAATCCCTAGGTTGTTGGAGAAAAAGGACTCAAATTTGGCGTAGGTAGCTTATGTGGACAAAAAGTTATGAGGGTCAAAGCGCGATCTGCCGCAAATAGTCAAAAAAAGGGCTGCCACCTTAGGGGAAAAAGGCCTGGCAGTGAAGGGGTTAACAATGTTCGGAAAGCCAATCGTCAAGTCAATCGTGATGGAGGGGCAGAGATATCATGATTACTGTGAGTCATTTGAAGCACAATGAAGGGGGTAGAATAAATTGGTCAAAGAGGGACATAAGGTTTTGTTTGGCAAATGCAATAGGGCCGTCCTCATACTAGCTTCCTGTCATGCTGATCTGTCATCAAAATTGCTGGGATATTGAGTAATACATACAACACAACATCGGGTGGTGACCATAACCATGGACACTCTCTCATCTTTTGAGCGTGTGCAAGAAATAGAAAGCATTCTCAACAAACATGCATAAAACAGCTTGCTTAGGTCTGCAAACTTTGCAGTCTTCACAGTAGAATACCTACTCTATTGTCTTAGTCTTACAGTACCAGTACACAGGGTATATAAGTTAGGGCAGAGGGAAAGCTTAATAGCCAAGCATAAGAAAGCTACAGATCAGTACAGAGGGAAGGCCAGCTGCGGCACAGGTGATGGAGGTGGTTTTCCACCTGCCACTGGACTGGTGGTGGCAGCATCCTCGGACCGACACTTTGATGTCCTCTTCTCGTCCTTGGGTGCGGATGTAAGAAAGAAAGAAGATAACAAAAATAGACTAGTGGTACAGTTAATGTCCTAAAATATATTTTGATAGGCAAAGGTAAATACAGTAACCTTTCGACATTGTACTTTTCTAAATCAGATCACATGTGTTATTGAGTTGACCTATTCCTAACTCCAGAAACCTTACTGAGGTCCTATTCCAAATTCCCTAAACTGCATTAGGAGGTACTAATGCATTGCATCAAATGATCTTTGCTGTGCAACACCCTTTGTTGGGCCAACTCAGTCAGAGTCCCTTTTCAATGCATAGAAGCATACTGCAAATCATTGGGAGATTGCTTGTGACTGTATGAGCTACATAAAAAGAAAGACACAGCGAACACTAACTCACTGATATTACTGCTACTACAATAGTACCATTATCTTAGTGACAGGACAGATGAGTCTGCAGGACTTCCTAAAAATTCAACCTAAGCGAGTACCTACAGCAACGAGCAGAACTAAGTAGCACGGAGCACTTGGCTCTCTCAAATTTGATCACATAATATTCCTAACATTATGTAAACTTAACTTATCTCTGAGTGTGAGCAGCATGCTATTTGAAAAAAAAGTAGCATTATAGAACACAACAAAATTAATAATTACTAGTATTCACCAAGCCAGGCAACATGGATGCCTTCCAGGTCGAGAAGGTTCTGCTCCAGGTCAAGGATGCCAGCCCAGCGGCGCGTCAGCTGCTGATGGGTGTGCCAAAGTCCAGTATGGCTGAAAACACAATGGCCCACCCTCCCCTACAGCAGCTGATGCTCCCACGGGCAGTACCCACTCCTGGGCCTGCCGCCTGCTGCCAGCATTGAGCGGATACTAGGTTTGGCCACTCTAACTTGTCTCTTGGGTGGTCGCTGATGCAGGTCAATGTGGCTACTTAAAGACAAGAATAATATCATTAGCACATTACCACTGTATTGTTTCATTTATCACTTGCTTACGAAATAATACATCTTTAGATTATTGCTATGTTTCATACGCTCTACGCTTTATTGGAAAACATGCCTTACCTAGAAATGGTACATAAATTGTTTCTATGAAATCAAAGTTTGTATTGTTCTCGACTTCGTGCAAACACCCCAAACTATTGGTATAAGATTTAAACAAACTAGAATACCCAGTAAGGAGCACACACTTAGCTGATATAATATGACTTTAATAAGAAGAAGAGAGTGAAACTCACATATAACGTCTTTCATGGCTCACAATAGTTAACATGCAGTTAATCGCACATATAACACTATTGCTAATGACGATAAAGTAAGAGAAAAGGCCATACGTCCCTGGCCACATCTGCTTTCCCGAACAGCACTGGTAAGCATGCTTCCAAAACACCTTGGGGATGGTGTAGAGGGTGACGGCCAAATCTGCACCACTCCATCTGTGAGCTTCCCAGATTGTCACTCACCATTCCATTTCATACATCAAAAGTTGGCTTGCGCTATCCCACATTATCTTTTCATGTACCAACTGCTTTTCTGTAATGCTGACGAGCCCTCTGATCAAACATCCTCTCGGTTTCATTTGTCTAATCTTGGCTCGCTCGCTTCACTTGTGGTCGACATGTCCTAAGGAGTCCGTCTTCCCTATCCATAGATCTTGGTTCTGGTGCAATGGAACAATTTTGCAGGACAAATCGCTTTGTATATTTTGCTAAATATATTCATGTTTTAAAGTTAGTGTAAAACAAACCCATTTAACATCTCCATGTGGTACATAATTGTTTGCATGCATTTTCACTAATCAGCTCTTACTATGCTGCTTAACCCTTTCATATCATAATTTCAAGGCACACTAGCTCCTATTATATTACACATTACCCCTTTTGATGAATGTCATTGTTTGCAAAGACCAAGCTATCTGTGCATTTCTTCATATAACTAGCACTCACATGTATACGTGTTACTTGGAAATCCAGTAAACGTTGCGCTGAGTAATTTGTCTTTGACTAAAAGCTGCTTAGTTCACATATTTAGCTCATGCATCATCACAGTTAAGACAGTGAACATGAAAAAAAACAATTTAGGGAGTGTATAAATAGACCCTTGGGCCTGGGTGATTAACAGATCATACCTCTGATGTTCTGTAATTTGTTGAATATGTGGTGACGTGTGAAATCGTTGCTTAGCATTAATAGTCATACAGATAGCTGTGCCGTTTGCATATTTTACAATTTTGATTTTTTTTTTAGCAAAAACAGTTTGTGGGTATTGTCTAATATTGACAGCTTAATAGCAAATGGGACTTCCCATTCAAATAACCCCTGACTCTACATGCCTATCCCAGATGTAGCACATTTAGTAGGCAGGTACAATGTTTGTCCACTTTAATCAATTATATTAGTTGCATTGTGGATGCAAGTGACTTGCTCACCCGTGGTTTGTGTTAATTTATAAGCAATGGATGATTATTGATGCAGCATAAGGAATATGCCCCTACTTGGTATAGACCAGTACCATTAATATGCTGGGAACCACTCACAGTCCCCTATTATTGCAGGTATGCAGGCATGGGCCTAATTCTCTCCATATGAGTCAATATCCACTCCTTTGACTTTTCTGTACACATTGCAGGGTTTACAGTATGGTTGACTTGATCAAGCTGTAAATTTATAGTTTGTGGCACCAACCATTCATTTCCTATGTTAATTGGAAGCCGTATGAAGGCACACCATACCTCAGGCGAATGGTTGCTTCTTCCTCCCTTAAAGTGAGCTTAGCAAAGCTCCCCATTAAGGTAGAATTGTACTGGCTTTACGTATATATCGCAAGGTACTTGAAACTGCTGCCTCCAGTAATCCCCCTGTAGCTGTACCCATTCAAGTTTGAGTTATGTAAATTGTTCATTCACGATATTTTGCCATGATATGCATTGTACGCCTTTGACTAATTTCTGATCACAGTTGCAAGTTTCTTCAAATTTCTCATGTGTACATTTATGTCATTGCTATTCTTGGTACAACTCTGTAAGACCTTCCATACTTCTTGTAACGGGTGTGGGCACCACAAGGATACACCTTTAATAGCTTCCCCTGTGGTGTATCCTGTTGATGATAATTTGTTCCTAATGGCCCAATGTTGTTGCAGATATATGCACCCACCCCAGTTCCACTTGCTCTGGCTACCAGCGACCCGTTATCTCTCCTAAAATGTTCTTTAGGTAAGGGCCATAATTGTTGTAACCATTTGTCCCATGTTGTATTATAAACTGTACTATTCACTCTGCTGACAGTGATTTGCAATATGATTTGAATAATAATGACTGAATGCAGAACTTGCTTGCACCTTATCATATATCTGACTTTTACCTAGAATAATAGTCATGCGCTTCTTGGCTACATAGAACATAAATGTTGGAGGCTTGGAACTCTGGGCTGCCATTGTCCCATTTCACTTGGTGACTTATACATGTGACCTTGAAAAATTGTCTGCGTCTGATTATACTCATCCTGCTCACATCGAGATGTCAAAGTTGCTACAAACCTAAACATTTCAGTACAATGCTTACATATCATGACCATATTATATCTCAGTCCCTGCAATGTTGCTCGTGTTTATTGAAGTTTACTTAATCTGTTTGTATGACAAATTAATTGACCTGCCTCTTTTTGGCAGCATTTGCATTCAGGCACCGGCACATTACAGAGTAAATCAAGCATTTTGTCATTGGTGCACAAACAACATGGAGATCATAGGTAACAATCTCATTCATGTTCTGATGCACCCATATGTCACCAGAATGAAACTGTACCACATCTTTGACAGCAGCCCTCTATTTACGTCTGAGAGGTCAGCCTCACTGTAGGTATAAACAAAAGGCATGTTAGAATTTTTCAAAAGAACAACATATGTACTTCTGATTCCCCGATTGTGTTCCTCCAGCTTTGGCTTACTTTTCTGCATAGTGCATCCACACTTGCTTTCCAGTGCTTCTATATTCCCCCTCTCCTCTGTAAGAAGTATCTGAGGATCTTTCTTCTCTTTGTGGAATCTGTGCTTTTTCACAAATCAGTTGTGCAATTTGATCATGTGTTTGATATGACATAGCAGTTTCTTCCAGGATCAGTAGTATCACTTTGAACTCCCCTTAGCAATTTGGGTTGATAACTCCTCTGAGCACTAATATTCCTGTAATAGCCATGGTTCCCCTCGAGGCAATGCTGCTGGATGCCTTACCTGGCATATTTACACTTAATCCCAAAATAAATTAACTGCATCTGCTGTGTGTCTCATTCTCCTGATCTCCATAGCAAATAAATCTAGTCCCTACTTCCAGTATTGGACTATAATGGCTTGAGTCCCGTCTTCCATATGATTAATGTGGTTGTACACAGATTACCCCGCCTGATCATTTGAATGAATGAGCCCTGTTGCCCTACTGTCCTTTTTCTTAACTCAAAAGGTGCTCAGTTTAAATTGGCACTCTGTCCTTTCAAGCTCTGTCGGACTGATAGCTTTCTTAACTGCCATTTAAGCAAGCCTTTGCATCTTTGCATCTTTCATGCTGCATGTGGAAAATGGATAATCTGCAATACCCACTAACTCTGTGCTCCTGAACCCATTCCTGTATGGCTTTCCCTGCAAAATGAGTATGTATATTTGATTGAATATCCTCTGGTACACCCTAGTGCCTAGCTACATAATAGTTGGATACAGCAGCTTCATTCCCTCTAGAAACCATCTCATCACAGAAAATGCTTGCTGCCCTTGGCCACTTCATAATAGTTGCCCCAACAATGCAGACATTATAACTAATCCCACCTTTAGCAGTTTTTCTGATAATATGTTTCTTGTATCCCATAACTGAATCAGCCATTTAAACAGGCCATTTGTCTGAACATGCAAGTTAACTCATTCTGAGTACAATCCCTCACTACAAGGATATTAACACTTGTCTACACCTACTCCTCTATCGCTTCTTCCTCCTCAACTTCTCATCCCATTCCTAGTTGTCACAGTCAGATACCGACCCATTACATGTGTTCAGTCCTATTTTGCATTGTGCACCAATGTTCTCACTTGTACAGCTGATGGAGCCCTAAGCTTGTACTCGATTCTCTGTTGAGCTACCCTTTCTGCTAGGACAGAACATCCTGCCTCCATCTGATCTCCTCTAGCCATAGCACTTTCCACAGTCTCTCTCTTAATAAGCTGTCTTTCCTGCAGGCAGCTAATTCTCCCTTCAACTTCCTTTTTCAGCATCTTTGACAAATATTTTTCTGTGCACACTGCATATTTTGAAAAGAACCATAGAAACAAAGCTATACATATTTTCTTTGAGAAAGTGACTTATTAGGTGCAGGATATGTGAGACCTCACCAAGTAATAATGTCACAACCAGGTCCAGTTAGGTCTCGAATATTTTAACCTGAGCTCAACTCTTGATAGCTTTAGCACAGAGTAGACATGTTTAAATAAGCAAACATGTATAAAGCATTTATCAGCACCAAACCAGTTAAAAAGAAGAAAATATAACACAGTAAAATCTCACTCCACTTCATAAAAATAGAGTAAAATTTAATGAGCAAATAGACACCAAGACAACAGACATCTGTTGTACGGAACTAAAGATATGGTTTTTAGAGGTTTTACGTCAAAATAGTGCCTAATAGCACAAAGCGCCAATTTGCACTTATCAGACTGATCTACACCTGGTCCAAGTCAAAAGTTAAGGCTGACCATGAGCTACTATCAGTTGGGCACAGGGACCAAGTTTGTCCCAGAACGAAAATGTACTTTCAAAGACTTTCTTAACAAAGGTCCTTGTTGAAAAGTCGTCAGGTGGGTCAGGCTGGGTTTAAAGGATGGCTCAACAATGAACTTGGTGTGGTCTTCATCATGGGTAAAGTTCCTCTACATTTGGACTTTTAGACTTCAACATTTCTGGAAGTTGAAAACCTATCAGTGGGGAAAACCGGTGAGTCGAATACAATGGAAATCTGATCTCGGTGGCAGGGGCTTTGGCATTGGTCCCAGTCCCCACTGGTTCTTTGGAGGAAAAGTTCTGAAATGGTTTCCAAGAGTTCAGTTTTAAAGATTTTATGGTCAGAGGAATGAAATCAAGCACCAGTCGAGGGTCCAGTATCTTGTGAACATTACTTGGGACTTAGTACTCAGTCTCCCAGAAGCGTCCAATAGGGTCCAAGGCAAATACAGTTGGAACTGGTTAGCTGGGCTCTTGGAAAAATGTAGACTTTTATGAGCTTTTTTGGCACTGTAGTTTAACAGGCCAGCCAACTGACCCTTGGAGTCTACTTCTCTGTCCTGGGTACAAGCGGGAGTAGGTCTAGCCCTTGAAGTCTCTCTAAGCAGGTTACACAGCAGGTGCAGTGCTTTTTCTGTCTTCTATAGGTCCAGATGTGTTCTGGAAAAAAATATCCAGGAGTGCCTCATTCGTTTCTGGACTAGCTTTTGAGTGTGGGGGACTCCATGTCCATTAGGAGAAAGGTTACCAGGGGCAACCCTACCCACTTTGAATTAATGTCCGGGGCTTAGGCTCAAAACAACCCTCAGGTGCACTCTACTGACAAACTCCAACATGGCGGAAAGTTTTTTAGATCCTCGAAGAGCTCTGGGTACAGCCATGAGGTGTGTCTTGGAAAATGTGAAACTCTACTTGTAAACCAGTTCTGAAACAGGTTTCCCCCTTTGAGATTGGTGCAAACCTGACAAGTGGACAATGGAAGGGGGAGGCGGAGGTGTGAGTTATATTTGTCTGTGACAAGGGATGCCCCCTTGAAGCTTGTATAGTTATTATTATGTGTTGGACCTGGCCATCTCTGCAGGGTCACCCCAAAGCGTTTTCCTTCACCCCTCCTGTTTTGCTGAATTTGTTTGCCTTGGCCTTAGGACTATGCACACTTTACCACTGCTAACCAGTGCTAAAGTGCTTGTGCTCTCTCCTTTAGACAGGTAAAATTGGTTCACACCCAATTCGCACATTTAATTTACTTGTTGGCCCCTAATAAAGTGGTACTACATGTACCCAAGGCCTGTAAACGTAATGCTGCTAGTGAGCCTTCAATTCTGATTGTGCCTCCTACTTAGGTAGCCCTGAACACATGTCTCAGGCCTGCGATTGCAACCTATGTGTAGAGTTTTTAACAGTCTTTTTGACATGGATAAATAAACCTTTTAATATGCCTGAACTGTTGTTTTCAATATAAATAATTCACTCCTAGGGTAGGGCCATAAACATCCTATGGGACAGGGCATGTTGTATTTAACCCCTTCGCTGCCAGGCCTTTTCCCCTCAGGTGGCGGGCCTTTGTTTGGCTATTTGGGGCAGTTTGCGCTTAGGTCCCTATAACTTTTTGTCCACATAAGCTCCCCATGCCAAATTTTCATCCTTTTTTCCAACATCCTAGGAACAGAGGTACCCAGACTTTGTGGGTTCCCCTGAAGGAGACCCAGAAATTAGCCAAAATACAGTGAAAATGTCGAAGTTTTCAAAAACAAAATTGAAACAAGGGATGCAGAAGAAGGCTTGTGGTTTTATCCCAGAAAATGGCATCAACAAAGGGTATGCGGTGCTAAAATCACCAGCTTCCCAGCTTTCAGGAACAGGCAGACTTGAATCAGAAAACCCTATTTTTCAACACAATTTTGGCATTTTACTGGGACATACCCCATTTTCACTATTTTTGTGCTTTTAGCCTCCTTCCAGTTAGTGACAGAAATGGGTATAAAACCAATGCAAAATTCTGAATTCAGCAAGAGGTAATTTGTGTAGATCCTACAAGGTTCTCCTATAGAAAATAACAGTTGAAATAAAAGAAACTGAAATTGAGGTGAAAAAACAGCCATTTTTCTCAATATCTTACTCTGTAACTTTTTCCTGCGATATCAGATTTTTTAAAGCAATATACCGTTACATCTGCTGGTCTCTTCTGGCTGTGGGGATATATAGGGCTTGTAGGTTCATCAAGAACCTTAGGTACCCAGGGCCAGAAAATGAGCTGCACCTTGTAATGGGTTTTCATTCTATACCCGGTATACAGCAATACATTTGCTGAAATATAAAGAGTGAAAAATAGGTTTCAAGCAAATCTTTGTATTTCCAAAATGGGCACAGGATAAGGTGTTGAGAAGCAGTGGTTATTTGCACATCCCTGAATTCTGGGGTGTCCATAATAGCATGTAAATTCGACGACATTTCTCAAATAGACATCTTTTTTACACACTGTCTTACATTTGGAAGGAAAAAATGTAGAGAAAGACAAGGGGCAATAAGACTTGTTTTGCTATTCTGTGTTTCCCCAAGTCTCCTGATAAAAATGGTACCTCACTTGTGTGTGTAGGCCTAATGCTCGTGACAGGAAATGCAACATGGACACGTCACATTTTTACATTGAAATCTGACGTGTTTTTTGCAAAGTGCCCAGCTGGCATTTAGCTCAGCCGGCACCTAAGGAAACCTACCAAACCTGTGAATTTTTTTAAACTAGACACCTTGGGGAATCCAATATGGTGTGACTTGTGGGGCTCTCACCAGGTTCTGTTACCCACAATCCTTTGCAAACTTCAAAATTTGGCTAAAACGAACACATGTTCCTCACATTTCTGTGGCAGAAAGTTCTGGAATCTGAGAGGAGGCACAAATGTCCTTCCACCCAGCGTTCCCCCAAGTCTCCCGATAAAAATGATACCTCACTTGTGTGGGTAGGCCTAGCGCCCGCGACAGGAAATGCCCCAAAGCACAACGTGGACACATCCCATTTTTCGGTGACAGAAAGTTCTGAACTAGGACACAGGAGCCGCAAATTTCTTTCCATCCAGTGTTACCCCAAGTCTCCCGATAACAATTGTACCTCACTTGTGTGGGTAGGCCTAGTGCCATACCCTAAAACACAACGTAGACACATCACATTCTCCCAAAGAAAACAAATCTGTTTTTGCAAAGTGCCTAGCTGTGGATTTTGGCCTCTAGCTCAGCCAGCACCTAGTGAAACCTACCAAACCTGTGCATTTTTAAAAACTAGACACCTAGGGGAATCCAGGATGTGGTGACCTGTGGGGCTCTCACCAGGTTCTGTTACCCAGAATCCTTTGCAAACCTCAAAATGTGAAGAAAAAAAAACGCTTTTTCCTCACATTTCAGTGACAGAAAGTGCTGGAATCTGAAAGGAGATACACATTTCCTTCCACCCAGTGTTCCCCCAAGTCGTCTGATAAAAATGGTACCTCACTTGCGTGGGTAGGCCTAGTGCCCGTGGCAGGAAAAGCCCCAAAACACAATGTTTACACTTCACATTCTCCCAAAGAAAACAGACCTGTTTTTTTTGCAAAGTGCCTAGCTGTGGATTTTGGCCTCTAGCTCAGCCGGCACCTAGGGAAACCTACAAAACCTTCACATTTTCTAAAACTAGACACCTAGGGGAATCTAGGATGAGTTGACTTGTGGGGCTCTTGCCAGGTTCTGTTACCCAGAATCCTTTGCAGACCTCAACATTTGGCAAAAAATCACCTTTTCCTCACATTTCGGTGACAGAAAGTTCTGGGATCTGGAAGGAGCCACAAATTTCCTTCCACCCAGCATTCCCCCAAGTCTCCCAATAGAAATGGTACCTCACTTGTGTGGGTGTTCCTCATCGCATTTTCCCAAAGAAAACAGAGCTGTTTTTTGCAAAGTGCCTAGCTGTGGATTTTGGCCTCTAGCTCAGCCAGCACCTAGGAGAACATACCAAACCTGTGCATATTTTAAATGTAGACACCTAGGGGAATCCAAGATTGTGTGATGTGCGGTGCTCTCACCAGGTTCTATTACCCAGAATCCTGGGCAAATCTCAGAATTTGGCAAAATAAAAAAATTTAAAAAATCCTCACATTTCGGTGACAGAATGTTTTGGGATCTGCGAGGAGTCACACATTTCCTTCCACCCAGCATTTCCCCAAGTCTCCAAATAGAAATGGTACCTCACTTGTGTGGGTATGCCTAGTGCCCACAACAGGAAATTCCCCAAAACACAACGTGGACACATCACATTTTCCCAACTAAAACAGAGCTGTTTTTTGCAAAGTGGCTTGCTGTGGATTTTGGCCTCTAGCTCAGTTGGCACCTAGGGAAACCTACCAAACCTTTGCATTTTTGAAAAGTAGACACCTAGGGGAATCCAAGATGGGGTGACTTGCGGGGCTCTCACCAGGTTCTGTTACCAAGAATCCTGTGCAAACCTCAAAAGTTGGCAAAAAAACAACTTTTTCCTCACGTTTCGGTGACAGAAAGTTCTGGAATCTGAGAGGAGCCACAAATTTCCTTCCACCCAGTGTTCCCCCAAATCTACTGATAAAAATGGTACCTCACTTGTGTGGGTGTTCCTAGTGCATGCGAAAGGAAATGCTCCGAAACACTGTGTGGACACATCAAAATTATCAAATACAAAACTAACTGTTTTTATGGTCGGGGGCACCTACGTTTTTGGTCCTGGGCTCAGCAGCCATATAGGGAAACCTACCAAACCCAAACATTTCTGAAAACTAGAGTCCCGAGGGAGTCCAGGGAAGTGTGACTTGCGTTGATCCCTAGTGTTTTCTTACTCAGAAATCATTGCAAACCTCAAAAGTTCGCTAAAAAACACGTTTTCCTCAAATTTTGGTGACAGAAAGCTCTGGAACCTGTGAGGAGCCACACATTTTCTTCCACCCAGCGTTCCCCCAAGTCTCCCCATAAAAATTATACCTCACTTGTGTGGGTGGCCTAGGTGCCTGCAACAGAAAAAAGACAAAAACCTGTAGAGATTAAGGGAATAGCACAGCGAGTTGATAAGCACATAGTTTTCCTTTATACATCTTTAGGCTGACTCTGCTTTGGGGACCCACACAAGTGAGGTATCATTTTACTTGTGAGACTGAGGGAAACGCTGGGTGATAGGAAATTTGTGCCGGAGCAGTGATCCTACAAAGAAAAGTGTGGAAAATATGCTTTTATATGCAAATTTTGAGGTTTGCAGAGGAGTCTGGGTAAGAAAATGTTGGGGGATCCAGGCAAGCCACACCTCCCTAGACTCCTTGGGGTGTCTAGCTTGAAAAAAATGTCTGGGCTTGGTAGGTTTCCCCAGATGAAGGCCGCACCCGGACCAAAAACGATAGGTGCCTCCCCCCAAACACTGGTAGTTTTTCAATAGATAATTTTGATGTGTCCACGTATTTCTGTGATGTTCCAAACAGTAAAATTGTGAAAAGAAACACACTTAGGTTATGTTAAAAAGACCCCTCACCCACCAACCAAGTTGGTGGCATGCTTCATCATAGGGGTCCCACCCGAGACACCTAGCGTGTCACAGGTGTGCTGTGATGCCTGATTACAGCGGAGCAGGTTTTCTAATTTTTACCACACATACTGGTTGGATTTGGCACAAGGGTTACTGATGGTTCAGTAGAACAAATTTTATTAACAAGAGATTTTACAAAAGTGAAATGCACTGTTAATAACTGAAAGGCCAAAAAGCTGAACCAATGACTCACAGTTTATGAGCTGTAAAGCCGCATCGAGGCACCACCCGCTTTACAGTCCATTCACATACCTTTCATACATGGCATGCACAAGACCATTCACGCTCTCAGCCGCGGGCCCAGCACATTACAACACTCGCATCAACAGACAGCAGCATTCAAGGTCCCATCACTTTCATATGCCCACATGCCTGATACAGCAATCACACTAGCTGATGGGAGTGTTGGACTGGCGTTTGGCTGGCACTGCCAGCCAAGCACCACTCAACGCACAACACAAGCCAACCGCCACTCCAGGCACACCGCCAGCCAAGCGCCACTCCATGCACACCGCCAGCCAAGCACCACTCCGCGCACACCACCAGGCAAGCACACCTCCATGCACACCACCATCACTTTCTTTTTTGTTTTTAAACAACAAAGAAACCACTAACTAATTATAAGTACAAAACTACAAAAACAAAAGCTCTAACTGAATACATGACAGTATTACCAACAGTGAAACTGAACATATGAAAATATAAAATGGCAGTTTCCGCTCAAGTATTTCCCAGTAATTCTTCTGTGTGTGGTAACTCCTGAAAAAGCCTGCCACACACAGCCCAGGCTTCGAAGGACAGTCCAGGCAGTATGCCTGTCCCTCTGGATACCTCTTCGGGCACAAACTCTACATTATTTAGTGGAAAAGTCTTTCATGGGAAAACAGAGGATTTTGATCAGGAAAGTGGTGATCTTTCAATCTAGCCACATCCTCCACAACTGCTACTCTAGGAACTCTTGCACGATCCACCATAACAAGGCTCTCTATCACTGACTCCTGAAATTTAACAAATGTCATCCTTGACTCAGGGGAACAATCCTTAACCACAATAATGCTTTAAAAGCATTAAAAGTTGCCAGATTGAACAAATGAATGGCCAACTTTTTATACCACACGTAAGACTTACGAACAGCAGTGTAGGGTTCCAACCTCTGATTTACTCTATCAACACCACCGATGTGCTTATTGTAATCTAAAATGCACACAGGTTAGCGCACTTCAGCAACTTGACCCCAAATAGCCACAGGTGAAGTACTCTCATCATGGATGGTAGTTAGCATGTACACATCCCTCCTGTCTACAAATTTCAGAGCTAGCAGCTCATCATTCCGCAAGGCACTACACTGTCCACTCTCAATTTTTTTTACAGACAAGCTCCATTGGATAGCCTTTCCGGTTAGAGCGGATTGTGCCACAAGCAACAGTGTCCACTCTGAACAACTCCTTGAACAACTGAACTCCAGTGTATGAGTTATCTATATACAAATGGTGACAGTTGGTAAGCAGTCGTCTACCAAGTTCCCACACAATTTTCTCGCTAACTCCAGAAGTGGGCGGACAACCAGGGGTGTCAATACTGGAATCCCTACCAGGGTAGACCCTGAAATTATAAACATATCCTTTACTACTTTCAGACAGCATATAGAATTTAATTCCATACTATGCCCTCTTGCTAGGAATGTACTGCCTAAAAACCAAACGACCTTGAACACGACCAAAGACTCATCCACACTTATTTCTTTGCCTGGCACATAGACCTCTAAAGACCGTTCTACAAAATGATAAAGGACAGTTCTAATCTTAAAAGTACGGTCACAATCAGGGTGATCTCGTGGTAAGGCTAAAGCATTGTGACCAAAATGCAGCATCCGAAGAAGAAGCAAATACAGATTATGAGCCATTGTTGCAGGAAATACAGCCGTTGCCATCAAGGGACTAGTAGACCAATAAGAAGCCAGTGACGGCTCCCTTATCAACCCCATCAAAAAAGTCAAACCCAAGAACTTTTTCATCCACATTTGTGGGAATCCAATGGGTAGCTCTAGACTGAGGCCTAAGTCTGGCAGGCTTGTCCCTCAAATACTGCTTCGCATACAAATTATTCTGCTCAACAATTTCTTCCAAAAATACATTGTCCATAAACAACTCAAAGAAATTGACAGGAAAAAACTTTTCTGTATTTACTCTACACGCTGGGAGACTAGGAAAGGCAGGCAACTGTGGCAGCTCCATGTGTGGGGCAACCCAGGTGTCAGGTCTTCCAGTGGGAAGCCTTTCAGCCTGTGTCTGCTGCACCATTGGCACATCAATGCCCTCCTCGAAAACAGGCCCTTCATCTGCACTGAGAGTGGCTTCTACATCAAAATACTTCTCTTGTACAGAAATCTCACTGCCAGAATCTCTCTCTTCCTCCTCTGCCTCAGATGCAGAGTCTGACTCATAATCATGGTCAGAAGACGACTCAAAAAGCATGCCAACAACCTGGTGAGCGGTCACTCTGCGGCTAGCCATGATCCTTTCTAAGAAGTGTAATGTGACAAATGCGCTGTCTAAAATAAGGAATAAACAAAGTGTGGCTTTATTATAAAGAGTTATGTACTCAAAAACTATACTACTCATTTGCCTAAAAAAGCTACACTCACCAGCAACTAATCTGCACAGACTCGGCAATCACCAATGACATCCCATGAAAAAGAAAAAAGAAAAGCATATTAGACATAAGACAACACAAATCTTGTGCCCAAATCTAAGGACAATTTCACACACTATCCTGCATTTAGTACACCACCTGCAAACATGTCATTCATGCATGCCAACAATACTCCTTTTTAGTAAATGTACTTACCTAAAACATGCTACCACGCAAACCGAAGGTCAACCACTGCCAAAACGAGCCACAACAAAAGAAGCAAAAGCTTTGAACTAGAACAAAAGAGAAAAATAAACTTTTATAATCACAAATGAGAACCCTTCGCCAGTTGAGAAACACCCCACCTCGAAACAGTTAAAAGTTTTCCCTGGTGTCTAGTGGTCTCTGGGGCAGTTGGGCCTAAACATACTAGGCTGATCTGCCCCCAAGGGGGCAGAAATGGTATAAAATATTATGCCCCCTTGGGGGAGTGGCCATTGCCCAAGGGGCCACCCTGACACAAAAAACTCACACACACACACACACACACATAATCCCTGGTGCCTAGTGAATTCTGCCCCTCCCCCTAGGGGTCCGATGGGCCAAAAAAACAAGTCCGATCTGCCCCCAAGGGGGCAGAAATGGTGTAAAATATTATGCCCCCTTGGGGGAGCGGCCGTTGCCCAAGGGGCCACCCTGGCACAAAAAACTCACACACACACACACACATAATCCCTTGTGCCTAGTGGATTCTGCCCCTCCCCCTTGGGGTCCGATGGGCCAAAAAAACAAGGCCGATCTGCCCCCAAGGGGGACAGAACCGCCCAAAAGTGTTTCTCACCCTTTGGGGGTGACCCTGGCCAAAAGGGCAGCTCCACCGCACAAATAAAAACAAATAAAAACACATCCTTGGTGTCATCGTGGCTTCTACCCCCCCAGGAGCAGATCGGCTGAAAAATAATTAGCTGATCTGCCCTCGGGGCAGAAACGGCGTAGAAGATTATGCCCCCTTGGGGGAGCGGCCCTTGCCCAAGGGGCCACCCCGCACAAAAAACACGCACACACGCACACAAAACAAAATCCCTGGTGCCTAGTAGGCATCCCTGCTGCGATCGGGCTGCAAGAATGCTAAAAGAAGCATTGAGGGAAAGGAAAACTCTTTCCTTTCCCCGATGCCTGTTTTAAAGCAATCCCCTCCGGCCGGAGGAGAAAATTACCTCCTCTTCCCACGACGCGCTAAAAGCAAATGGCTTCCAGCGCCTCGGGCGGCCTCTAAGGATGTCAGCGCGTGATCACGTGCTGAGGTCATTAGATGTGGTGGGGGGCTACCTTATTACAGTTAATAAGTGATAACTTTTGTGTGGAAGCAGATAGGAATAGTAATTTAAAAACTTCTTTAAGGGAGAAGTCAGATTATAAGTCACAATTCTAAAAATGCCACAGGGAAAGTTGGTTCTTTCTTTCACTAATTGTTTGGTGTCTGCAGCATGTTGCTGGCTCACATGGCATGGTGTTGTTAGCAGCTGGGCTTTGTGTATTCCTCCTAGACAGAGGGTCTGGGTGTTGGCAGAATGGGCCATACTGACTTAATAGGGGGAGGCTGAGCTGTTACCTACCACGCTTGCACTTCAAGGCACTGGCCCAACACACTCACAAAGGACTTCATACTAGCCTATTGTGCCCCCATGAAGACGGTGACCAAGGCAGCAGGGCAGACATTTTCAGACACCTCTGTAGGGAAAAAATTCCAGTTGCTTCACCTCCTTCAAAGGGGGCACCAAGTATAAAAATGGGACCCTCAAACCCACTCTTAAATACATTCCTAGACCTTTGGATGATACAGAAGAAGGGTACCCTACTGCTGAAAATGAAGTCCGGACCTGCACCGTTCATCCCAAGCTGAAAGGATGAAGTGACTACAAGGGACAGCTGACTCACCTTCTTTTTGGAGCTTCAGGGACACAACAAGCTCCAAAGGTCTATCTGCAATTCCCCAGCTGACCTGCTGCAACTGGACCTGCCTGGACATGCACCTGGACCTGCCTGAGTCCTGCTGGAGTGAATTTCTGATCCCCAAGAGGTTTTGGACCTTTGGTGTGTCATCAGTTGTGCACCTCCTTGAAGAAAATGAGAAATCCTGGTGTTTTGGCCTTGAATGGGCCCATTTGTGCCAAGAACTTGCTGCCCATGCCAATCGCCAACACAAAGTTCCAGGAATCTGACTCTTCATGCTACAGTGACTCCCAGCGATGACAGGCAATGTCACAGTATCAACAGCCCACAGTGACCACTAAGAGAATCTCCAGCAATGACCATCTGCGATGCCCAACTGGATTTTCATGCTACAACGACGACCATCATGATGCCCAGCCTTCTCTCTGGGCTTCAATGATGACAATACACAATGCTCTCCCTGCTCCTGGTGGCCTCCTCCATTGGAAACAGAACTCCTTGCCTATGGAAGGTAACTTTTTCAGCAAGAATAACCTCGTCCCTTTATCTGGCCTGCACTCCATGATGGTTGGCCTGAACTTGAGACCATCACCTGAACTTTCATGACCAGAGATCCGTGAGTGGTGATTTGTGCTTTCAGGCACTATACTTACCTTAAATATTTACAACTGCATATCGCCAGTTGTAATGACTGGATTTATGTGCTTTGGCCTCAAGTCATTTATTACATTTTACTATTTTTTTCCAAATTGATATGGGATTTATCACATGCTGTGTTTTAACCTAATTACTGATTGTGAACTAAACAAATAATTTACAAATTTTCTCTAATTTAAGCCTGACTGTTTTTGTGCTTAGCTATCACAGAGGTAAGCACAGGATAATTTAGTGACTTTTTGTGGATCACATTGACAATGATTGTGGCTGTTGCTTGAGTAGAGTTTCACCTCACTCAACCAACAACCCAATTTCTCTTACTTGGCACCTCCTCCCAACGAAGGCTCAAGTGTGCCCTTTCTTGGGAACCATTCACACCATTGACAGTTGTGGATTATCTCTGAAAGACTACTAGAGGCTTCAGGCAGGAAAAAGTGGCATGCTAAAGTCACTATATCTGAAATAGACAAAATTCTCCTTTTGTCACGGTTTTCAATGGGCTTACCGTCGAAGTTGATGAGGGTTGGGGAGCGACCCCGGTTCCCGCAGGTTCTGCTCTGGCCGAGGTAGGGGCGGCCCCTTCCGGTAGCCACGGTGCTGTTTGACAATAGCAAGCCACTACAGTCCGTGCCCTCTAGAAGGAGTCCCAGAGGAAAAACCCCAATAGGGTAAAAAACCTCCAACAGGAACTCCCTGAAACAGAAGGAGGACACCAAGGCGTTAGAGCTGAAGATCCGAGGGTACAGGAAGACTGGAGACGAAGACAGGTCAGGAAATACTGGATTCACAAGAAGAAACCAGCCGGAGCGTGACTACCACTAAAGGAGTGTTGCTACGCAATGAACAAGCAGCTGAATTCCGCTTATATACCCCTAGACAGGAAGTAGGAAACAGGAAGTAGAATCACCACCATCTTGGATTGGGGAAAAGAGTATAATAGTGAATAAAGCACATGCGTCCAAACAGACAGAAACATTGCATGCTGGGAAGAGAGGAAGTGGGTAGCATGCTGGGAAAGGGAAAAGGCAGGCATAAAAACACCACCATGTGCAAGTATTCTGCTTTTGCCAGTAGATACTGGTAAGTGGTGAGCAGATGTTTATATTAAATAGTCTGAAATGTAAAGCGTACTAAATGCGCTATGTGCGGCAGGTCTGAAACCCACTCGGGGTCTCAAGCCCTGCCGCGTCTGCCTTTGCTGCAGAACTGAAAGAAGGGGTCGCGCCGAGTGCCGCTACCCCTGACCAGGCTTGCGGCTTCTCCCGCGGCCTGTGTGTAAGCCGCGACTTCTCCCGCGGGCTGCACACAGGCCGCGGTATTAAACAAATGCCGCGCCGCGGCGACCCGAGCCTGGGGCCGCGGCCGCCGCGGGAGCCGCGGCGTGACAGTAGGTCCCCCCCGAGGCCCCAGGTTTGTGAGGGAAGAGTCGAAAAAAGCGACGGACCAAAAGAGGGGCATGAACTGAAGGGGCATCCTCCCAGGAACACTCACTCATAGGGTAGCCTTTCCAATGAATAAGATATTAGAGGCGCCCATGGAAAAACCGAGAGTCACAGATTTCCTGGACCTCGTACTCGGGCACATTATCAACCAACAGAGGGGGAGGACAGGAAAACTGTCTGTGAAAAGGATCAGGAAGGTAAGGTTTAAGTTGAGAGACATGGAATACAGGGTGAATCTTCCACGTCCCGGGCAGGCGAAGACGCACAGACACTGGGTTAATCTTTTTGAGAATCTGGAAGGGACCATAAAAACGGGGTTTGAATTTGTTCTGAGTGAGTCGGAGAGGTAGGAATCTAGAGGAGAGCCAAACTTTATCATGGACCTGGTATTGAGGAGCCGCACAACGTCTCCTATCTGCTATCCTTTTCATGCGGGACTTAGTGGCCACAAGGTTCGAATGGATAACACGTTGGACACCCCGTAGCTGTCGAACATAGGAGGATATAGCAGGAAGATTGGAATTATCTCTCAGGGGAGTTGGAAAGGCCTTGGGATGGAAACCGTAGGAGCCATAGAAAGGAGAGACCTTTGAGGCGCTGTTTATGGAGTTGTTATAGGAGAATTGTGCAAGTGGTAAATAGGTAGCCCAATTACTCTGCGTAGCATTGCAGAAGCTACGTAAATATTGTTTGAGGCCTTGATTGAGTTGTTCCGTCTGTCCGTTAGTTTGAGGATGGAACCCTGATGATAAGGCCACTTTGATTCCCAAGGTCTTACAGAACTGATTCAAGAATCGGGAGATGTATTGAGGACCCCTATCCGATATAATGACCTGAGGTAATCCATGAAGTCGAAAGATTTCTTGTGTAAAGATTTGACCTAAATCTTTTGCCGTGGGCAACTTTCTTAAGGCCGTGAAGTGAGCCATCTTAGTGGGACCTGGGGGACCTGGTAGTGGGCGAAGTAACCCTACTGGTTTAGTACGGGGTGTCTTGGCTTGAGCACATATAGGACAGGATGATACATATTCTTCCGTATCTGTCTTGAGAGTTGGCCACCAGAAGGAGCGAAGCAGAAGTTCTTGAGTAGCTTTCATTCCTCGATGGCCTGCGATGGGGGAATCATGGCACATACGTAAGGCTTCAGTCTGTACTCGTTTAGTGGGTAAGACCAGGGCCTTATCATGATAGTAATACCCTTGCTCTACATGAAGTTGCGACAGCAACTTATTCAATTCTGTGTCTTCTAGAAGGGCATATTCGGACCTGACCTGGTCTAAAAAAGTCTGTACTAAACCAATGATTTTGTTATTGTCAAATAGGTTCTGAACAGGAGAATTACTGCACTCAGGGTAACGTCGGGACAAGGCATCCGCCAGGATGTTCTGAGAACCAGGGATGTATGTGATATAAAAGTCATATTGGCTAAAAAAGAAAGCCCATCGAGCCTGTCGACTATTCTGACACTGAAAGTTTCTTAGGTACTGTAGATTTCTGTGGTCTCTCCGGGCTTCAAAGGGTTCTTTCGAGCCCATCAGAAAGTGTCTCCATTCTGTGCATGCGGTCTTTAAGGCAAGTAATTCACGTTCTAGTACGGAATAGTTCAGTTCTGAGTCAGATAGGATATGGGAAAGGTAGAATACCGGGTGCTCTAAATCATCATCGTCTTTTCTTTGCAGTAAGGCAGCCCCAATGGCTCTTTCCGATGCGTCTGCGACCACAATGAATTGCTTGCTGGTGTCTGGGTGTCGTAAAATAGGGGCTTGAATAAAGGCTTTCTTTAAGTCTTGAAAGGCTAACTCTGCATCTTGTGTCCAACAAAAGCCCTTTCTTAGATGGTCTTTTTTGAGGGTTTGAGTAATATAGCTGGCTCTCTGTGCAAAGTCTGCTATAAATTGTCGATAAAAATTGGCTAATCCCCAAAAACACTGAGGGGGTCATTCCGAGTTTGGCGGGCGGCGGTTGCCACCCGCCAAGAGGGAACCGGCAATTGGCCGCTCCATGGTCAGAAGACCGCGGGGGCCATTCTGACTTTCCCGCTGGGACGGCGGGCGGGCGCCCGCCGGCCTAGCGGGCGCCCGCCGGCCTAGCGGGAAAGGGCCTGCAACACTGAAGCCGGCTCCGAATGGAGCCGGCGGTGTTGCAGGTGTGCGAAGGGTGCAGTTGCACCCGTCGCGCTTTTCACTGTCTGCTAAGCAGACAGTGAAAAGCATACTGAGGCCCTGTTGGGGGGCCCCAGGACACCCGTTCCCGCCATTCTGTTTCTGGTGGTGAAAACCGCCAGAAACAGGCTGGCGGGAAGGGGGTCGGAATCCCCATGGCGGCGCTGCTTGCAGCGCCGCCATTGAGGATTCGCCCAGCCGGGGCTAATCCGGCGGGAAACCGCTGGACCCCGTTTTCCGACCGCGGCTGTCGGAATGGGCAATGAAGCACCGCCAGCCTGTTGGCGGTGCTTCAGTCGTTCGAGGCCCTGGCGGTCGAAGACCGCCAGGGTCAGAATGACCCCCTGAGTTTCCTTGATGGAAGAAGGAGATGGCCAATTCAATATAGCTTGCACCTTGTCTGAATCCATGGCGACTCCGGTTTGGTTAATGCAATACCCCAAGTATTTTACTTCCCTCTGATCAAACTCGCACTTTTCCGGTTTGCAGAATAGATGGTGTTGTCGGAGTTGCTCTAGAACTTGGTGAACATGCTTAGAGTGTTCCTCTGGGTGAACAGAAAAAATTAAAATATCGTCGAGATAAACCACTACTGTTTGTTGCAAAAGATCGGAAAAGATAGAATCTATGAACCTTTGAAATATGGAAGGAGCATTGGTGAGTCCGAATGGCATTACTCGATATTCGTAGTGACCAAAAGGTGTTCTAAAAGCAGTATCCACTCATCATCTTCCTTAATTCTTAAAAGATGGTAGGCTCCTCTGAGATCCAGCTTGGTGAATCTTTTTGCCCCTCTGACTGCTTCTAGGATGTCCTTAATGAGGGGTAATGGGTGCCAATCCTTAATAGTGATTCTGTTTAATCCTCTAAAATCAATACAGGGACGCAAATCTTTAGTCTTCTTAGGAACAAAGAAGAGAGGGGCCCCTGCAGGTGAAGAGGAGGGAACAATCAACCCGCTCTGTAGGTTCTCATCAAGGTATTCCTTAAGAATCTGCTTCTCAGGTTCTGTGAGAGAGTACATTCGCCCAAAAGGAACCACTGTATTTGGTTCTAAAGGAATGGCACAATCTTATTCTCTATGGGATGGCAGTTCAGGCTTTTCTGGCTTCTGGAATACGTCGGCATATTCCTGATATTGCCTGGGAACTTCCTGTAGGACGTTAATAGAGCATCCCACCTTAAGGGGTGCGATTAGAAGACCTTTTGGGGACCAATAATCTCCTGCTAGGTAGCAGTGGTGCTGGCAAAAGTGAGAGGATAAAGAAATAGTTCTTGTTTCCCAGTTGATGGAAGGGTTGTGTCGTGAGCCATGGAATTCCCAGGATCATGACGTGGTGTGGTGATGAAATTAAATAAAACAAAAGGTTTTCTTGGTATTTTCCAAACTGTAGGCAGAAAGTAGGGGTGGTATATTGTACGGGTCCTGAGGCCAAGAGTGACCCATCCACCGTGTGTACTTGTTCTGGTACTTCCTTAGGTAGTTGTGCTATCTGTCGCTCTTTGGCCCATGCTTCATCCAAATAGATGCCATTGGGTCCGCAGTCTAATAAAGCCAGGGTTCCTTCTTCTCGGCCATCAGTCAAGTGAAGGATAACTGGTAAAAGAAAAAGAGCAGTTTCTTCCTCCCTGGAAGAACAAATGGAAGGTATTTCACGATATCCCGTCCTCACCCTTCTCATTGAGGAGGGGAGTTGGCGTTTCCCAGAGGCTTGGTCGGACGAATGGGACAGGTGCGAATTAGGTGACCAGGTGCACCACAATATAGGCAAAGTCCCTTTCTTTGTCTGTTCTCTCTTTCACTAGCTGATAAAGGTCCTCGAGCCGTATCAATTTGCAATGGCTCTTCTTCGGTGGCTCCCTTGGGTTCAGGACGGACTTCCTCGGTACGATGAGAGAAGGTTCGAGATGTCACTGAGTGTGATGGCAAAGGACTCTTCCTTTTCTCCATTCTTCGTTCATTCAAGCGATATTCTATAGTCAGAGTCTGATCCTTCAATCCTTTAAGGTTCTCTATCCTACAGAGTGCACCAGTTCATCCTTAATGTCCTCTCTGAGACCTCTGCGGAACAGTGTCACCAAGGTACGTTCTACCCAGGATGTTTCTGCTGCTAATTGTCTGAAGCGGGTGATGTATTGTAATACATCTTGATTCCCTTGTTGGATATTGCAAAGAGCTTCTTCTGCTGAAGCCTCGAGTCCAGGGCGCTCAAACATCTGTTTAAAGGTAGTGACAAAGGTGGAATAATTAGACAGGCAGGGATCATTTCTTGTCACTAAAGGAGTGGCCCAAGCCAAGGCTGGCCCTGATAAGGCGCTAATCAAATACCCCACCTTGGTCTTGTCGTTCACAAATTGCGAGGGGCGAAAGGCAAAGTAAACCGTCAAGGCATCCAGGAATTCTCTCAATTTGTTAGGCTCCCCGGAGAAACGAGGTGTAGTGGCAGATACTGAGGGGACGTCAGTAGTCCTGGATGCAAAGGCTTGTCGATAGACGGTATTTTCAGTACGTAGCTGTTGGAGTTCTTGAGCCTGTTGTTGTATTGTCATGAGCAGTGTCTGACTGGTGGGTTCCGTATTTGCCACTGGATTATCCATGGTTCTGGACTGCAACTGGATTTTTTGGCATTGCAATCTGTCACGCTTTTCAATGGGCTTACTGTCGAAGTTGATGAGGGTTGGGGAGCGACCCCGGTTCCGGCAGGTTCTGCTCTGGCCGAGGTAGGGGCGACCCCTTCTGGTAGCCACAGTGCTGTTTGACAATAGCAAGCCACTACAGTCCGTGCCCTCCAGAAGGAGTCCCAGAGGAAAAACCCCAATTGGGTAAAAAAAACTCCAACAGGAACTCCCTGAAACAGAAGGAGGACACCAAGGCGTTAGAGCTGAAGATCCGAGGGTACAGGAAGACTGGAGACGAAGACAGGTCAGGAAATACTGGATTCACAAGAAGAAACCAGCCGGAGCGTGACTACCACCAAAGGAGTGTTGCAACGCAATGAACAAGCAGCTGAATTCCCCTTATATACCCCTAGACAGGAAGTAGGAAACAGGAAGTAGAATCACCACCATCTTGGATTGGAGAAAAGAGTATAATAGTGAATAAAGCATATGCGTCCAAACAGAGAGCAACTATGCATGCTGGGAAGAGAGGAAGTGGGTAGCATGCTGGGAAAGGGAAAAGGCAGGCATAAAAACACCACCATGTGCAAGTATTCTGCTTTTGCCAGTAGATACTGGTAAGTGGTGAGCAGATGTTTATATTAAATAGTCTGAAATGTAAAGCGCACTAAATGCGCTATGCGCGGCAGGTCTGAAACCCACTCGGGGTCTCAAGCCCTGCCGCGTCTGCCTTTGCGGCAGAACTGAAAGAAGGGGGCGCAGCGAGTGCCGCGACCCGTGACCAGGCTTGCGGCTTCTCCCGCGGCTTCTCCCAGGGCCTGTGTGTAAGCCGCGACTTCTCCCGAGGCCCGCACACAGGCCGCGGTATTAAACAAATGGCGCGCCGCGGCGACCCGAGCCTGCGGCTGCCGCGGGTGCTACGGCGTGACACCTTTGGCTTGGGGCCTTTTTCAGTGTAAGGACATGTGAAAACATCAAATACATATGTCCCACTTTTAAATACTATGCACACTACTATAGGCCTGGTAAAGCCTACTTTAGGAGTGACCTACTGTTATTTAAAAGTAAGGTTTAGGTCTGGAATAAGGGTGTTTTGCCAGGTCAAATTGATAGCCCATTAGTAACATTTAATTTACAGGAACTGGACACAAGCGGGGGCATATACTAGGGATGTACAGGTCAGTTATATGTGTCAATCACGAATTTTAACCAATTCAACAAGTTTGTAGGGGTCAGACCTCATGCACTGGAGCCTGGTTAGCAAGGACCCAGTGTAAAAAGTCAATGGTTTCAGCTAAACACCAAACAAATGGGGTGATCAAGCAAAAAAGGCATTTTCTTTCACGGTCACCTCCATATGAAAGGTGGGGAGCAACATTCCCAGCTACAGTTACAGTTCTCATAATTTACGGGGAAGAACCAAGAAAGCCATCTGCACTGGTATGGTTAGTCCCAGGTCTACGTTCCACTGTGAAGTCTATTCCCTGTAGGGAGCTGGTACACCTCAACAGTTTAGTATTTTCACCTCTCAACTTCATTAGCCATTTGAGAGGCCTGTTATTTGTTTGAACCTTGAAGTGAGTCCCAAACAAGTAGCATCTCAGCCAGGTGTCAAGGGAAACAGTACAGCAAACTGTTCCAGTAACTGGCAACAGTCTTTCTGTAGCTGTTAATTCAGTGTTAGAGAGAGGGCCACTCTGCACTGAACTATCCTAGGCATAAGGGGATAAGATGTCAGTGAGAGGCTCATCATTCACCCTAAGCATAGTTATGTCTGCCCTGTAAAAGTAGGGTTTTAACCACTTGACATGGATCACCCCGTGAGGGTGTTTGAGAGTGCCAAGGTTCATTAGATAGGTGACCTCTCCTACTTCCAGGAACATATAGAGCCTATTCCCCTTGTTCTAGGGGGCCTCCAGAGCCACAGACCTACTCAACCACACCTTCCAACCACGCTGGTATTCTACCTAAGAAGGTCAAACCAGTGCTTTACATGCTCCTGGCTCACCTCTAGATTTTAGCTAGCCTTCTTTATGTACTGTATAGTGTAAGAGCTTAGCCCTGTTTTGGTTCCTTGAGCAGTTTCTCCCACCCTTATCTGACTGGACTTAAAGTTCTTCTAACAGTGTGCCCATACAGAAAATTCAAAGGGGTTGAAGACCCTTTTGTGGTACCACCCTGTAGGTAAATAAAAGGCATGTAAGTAATAAATCCCACTCCATATAAAGATTCTCTGCCAACCCTATAATTATTCTATAATTTTCCCTCCACAAGATCATTGGTTTGGGGCAAATAAAGGGTGGTCAAGTTTTTGATCACCACACACTCATCCCATATACAGTTCAAGTACACAAAAATTAAATTTGACCCCCTGTCAGATATTACCTCTTCCTCTTTGGGGAGCTCAACTCCCAATCATTCAAATCAATCTAGAAACATTTATAGAATGTGCAGATGCCAAAAAAAACGTCCTAACACTAGATCATAAAACTGGACGTGAAAACAGAAAATAAATTATTCCCAGTCAAAAAACAGGTCTTCAGCTGTGACCTGAACAGATTGTCATCCTCCAGGTGCTGCAATGCCATTGGTAGCTCATTCCAGGAGTTAGAGTATAAAATGGCAATGGGGGAGACATGTGCCACTAAACTCCTGGTGATGAAGGAGCCCCAGAGTAATTTATGCTTCTAAAATTGGAGTTCTTGGTCTGGCCCCCACCTGGAAACAAGGGGCACTAACCCTCAAGTGGGTGAGAGACTAATATGGAGTCATTCTGCTGGGGGTGAGCGGTTTAGGCCCCAAAATTGGGCAGAGCAGGAGATGTGAAGTGCAGCCAGGAATGAACTCAGAGTCACAGCATCTGCCGGGAAGAGTGAGAGATGGACTGATAACTTGGAAGGCCGGTGGGCGGTGAATCTGGGTAAGGTTGGCTGTGGGACCCATTGCTCGTGAACAGAGGCTGGGGCTACTGAAATTGCAGGGACTCAGTTGGGCACGGTGTGGGGAAGAGAGTTGAACCCCTGAGCCTGCTGAAGAGTGTGTCAAAGGAATGGTGGCACTTGGGCCTGATCCCTGAGGGGCTGCAGGGGAAAGATTCCGGCAGCTGCAGGAGACTGAAGCTGGCCCATGAGGTAAAGGAAGGGGCTGCTGTACATTGAGATCTGTGGTTATGAAGGCTGGCCCGCCCGGCCCAGACTACCCAGGGCACTGGCTGGGAAGAGAAGGAGTCTCCCCATCCTAGGAGTGAACGGGCCACAGAAACAGCCACAGTGGGCCCACGAGGATACAATAACTAACAGTGGGAGGAGACATCAGCGGACCTAGGGCCATATTTATGGCAAAGTGGTAAAGCCCAATGGAGCAAGTCACCTAGCTGCGCTGCGCTGCATCACAGGGAAAGGTCAGGAGTGTGCCAAATGTATCCAAATACAGCACATTCCTGTCCTTTCCCCAGTGCTGGCACACTATGGGCGGCTTAATGCCAATGCATGCACTCTTGTACTTTGGGGCAAGGGTGCCTCCACTGCATGTAAGATTGTTTTCACACAGGATGGGGCACCTTCCTGCACAAAAACAATCTTCCGAGGCATTTTCCTCCTTCTATGTGTGCTGCACATAGAAAGAGACAAACGAGGAGGAATGAAGATATTTCACCTTGTTATACCTCACCTTTGGAGGCATTGCTTTTGGCACATTCCCAGGTCTACCACTTCAGGTAAATCTGGGAATACCACAAAATCCATGTATATTATGTGGAAACACCCACCCAACACTGATGGGAATGCCTCGCTGTTGCAGAGTAACCTGACACAGGGATTGGCCCATAATGTGAGAAATGTGAACTGAGAAACAGCCATGCACACTGCCATAGCCATGCTCGGATAATGTTGCATATGCTTAGAAAGTCCGCCAGCGGCCCTTGACAGTCAGACACGGAAGGTGGTGATGTACTGGGGCTAGAGAGGCGCTGATGACAAAAGAGGCAGGGACCTCTCTGGCTACTCAAATGGTGACAATCCCAATGGCTACCCAGAATAGCAAAGTGACCCTGGAGGTCCAGATTGCCGCAATAGTGAATGAGGTTGGACTGCTGTGTGATGACCAAAAGAAGCTGGTGACATGAATGAAGGAGAGAGAAACACAGCTCTGCGAGGTCCATCTGACTGTTAAAGATATAAATCAGAAATGCTCCAATATGAAGAATGTGAAGATGCTGGCTGGCCACTTGGAGGTTGCAGAGGGTAGGTCCCAATGACACAATGTGAGACTGTGGTGGTCTCAGAAGTGGCCAAGGGCCATAATGTTGAACTGTTCATGTAGGAATGGTTGGTGGAGACTGTACAGCAGGGTGTCCATAGATGTTTTTCAGTGCAGAAAGGGCCCACAGAATACCGGCACAGTCTCCAGTACCAGGGGTGAGCCCTCAGCCAATCATAATTCAACTGATGAACTTCAGAGACTGAGATATTCTACTGCAAGCGTCTTGGAAACATGGCCTATGGAGTATGGAAGGCCATGAGTTCAACATATACTCTGACTACACCAACTTGGTACAAAGCCAGAGAGGGGAGTTTGTGCTGATTAAAGGATTGCTGAGCCAGCTGGACTTGAAGTATGCACTTATCTTCACAGAGAAACAGCGGGTCATCAATGAGGAAAAAGCCCACTTTCTACTATCCGCACAGGAGACATGGATATGGCCTGAGCACCAGGGACTGTAGACGGGCCTGCTGTCCCCTTCACAGAGTGACACTGAATGGCGGACAAAGTCATCGAGGGGCAGGAATGGTAAGATACACAAACCCTCAACAAAGGAAAGCACAAATGAGAGCAGAGCAAGTGAAAACTACAGGAAATCAAGCACTGTGTGATGTACTCAACAACAACACATGACAAGCACTGGTTTCTGAGGAGAGAGTGGTCCTGAATGTACTGGGATGAGGCACATAGGAAGAAGAAGCAAAGGTCACCCCCAATGACAACAGAAGAAATTATATGGTATGATCTGCGGATGGTAAGGAATTGTTCTCTTGGTATGCATGCACAGGGAGGGATTCTCAAGGACCCCCAGGGGGCAACCAGAGTAGTAAGAACTACGGACATGCACTGAACATCCCAATCAATCAATCAGAGTATTGGTAGAGCGTGCTACTCACCTGTGAGGGTCTCAAGGTGCTTTGAGGGGGGGAGCTGCTACTACTCGAACAGCCAGGTCTTGAGCAGTCTCCTGAAGGTCAGTAGGTCCTTGGTCCTTGGTCTGCCGTAGGTGGATGGGGAAGGTGTTCCAGGTCTTGGCCATGAGGTAGGAGAAGGATCTGCCATCAGATGTTGTCCTGTGGATGCGTAGGATGGTGTGGAGGCGTGTTCAGCGGAGCGGAGCTGACGGTTTGGTGTGTCGAAGATGAGACGATTGTTGAGGTATGCTGGTCTGGCGTTGTTGAGTGCTTTATGGGCGTGGGTTAGGAGTTTGAATGTGATCCTTTTGTTGACAGAAAGCCACTGTAGGTTTCTCAGGTGGGCTGTGATGTGGCTGTGGTGAGGTACGTTGAGGAAGAAGCATGCAGAGGCGTTTTGCATCAGTTGCAGTCTTTTCTGGACAGCTGGTTCCTGTGTAGAGAGCATTGCCGTAGTCCGGTCTGCTGCTGACGAGAGCCTGGGTAACCGTCCTTCTGGTTTCGGTAGGGATCCACCTGTAGATTTTGCGGAGCATGCAAAGGGTGTTGAAGCAGGAGGATGAGATGACGTTGACTTGTTGGGTCATGGAGAGCGATGAGTCAAGGATGAAACCCAGTTTGGGGGCGTGGTTGGTGGGTGGTGGTGCGGCTCCTAGTGAGGGCGGCCACCAGGAGATGTCCCAAGCGGAGGGGGTGGGGCCGAGGATGAGGACCTCTGTCTTATCTGAGTTAAGTTTTAGTCAGCTGTTCTTCATCCAATTGGCTACGGCCTTCATTCCCTTGTGGAAGTTGGTTTTGGCTGTGGCGGGGTCCTTGGTGAGGGAGACGATGGCAGTGTGGGAGATGAAATGGGTACAAAACTGAAAGTCTGAGGCAAAAGGGACTCAGAGACATTAACTGTAACTTCTATAGAGTCTAGAGACTGTGCCCCTGCACAAGAAGCTCATAAAGTTGTAATGTTGTAACAGATTCGGGAATACATGTACTGCAAATTGGGGGCTGGTCAATTCTAGGATCTCAGTATAGTATGGGTAGATGGTGGGTAGTTTGCCAAAAAGTTCACAGCACACACAGACACCACGACACAGGACCAGGGACTAAATACAAACACACGGGCACAGGAGGGTTGTGAAGGAGGGCAGAGAAACAGACACCATGGCACAGAGGCAGGACCTGATTCTGTTGACATGCAACATCACTTGGCTAGGGAAAAATGTGAAGAGAATCCGGTTCTCTAAGGCGCTCACTAGATACAAAGCCAACATAGTCTTTCTCCAAAAATGCCAGCTAATTGACAGTCAACATAACATAACTGCCTGAGGGGAGCAACTAACACACATTTCACTTCCGGCTCCAGAGGCATAGTAATCCTAATTGAAAAATTGCTGACGCTCCATGTGTCCCATATAGGGACTGATAAAACTGGGAGCCTCATTTACAAGCCCTTTATGCCACCAGTGCATCATTTGTTTGATGCAGCGGCGGCGCTGGAGGTGCACTACACTGTTTCATATTTACCAACTGACACATTGGGCCCAATGGGTTAGTTTGTAAAGCCCTGCATCAGATTATACCTGCACCAGGTATAATGTATGCCGGGTAGGCATTCCCACAGGAAAAGGCACGCAGAACTGGAGTAGTGAAATTTACAACATTTCACTACGTCATTCTGCAAATTCACAACATCAAAATTTTACTGCCTGCTCAGAGCAGGCGTAAAACTGATGCAGGGCATTTTTCTACAGGAAACACCTTGCATTGCTAAAGTTGCGTCAGTTTAACAATGCTACGCCAGCAATGCATGAGTTTAGCGGCAACAGATATGTTAAAAATTTGGACTCATCTATAAAAACATGTGCCATTGAGCTCTGTATTGTAAATACAGCACATCCATGGCATCATTAGGGGATGTGTGGAGAGCACAAGAAACCTCACTCATCGATGATGATGGATCAGATTCTTGTAAATGAGGTCTTGGTGCTATACCTGGAAACATCGTTTACAACTATGCATTTAGAACAAAATGCATTTACAATGATGCCATTACTACGAATATGCCTTTACCATGCATGCCTTTACAACAAATTTAGTTCTGAAGGCATGAATTGTAAAGGTATATGCATGGTAAAGATTGTAAAGGTAAGTATTTTTTTTTAATGTGTAATAGCATGAATGATAAAGGTGTATGCATAGTAAAGGTTTTGCAGGTAAGTACAGGTAAGTATAAAGTGGTTTAAGTGGATATATATATATCACAGATATGTCTTTGCCAACCATGCATGCATGCGAGGCAAAGACATTTTCATGGTAAAAAAAACTTTTCAGTGCATTCGTTGTAGTGACGGATGCGTTTTATTTACCACGTTGTAAAGATGATTGTAGTAATTGCATTTGTTGTTCCATCATACAACCGCTACACCACGTTACTGGGTGAATGGAAGGGTGAGACCATAATTTTGACTAATGTATATGCTCCCCCAGGGCTTCAGAAGTAAGGATGTATCTTAACTGAAGCCCCAGCCCGGCCTTGGCAATACTTGATGGGATGTTTACTTGGTACTAAACACACACCTGGACAGGATGAGCACTAGTCAGGAAAGCAAGGTGACAGCGGGGAAACTGGATGGGTGTTACAGGCACTAGGATTGGGGACATCTGGAGGGTTGTCCATGGGCAAGAGAGGGGATACTTATTCTGTTCCAACATACACAACATGTTGTCTTGACTTGACAACCCTCATTCCATGAACAAAGCCACCTAGATTCTCCAAAGCCAGATACATGGCATAGGGAATCACAGAACATTCTTCTCTGCATATTACACTGACTACCAGTCGGATGCATTAACCCATGGAATGGACGACGGAGACCTGGTGCTGCACGAATAAAGGGGAGGTACAGAGAGTAGATAATTCCACAAAACATTATTTTCAAGAAAATAAGGAGACAGTGAAGAGAGTGATCACATTGTGGAAAGCCTGCAAAGCTGCAATTAGGTGGGTATTTATTCCATGCGAGGTAGGAGAACAGAGAAAAAGACTTAGCCACCTAGCCACCCTAAAACAGGACTTAGCACAGCTAGATAGTGGATACACTACCCCCCCTATAACCAAGGTGAAGCCCAGTGTCAATCTGAAATGAGAGGAATATTTCATGGTAGCTCGACATGAGGTCAAGACCACCTATCTTGTCAAGCGGAAACAAATCTATGGAGCTGGGGATGAAGCAGAAAAGCTTTTGAAGTTACTGGCTAGTAAGGAAAGGGAAGGAATGCATGTCAGAGAGTTCACACTAGAGATGGATGAGATGTGAGAGAGAGAAAGCAGATAGCTGAGCCATTCATAGGCTACATAACAATTTTTTATAAGGCAAGATCGATGGCCACTGATGAGGAAGTAAGGGATTTTGTAAGGGTCTGACAAGTGAGACACCTTAGCCTGACCAAGTATAGGAATTAGAAGTTGATGTTTCAGTGGTACAGGTGACGCCGGCCTTTGGCAAATGCAAAATGGGAAAGCTCCCAGTCTGAATGGGTTCCCCTTTAACTTCTTTCATAAAATGGCCAGAAAGATGGTGAGCCCACTGCATAACTTTACATAGAGGAATTCCAAGTTGGGGAACTGCCAGCAGACTTGCGAACAGTGATAGTCATTCTTATTCCCAAAGCCGGGAAACCTGAGATAGATGTGACTAGAACAGGACAATTTCCCCACTTAATGCAGATACCAAAGTTCTGGCGAAAGTACTAGCAAATAGGTTGCGTACGGTCATCACTAATTTGGTGCACCCTGATCAAAACAGGTTTATGCCATCTCACTTGACTAGCCTAAATCTGCGGCGGCTTTCCAATAAACTAGCCAAAGTAGGGAAGGCGAGGGAACCATGGGCCATTGCATCATTAGATGCCAACAAGGCCTTTGATTTGATGGAGTTGTTTAAGATTTTGGTAAAGATAGGGTATGGCCTTGGTACATCATGTGGATGAAACTGCTGTACAATGGGCCAAAAGCAAGAGTGAAGGTTAACAAGTGTATCTCCCAGGAGTTCAGCATTGAGAGGGGCACCAGGCAGGAGTACCCCCTATTGCTAATGCTCTTGGCACTGGCGGTGAAGCATTGGTGGAGTGGATGCAAGTAGATGACCAGATATGGGGATGGATAGGGGTAAAGGCTGGGAGGAGCAAAGATCGCTCTATGCTGATAATATCCAGCTGTATTTGATAAGAATGGACCAACTGTGAGATGTCTTCTGGATATATGGCAGATATTCTGGCTTTGCAATAAATTGGTAAAAGTCCCTGTTGTTTCCTATGGAGGGGTGGTTGCAAGTTGGGAGCTTGCCGCTGCCACTTAGGATAGGCCCTCACATGTTCAGATACCTGGGCATATGAGTCTCCAGGGAGGCTGAGTCCCACTACAAGATGAATTTGCTGCCAATGGTTGAGGGACTTGAGAGAGATGTGAAGCATTGCAACAAACTGCCAATATATATCCTAAGTAAAACGGCCTTGTTTAAAATGATTGCACTGCCCAAGCTACTTTACATTCTAAAGAACAGCCCATATAACAACCCGAATGCCTACTTTGACAAGGTTGATACGCTCGTGAAAATCTTTCGCTGGACAGGGAGCCACCCCGCATTGCAATGACATTCCGGCAATGCTTTAAAAAGGACAGTGGCAACATGCTTCAAAATATCAGGGATAACTATAAGGCACCCCATGTTAACGTGACTAACAATTGTGCCTACGCAGCCTGGGACCATCAAGCATTTCAGATGGGCAAATTGGGACTGGGCACATGGATCTATTTCCATGTACTGTATGGGGGGAAGACTGAGCCCTGTGGCTAAGGGAAAACAATTAGTGGAGCACTTGTATTATTGAATTCATAAGTTTAAACAGAATCAATTGTAATTTAACTGTTTATAGGGACAACGTATCCGTTTACAAAATGCTTTTAAACCAAAATAGAGAATGGGTATGTGTCAATTCAGTTCAGATACATCATTTATTAAACACAAAACATAAATCCATACCAAACTACAATAGTTATCGTACAATACAAAATAATAATAAAACATTTTTTAAAAATATTTTTACCCAAATCAATTGAATAATAGCAAGTTATAACCATAAAGGATTCAGCTAAAATCAATCTTCATAGAAGTTGACAATGTTCCACCAATAATTAAAGTTGACAGGATTCAGTCAATAATTAGAGTTGACAGAAATCAGCCTAAAGTTGACAGGAATCAGCCGACAAGTGTTTCGTCCTAACAGGACTTTCTCAAAGCTTCTCTTGAAATTAGTTGTAATCCATTATCTTCTATAATGTCACTGATAATCTTCTAATTACTTAGCACGTATGAGCACCCTTTGTCAACCATCTTAATCCAGAAAAATCATGATATCTGGAAACTTCCATCTCAGGCGTTGCCACTTTATTTCTTGGAAAAATATATAAATGGCCCCTGAGTATTTACCAGAATGGAGACCAAATCTCATGGACGCGTAATGTCCATTATCGCGCCAAGTGTGAGGCTGGCTACAGCATCAGTAAAGGCAACATGGCATAGATTGCATAGAGAGATGAGGTCGGACAAGAGGCTAACCCCTAGGATGCTACTATGGGAATGGACCAGATGGGGGCTACTGGTGGCAATGCAAGGTTTTTGTCAATGGGATTACATGGGCCTTTCCACACTGCCAGATGTCTGGGATGAACATGGCATTGTCCCATTTGAATATCTGAGAAAGGAATATTAGATGCCGACAACACACAGTAATTGCAATATGATCCCTTGAGTCATGCACTCCAAGGACGTATATGCAGAGAAGAGGAGACCCAAAAGGCTTCATCCTGGCGGGGACATTGCTGGGTAAACATGTTCGCAGAAGGTTCATCTCGTTGACCTATGGGACACTAATTAGGAATACACAGGGACCACTGACAAGACTGAAGGACAGATGGGAACAGGATCTGGAAGACCTGTATGAGGAGGACTGGCAAACAATGCTCAGCTTCCCTGAGGTACTGGCAATCAAGGTCAGCTATTGCCTTGTCCAATTAACAATCCTCCATAGAATGTACTGCATGAGAAAATTACTATATAAAATTGGGAAGGCAAGGAATGTGCTGTGCCTAAGGGGATGTGGGCTGGAAGGCACACTTATGTAAACAATGTGGCTCTGTCTAAAGGTGTGCTTCTTTTGGGAGGCGGTCACCAAATCTCTGGAGGACATAATTGGGATAGAAATAGAACTGCAGCCCAAGCCAGCATTGCTCAGAATGTGGGGGCCCACAGACCTGTAGTGCTATCAGAAAATACTGGTGAATATGAGGTGCATGGTGGCAAATAGGTATATTGCCCAGAGATGGGGTAGCAGGATTTCCCGTCAGTTTCTGGACTGGACGGCTGGTATGGAACACTATAACCTGTGGAAAGAAAGATTTATAAATGTAGATGCTGCCAGCAGAAGTTCAATCAAATTTGGGGAAGCCGGGGTCCAGACAGTATGCAAAAGGACTGGTTAGAGTTGGGGGTATGCCTGTCAGGATAGGGGTGTACCACAGGCACAATTCTCAGAATCAGAGGGTCAGGAGGATGCACACCTCAGTTGATGGGCTGGAAGAGAGTCATAAATGACACACCCAATGACAGGAACAACATAGATCTACTGGGTGGGTGAGGGTTAGGCAAGGTCCAACTGGTTTGATGTGTAGTTGTGTCAACAGAGTGTGGGCCGGAATATATTGATTGAGTCTATTGCATAGATAATTAGGATCCTTCTGATGAGAAGCATGAAATGCAACTACTAAGGCTTTGAGGGTGATTTATTTTATAATAGGAAGCCAATAAAGCACTTTCAGGTTGAAGTGAACCAACTGAACTTCAGACAAACCCCAAATCAGCCTATTAAACAGAAGGGGGTTTGGGCACACTGCCTCGCATCCCAGCTCCATTGAGCTAACAAGCTGACGAGCTTTGTAGATGCACCTGTGTGCCAGTGCTTGGTACTGTGACCTGTGAAGACTTTGCTAGCATTTTCAGCAACCCCATATGAAAGTTACTGCTCTCTACTGATGAAGGATGAAATCCAGAAACATATGCATGTCTAGAGATATGCAGCACTGTCTACACCAAAACTTTTAGAAAACTGCAGTTATTTTTGAAGTAAGAGCTAATTTTGTACCACATTGACCATAATGCATTGAGTGAACTGTGCTGGAATGTGAGACAGTGCGCTCCCAACCCTACCTTCCAAAATCAGCACAGCTCCTGAATTCTGCACAATTTTTAGCCAAAGAAGAAAATAGGCAGGAAGAGACGAAAAAGTGCATTGGCATATTCCAATCTTGATTTGACAGCTCTGTGCTCAATCGGGGACACATTCCAATGTCTTCTTTAATGCTCTTAAGATGGCAAAGCATGACCCGCCACAGCAGAGATGTGATGGCTGAAAGTAAAAGTATCAAATTTGACTCCTACATTTCTTGCCACTACCGTAGGAGGTGGGTTGGAGTCCACGTGCCTCCAGCCACTAGTCATTGGACCATGCATTGGCAGAGCACCAAAGAGTAAAACCTCCATCTTGGAAGCATTGTACTTCAAACAGTACCTGCTCTTCAAGTTAGCTTCCTCCAGGAAGCATTGATTAACCAAGTGGCTCACCCAATGACTGCTTCCCAAACAAATAGATAAGCTGGGTGTCACTGGTATATGAAATTACTTTATTTTCAAATGTTTCCACAATATGTGCCAAAGACATTTACATTAAACAGTGTGGAGCTCAACGAGGAGTCCTGGGGAATGCCATATTTCAATGCTTTAGGTGTACAAAAATGGGCTTCAAGTACATCTATTGCTCTCTATCCTTTGGGAATGATTGGATCCAACTAAGTGCTCTACCACCATTTCCCAGATCTGCTAGTCTGTTTGATAATATCTGGTGAGAGATAGTGTCAAAGGCCGCCAACAAATCTAACAGGATAAGGGCAGCCATCTGACCCTGATTTAGGCGGAATTTGTTCTGATCTGATACCTTCAATAAGGCTGTTTCTGTACTATGATTAGAGCCAACACCTTATTTTAATGAATGCAGTATATTATTTGCCACCACATATCTATTAAGTTGGAAATTTACAAATTTTTCCAGCACTTTAGCTGCTAGTGGAGATAATGAAATTGGACACAAAAAATCCAACTTAGTTGCATCAGCAGTTGTTTTTTTTCAGTAAAGGAATAACCACAGCCTTTTTCCAACCTCTGAGATCCACTGAGAGGCAAGTAAGAAATTAAAGACATGGCTAAGAATCAGCTTAATGAGTTCAATAATATGCAATAAAAAAACATTAGGGCAACAGTGGTCAAGCAGACAGTCTGATGCATGCTAAAGATTCTCTATCTGTGATTCATCGAATTAAATTTTGTTCAATTCTGGTGAATACCCCAAACTGGTACTTTGCCATGGGGGGGTCACTCACTGACCTCAGAGGTATTGCTTCAGAATAGCTTGTTGATTGGTCCATCACAACTAAAATGAAAATATTCCCTGAAGTAATTTGAGGGTCCAGTGGACCAACAATATCAATCCCTTGGGGTGTGGCCAGCCACCTAGCAAAATGGCTGCTTGCTAGCAACATCACCCGTCTCCTGGGTCAGGAGAGCTCAAGATCTGGAGGCTACTGGCCATGAGGATACTAAAACTCTCTTTATTCTGGCTTAAAATGGCTTTGCACCCTTGAAAAATGAGGCGGATCATGGTGGCACTGCTGAGCCACAGCCTCAAATGTGCAACTGATGGTGGCAGCTGTTACTAAAGGAGGAAGCTGAGGCTGGATGAGAGCTGTGATTGGCAGGGAAGTGCAGTAAAGCACCTCTGTGAAGTTTTATGTTGCTGCCAACCCAACGCTCAAAGCAGAAAGAGGCGACTGTGCTCCTGTGGAGTGGGTTGGGGCAAGACTCCCTTTTAGCCACTTTGGGCCCATGCAACTTGCAATCATGGATGTAGCCCAGCAGCACAAGAAATCAGCACCAACTGGCAGCTAACACTCTGCACACCTCAGTGGCACTCCCCAAACTGACTATTGTGCACACAAGAAGCGCTGGGGCCTTACTTTACCTGCATGATGGCCCAGAGGTAGTGCCCGTCTGCTCTCTGATGGCTCAGGGTGACACTACACGCTGGACTCAATGCTGCTGCATTTAACAGCACCCTGCCACGAGACCTCAAGAGAAGTCGGAGGCAGCCCCATGAGGTGGTCTGCCTGTACCGGATCCACGCAAGAACCGTAGGGTCCCACAAGGGGGACTGAATCCAAAGCATCCATTCAGGTCACATTGTGGGGCCTACAGCTTGTTCTCGCTGCAAAGGGGGTGGAATTCTCCAACATCATCCACCCCTAAGACACTTCCTACTCCCTGGCATCATCTGTGGGTGCTGGAAATACACAACCTCAATGTGAGACCCTGACATCTGAAATGCCACTTTCCACTCCACCGTCTTCACAGAGGCACACCACTCGATAGACAATATTAAGGCAAGATCTCCTATATAACCGGTTCTGGAAATCTGAAAGTGACACGCTTTCGCCCATACTGTGTCCATCTTAAGGGTCACTGCCTTTCAAAAGCCCTGCCAGGTGGGGAGGACGATTAGCGTTGCAACAGCACGCTGTCTCCTCTGAGGTCTTCAGAATCTTCAAGCGGTGGGAAAACCAACAGGCCATGGGGTGGGTCCTCGGAAGATTCTACCCCCTGGCATGCGGCGGTGACTACCACTACAACTTCCCCTTTCTCGCCCCTCCTATACTTCACCACTGAGAGACATAGAGCCAGGCCCCATGAAGATGACCAGGGTATGAGGCACTCATAGCGCACACGAAACTGAACTGGACAAGTACATGCATCTCAGAGACCCAGCCTTCATGTCCGTGACTAAGGACCTGCATTCCTGTATGGACACTTCATCCCCGGATGGTGAGACGCTCACACTCAAGGAAATTATGGTGTCAATCCAGGGTGCTCATAGCTCCTTGGGTTACAAAATTGAAACTGTCTCTGTGGAGGTTACACTGGTGATAGCAGACATCTGCAATATGAGTGCTTGGATGAAAGACGCAGAAGACTCACTAGCCACCCTTAAGACTGAGACTGCAACTTTGAGAAACAAGTCAAAGAGCTATGTGCAACCACTGAAGTCCTAGATGTGAGGATGGAAGATTTCAAAGGCTCCTCAAGACAAAACAAATAATTGGGGTCTCGGAACAATCAGAAGGTCCTCATTGGCGGAAGACCTCATACGTAAGTTGCTGCAACCCCATGGCTTCTCTACCTATTTTTTAATTGCGTGGGCCTACTGTATCCCCAGTACCCAGCCAATGCAAAGGGGTGCCACCTTGCCCGATCCTGGATCGCATTTTCAACTAACAAGACTGCGATGCCATATTACAAACAGCTTACAGTGCCCCAGGCGTTAACTTTTGAAAATGCCCCTATCACTTTTTCCCAGACTTTATGCTCAAATCCAAACACTCTGCCACAGTTCAGTTGAGTTCAAAAGGGTCCTGTGGGAGTGGAAGATAAAATACTCCATGATATTTCCAGCAAAGCTGCAAGTGGTGGCAGATGGCAAAACCTGGTACTTTGGGACTCCAGATGCTGCTTGGGAATGGCAGGACTGCTGAAGGATAGTTGATGGAACTAGGCCCCATTGTCAACCTGAACAATAGTAATGTGAAAACAGCTCCTTGGACTGAAATCAGGAATCAGAAGCTCAACAACAACAGCAAAGTTCACCCCAGAACCAGACGACTTGATCAGCAACCTCGTGAAGGCCAACTGTTTTTGGCGAAATGGCTGTTGATGCTCTATGATATGAATGCTATGCATGAACTGGAACTCTTCCTCTGATCTTAGAACTGGCTGTAATTGCAGGCAGAGGCAAGATTAATCTGTATGCAGAAGCATGACTTTGGTAACAAATGTTCTTTTTTTTAACCCTGGGGGGTTGGATGAGGTGTTCTCGTCATTGGCCACAGCCACCTCAAGTTTGTATAGTGTTTTGGGGTGACAGGCATTCTTCAACATTTGGTGGCAGCAGGCCGTTCAAGGTCCGCTATTCAGGGAGCCAGGGGGACTTGTTTTGGGATTTAGTATGTTTCTATTGTGTTTTTGTTACAACAGTATTTTTGCAGCACACTGTCACTAATTCTGATCACTCAACACAGATTCCCTTCTTGACCTCTAGTCCAGCCCATTGTGAGACAGGAGTGCAACATGGTAGTTGCCTCAGCCATTAAATTATTATCCTGGAACGTCAACAGTCTGGGAGACAAACTTAAAAGAGGGTCAGCAATGCAAAACATTAAACGCCACTCCTCTGATATCATTCTCCTCCAGAAAACTGATTTCAAAGGAAATACCTACAGTGTGCTGGATGGGTGAGGGTACAAAATGGTTGCCCACATGGGTTATACTACTGGTTCTAGAGGGGTGGTGCTCGTCGTGAGAAAGACGTTCACACACACCATGCAACACATTTGGCCTGACACACATGGGAAGTATGTGGCCCTTTCTGGAATATGAAATGGTCAAATGATTAAACTCACTTCCGTCTACATTCCTCCGTGACTACACAATACCACATTCCCTGACTTGAGTGCTCTCCTACTCCCCTTTCCAGACGGTGAACTGCTGATGGCAGGAGGCTTCAACATGGCACTCTGTGACAGGAGTCACCACTAGCCCCCTAGGCAGACCAGTCCCTCTTATCGTCCACTGGCTGATTTCCTGTCAGCTCTTGGGCGAATGGACACAAGGTACATCCATAATCTGTCAGAACGAAACTACACGTCCCATTCCTGGGCACAGGGTAGTCTTTTCCTCAATGACAATATCTTCACCTTAGCCCACCAGCTCCTCCATTTCTGGGAGATCTACCCTGGTACCTATACATACCCCAAATTAAAGGTGGCATCAGGGAGGACACAAAGGACTATTTTCCCAAAAACGAGTCCTCCGTGGACTCCGCACTGACCCTTTGGGAGGCCTGTAAAGCAGTTATCAAGGGACAAGGCCTTTTATTGACTCTGGAACACAAAAGAGAAAAGAGGGCCAAATTAGAGACTCTCCAGCAAGAGATCCGCAAAATGAAATCCAAACTCAAAGACCAAGAACAAGCAGACACCAAACACAATTTAAACCTAAAGCAAAAGGAATATAGGCTCTCATTACAACCCTGGCGGACGGTGTTAAAGCGGCGGTAAGACCGCCAACAGGCCGGCGGTAAAAAATTTGCAATTACGACCGTGGTGGAAAGCGCCAACAAAGACAGCCACTTTAACACTCAGACCGCCACGGCAGTACAAACAAACAGCGCAGCGGTCACCGGCAACAGACAGGCGGGAGACAATGTACCGCCCACACTATTATGACAGGCCAATTCGCCACTTTTTCCGGGGTGGATTCAACGCAGATAAAAACACGGCGGAAACAGGAATTTCGAAGGGAAAACGCTCACCTCATCACACTCCATGAGGAACGAGGACACCATGGACCCGGAACTCCAAATTCTACCTGCGGTAGTCTTCCTGCTCCTGTACCAGGAGCACGAACGCCAGCTGCGAAGACCACAGTGAGTACTGCATCTACGACACAGTGGAGGGGGGAGGGAAAAAACAGACACACACACACGCAACACCCCCAACCCCACCTTCACCCACGACAACACACACACTAATACAGCATGATACATTACAGTTACACCCCCCAAGCCCCCCGGAAGAATCCAAAGACAAAAGGAAATTATTGTAACCATTGTAATCTATTAAAATACAGTACTCCAAAATATATATACACTATAAACAAATATATACACCAATAATACAAGTCCAGGTATTGCACCATTTATAGTCTGTGGACCACTGGGCCCAAAATGCATGGGCGAGGCCCACACTCGATACCAGATCAAAACAGAGAGAACACTGCAGGGGCATCAGATAGAAATACAACAGGTACCTCACGGGAAAGGGAAGGTGGGGCACCTCAGCCTGATGAGTGCACGACGCCAGATCCACGAGGGGGCTCAATGCCCACTGTTCAATCCTGGGGAGTGCAAAGCCACAGTCTCTCAAGTCTCTACAGTGGGTGGTTTGCCCACTGTTCAATCCTGGGGAGTGCAAAGCCACAGTCTCTCAAGTCTCTACAGTGGGTGGGTTGCCCACTGCTTAATCCTGGGGAGTGCAAAGCCACAGTCTCTCAAGTCTCTACAGTGGGTGGGTTGCCCACTGTTCAATCCTGGGGAGTGCAAAGCCACAGTCTCTCAAGTGGATAACAGTCTCCACTGGTTCTGGAGGGGGACTGGTGCCCAGAGTGCTTCATCCTGTGAAGGACAGAGGTAGTGGATGGATCTCTCCACTGGTTCTGGAGGGGCACTGGTGCCCAGAGTGCTTCATCCTGTGAAGGACAGAGGTAGTGGATGGATCTCTCCATTGGTTCTGGAGGGGGACTGGTGCCCAGAGTGCTTCATCCTGTGAAGAACAGAGGTAGTGGATGGATCTCTCCACTGGTTCTGGAGGGGGACTGGTGCCCAGAGTGCTTGATGGATCTCTCCACTGGTTCTGGAGGGGGACTGGTGCCCAGAGTGCTTCATCCTGTGAAGGACAGAGGTAGTGGATGGATCTCTCCACTGGTTCTGGAGGGGGACTGGTGCCCAAAGTGCATCACTCACCCCGTGACGGACCCAGTTGCGTCAGTGCCCCTGCTGCTCATGGGCTAGCGGTGCTTAAGTTGGTGGTGCCCTGTTCAGCTGTGCTTGAGTTGGCGGTGCCCTGTTCAGCGGTGCTTGAGTTGGCGGTGCCCTGTTCAGCGGTGCTTGAGTTGGCGGTGCCCTGTTCAGCGGTGCTTGAGTTGGCGGTGCCCTGTTCAGCGGTGCTTGATTTGGCGGTGCCTGTTCAGCGGTGCTTGAGTTGGCGGCGCCCTGTTCAGCGGTGCTTGAGTTGGCGGTGCCCTATTCAGTGGTGATGGATTTGGCGGTGCCCTGTTCAGCAGTGCTTGTGCTGGTGGTCCTTCATGGCCCAGAGGGGCTTGAGTTGGCGGTGCCCTGTTCAGCAGGGCTTGTGCTGGCGGTCCTTCATGGCCCAGCGGGTCTTGTGCTGGCAGTCCTTCATGGCCCAGCGGGGCTTGAGTTGGCGGTGCCCTGTTCAGCGTGGCTTATGCTGGCGGTCCTTCATGGCCCCGCGGGGATTGTGCTGGCAGTGGCCTCCTGGGCAGCTGGGCTTGTGCTGGCGGGGCCCTCCTGGGCAGCTGGGCTGGGGCTGGCAGTGGCCTCCTGGGCAGCTGAGCTTGTGCTGGCGGGGCCCTCCTGGGCAGCTGGGCTTGTGCTGGCGGACCCTCCTGGGCAGCTGGGCTAGGGCAGGTGGGGCCCTCCTGGGCAGCTGGGCTGGGTGTGGCGGGGCCCTCCTGGGCAGCTGGGCTGGGGCTGGCGGGGCCCTCCTGGGCAGTTGGGATGGGGCTGGCAGTGGCCTCCTGGGCAGCTGGGATGGGGCTGGCAGTGGCCTCCTGGGCAGCTGGAATGGGGCTGGCGGTGGCCTCCTGGGCAGTAGGGATGATGGCGGTCTTCTCCGCCGTGCTGCTCTTCCCAGACTTGTCGGGTTTCTTGTGGCCCTTCCCCACCTTGGGAGGTGTAACAGCTGACTCCACACTCCCATGGGACCCCTGAGAGCAGCATTGGTGGCTGGAGTCTTCCCCCTCTCCCGCCGGGCACTGGCCAACTTCTGCTGCTTCGGAGTGGAGAAAGAGGTGGTGGTAGTAGAAGGTGTACATTTGGTGACTTTGGGTGCAGGTGCATGCGCTGGAGGCTGTTGTGAGGTGGATGGCTGTTGGGTGGGTGTGTGCCTGCGTTTGTGTATCTTGGGAGGGGGCGTCACAGACACACTGGGAGAGGACACAGGGGACATGTGAATGGTAGTGGGGGTGGTGACTGCACGCGAGTGGGCTGTGCTGGTGGGCGTGCTGGTGAGGGACGTAGTGGCTGTAGAGGTAGTGCATGCAGGTGTGTGTGTAGATGAGACTGGGAGGGAGGAGGGAGACGACGAGGAGGGGGACACAGTGGAGGCAGTGGATGTTGGTGTGTCTGCATGTGTGTGATACTTGCATGAGTGCCTGTGGGATGTGTGGTGCTTATGTTTGCCTGAGCTTACCTTGTGTGGTGAGGTGTGTGTAGGCTGGTCTGATGGTGTGCTTGGGATAGGCAGAGGTACAGGGGATTGGGTCTGGGTGGAGGAAGTTGGAGGGGGGAGGCTAGACACAGGGACAATGGCTGCCATCAGTGCTGAGCCCAGAGTTTGAAAAGCTTGGTGAAGGGCCGCCTGACCAGAATGAATGCCCTCCAGGAATGCATTAGTTTGTTGCAACTGCCTTTCTACACCCTGGATGGCATTCAAAATGGTAGACTGCCCAACAGTGAGAGATCTGAGGAGGTCAATGGCCTCCTCACTGAGGGCAGCAGGGGTGACTGGGGCAGGGCCTGAGGTGCCTGGGGCGAAGGTGATGTCCACCCTCCTGGGTGAGCAGGCACGGGGAGAAGGCTGAGGGGCTACTGGGAGGGCGGTGCTGGTAGGGGGGGTGGCTGCTGTACCTGTAGATGCGGGGGTACAGATGTTGCTGCCACCACAAGGGAGCTCCCATCAAAGGACGAGTACGTGTCGCTGGTCTCAGCTCCTGTCCCTGCCGTGGAGCTCCCCTGGCCCTCCGTCCCACTGGTGAATTCAGAGTCCATAGTGTGGCCCTCCATGGCCATGTGGGATGCAGCTCCCTTGTGCTCCGGTGCCACTGCTCCTCCGCCTGATGATGCTAATGCACAGAAGAAGAGGTAGACCACAAAAAGGGGGGGGGGACAGAAAAAAGACATGTTGAGTGCATGGAGTACCGCTACCGTTGGCAGACAAGACAGACACAGAAGCTCCCTGCACTACGCCGCGCTCTTGGGCTCTGCAGCGCAATTCCTGGGAAATGGCCTACAAGGCTATGGACGACATCTGCACACATAGATGACACAGGGGCATGAATAGCTGTACTTGGCACTCTACAGAGGTGGGGTGGGGGGCCACAGGGCCGTGCCTTACGGAGGGGCCTAGCCTACGGAACTCACCCTGGCCTAGGGAAACCCAGAGCCCTCCTCCCCCACCCAGACACCTCTACTGCGCGCACAGTCAGCTGAGTGAGAGTGTACTCACCCCCTTGTGTCTGCTGTGATGCCCTGAAGCGCCCATCCAACTCCATGGTAGGCCACCGCCAGGATCCTGAACATCAGGTGGTTCATAGGTCGACGGGCACCCCTCCCACGTTGTGAGGCCATACCCATCTGAGCCTCCGCCGTCTTCTTGCTCCTGCGGCGAATGTCCTCCCATCTTTTCCGGCAGTGGGTGCTCCGTCTGTGGTAGACCCCCAGGGTCCGGACGTCCTTGGCGATGGCATGCCAAATATCTTTCTTCTGGTGGGCGCTGACCTACATGAAATGTACAGGGGAAGAAGAGAAGTCATTACCAACTGCACCGTCAAAGTGATTGGCCCCCATCCCTACCCTTACCATGTGGTACATGCACCCACCGTCTTTCATGCAGGCAGCACTCTGCCCCCTTCCTTCTTACATCCAGCCCTCTCCACACAGGCATAGCCCATACAACATGCTCCCTGTGTACTCACCTGTTTGTCTGGAGGACCGTAGAGTAGCGTGTACTGGGGGAGGATCCCGTCAACAAGCTTCTCCAACTCCTCCGATGTGAAGGCAGGGGCCCTTTCCCCAGACACACGAGCCATTGTCTCTTCCAGACTGAGGTCACAGCAGCACTTGCAGTGTAGGTCCTCTCCTGTCGAAGATCAGGTATCGAGTGATTGAACAGATAGAAAATGGCGGTCACGTCCGCGGCGGTGCGTACGATCACCGCCGGCGTACATCGCCATTGGCTCCTGGGACCCACAGGGTCCAATGTTAACCAATGCAGCATTGCGCCGCGGTCTCCGACCGCCTACCGCGACGATGTACAACGCCAGCGCAGTTACCTCACATCCCATTGTCCCACTTTAGAGGTCAGGCAGCCACCATTTCAGGGGCCCACATGGCCTCATTTTATACGCGTCACACATACCTAGGCCTAGTCTCAACACACATACAGGCCAACTTTTGTGTGTGATTGGTGTTCTGTGTAAACTGTGGGTACGTACCTCTGAGTTGTTTGACTCTGTGCTCGCTGTTGTCCTTCATATGCACCGTCCGCTGGGACATGTGAGGAAATGGCGGCATCCTTAGGTGTACCGACCGTTGGTGGACCTGTCGACAATGGAGGAGCGACATTGGATAATCACCTACATGTTTGACCGTGCCACAATCCAGGAACTGTATACCCAGTTGGAGCCAGACCTGATGTCAGCAATCCGCCATCCCACAGGAATCCCCCCCCTAAAGTGCAAGTGCTGTCAGTGATTCATTTCCTTGCAAGTGGGTCTTTTCAAACAACTGTGGCCATGGCATCAGGGATGTCCCAGCCTATGTTTTCCAACGTATTGTCCAGAGTGTTGTCTGCCCTTCTGAAACAAATGCTGAGCTACATCGTTTTCCCTCAGGTGGAGATTTTGCCTACAGTGAAAGGTGATTTCTATGCCCTGGGACATTTTCCCAACATCATAGGTGCCATTGATGGGACCCATGTGGCTTTGGTCCCCCCCCACAGGAGTGAACAGGTGTACAGAAACTGGAAGAGTTATCATTCGATGAATGTACAGATGGTATGTTTGGCAGACCAGTACATCTCCCATGTGAATGCCATGTTCCCTGGCTCAGTGCATGACGCCTACATCCTGCGGAATAGCAGCATCCCTTATGTGATGGGTCAACTCCAGAGGCACCGTGTGTGGCTATTAGGTGAGCCCCTGGAAGCAACACAGTAGGAATGGTTGTCTGGGGTTATCCCTCCAGGTTAGTGTGTGTCTAACAGTTGTCCCTCGCCATTTGCAGGTGACTCTCGTTACCCCAGCCTGTCATGGCTACTGACCCCAGTGAGGAATCCCAGGGCAGAGGAACGCTACAATGAGGCCCATGGGCGAACTAGGAGGGTGATCGAGCGGACCTTTGGCCTCCTGAAGGCCAAGTTCAGGTGGCTGCATATGACAGGTGGATCCCTATTCTACTCACCCAAGAAGGTGTGCCAGATCATCGTGGCCTGTTGTATGCTTCACAACTTGGCTTTGCGACGCCAGGTGCCTTTTCTGCAGGAGGATGGTCCAGATGGTGGTGTTGTGGCAGCTGTGGAGCCTGTGGACAGTGATGAGGATGAAGCAGAGGAAGAAGACATGCAGAACAGGGACTCAGTGATCCAGAAATATTTCCAGTGAAACACAGGTGAGAATACATTCCTGCCTACTACATGTACTTTTACACTACTACCTCTATCCTGTCTATCGTTTTCACCCAGTGTATGGTCACTGAGTTGTCACTTTCCCTTACGGTTTCACAGATGTGGGTCCCAACGCGTGTCATCTGCTTACATTCCTCATGGACAAGAGCTGTGTGACATAGGTATGTTGACATTACTATTTCAAGAACATTTTGTTACTGTAATTGCAAATACACTATTTCGAAATCACAGACAGACTCCAGATAATTTTGTGCTTTAGGTGTGTTTATTTAAATGCAAATTATTGGAGGGGGAAGTTAAATGGTGAGGGGTGATGGCGGAGGAGTGTCCAGTCTATTAGTCTCACAGGTGCATTGCCCATATGGGCATTGGAAGTGGAGCTGGGGCAGGTTAAGGATGGACATGGTGACAAAGTGGGACAGTGGGATGACAATCAGGGTGCTCTCATTTCTTGGCGGGGGTCTTGGCATCGTTCTCTGTCTTGTTCCTGGATTTCAGAGACCGTTTGCGAGGTGGTTCTCCCTCTGCAGGGGGTGGGGTGCTGGTGTGGTGGTCCTGTGGCAGGGCGTCCTGTCCACTAGCGCCGGCGGAGGTGGTGGGCAGTTCATCATCCAGGCTAGTGTCAGGGGCCCCTTGTAGTGCCCCAGTGTCCCTCCTGGTGTTGAGTACTTCCTTCAGCACCCCTACGATGGTGCCCAGGGTGGAGCTGATGGTTCTGAGTTCCTCCCTGAAGCCCATATACTGTTCTTCCTGCATGCGCTGGGTCTCCTGAAACTTGGCCAGTACCGTTGCCATCATCTCCTGGGAGTGGTGGTATGCTCCCATGATGGAGGAGGGGGCCTCGTGGAGAGTGGGTTCCTTTGGCCTGTCCGCCCCCTGTCGCACAGCAGCCCTCCCAGTTCCCCTGTGTTCCTGGGCCTCCGTCCCCTGGACCGTGTGCCCACTGCCACTGCCCCCAGGTCCCTTTTGTTGTTGGGGTGGTGGGTTATCCTGGGTTCCCTGTAGTGGTGGACACACAGCTGATTGACGTGCCCTGGGGACGGAGGTTATGGCCCGCTGGGTGGGTGCTGTGCTGGTGTTTCCAGAGGGGGGAAGGTCTGTGGTGGCCTGTGCCTGTGTGAGGGGAACCGACTGTCCCGAGGCCCCCGATGGGCCGGGCTGGTCATCTAGATCCAGTTGGACAAAGGTGCTGTCATCACTGTGGGCCTCTTTTGTGGGTGGAGTGGACATGTGTGTTGGCGCTTTCTGCACGGTGGTAATTGGCTTTTACCGCCAATGTTGTAATGACCCCCATAGTGATGCCGCATTGGACGCTGACAGGACTAGCCATCGAGCAACTCAGTACCGCCTCTATGAAGTAGGGACCCGAGATGGAAAGCTCCTGGCTTGGCTAGACAATCCAGAAAGGGCAAATCGATGAGTGCTGGAAACACAAACTGACAGAGGTGAGTGATAGACAGGGAGTTGTGAATGCCTTTGCTGTTGATTACACCAACTTATACTCCCCAGCCAATACCACTATGGTGAAAGAATCTTGTGAACTTTTAGCAGACATATAACTCCCAAAGCTTTTACACTCAGATAGGAAGCTCCTTTAAGAGGAACTAGCCAAAGTGGAAATTCTGCAGACAATCCATGACCTAAACTCTGTCAAAGCAGTAGGCCCCAATGGTGCGCCAATTAAATTCTACAAGCTTACGGTCCCTAAACATGACCCCTTCCTACTGCAACTGTTCAAGAAAAGTTGTGATTTGGGCTCCCTTCCTAGGTATCAAAGGTTAACCATTATTGTGGTCATACACAAAGATGGTAAACCACTAGAAGAGTGCACCTCATATAGGCCAAAATCACTGTTTAACACCAAAATCAAAATATTGGCAAAGGTATTGGCCTCCCAATTAATCAAAGTAATCACAACCGTTATCCATCCTGGGGTAATGCAGGGGTGGAGCACCTCTCTCAAACTCTGGCATTTTCATGGCATTTTGGGTCAACTCGACGGGCTGCACGAAGACACCTTTGTGCTCTTGCTTGAAGTTAGAATGGCATTTGACACTATTGAGTGGCCATAATTGCTTGAAGCACTGGCCAAAATAGGTTTTGGACCATTCTTCATAGCCTTGATAAAGCTTCTTTACACCGATCCCGTGGCACAAGTGACTGTCAATGGAGGAATTTCCCAGATATTCCAGCTGCAACGTGGTATCAAACAGATCTGTCCCCTTTTGTCGTTTATTTTCGCTCTCATCCTAGAACTGCTGGCAGCTTTGATTAAGCGAGACTCCTTGTCAGAGGTCTGCAATGGACCCACAATTGGGAAGACAAAATATCAATTTATGCGGATGACAGTCTGCTATACATTTTGGACCCTGTCTTAACGCTTGACAGAATTATGCAAATACTAACCCAGTTTAGCCAGCACCTCAGTAATACTTTCAACTGGAGAAAATCCCTGATCTACACCCTCCACTGGCAAATACCACAATTACTCTGTAACTGTAAGACAAGAATCATCACGGATGGGTCCGATACCTAGGGACATTTTTTAAAATAATAAACTATTACGACCTCTGGTGTGTCTTAGGCATGATTTCCAACACTGGAGGTCCCTATTCCTCTCACTGCTCGGCAGGGCCATACTCTTTATAATGATGGCATTGTCCTGTTTTCTTTATTCCCTGCACAATACACCCTGTCCAGTTTCTGTGTCCTATTTTAAAGCAATCAAAAGTGAAACCCGTACACTGCTCTGGCATGATGGCCCACACATACAAGCATTGAAAAACTGATGAAGGGATGGTATGATGGCAGAATTGCCTGCTCGATATACAAAAATAGTATTGGTCGGCACAACTTACCATCATTAACCACTGGTATCACTTCCCAGCAGAAGAACATGTGTTTCACATGGATAAGCAACTCATGCAATTAGGGGGCTACTTAAGGGCCATCTATGGTGGAGTGCAACACACAGCCTTTAAGGGTCCAACTGCAGTCACACTTAGCCTCTGGCACACAGCACTCCACACACTTGCATGGAGGAACAGGATAACTCAAGCCACTTCACTTTGGGATCAAGTGAAACTAGGTACATTAGGGACACAGCCCGGTTTTGATAAATGGGACCTCATTGGTCTATCCATTGAGGGAGGTCTCTGGCCACAAGGAGTAGTCATCCCCTTCAGTGAACTGCAACACGGGTACCAACTAGCATCCACTGAAACTCATCACTACTTGCAGACACGCCACACACTACAGGTGACACTGCCAAAATGAGTGGTACTCCTTGACTCCTCGCCATTGGAGGACACATTATTAGCCAATCACATGCCCATAGTGCAATCTCCCTCATGTACTAAAAAAATTAATCAACAACTCAGCAGAAACCCAAAAACATCTCCAACAACAAAGTGGCCACGACCTGGAGGATCTCAAGGATGATGAGTGGCCTGAAAGCATGCTCTACGGTGGTGGGCATAAGGTTGAGGTTCCGCATAATGCAATGAAAAATTCTGCATAGATCCTACTACGCATGCACCATCATGGTGAAAAAAGACAGGGCTACAGATGCACAATGTTGAATGTGAACATTCTTCCACAATATATGGCGCTGCCCTGAGGTGCAACAATACTGGGAATCTGTGGTTACTTGTATGAATAACGTTTGTGGGAGTAACATGGGCACCTCTGCAAAACTTTGTTTCTTAAATGTCTGGGATGCAACAGATCTCATTGAGCAAATATGAATGACTCAGAGACTGGCGGTAGCCAAATTAAGGATTGCACATTTATGGGTGGTGAAGCAAGCACTACAACTGGGAGACTGGAAACAAGAAATGGATTGGTGCATGCTGGCTGAGAAAGTGATGTATTCAGGCTGTGGCTGTCCTAAAAAATGGCTATAATATGGAGAAAATGGAATGACTATAGAGGTAATCCCTGCAACCCCTCCCCCCTTCACTGGTACTGGTCCTGAGGTATTGATTGCTAATCACTTTGAATCATATATCATTGAGAGCAATGTGATGGGGAGGGGAAGAGAACACAGAGACTATTTGTGATTGAGATGACAATTGCTCTAACTGACAATGCCAATGTACAAAAGTGTGTCTCATTTCCTTGTCTTTATGTTTTTCTTGTCACGTTTCCAATAAAAACATGTATAAAAACAATAAAAACAATGTCAATCCCACCCTCTCAAAAGGTGCTCAGACCAGAAGTAGAGGATTTAAAGGAGCCTTTGGTTGAACTCCTATCTTGCTGCTACTTGACAGGTGGTGCAGAAGTGATAGAACATCTTCACCTCCTTGGCTATTTTGGGCCAATAAAAGGGGTTTTGGTCTGTTCAGCGATGTCCAGCTAAGGTAATGTCATGAGTTAAGTTTATGAGGAAGGCCCTAAACTATTAGGGGATCACCAATCTTGTGAATACCCAGGTTTTAGGTCCCTAATCTCACTGAATAGGACACCTGCCTCTGAGTAAGTCTTGTGGGTTCCACTGGCTCCCACTGTGCATGGTATTCAGCCTGGCACTGAAGGCCCTTAAGAGTTGGGCATGTTTTCTGCCCTTGCTTTCCCTTTAGGATGGGGATCCTCATCCTGGGACTCAGGCTTCCTCTGGACAGTGGGCACATTTCAGGCTGGTTTCGCACACCTCTTGCCTTCATTCTTGGATGTGGGAGCCTGAATCATTGTAGAAGATTTCAGGGTCCCCTCACTTCCCTGATGTGCTGTCAGGGCCTGTGTAGCCACACACTCACTCACTGTGGGAGACCCAGCATCTCTGTGTGGGTCTTCCTTTCAATCTCAGACTAAGCAAAGGCTTCTAAATTATTTCCCAACAGACAGTCCACTGGAATTGCAGGGTTCTCAGCTACCTTCTTCAGCCAAGTAACCACTGCCCACTCAAAGCTGACGACTGCCATGAGATGGAACTTGACCTCAATGTCAGTGTTGACCAATTTATGGAGGAGATCTGGGAAAATGTGTTCTGGGGAAACCAGCCTATCCTCCAGAGAGGTCAAGCTGCTTCCTGTATCTCTCAGAGCTTCTACTTTAGTCCCTGTTAGACCTGGCATCCTTGGCATGGTTTCCCCTAAATTTTCCTTTGGATCGCCTGTTTTTCTGACTTGATTTTTACTGGCTTTACGATTCTGGGCTGCTTACAAGTGCTAAAGTGCAGATGTTATGTACTCCAAACATGGTAACATTGGCTTCTCCACAGTTGGCACGTTTAATGTACTTGTATGTTCCTAGTAAAGTGCACTGTATATGCCCAGATACTATAAATGACATCCTACTAGTGGGCCTGCAGCACTGATTGTGCCACCCACAACAGTAGCCTTTCCTACATGTTTCAGGCCTACTACTGCCGAGCCTGTATGTGCAGTTTTAAATTGGCATGTCGACCTGGCAAATGCAACCACTTGCTAGGCCCAAACCTTCCTTTTTATTACATATCTGTCACCCCTAAAGTAGGCCTTGGTTAGCCCCAAGGGCAGGGTGCAGTGTATTTAAAAAGTTGGACATGCACTTTTGAGTTTAACATGCAAAACTGTTAAATTTGTTTTTCACGATTGCAGGGCCTCTCTCTTACATAGATTAACATTGGGGTTACCTTGAAACATCCTTTAAGAGTAACGTTCAATTGGGAAAAGAAAGAAATATGGAGTTTAGTGTCTCTGGACTCACAATTTAATATCACAAGTCAGATTTTAAATGGTAAGACTGAAAAATACCACTTTTAGAAAGTTTGCATTTTCTTACTTTAACCGTTATGTGCCTCTGCCTGTCACTGCATACACGTCTGGGGTGTATGACAACTGAGGTTTGTGCATTCCCCCTAGGCAGTCACACACAGGGGAGTTTGGATGTCACATTTGCATCCTACTGGCCCATCACCAGACTGATGAGTCTTTCTGGGTTAGATGGATGGGAGGAGCTGACACACCTGAATAGGGCTGGGCATCTCCTCACAAAAAGGGCCGCATACTCTCCTGCATATTGTCTGGACCCACAGAAGGAAGGGCAGGGACCTTGTAATCTTCAAAGTCCTGTTTGAAGTCTCTCCCACTTCATAGCCACATTTGGGTATAATTACTGGACCCCAAACCCCACCAAATCAGAACTGTTTTGGAACCAAGAACTTCTGCCAGGAAGAAGAACTGCTGTGCTGCCAAGAGGGACTGCCAATCTGCAACTGCATTGCTGTATTGGCCTATTGAGCGCTGTGTGCTGTGTTGTAGGAGGGACTTCCACTTTGCTACTTGCTTTTCCATTTTGGACTGATGTCTGCTGCTTCTTGCCTGCAATGTGAAGGACGGGATTTATTCTCTACATCCTTGAACTTAAGATTCTACAAGGGCTTGTTGACTTCTCCCCTGTTCACCTTCATTCTCAGGGACATCAAAGACTGCCTGCAATCCTCCTGATGCTTCTGGATGCTGCCATGTGTGAGTCTTACCCTTGTCTGAGATGCCACCCTCCAGTCCAGGGCCTCAGAAGTATTTGAAGCTCTTTTAATCCTGACGTCGACGCAGCTGTAACTTTGCGGCAACCGGAGCATCAACCTCTTGATGCCAACTCAACGGCTGCTCAATGACATAGCCTCAATGCCCAGCGCAGCTGGACACTGATGGGCATCAGGTTCACGATCTGCTTGGCTCTGTGTGGCTCGACATTGATGCATTCCCATTCACTTCAATGGGTTTGATGATGATGTGGGACTCCCTTGCATGGCTTGACTGCGACGCAGTGGACTCTAGACATCAACAAAAGCTCCATTGAAGGTCCTGTTTTAGCTAAACCTGTATGGGCCATATAGATGGCATACCCTCCATCACGGTTGGCCTGGAATTTGGATTTGCACTGGTCTCTCTCGACCTCAAGTAACCTTTTGACCCTTAGTGATTTCACTTTTTTCACTTTAGGGGCAGATTTATGAAAAGTGGCGCTGCACCTAGTGCAGCACCACTTTTCTAGTGCCCCTTAGTGCCCCCAGAATGCCACCATGGTAACGCCATATTTAAAATACGGAGCACCATGGCAGTAGTTAGGGTAACTAGCATCATCATTTTTGACGTTCCTTTTTAACTCCTGCACTTAGCAGGCATTAACAAATGCTGATAAAAATGATGCAAATGAATCTCATAGACTCCTTTGTGCCATTTGTACGACCCCACTGAGAGGGGGGTTGGCTACCTACCCAGGTATGTACCTATCAGGAGGGGTCTCTGACATCACCTGCTGGCACTGGCCACTTAGAGGTCTCCAGAGTGTCCCCACACCTTGGAATCCAAGATGACTAATGCCAGGGACACACTGGAGGAGCTCTGAGCACCACCCCTGGGGTAGTGATGGACAGGGGAGTGGTCACTCCCCTTTCGTTTGTCCAGTTTCGTACCAGAGCAGGGACTGGGGGTCCCTGGACCGGTATAGACTGGATAATGCAAGGAGGGCACCATCTGTGCCATTCAAAGCATTTCCAGAGGCTCTGGGAGGCTACCCCTCCCAAGCCTGTAACACCTATTTACAAAGCGAGAGGGTGTAACACCCTTCTCCCAAAGGAAATGCATTGTTTGCCTTCCTGGGATTGAGCTGCTCAGTCGCCAGGAGGGCAGAAACCTGTCTGTGAGGTGGCAGCAGCCGGAGCTACAGTGGAATCCTCAGAGAGCTGGTTTGGCAGTACTGGGGGTCCATGGTGGAGCCCCCAGGGTGCATGGGATTGCCCCCCCAATTCCGAAAGGGGTTGACAATTCCATGATCTTAGACACCTCACATGGCCATATTCAGAGTTACGATTGTGAAGTTGCATATATGTATTGACATATATGTAGTGCACATGTGTAATGGTATCCCCGCACCCACGAAGTGTGGGGATTTGCTAGTGCAAGGGTGCCCTCACAAATAGTAACTTTGCACCTAGCCTTCAGTAAATGAAGGTTAGACATATAGGTGACTTATAAGTTACTTAAGTGCAGTGAAAATGGCTGTGAAATAGTGTGTACACTATTTCACTCAGGCTGCAGTGGCAGTCCTGAAGAATAGATTGTGTGAGCTCCTTATGGGTGGCAAAAGAAATTCTGCAGCCCATAAGGATCTCCTGGAACCCCAATGCCCTGGGTACCTAGGTACCATATATTAGGGACTTCTAAGGGGGGTCCAGTGTTGTAATTAGAATTGGAATATGGAGTCACTAAACAATAGTGACACATTTTGTAAGTAGAGAGAGCATAAGCACTGGAGTTCTGGTTAGCATAACTTCAGTGACACAGTTAAGCATACGGACAACACACACATAGGCTACAAACTATGAGCACTGGGGTCCTGGCTAGCAGGACCCCAGTGAGACAGTCAAAACACACAGACAAATAGGGTTTTAACTATGAGCACAGGGGTCCTGGCTAGCAGGATCCCAGTGAGACAGTAAAAACACACCTACAAACATGCCAAAAATGGGGCTAACCATGCTAGAAAGAGGCTGCTTTCTCACAGTTACTCCTACACAAATGTGACAGATATCCCATCCTCCGTATTACAATCTCCATACGCTATAAAAGGATCGTGATACAGTGGGTGGAATATCCATCACATTTGTGAGGGTGTAACCCCCTTTGTCAAACTCTAAATCAGGCCCTATGTGACTGCCTCAGCATTAGTATGGGTTTTCAGCAGCCCGAAAAGGATAAAAAATAACCTCCAAAAACATAAAATCAACACTACATTAATTGAAATGGAAGCATTAATGCCATCAGGCATTGAAAAAAGGTTTCAGTAAATAAAGCAGTTGTTTTTTGTCTTGGATGACAAAAAATAAATCAGTTGGTAATGGTCAACTAAAAGAGGAAGACCAGTAGATTCTTTTGAGGGTTAAATTAAAGGTAATATTCATGTCGGAAATAGCCTGAAGATGACATACAGGAAGGGATTTTCACATATAATTGTGAACGTCTGAGAACAACCGAATTGTGAGGTCCTTGGAGGATTCAAATTCCTACTTATATTTTGTAGCTCTTTGTTTCCGTCATCTTGGTTATGAAAATTCAAAATGCTAGTGCCAACCTCTTAAGACACACTGAGTAGCGAACTGATTAAGTGCTAGTGGGACAAAGAAAATGTGAAATATGAAATGATTGAGAAACAGGTGTGAAGCTGTCATTTTATGATGATTTACATAATATGGGTGCTTAGGCTAAAAAGCCATTCTTTGTGAAACAAATGGTAACAGAGCATAAACAATTAGAGAAAATAAAAATTCTGATTAGAGTGATATGGTAGAGCCAGTGCCTGGAGTTTCTCTTCCTAAAAAGAGGATTGTAAGAATCATCTCCGAAAGCAAACCATTAGCCTTTAAGTTCTTGAATTTTTACTTCTTGAAGAATGTTGACACACTAAGCGTGTCATTATGGGTTTGGTGGTTGAAAACCTCCAACCGCCTAACTCCTGACGAGGAGACCGCCACGGTGCTGGCGGTCTCCCCACTGTCGCCATCACTACTTTCCCACTGGGCTGACAGGTAGGAATCAAGGTTCTCACCAATCAGCCCAGTGGGAAAGGTGCAGAAGCATTGTTCCCAGCTCAAAAATGAGCCAATGGCAATGCTGCAGCACGCAGGGTGCACAAGCACCAGGGTACACCGGCACCCTTGAAATGCAATGTCCACACAGCAGACAGTGTGCATTTCAAGGGTGCTGGGTAGGGGGACCACTTCCCTGCCTATGCCATGGCATGGCGTGTTCTCCACCAGCCATGTCATGGTGGTCAGAGTGCCATGAAAAGTCGGTCAGAGAATAAGGTTGTAATCAGCAGGTCAGAGCTGACTTCAGCACCACCCTGGCTGATCACAACCAAGTTCGCTGTCATCCCGTTAGGATCAGAGATCCTGGCTGAGACAGTTGTAGAGGTTGAACCACCACAGCTGCGGCGGTCTGACCACCACCAATCAGGCGTTCTTGAGACCACCAGACTCTTAATCCGGCCCCAAATTGGAATGGATGTAAGTTGGAGTTGCAGTTGGCAGTCCGACCACCACATTATCGCAGATCCTGACAGGGTGACAGTGGTCTTGGTTGTAGTCAGCCAGGGTAGCGCTGAACTCAGCACAACCTGGCATATAACAACCTTGTTCTCTGCCAGCCTTTTCATGATGGAGACCCGCCATGAAAAGGCTGTGGAGAACAAGTTCTGGGGGCCACAAAGGGGCTCCTCCACTGCCCATGCCCAGGACACGCACAATACAGGGGCTCCCTTGCCCTGCACACTTTGCAGACAGTGCGCATTCTGAGGGTTCTGGTTGGCCACCTCTGTGCTATGAGCTAGCATTCTGCTCCTTTCTGCTGGTCTTATCAGTTGGAATGCTCTATTGCAATGTTCCTGCCAGTGGAAATATTGCAATATGGTGGGATGCATCACCACCATGGCATGGTGTCCTCCCTACGGGTTTGGTGGTCCCAAGGTGGGACCACTAAACTCCTAATGAGGCTCTTAGTCCACTCTTTAAAATGATATCATTGGATATAATTATAGGCAGAGTAATAATAATATACATGTCCTAAATTGACTATGCATAAATATTTTTGTGGAGAGCAGGGATTAACAATATATTTGAGAGAAATTGGGTTGTTGGTTGAGGTGGGTTTGAGCCCTTCTCAAGCAACAGGCACAGTCCTTATCATGGCAAGCAAGAAAATGTCACTAAATTGACCTGTATTTAACCCTTTGGCATAAAAGCCACCAGGCTTAACTTTAAGGCAATGTGTAATTTAACCATGCAGCACTCAAACAGTAATAGTCAAAACATTACGCAACAGAAATCCCGCACCAGTTCTGAAAAATGGCGCAAAATTTAATAAATTGACACCAAAAAACGCATATACGATCAGTAGAACCAGATTTAAGAATTTATATATTTTACGGTTAAAAGTAGTGCCTAAAATATCAAAGGGGATTAGTAGGAGACCGGAGCAAAGCAAAACATTATGGTCAATTGAGATGTAGCGCAGCTTGGATTAATGACGTGGATTGGCCCAGCCTCCACTTCCCATCGGACTTAAAATAATTTTTGAAGAAAAATATCTGGGCTTTAAAGTTCAATGAGGCATGGCTACCAGCGATACCTGTAGAGGGGCAGTGAAGATTTCTATGTTTGGGCTCTTTTATGAAAGTCAAAAACTCCAGCAGTATGGTGCTCAGGTTGCTTCACAATGCCAGATACCCCTTCTTCAAAGATCTGTTGAACAGGATTTACTAGTGCGGAGAAGAATGTAGTGGGGGCTACCGGGAAGTCAGGCTGACTGGCAATGCACCTTGGGTGAATCCATGAACAAGTGTTGGTTCTCGGAGCACTTTTTGGAAGGGGAAGAGCATGGCTCAAGCAGCAGAGCAGACCTCCGTTGAGTAGGGCAAACTCTTCAGGGAGCAAAGCAGTCCTTCTTGGTGCAGCAAAGCAGTCCCTCTAAAGTACACAAGATTGAAGAGGCAATACGTGGAGGGTCAGTACTCATGCAGGCTGAGTCCAGGTGCTGAAGCCTTTCTGTCTCTTATCAGGTGGCCAGCCAACTTGGAGTCACTCTGGAAGTCCTGGGTTCAAGCAGAAAAGCAGGTCTCAAGCAGCAGAGCAGTCCTCTGGGGGCACACGGCAGGCTTCAGGCAGCATGGTAGTCCTCTTGGTACAGCAGGGTAGTCCTCAGAAGTACACAAAATGCCACAGGCATAAGGGCAATCCTCTAAGTTCCCTCTGCAAGACCAGAACTGATACTAAGTGAGTCTAAGGGTCCTAATTTTATACCTCTAGCAAGCAGTGAAGTGGAAGAATCATCTGGAGATTTCCCCCTACAAAAGTATCTGGGATTTCCTGCCTCCCTGCCATGGTCCAAGGATGACTGTGGTCCCAAATAGTGTGAAATGCAAGTGGGTCTGTGCACAGTTCCTCCCCCAATCCTGCCGGGATGACCCATCCTGCCAACACCCAGTCCTGCTATTGTGTGTTATCTGGGAGGAATACACATAGGCCAACTGCCAAATACACCTAACCATGTGACCCAGGAATAGGCTGCACATACCATATGGTTAGGACAAGAAAATACCAACTATCTACTGGTAGCCTTTTCAGAATTGTGACTTAAAGTTCATCTTTACCATTAAAGGCGACTTTAAATTAAAATTCCTTAGACACCAAATTTCTACCTGCTCCCAAGCAAAAGTTTTCACTTTTGAAATGTAGTAAAGTAACCCGGTGTTATCTTATTGGAGAGGTAGGCCTCAAATTGGTGAAAAAGAAATTTGTGACTTTTTCACTACCAGGACATATAAAACTTAAAAGGAAATGTCTAACTTTTTAAATACAATGCACCCTGGCGTATGGGCTGTTTAGGGCTTACCTTAGAGATGACTTATATGTATTAAAAAGAAGTTTTAGGCTTGGCAAATTGTTTTTTTTGCTAAGCCGAGTTGTCAGTTTAAAACTGCACATAGACTACAATGGCAGGCCTGAGACATGTTTTAAGGGGTTGCTTGAGAGGTGGCATAATACGTGCTGCAGGCCAACTGGTAGCATTTAGTTTACACTCCCTTCTTATATCTTGTACCACTTTACCAGGGACTTTTGAGTAAATTAAATATGCCATTTAGGTGTAGGTTTTAAATGGTATAGGATGTTTGTCTTTGGGCATTTTATTGTTTTATGTATATTTTTTAAAAACTAAAAAGCTTTTTGAGGATAAAAAGATATTTAATAATGTAATTGACTTTCCTAATAAAATACGAAACAGATTATTCGTTAATAAATGGAAGTTAAAAAAAATATATTTTGCGCTCTATTCCATATATAATCAATATTTTGGAACACAAGTGACCTAAAATAGTTCAAATTTGTGTGGCACAGCCAAGTTTGGTGTTCTATGAAGTGTTGTTTCGATGCTTATGCATGCAGTTTGGCTTTCCTTATGGGTAGACAGTTGCAGTCCAACTTTGCCTCTGGTAGCAACTCATTTTAATTTAGCTGATTAGAATTCGCAAACATGTGCAACTATTTTTCCAGGACTTTATTTCTGCATTCTGATTGAACATTAGTTTGAGGATCATAACCAGAATGCAAAGCTCATTTAATTGTTTGGCCAGAACAAACACATATATGTACTTTGATCCATGATCCCAAATTATCCAATAAGCTAGATCATGATTGCAAAATTGTCAGAAATACCTCTTAACAAATCAGACAAAGGTGCAATCACCTGCTGAGCTGTTATATATGCAATTTTTAAACATAGTCATAGGTACCATTTCTATTATATAGCCATCAAACACAATAAGTACTCTGCAACAGCATGGGCCATACATCTAGATGAAGTACCTGCAAGGTACATACATTAAAATGGACATATGGTCAGTTAGAAGTAACGGAAGGTAGCACAATTGAAATACTTCCATTTATGGACAAACAAAATCTAGCTTCCACATAAGACAAATGTCAAATTCATGTCAGGGGGGCAATTCTAACACTATACATGCAATAATTGACCAACCCAAGATGAAGTGCCGTATGAAACATAACCCAATGCAATGATACCCAAGTTGGATTAACAAACACATATCCATACAGTGAACATCTGCCGTTGCCCTGGGTAATACCAGTACTGCCCACAAAATCAGATACTGCAAACAACATTGAATGGATCAGCAATCAGGTGAAACACAACTACAGTCATACAGCACAAGCTTGTCAGGAACAATAAAAAGGAAGAAAAGTAATGGCAGGAAAAATGCACACCCAACAAAACCACAACTTGGATTTATTAACACCAAATGATGTAGATAAAAGGCCATTTGCATGTCCATATTAGTCCATGCAGAGTACTGTGCTCAACCTTGGCTCCATTCACTGTCAGGGAACCTCCACAGGAAGGGGTATCAAGTGGGCATGCAGGCACCTCAGGGATCATGTGTGGGTGGGGTGGGTTGGGGTCAGATTTGGGACAGGTGGGTTTGGGTCTGGGAGGAGGACTGTTTCTTCAGAGTGGTGGGGGCCCTGTTTGGGGGAGGGGTGCTTGCTGGGGGAGCAGGTGTGACAGGGAAGACTTGGATGTGGAACGGATGGGTTGAGATGTGGGTGGAGCCTTCTTTGTTTTGGGAGGGGTAATTGAGGTAACAGGGGAAAGGGCAAGCTCACAAAGGAAACTTTTCTTGGGATAATGGGTAGGGTCGACAGAAGGGCCTGGGGATTTGAAAGATGAAGGGATGTAGGAGGCTGGCACTCTATGAGGTGTGAAAAGCTAGGAACACTGTGCAAGGGGTCCAGGCAACCGTATGTTTGTTTACAGAGGTAAAAACTAGATCGACTAATGCTCTAATTTTTAAGGTAGCTTGAACGAGCAGTTAGGCCAATCTTGGAGAAGTGCAAACCAATAGTTGTACTCACAGTATCAATCATGCATCTCACACATTCAAAGGAATAACTCGAGACCAATTTATAAAAAATACTTCAGATTTTTATGTAATTTTTAAGACCAAGATAATCAAAATTGGTTAAGTACTTTTCAAGATGTATATTTCTGAAATGTAAAAAAATTATATTTTTGTGCGGAATTACACACCATAGGAATCAATGGAAAGTCACCTTTAAAAATACATATAAAATCACAGAGTTGCTTTACCAAGTTCCTCTATTGCAGGTTGGTTGAGATAGTCAGTCGGCACATTGTGCCAGCTCAAGAAGTTTGGGCGGCTCCCAGTGCTGGCAGGAGCAGCAGTGAAAAGTCTTTGGAACTGGTCCTGTGCCACTGTCGAGAACCACTTGGAAAAGATCTGTGTAGGTGAGTTTAGAGGTGGTTCCTTGGCATCCCTGTGGAGTGTCGCGGTCACAGGGAAGGAGTTACCCTTAGGGCACAGTAAGTACTTCATTGTAGGGCACAGGGCGGACAGGTGCAGAGTGAATCGGTGAGCTAGGAGCTGTGGGCAAGGATGCCCTTTGGATCTGGAGGTAAGTCAGTCCAAGGGTAATTTACAGGACAACTGGGGCACTCTGGTGGGAGGTCCAGGGTGTTCCTGAAGTCCCTTGATTGGGGATTCCTTCTGATCCTTTTTCAGCCCCTGGTGGGCTGGTTTTCCTGGTGTCCGATTTCAGCTGACCAGTACCCAGGGTATTAGTACGGTTCAACAACTGGATGGTGCAGTGTCACCAAAATTGGTACACTTGCTGGGTTTGTCCTCATGATTGTTGTTGTGTCATCCGGTTTGGCTGCAATTTCCCGTTCGGGAGTTAGCAGCCAGTCGCTGAAGTGACCCTCACTGGTTTGCTGATTTCCTCTTTGTTGCAGAATGGTACCTCGACTCTGGAGGGAGTTCTTGGGTGACTGGTGAAGCCTGGAGGTCCTCCAGGTCTCTTGAGGTCAGTCCAGTTGTCTAGCAGCTCAGCAGAAGTGATTGTTGGGTCCTGGGTGCAGCAGGCAGGGTTTGGCACCTTTTCTTTGTGCAGAAAGTCCACAGTTTTCGTCCCTTGAATTATCTTGGTGCTGGTCTTCTTTGTGTCCTTTAAATCTGATCACCTGGTCTGAGGATGCCCACTAAATACTGAACTTAGTGGGCATTTTAGGGGGAACCTGGTGCTGTCCAATGGGGCACTTACCTTTGGGTGGATACACCCACTATAGTGACCACTTCCTATGGAAAGGGTCACTTCCCTATCCCTGATTGGCTATTTTTCTTCCATCTGAGATGAAGAAAATGAAATGGAGTGTCCATCTTGCAGACAACACCTTAGAGGTGGTGCATTCCAAGTGGGGCCGCTACTCCTACCCTTTGTGTAGTTTCCTGCCTTTGCTCTCCCCAAAAGTGGGGATTTGCAAAGGGGTTGACCATCTGCTACTACAAGCAGGCCTGGGAGTTCAGTTTCAAAGGTGGTAGGCACTTTGAAGCTTGCCGCCAGGGCAGTGCACATTCCGGAACGAGGGGGTGTTAGCACCTTCACCCAGGAAGGGCAATGTTCCACAAACTAGAGAGACACATATCTCCCCCAAGGTTTGTAGAATCGGGTGGTCATTTTGACTTTGGCGGTCTTTACTGAAGACCATGGAAGCCGCAGGCACCGAAATACCACCAGTGCTGGCGGTCTTCTGACCACCATATTTGAGTACTGAAGGATTTCAACCACAACTTGGGTGGAAATCCTTCAGCAGTCATGCTGGCGGTAGGCGGCGCAGAGGCGGTTCCACAGCCATAACCTCCATGCCAATAGGACTCTGCCCACCCTATTACGAGCAGTAATACAGCGTGGTGGTGTCCTGCTGGCGGGGTACTGCCTGCGGTGGAAGTGCTGGGTCCTGTTCCCTGGCGGATGACCTCCTCGCCGGACAAGGTAAATCAATCAACAGGGGAGTAGGGGTGGGAGGTGTTGTGTGTCTATGTGTGAGTGGGTGTATGCCTGCGTGTGTAAATGTGAGTGTGCATAAGTGTGTGTATGCATGTGTGATTGTTGAAGTGAGTGCGTGTTGGTATGTTTGTGTGAATGCTTGTCTGTTGGTACGAGTAACTGCGTGTATGTATGCGTGTTGGTAAATGCGTGAATGCGGGGTGTGTGGGTGTGTGTGTGCATTTATGCGGGGAGGGTGGGTGGGTAAAATGGGATGTGCTGTCATAGAAGGGAGGGCTAGGGGGATCAGGGAATCCACTGGGGGTTGGGGGAGTCATCTGCCAGCGACAGGAAATACATTTCCTGTCGCCGGTAGCCTTTCCACAGGGTTTTCGTGGATGTGCTATCGCCGTGAAACCCTGGTGGACAGGCGACTCCTAATACCATCGGGGGTCTTCAGTAGACAGCCGGCCCAGAGGTGCTGTCCTCTGGCCCGGCTATCCTCTCACCCTAGCGGTACCAGCGGGGATGTGGCGGTTTGGCATAGGCCAAACTGCCACACTCGTAATGTCTTCAGACCGCCAGGGTTGTAATGAAGGCCTGAGGGTCTGGAGGTGGCAGGTTGGATAAACCCGTCAGCAACCATGCCAGGGTAGTTAGATTTTGCAGGGGGTACCTTTAAAGTGATCACTGGGTACATTTAGGGTTAAGTTCCATGCTTCTACCAGTTTGGATGTATCATTCTGAGTTGTTTGATACCAAACAACCCAGGGTTCAGAGTAGCCATCATGTAGCTGGGAAACTCATGTTAACCAGTGTCCAGCACATGTATTAAAATGCCTGCTCTGTTCACTCACTATGTCCCAGGTTTGGCAAGGACACAGTGGGGGCATATTGTCCATGCAGCTATGCCCTCGCGTATAATATGGTGCATCCTGCCTTAGGGCTGGAAGGCCTGCCAGAGGAGTGTCTCATCCATAGTGTATGGAGGGGAGGGCACACTGGCAAGGTGCCATGTCGAGTTTGTATTTTTAGGTTTGCATCAGCACACTCATCCTGTAATGGCAGTGCTGGGTGCATCTGGATGCATGGCCCTAGAGGGCAACACAATCAGTGCTGCTACCCTGAAAGGGCGAACCTCAGTACTCCATGCCCTGGGTACCTAAGTACCTTCTACTAGGGACTTATAGTGGTGGCTAAAGGTGTATCCAATTGTGACAATGCATCATAACAGTTTTATGGGAAGAGCTCTGGTCCAAGGATCTTAGCAGGGATCCTAGCATGTTAGCAGGGACGCTGAGCACTACAATTTCTAGGCTACATCATACATCAGGACAAAACTGGGGGCTAACTATGTCAAAAAGAGGCCTAGTCAGTAGTGTCACCACATGTTCCTGATCACACTTTAACAGCAGCCGTGATTAGCAAACATTACCATAATGTCAAGTGGGCCCCAGCAACAAACTACATCAACGTGGCTCCTATATTTACCACACCATATGAATGCATGCCACATGAACGTTCAACAGTCGCCCACAGGAAAATCAGAATGTTAGATAACTCCAATTGCATTGGTAAAGTTGTGCAACACAGTAACCATTGTGCAAGCAGGAGACCACATCACCTTCAATGGTTTCCCTCATGGACCATACCTCAGTTACCTGCTGTCATACAATAGTAGGCGAATACCAAGTTCATTCCCACAGATCCCACAGATCCCACACAAGGTCATGCATTCATCTATTTGTCACATTCACAATATCACAACAATAAGAAATGATGGTCCAAAATCCTGGCATGTTGCTGGCAGAAGTACAGTAGCCTGCAGAAAGTGACATGTAAATACAACAATGTACACTTCACCATGTGTAAATTGTCCTATTGAAGTCATGGAGGTTGTACTAACGTTGCTCAGATATACTGCACATCTGCTATGGAATTGTACACTGTAGACAAAATGGGCAAATTGTCAGGAAGATAGGTCTCCAAAACCCACAACACAATGAATTAGCTAGCCCCAGGGAAATTGTCTCTACTGCATGGCACTCCCTACAATGACAAACTTTGATTGCATCAGTAGAAGCCAACAGTCCTTTGAATGTTGGCCAGGCCTAGGGATTCTCAAGGACTTGTAGAAGCTACATCACTGTCTCCATTTGGTTCCTAGAAACACAGGTGTCCGTGGATGAATGGTTTTACCCACCCACATATGATTCCCACAAGTCACTCCATGATGCAGTCAGGTAACAAACCTTCCTTATTTCACATGTGCAGAACACTTTGTTATATGATACCACATCAATGGCATGGAAATGCACATTGTGGGTAAAAGCTTTAGTCCTTTCTATCATGTCCCTCATTGCTACTGCAGTTGTACATGACAAATGACATGAGTTAGACCTGTCAGCTCTTGGTCTGGTTTCCCATGTACTTTTTGCTTCTGATCCTGTGCTGAATTTCGTTTTTGCTGGCTTTAGTTCTCTGGGTACTTTCCTACTGATGACCAGTGCTAAAGTGTAAGTGTTCCCAGTGTAAATTGTATTAGTGATTGTTTTCTCTATGATTGGCACCTTTCTTTTACGAGTAAGTGCCTAGTGAAATGCACCATGTGTGCCCAGGACCTCAAAATAAAATGCTACTAGTATGCCTGCAGCACTGCCACCCACATGAGTAGCTCTGTAAACATCTGAGACCTGCCACTGCAGTATCTGTGTGGGCAGTTTTTCTACTGCCAGTTCGACCTGGCATGCAAGGCACTCCTATGTTAGGCCCAAGGCAGCCTCATTGGCAGGGTGCAGTATATTTAAAAGGCAGGACAGGTACTGGTGTGTTTTACATGTCCTGATAGTGAAATACTGCTAAATGTGTTTTTCACTATTGCAAGGCCTATCTCTTCCATAGGGTAACATGGGGATTGTTTTGAAGTATCTTTTAAGTGCAGTGTCCCGTTGGGAGCAGATAGAGATATGGAGTTTGGGGTTTCTGAACGCACAATTTAAAAATACATATTTTGGTAACGTTGGTTTGTAGATTGTAGGTTTAAAAATGCCACTTTTAGAAAGTGGGTATGTTCTTGCTAAGCATTCTGTTCATCTGCTTGACTGTAGAATACACGTCGGGTCAAATTGACAGTTGGGTTGTTTGTGAATTCACTCTAGACAGTCATACAAAAGGAGCTGAGGTGTGTAGAGTGTGTCTGGAGTCAGGACAGAGAGAGGCAGAGTCTTGTGCACTACAAAGACTTTCCTTTGATGTTTGCCTACTTCAAAGTCAGAAATGAGTATAAGTATTGGACAGCTCACCCCACAACTTCAGAACACTTCTAGACTGAGGACATTCTGCCAGGAAGAAGAGCTGGATGCTGTAGGAGGGACTGCCTGTTGCTTTGCTGTGCTGCCTTGCTACTTGCTGCCTCTGTCCTAGGAGGGAAAGGTCTGGAATTTGCTTTCTACATGCTGCTTTCCAAGGTTCTCCAAGGGTTTGAACTGAGCTTGCCTCCTGTTGTGAAGTTTCAGGGACATCAAAGACTTCATCTGCCAGTACCTGGGCCCTTCTGCTGGGAGTCCTGACTTGCTAAGTGGTGCCAAATCCAGGCCCTGGGCTCTCAGAAGTGGAAGCTGGTAACCTAAGTGAAAATCCATGCCCCAAGGCCGTTGCGCCAGAAAAATGTACGCTGTGCCTGCATTGCGGCGGAGAAATCGACACTGCACCTATCTTGCGGTTACAAAAATGATGCATCGCCTGCTTCAGCAGTAATCCAGTGTTGTTGTGCATGTGAATTTTCCATGCACCATCCCTGGGTGTCCATGTCTTCATCAATGTTGCTCCCCAACCAGGAATCAATGCATTTCTAGTTGGGTGAGAAAAGAATCCGCACATTGCCAGTCGGGTGGGAATAGAATCCATACATCGCCTGTCCAGCAGGAAAATAATTGATGCATCACTTGCTTTTCTGAAGCATCACCTCCTTTGCGGCCAACATAATCTTTGTTTTGACGCATCCAATTTACTGTGTGTTATAAGAATACAATCACTGATTTTTCAGGATTAAAACTCTTTTAATCCTGTAAAACGTGATAATTTTATTTGTGTATGTTGGATTTTTCTTGTTTTGGTCTTGTTTTACTCAAATACATTTTGGCTATTTGTCTAAACTGGTGTTGAATAAGTTTGTGGTGTTTTCATTGTGTTACTGTGTGAGTTTACAAATACTTTACACATTGTCTCTGAGATAAGCCTGACTGCTTGTGCCAAGCTACCAAGGGGGTGAGCAGGGGTTGCCTGAGCTGTGTATCTCCCTTACCCTGACTAGGGTGAGGGTCTCTACTTGGACAGGGTGTAAACTGACTGCCAACTAGAGACTCCATTTCTAACAACACGCAACGATGAGTGAGGGTAAGTGTGAGACAATAATCAATGGTGACACACTCCTATGCGTGACACCACATGACATGTAGCCCCATGACACATGTCCAATTCCAAACACCCTATGGCATGCACATATGTATGAAGGAATGCAGAAATCATCCCATAAACACAGGTAGACCACGAATGAAACAACATTGTATACATTTTGTCAAAAATTAAAGGAGCACATGTTAACATGTAGGCACAAGAATGTGGGCAACAGTAATGTCACACAAATCCTGTCAACAAACAGCCCCACTTCCAACGGAAAATATTGATCTGTAGCTGCACCCAAAGAACAATATATGCTCTGTCACATGCATGATATCCACCTTCACATGACAGACAGTATTGAGGCACCAGCACTCGTGACACACTGAACACAAGTGGCCTCTGGGGGGGCAGATGCTAATTTACTCATTTGACCAGGCACATGGCTGAGGACAGTGATGCATCACTTCATTTTCTTTGGGCTGTAACACTGAGGAGTAGTGAACTGTAATGTACAATTTAGACCCACAACAACAACCAACATCATTTGATTGATCACTGTCCACAGCTTGTGTTGATCCTGGAGAGCAAATTGTATGAAGGCTGTACTCAGTTGTGTCTTAGATCCCTGGGATACTAGGCAAGGCACATCAGTATGCACCAAATTCCATACCTAAACAAACAGTTACTCATCTTGTGTGTCACACATGGCCCATCCCTAATCGTCAGGTAAGATGTCAGAACTTAACACATCAACTTGGCTATGTGACAGGCAGAAATATGCTGTGTACTCACCCTCTTGTGGCTGCTGTGTTCCCCTCAAACGTTCATCAAGCTCCGGGTAGGCAACCGCCAGAATGGGGGCCATTAGGCTGGTCAGGCTCTGACATGCACCCCACCCACGTTGGATGGATAGCACTAGCTGGACCTCAGCAATCTACCACACCCAGTGTCTCAGGTCCTCCCACCTCTTCCCACAGTGGGTGCTCTGCCAGCTATCGACCCCCAGCGTCCACAGCTTTGGAGTGACAGTTCTCCAAAGCCCCTTCTTTCAATGGCCACTGACCTGTAAAGATGCAAGAGACTAATCAAAAGATTACAAATGTAAGTTTTGGCACAAATGGTTGTGTCACACACTTCAGAAACACCAATCACAAAATAAGCAATTTGTCAATACATCACAAGTGTAAAGCATACATACTGATAAGTACAGGTACATGACTACACACATTTTTGGAATTATCTGTAGTCTAAACCACTACTCTGTTCATGGCCTACAATGACTAAACAAGCCTACTGAAATCAGGTAGCCCATGCTTCAGCAACTTGTAATGTGATGCGAACCACAATGAAACACTACACACCAATGTGGCTTCTGAAGGGTAAACTCCTTAGGCCTGACTGGACAAACACATTTACATTCTGCAACATTGACTCAATGCATACAGCCCCTACAGGTAATTACCATAGTACAGATTCCGCCCCAAGACTTGAGTGACAATGAAAGGGCTGGCAAGGTGGGTATGGAAAGTCTCTTCCCTGTGCATGTGTGGACATGTGGCCTACCAAATGCTGACTCATGCTGCTTCTGGGTGGATTTCTGTGGTATGTACCTACACCACAGAAGACACCTTTGAACATATGTGGCAGACCTACAGAGATGGCATCCAACATACAAAGGTATGTTTGGTTAAATTTCTGCTATGTAACCAACCTACTTCATCACATGCCATGCCTTCCCTAGAATCTACACACTATGGACAAATATGACTTATGTGAAGGTGACAACAGAGCTTTGGGAGTAAGGGACCTGTCAAGTGTCAAAGACACACTTTGACAATGATGCAAAATGCATATGTGGATTGTTTGGCCAATAGAGCATCATATTGGCCACATGACAGGATCTGCAGGTTTATAGGGTGTGGTCACAGTTGCATAGCCACAGTGACTCTCCCACATACTGGGAGATACAGTTGACAGGCCCTGGTCTCTGCAGGCTGAGCATACAGAACCTAAATGACACTCACATTTCCCTTAATTCCATGCATGACAGTACATCATGTGGCTGTCAGCAATGTTACTTGTGGCTTGAATGGCAACCTGAAGGGCACAGTGAGTCATGATATGCCTTCCAGACAACAATTCCGCAAGGTCTTATGTAGGGTGAAAGATCTGTGGAACAATACACATTGCTTACAACATCCTCAAATCACTGAGATGATGCTTACACAGGTCATGTTGTCATGCACATATATGTTGTTACAACCATGATAAACAAAGAAATGACATTGTATGCCAGTGAAGTCTCCTGCCTAGTTATGTGCATCCAACACAAGGAGGATCAAGGGCCTAAAAAAACTTCACGCAACACAATGTGAATGTCTAAAACATATCGTACTGGTATCCAATACCTGCACCATGTATGCCACATAAACTGCAACAACAGGCACACAAGAAGTCTACCTGGCACACAGGGGCACATTGTAGTGTGAGAAGAGGGAAAGGATGGTGTTGAACATGGTCAATTGTGCTAGTGAGGTACTTACCTGCTCCTCTGGTGAGGTATAGAACTCACCATACAGGGGAAAGACCTCATTCACAAGCCTCTACAGCTACTCTGGAGAGAAGGCAGGGGCCCTTTCACATGCTGGATGTGGCATGATTGCATTCAGAGGAGGCACACAGCAGCTGAAGTGATGGAGGTGCTGTTAGCAGCAGTATCAGGAGTCAAGTGACTGATTTTGCAAAACGTACGCCATGTACACGGTCATCCCCGCCGACGGACACACCCATTGGTCCATGACCGCCACCTGCAACAGCATCAGCCTATGGCTGTGACCGCTGTGGTTGTTACCACCCCCTGCGTGGACGGCTTCTGCCGGCAGACGCAGGCGGTTCCAGATGTCCAGGGGAATTGGTCAGGCATACCCCATTTTGACAGTGTGAAATACTGTTTATGGCCCTGTTTATGGTAAATGCAGCAAAACAACAATATATTTGTAGGATCATCACAAACATCCTAAATCTGTCTTGTTGTGTAGGTCCTACTACACAACCACCAGTGTAGTCTGTTGCAGGGCAAAGATAACATATGACAGTGGTGCACTGTCCCCCACCTCTAAAGGTATTTTTGGGGGTCAGAAAAGGCTGTCACATTTTGAGGGGTGATTGAGTAGCAGATAGTTGGGTGTTGCCCACATCCATGTTGTGGGCAATGTGTTCAAACTGTAGGGGTCACATTTGATCCTTGTGTAGTTGACAGCTGTTGATAGCTGTGTTGTGTACTGGGTCTAATACATTTCTAGTCAGATATGCTTTGGCACATGATTTTGTTGGTATGCATAATGTATGTTGCTGTGAACACAGTGAATAATGTTCTAAATCATGTTTTCCACACATAGGTACCCTAGGAGAAGGAGGATGCAACAACCTCCTATCTACGGTCCATTGACAGAGCTTCAGACCATGGAGGAATGCCACATTATATAGCTCTACTGTCCTAATAAGCAAACAAGAGAGGATTCATGCCATCATTTGGAGCCAGATCTGATGCCAGCTAACAGTAAGCCATACTGCGTACCACCCATTGTTCAAGTCATGGCAGTATTGCACTTGCTGGCCACAGGATCCTTCCAATATATAGTGGCCCTATCTGGTGGTATGTCCCAACCTATGTTCAGTCTGGTGTTGAGAGCTTTCCTCTCAGCAATGTTGAAGCACATTGACAGCAACATCAGCTTCTGCCAAAGTGAGGATTTAACCAGTGTGAAAGCTGACTTCTATGCTTTTTCCCCACCTCCCACATGTGGTGGGAGCCATTGATGGCACATATGTTGCATTGGTGCCAACGCAGGCCACTAAACAAGTCTATCGCAAAAGACAAAAAACGTCCATTCCATCAACGTACAAGTTGTTTGTTTGACGGATCTCTACATCTCAAACGTTTGTGCCCATTTTCCTAGATCAGCCCATGATTCCTTTATAATGTGTAACAGCACCATGCCCCAGCTGATGTCACAACTTGAAACAGAGAGGGCACAAACAGAAGACTCAGCACATCCAAACCGTCCTTCGTTATCAATGCCACTGAGGAATCCAACTATGCCAGGGGAAGTCTGCCTCAATGAGGCCCATGGAAGAACATGGTGGGTAGTGGAGCAGGGTTTTGGGCTCCTAAAGATAAGACTTCACTCTCTGGTCAGAACTGGTGGAGCACTCTTATACTCCCCTGGGAAAGTGTGTCAGATCACTGTAGCATGTTGCATGCTCAACAACATCACCCTGCGGAGGGATATCCAATACATTCCAGAGGAGAGGAGTTTCCAATGCCGCCGGGTAAGAATTCTGACACGCCAACTGAAGGTGACAGTGATGAAGAGGAAGGAGCTGACTTGTGAGAAGATATCATCCACAGCTACTTCTCATGAGTGTATGTCATGTGATGTCATGACTGTGACTGTACAATGTCATGTAGTTGTGAGAATGTGTGAAGTTGAGTTGTTTTAAACAGTTAGGGAGCTGATACTTAGCAAAAATCAGCCAAAGGCTGATTGATGAGACAGCTTTTGACACATCCTCACCTTGATGATGTTGCTTTGTTTATGTGATATTTCTTGCAATGTACTTTGTTTTCTTGTTTGCTATGTGACTTGTGTCATATGTATGGTTTCATGCCTATCATTCGTGTTTTGTTCTTTGTACAGGTACCTACGCCATGACATCTTCATGTGGGAATTTCAGATATGTGACATTGGCAGGTGTGTGATGCTGTTCTGACATACGAAGTGGACATGGATTGTTCCAGGTAATGTAGGTCAAAGAGTTTGGGTGTAGGAAACCTGTGCCAAGACAGCTTGCATAGTGTTTGAAAGGAAGTTTAGAAGTGCCCATTGGACTTGTTTTGTTTCCTGTGTTGGGCCTGATGTGTGTCATCATGTGTTCAGAAAATATGTAGTCCTAGACCAAAACCATGTCAGTTCCATTCAGTCGCAGCTCGCTTCGCTCATAAGGATCGGGGCGGGTGCGGCACGCGTGGGTGGGAGAAGGTCTATTAATTAATTTTAATAATAATAATAAAATAAAAGCTTACTTCGCTCCTCACCGTGCTGCTCAAGGCAGCGTCAAGATTAGCTGGGAGCGCCTACCCAGGGTGCTCCCAGGCAGACTGGGAGCCTGTGCAGGCTCTCTTCAGCCCGGCAACACAGTGCCGGGCTGGTGAGAGCCTACTGCGCATATGTGGTGGCCGGTGTAACATACTTGTGCACTGAGGGCAGTACACTCTCCTCACTGCTCGTCACCCCCATGTCCCGCCCCTTTCACAACGAAGGCATAATAAATGTAGTTTGATATCCCTCTGTTGTGGAAGGTCTTGCAGCTTCTGCTGCTGGGGGTGGGGGGGAACGCTCCTTCGCCCTAATGGAGGAACCACCTCTGGTTCCACTACACATTGGCTAAACACCCTTTCTGTATGACCTGTATGCATATGTAGATGTGTTTCCTCATTGTAGGCCATAGTGCCTGGGCCAAAACATTGCCATATGTTTGTGTCATACCACTAGATGAATGAGCACTGGTTTATAATGACACTATGATCAGAAACTGATGTACTGTCATCTGTCTGAATCTTGGATTACATGAAGTTTGATTACTTTGGTGTGGTATGTGATAAGGCTCAAGTTGATGACGTCAACCTCTTCAATGTTTACCTATTCTACAGGACACGATCTGGCAAACTCCTTCCTTCCTTGGTCTGGAGGTCTGTACCTGTAAATATGTTCATTTACTCAGTATGAGTAAGTCACTTATGTCTTCCAATAGTTCAGACATATTGACAGCCTATTTGCTGAACATTGTAATACAATTTTTAGCTTGTCGAGATTCTTGTATGTATGTGTTTGTGTTGGATTGTTGTAATCCTGAGCTAGCCACTGTGTACATGCAACATATCCCATCTTGCACAAGTACCTTGAATTATCATTGTATGGTTCACATAGTCCAACATATCTACATGGCTAGTTGTGAAATCAAAAACAGCAGACAATGAGTCAATGATGGGTAATTTTATTGTGAAGCTACGACTAGCAGAAAATATATATGACATGACTAAAAAAAAAACTAAATGTGAAGGGTTCAGTCGTGATGAATGAAATCATTGTAGTGCATGCCACACCAATTGAAGTCCAAATTCCAGAGGGTTCCTACTATTGGAAATGGAAGGTGCTTCAGGATCAGTCCACAGAGTGGAGGATTATTGCTGATAGTGGTGGGTGTCTTGCCATTCGCCCCTCCTGGATTCTTTGTTAGATGTTCTCTCTTGCAGGTGGGGCATCAGCTTCTGCAGAGGGAGAGGTGTCTGTGGTTTGTTGTTTCTCTGGCAGGGCCTCCCTTCCTGTGGCTGACACAGTTGTACATGGGCCTGATGTTGATGAGCTAAAGAAAGGGGAAGATTTATTTTGAAAAGCCCTGCTCAGGGATGTGTGAATGCCCCTCAGCACCCCTGTTAGGGAGGTCATGTTTGAATTGTGGGCCTCCATTTGTTCACCCATGTCCCTATGCATGTCCGTCTGTTGCTGCTTGATTTCGTGGTGTTTGATCAACACCTGGTCCATCATGCCTTGGGACTCCTGATAGACCCCTGAGATGTGATTGCACATAGAAAGTAGTCTCATACATCTGAGTGTCTACAAAAGTCACTTTTTAGGGCCTCGCTGTTGGTCACCTTCTAAGCAGGACTTGGTTGTGGGGGGAGGATATACGTGTTCCAGATGTGTGTTGGCGTGTTTGCCTAATACAGCATCCATCTGGAACAGATGTGGCACAGAGTCTAGAGCCAACCTTTAATTTCAGGTGATGGCAAAATGTTGGAGACAGACAGGTTATCTGTCTGTATGTTTTTCAGAACCGTGGTCATATGGACCAGTCCATGAGCAACATCTTAGCAGCAGTGCACCTTGTAATTTTGTATGCTGACAGTTCTCCTGGATAGAGAGGTTGTGGCTATAGCCGATTGATTGTTACATTTAGTAAAAGTATCATAGCATGGCATGTGCTGCATATGCCTGCATCTTTGCAGACGTTGCTACTTCTCGATGGCAGCAAACCAGCAGCATTGACCTTGATATGCTTTGCAGATGCCTACTGACAGTTCGTATCTGTTTTGCTTGCAGGCGCTGTACTGTGAAGATGGATTTCTCCAGGCCACCAGACAATAAAGAACGATCTGACATGTAATCTAAAACATTTTCATTGTGGAATGTTGGATGTTGGACTATATGGTGGCTGTGTGTCCTTCTCACAGATGAAGTTGTGTTCCAGCTTTGTAATAGCCCCTCATCAACGTCCTCAAAGTTGGGTAATAGTGACACGTTTGCTCTCATAGTAGTTGTAGTAGGAGTGATAGGTGTTGGAGTACCAATTGTGCTCTCCACAGGTGTGTTAATAGCTTCATAAGCCTCAATTGTTTAAGACATGTCCTGGATGAAAATGCATGTATACAGTAAATAAATGGTTATTGAGTGTGTCCATTATTTTCCAAAATATGATTTATGTGTTTGTGACATGGAGCATATGTATAGATATGTGTAGTTTTATAATCAGCACACAGTAGAGGGTGTAACTAAAGATGTACTGCAACTTCAATAATTCACTTCCAAAGTACAGCAAGCATCTCCATGGAGATTTGTTAGCTAAGATGTTGTACTTGAGGACATACAAACAATATGTTATATTAAGACATTAACAGGTGTGAGAAAGGCCCCCCTCTTGCATGGTTAGCCACCAACCTTTTGACTGGAAAATGATGAAGTTTCAAAATTGTAAGTGCCCTGGTCCCCTGCTAGACTGGTTCCTTGGGCCATATCTCTTTCCCCAAAACTGTACCAGGTATTGGCACTTTAGCCACCCTTGTAAGTCCCCAGTAAATGGTACCCCCGGTACCTAGGGCATAGATACTGAAGAGTGCACCACAGGGCTGTAGCACCAATTGTGCCACTCTGAGAGGCACTACACCAGCCTTATGCAAATTGCCTTTGCAAGTGCATAACAAGGTATATCCAAAAGTTGCAAACTCAACATGGCACTCACCAAGAGTGCCCTGTCCACTAACACTGCATGCCCCATAGTTAAGTCACCCCTCTGGCAGACATTACAGCCCTACGGCACTGTGCACTATAATGCATGTGAGGGCATATGTTTGCATGAGCAACTAGGCCTCTGCTGTGTCTTTACAAAACTTAAAGTCATAGTGAGTGTACAGGGGAGCCATAGCAAATGCATGTGCTGGGCAATGGTCTTTACATGTTCCCCAGTGACATGATGGCTACTCTGAACCCTGGGTTGTTTGGTAACAAACAACTCAGAGTAATAAATCCTCACTGGTTCTAGTGTTGGATTTATTATAAACTTACCCAGGGAACCTCTTAGAGGTGCCCTTGCAAACCCTACACTGCCCTGGCATGGTTGCTGGCTGGTCCTAACAAGTCAGCACCCTCAGACATAATTCTGAGTCCCTGGAGTGAGAGCTTCTGCTCTCTGGGACCAGAAGACAAAGCTCTTCCAGGACATAGGGGTCATACCTCCTCCCCAAAGATTGTGCCCTGTCTGGCAGGGACCTTCAAAGGTCATGCCACCTTTGAAGCACTACTCCAGTCATTTGCTGCTAGCAGCAGATGGCTACTCCCTGTCCTAGATCCCACTTTTGGCAGAGGAACAGCAGGAAAACTAGCAACAGATAGGGGGAGTGACCATCCTCAGCCTGCACCACCCCCCAAGTGTGTCAGGCGAGGTGACCACTCCATTGCATTTTCCTCCATCTTGGATGGCAGGAAAACAGCCTATCAGGGTTAGGGATGTGACCTCGTCCGACAAGAACTGGTCACATAGTGGGTATAGCTACCCTAAGGTAAGTGGCCCATTGCCCACTCCCAGGTACTCCCCTTAATCCCCACTAAATGCAGTATTTAGTGGGCATCCCTAGACCTGAAGATCAGATTCAATAGACACAAGAAGGCCTGTGATCCAGAAGACCCAGGGTTAGAGAACAGAAGTCCTGCTGCCTGACGAAAAAGGCACCAAACCCTACCTGTTGCACCAAGGACTCAACTGAGGGGTTGATTGGACATTGGGCACACTCTGAGGAATCCCAGAGGACTTCCAACCTTCTACAGATTGCAAAGAACATCCCTCCAGAGTGAAGGCATCACTCCCTGCTCCCAGCAGACAAGAATGAGTGAAGTCTAGTTCACTGACCTGCCACTGTCCAATGAACCGGGCCAAGCAGCTTGACCAAATTTCAGCTGATGGACCCAGAGGATAAACCCTGCCAGTGTGCCAAGTTTGGTGGCATTGCAACCTCTAATGGCTGAGACATGCCATAGCCTAGAGTACTGGACTCTCAACGTCAGACACCCAGAAGAAAAGTCCACTCCAAACTCTCCATGGACCAGAAGTAAGCTCCTGTCTAGGGACTTGAGGACACCCAAGCACCACCCCCAGAGTGGTGCTGCTGACCTGCAGTCCACCCTCAAAGCATCTGCACATGGCTCCAAGGACCCTAGGATGCACAACACTTGGCTGTCCTACCTGCACTGCACCTGGCCTCTCTGGCCCCTGCATCCGAAAAATCAGATGTGCTCTAGTGGTCCCTACCCACTTGCAACTTCTACACCTCAAGGGGACCCACCGGCCTTACCTCAAAGTCTAACAGTGGAGTGTGTTTCCAAGTGGTTCCTTTCTCCGTTCTGCACCAGCTCCAAGACTTTCAGCCAGTGCTCCCACTTGAACCTGGAACCACTTGAACTTCTCCGGCTGGCCCACAGGACATCTCAATGACCACAACCTAAAAATAGAAAGTGACACTTGTGAGAGCATTGCCTGATTGTACATGCATTTGTAAAGTCTTTCTCATTGATTCTAATGGTGCGTAATTACGCACAAAAAGACTATTTTTGCTAAACTTTGGAAAATGATAACTTAAAAAGCACTTACCTGATTTTGCTGATCTCGATCTTTAAAATTTTATAAAAATCAGTAGTATTTTTTTTACAGTGGTCTGGAGTTATTCATTTGAGTGTGTTTCCTCATTTATTGATGCAGGGTGTTCAACAAATGTTAGCACATCTCCAAAATGAGACAAACTGATCGACCAAGCTACCACTTCCAACAGAGCATTTGGTGGTCTACTTAATGTCTCTGGATGCCAAGGTGTGGTTGCTTGGACTTTCTGCACAGTGCACATCGTGTTTGTGCACTATATAGTAAGCCAGACTCATACATTTGGTGGTACAGCAGTGGAATACAAGACTTTGCTTTTGCTGATACCACTTTGTCACAAAGTGTGCACACGAATAACTCTAAAAAGTGTCTGCAGTTCATCTTAGTATTTTTTTACAGTTGAAGTACTTTTTCAAATTCTTTCAATTAATTACTCAGGCCCTGGTCAGGTTGCTAAAACAGTGAATAGAAGCTAAGGGACATTTTTAAGAGCCCCTAGCGCCACCATTGAGCCACCATAGCACCACAATATTGTTATTTTTTTATGCTAAAGAGGCACTAAATGGCTTTTTTCCATGTACCATATTTACAAAGTGGTGTAATGCATACATTGCGCCACATTGTAAACCCTCGAACCACATTAAGTCTGCACCAGGCAATGTATGCAAGGGGGCATTCCAGCACTAGGAGGCCCGCAAAAATGGTACCGTGAAATTTGACAGATTCCACTGTGCCATTTGTGGAGTCATTTTTAATGCCTGCTCAGAGCAGGTGTTAAAATGACACTGCCAGAAAAACCTATGGGCCTCTTTGCACTTTGCTACACTAGCGTCAATATTTTTGTGCCACAATAACATCAAAAATGTTGACGCTATTGTGCTAACAATCGCCATGGTGCGCAGTATCATAAATACAGTGCAACCATGGTTATGTTAGATGCCTGTAGGGGGAGCGCTGAAAAAGTGGCACATCAGCTCTGATGTGATACTTTTTCTTAAATATGGGTCTAAAAGTCTTTGCTCTAGTTAGGACCTAGAAAATGTTTATAAAAGTTTGCAAAACGTTTTCTAAAGTTTAAAAAGGTTCCAACTTTAGTAATATAAAACAAGTCTGATGCAGAGGAGCTCGACCTGACCCCTTACATAGAATATAACCATAAACACCTACGGGCATATTTATACTCCATTTGTGCCCAATTTGCGTCATTTTTCTTTACGCAAATTCAGCCCAAAACTAAATCGATATTTATATTTTGACAGACATGTCGAACATTAAATATTGGAGTTTGCATCATCCATTAGATGCATGAACCTACCTTGTGTCTATGAGATGCAAGGTAGGTGTTCCCATCTAAAAAATTGTGCTAACCCCATAGCCCCATATTTATCCCCCATGCTAAAATGACGCACAGATGGGAGGAGGGGCTAAATAATGGTGCAAAGCTTGATTTGCACCATTATTTAATGCCTGGGTCAGATCAGGTGTTAGGGGACCTGTAGACCCATTTCCATGGTTAAACTCCATGGAATGTGTCCAGAGATGCCCTCCTCAAGCCTCAGGAACACCCCCACCCACACCAGAGGGACACCGGAGGATGGGGGACCCCATCCCAGGTAAGTAGGGTTAAGTGTAGGTAAGTATTCGTTTTTTTTATTAAAGTTCCATCGGAGCCCAACTTGGGGCCCTCTGCATGGCACAGGGTGCAATGGCCATGTGCAGGGGACACTGGTACTCTGTGCTGGCCATTGGGGTGGTGGGCATGACTCCTGTCTTTTCTAACACGGTAGTCATGTGGTATGGATGGTTTTGTGTCAGAAAATTATGCTAGCCTGGTTAGAGGCATTTTATTTGCCTCTAACTAGCCAATCATAATTTTTTGGTGCAAAACCCCCTTCTCCCATACTGCAACCCCCACCCAGCTAATGTAAAACAAAATTACGCTATCCCACCCTTTGCGCTGGCTTGCGCCATTCCAGAAATATGATGCCCAGCTGGCGCTCAGGAATGGTGCAAGCCAGTGCTAAACGTTTTGATGCAAAACTGTGTTAGTGCAGTTTTGCATCAAAATGTATAAATATGCCCCCTCAGGTCTCTCTGCCAGACTTACAATATCCTCACTGGGAGGAGTTCTACCACAGAAAAGCTTAGGCAGCTTGTGGCACAGTATGACAAAGACCGTCCCACAGAAAATGATGAAGAAGAATCTTCTTAGCAAGCAGCTAACACTGAGGAGAGAGAGAGAGAGGGAGTAGTCAGTCCTCCTCCCTCCAGCACAGGTGCCCCTTTAGAGGAGGACCTGAACCTGGACAGACTGTCCAAAAGGTTGGCCTTAATGCCACAACACTTAGAAATAGAAGTTAGAAGAAGAGAAATGGGCTTAGGGTCTATCTCTGTTGGCAGCATACAAATAATATAGAAAGAGGGATATTTCAAACTAAAACTCATAAACGTTGTTGTCTCTGCCTTACACTGTAGGTGATGATATCATTAAGTGATTTTCTGCCTTTGAAAGAGCCTGTAAAGAAAGGAGAGTGGCAAGGGAAAATTGTGGCACTTTAACGTGGGAACTGTACTCAGATAAATGCAGGGATAGGCTCCTGACACTAAATGAGACAGAAACCAGATCCTATGACCTCATGAAGGGTACCCTGATTGAGGGCTTTGAATTCACAACTGAAAATTCAGAAAGACCCGAAAAACCCAGAGTCAGTCCTGGGTACAATTTGTGGATTATTCAGTAAAAATGTTGGGTGGCTGTTTAGAAGGTGCCAAGGTACAAGATTATGATGCGCTTTACAATTATTCATTAAAGAGCAGCTATTGAGTAATTGTTACATTGAAAAACTGCATCAGTTCCTGGTAGACCTAGGTCTACTTTCCCTCAAGAACTGAGAGGAAGGCAGACCACTGGGTCAAGACAAGGGTGACCAAAACAACCACTAGTAGGGGAGACCAAAAAGACCCTGAGGGGAAAGATGGGAACCAAAATAAATCTTCATTTGGTCCCCAAAAACCTGTTCAGGAGGGTAGGCCCAGAGACTCCTCACAAACTAAGGGTGGGTACAAAGTTAGAAACTTTGATCCCAACAAGGCTTGGTGTCATGACTGCAAGAATAGAGGGCACCAAACTGGAGACCCTAGCTGTACGAATGCAGAGAATGCCTCTAGTCCACCTTCAGTAAATACAGTTGATAATCTCCAGGCGGGATCACAGTTGTATTCTGACTATGTCAGTGAAGTGAACCCACTGAAGCAACATTAGTCACTGAGAGAGGGGTAGACTTATCCTGTGCTGCCTGGCTCACTAACATGCAAAAATGCAGGCAGCACCCCTTCATTAATTGGACTAAGGTTGAAGCCTTGAGGGACACTGGGGCTAAAGTCACTATGGTGGCCCAGCACCTAGTCCACTCAGATTAGTGGCTGGTAGGGAAAACATATGCTGTCACCAATGATAAAATGTCACAAAGATCCACCCAATGGCATCTTTTGATGAGATGAGTAGTATATGGACAGAAAAAAAGTAGCTGTGTCCTCATCCATCCGTGTACACTGTCTGCTTGGAAATTATTTGGAACAATCTCCCTGTGCTGAATAAGAACTAAAGACCGCTGCAGCAAGGATTGGGCTCACAGAATGGGGTTGTGTCAAAACCAGGGCACAGAGCAAACTCCAGAGTGAAAAAGAGGTATCTGATCCTGTAAGAGTGGACCAACCCTCCAAGACCAAGAGAAAAGCTTCTGAACAAACCGCAACTCAGAACCTCTCTTCCTAGGAAGAGGACTTGGTGACACCAGAGGGAACTGAAGAGCTTGGGCCTTACCAGTCAGAGCTCTTGGGCTCTGGGGTCCCTTCTAGGGATGATATGAACCAGGGACACACAACTTGTCCCACTCTTGAAAGCCTGAGACAGCAAGCTGCACAGGAAGAAAAGGGTAGTGCCAGTGGTGCCCACAGAAATGATTAGACACCTCAAGTCTAGTGCAACTAGGCAGGTGATAGTGCCCCAGCAATACAGATACTTCCTTCTCTCTCTAGCCCATGACATACAGGGGGTTCAACAAATGCTTAGCACATCTCCAGTATTAGCCCAACTGCTCAACCAAGCTACCACTAAAAATAGAGCTCTAGCTGGTCTACTTTATACCTCTGGATGCCAAGGTGGTGTTGCTTGTACTCTCTGCACAGTGCACATCGGTTTTGTGCACTATATAGAGAGCTAGCTTCCTGACTTACCTTGGCTGGAGCCTGCACAATTGGAGATGTCAATGTCTGACATTCCCACCACATTTTCTTGTTCAAGGGTTCCCTCAATGAGTGATTCCATTGGAGTGGGAGGTGGATGTTTTGAGGGTCTATCATCTGGGACATGAGTATCAGGCATCCTACTGGCCACCTTCTCTTTGGTACAGGATTTTAGGTCATATAAGCTTTTCCTAACCTCTGGCATCGTATTCTGGGGAACACCAAGAGAGTTTACCTACTTCAGGATGCTGTTCCATATTTTTATTTTCTGGGCCTCAGGAACAGAAAAATAGGCTTCTCCTAAAAGCTGGTCCATGTGTGTCACACATTCATCTATTAACAGCTCCAACTACTTCTCAAAAAATTTACTTTTGCTTCTTGCTACTAGGGTCCTTGTCCACATCTACCTTGGACATGATGTTCTTTACAAATTAGGTTTCCACTGCCAGAAGTCAGGCAGGAGCACTGCTTCCTTCCATCACCTTCCTAGGCTACTGGATTGTGGCCACACCTGTATTTCTAAACTTTCCTGGTTCTTACATCATCATTCTGCATCAGGAAAGGAGTTTTCCTAAATGTGATTTCTTAATTGCAAATCACATCTGTGTGACTTTCAAACAGGGAAATTCCTATTTGTGAAGGTACATACTTAGAAATAGCTGTTACTGGAATACTCTCCTACGTACATTTCATTTCGTGATTTCTAAATAGCGATTTCTACAAAATTGCTTTTTGGAATTTGTTAACACTAACTTTTGCACATACGTCTCATAGGTACAGTAAATAATAACATTTCTGTTTGTTTTATCATGGGTTGCCTGTGCGCAAGGTTGTAGTACTGAGCTTTGGATCAAGATATCCTCAAATAAGTTTTTTTCTGCTTTTGTGGATTGTCATGAAAGTTGTATGCCTATTCAAAGGCATAGCACTAAAAGACTCCAGGTACATTTTGGAACCAATATAATTTTAAAAGTCTGAAGTACCGCTACTTATGGGTGGGGCTTCGTTTAGCCCATAAGGTAAGCTCGTCTTTTCATTTCTTTTAAGTAGTTAGCTGCAAGCGACACAAGATCTTAAGAGAATTGGAGGCATAGGTGATTTGATATTTTGTATTTTGATAGTTGATCCTTGTGAATATATGAACGTACTATTTATTAATATTTCACTGTAATAGTCAGTATTTATTATTTATGAAACGAGATACTAGACTGACATTCCCAGTTATAATTGCTATGGAGGAACAACTAGTTTTTTAAATCTAAACAAAAGGTTAAAATGAAAGCATCTGTTACAGTGTCTGTAAAAAACCAAGATTGAAGTGTTCTTTGTATATGGGTTAATGTTTCAAAAGGTAAAAGAGGCAATTTACTTGCATACTTAATAATACTTTACTATTACATAAACACATTTTGAAAAAAGTATCTGATGGGCACTGTTTTCCAGGCACATATTCATCAAAAATATACATACGAGGACAGTGCAATGCCAAAATCATTCACGTGACTGACTAAATAAACACCGACTTTTATAATGTTTCACAGAAAAACAGCATCTTCAATACTGTCTTTTTCTTTCATGAGATTTCAACTTTCGTGATCCTTACTTTTCCATTGACAAACCTAGTTTCAAGCTTTTGGCGTAATTCATTCAGCAATTTTTAACTATAGCAAAGACCAAAAACGTCCACAGTACCTTGAATGGTAAGTAATTTTAATTTGAGCCGTCTCTCAGTTTTCCCTCTGGATGGATGTGTGCACAGACACTAAGCCAGTTGTGCCAATTTTTAAGTTGTTACAAATAAAAAGGCCTATTAATGGAAAACAATACATAAACAGGACTAGTCACTCGCTCTTGTTGCATTATACTTACATATATGTTAGACATTTTCAGAAACATTTGGCAAATGGCATCAAAGTGGAGATGATTGCTTATTTTGATGTGGAATGTGACAGCATTATAGTATGTCAGTCGGGAGCTTCAGCGAAGCCTTTCCTCCTAATTCTCCCTCTTAGCTTAGAAACATGCCTCTTGGCCCATATTTATACTTTATTAGCGCCGAATTTGCGTAATTTTGTGATGCAAAAGTGGCACAAACTTGCAAAATACAATTGTATTTTGTAAGTTTGTGCCATTTTTGAGTAAAAAAGCAGCGGAAATGCGGCGCTAATTAGTATAAACATGCGCAACAATTGGATTTTGCAAGGTTGCGCCGCTTTTGCGTCTAAAAGTGACGCAAATGCGGAGCTAAAAAAGTATAAATATGGGCCTTAGTTTGTAGCTTCCAGATTCCCATTTATTTGCGTAAACATGTGACCTGAGATACTAATCAACAGGCCACTAGTTCCCTGATTAGGCCGGTTCAGGGCAGGAAACTGGCTGCGGCAAGGTTGTCGATTAAGCCAGTTGGCTTCAGGGCCGACAGAGTGCACATTCTGCATGTGGCCATTGAAGCAAATGGTTCCAACACTGTGAATAGTGAAGATGCCTCAGATTCTCCCACAGGAGACCAAGCCAAGAATTGTAATTGCACATTGAATGAAGCACAAAGTGCACAATGATTTTACTCAGGAGGAGAATTGGTAAACTTTGAACTGGCAATAATACCTTTAAATCATCCCCTGAAATGTGACAGTCAATTGAAAGACTTGCAAAAGGCCTTTTTAGGACAGACCATGATTTGCTAAGGACGACACAAGAGCCAGTTCAGGACCCCAGTGCTGGTACTGGGAGATACTTTCTACAGAAGGATGGGCTCTATAAGAATATTTCTATGGACAAGGTTCACAAAAATGTAAGAAACGATACAAGACAAAGGAACATCCAAAGTGGCAATATGACTGCTTTAAATGCAATCTTTAAAACCATTATAACCCTGAATAAAAACAGCCCTTTGCATTGTCATTATGAAAAAAAAGCTTTTTTGAGAGAAAATTCCAGCTAATGCAATTCCTTCATTGCATTACCCTCCCTGCTGTGTATAAGTGAAAGCCAGGGACACGATCTGTGCTGGAGAGTAGGTGGATGAATGTTCTACAAATATGCCTTCAGATTGCTCCTTATGCAGGCTTACTGGACTCTCACAATCCATGATGATGGCTGAGCCAAGCCTACTTACCAGTGTGCTAGGCAGCCCCAGTGTACATAGGGCATGCCCACACACAGCAGAGAATCCTACTCGAGAGTCACCTAGCATTTAATTTCAATGTTTGGGCTCCGGAGGGGTGACTTGCCAGTAAACAAATACAGCCACTAAAATGAATGGCCAAAACATCACCCAGTCTACTAACCTCATTATCATTAACACTACCAATCTGCCACCCAAATCCACCCTCCCTGTGGATAATATTGTTGCTTTTGACACATCTCAGTGGTTAGGTCCATTTTACATTGGTGCAGGAACTTCATATATTAAATGTCCCATTTTAAACACATTTTACATTATCAGTTCAATGCTAGGGATGAACAATGAGAGAGTGGCCTAGCAAAGAACACACAGGAGGCGAGGAAAAAGCAAACTTGTGAGTCCTGTTCTCTTTCTGAACTATCCCACTCCAAGTGGACTCTATTTAAGTCATAACAGACAGTACTGAGACACAGAAGGTGTGAAAGGATATCTCACTGGGACACTTGACTATCTCTAGCTAGGTACATTTTGCAGAAGTTTTGAATTTTCTGAAAACATGCAGAATAAGATACAGGCAAAGTGTACCAGCCTGGACAAGAAATTGGGTGACTTTGTGAACATTGTGAACCAAACCTTAGAGATTAGCCCAATAGCTTCTGGACATTAAGAAAATTGTAGCAATAAATCCATGTGATTCAACACATGCAAGTAAGTGACAAAACTATCCTTGATTTGCCGGACGTTCTGGACAACCATTGTTCTTGGAATAAGACCAAGATGCTAAATGTCCCGGAACAATGTAGATAGCGATTTCAAAATATAAATAACAAACTAATGAAGATAGTGATACTAATTTATATATAAAAAGCCACAGAAGCACACTGTAATAAAAGGCAAATGCACTTAAATAATTGATACTGACTGCTGCATTAAAATACACATTTTCCACTACTAAACTTTCAACCTCACCATTTAATCAGAAATTAGTAGGTAGACTAAAGTCTGGAAGTGTTAACAGAGGAACGGGATGCAACAGCTAAGATTCTTGGGAGTCACAGATCCCATGACATTTCCTAAATTTCTAAATGTTATGTGGTGGACAAAATATGCAATTACAAGCAACAGGATCAAACGGAGGAACCAATTTGAAAGATAGAATTGGAGCCAATAGGATTAACTTAAACGTAAATATTAAAAGGAAGGCTATGGGTAGGGAAATGCAGGTTTACACAAGCACTCAATACTGTTTACTAGAAATAGGAGGAATATACCGGGGAGGGTTGGTGGGGGGTCAGCAGAGGAGGAGGGGATCATGTAAAGTGGGGCAACAGGGATGGATTAAGGTACACAAAAAACTGAAAATCTCATATGTTCCTCCATATGTAGGTGAAGGCCATTTCATCTCATATATAACCCCAATATCCCTAGATAGCAAATGGACGTCCAAATGAGAGTTGAGTTCGCTGGAACATCTAGAAAAACAAGGCTAAAACATTATTCTTTTAAATGAAGCCTATCTTTAAGATATAGAAATGTAAAAAAATCTTGAAAGTTGTCAAGAATTATGTATACCCAATCAATTGCTTACTAGTAAGGTTTAATTTTTCATCAAAAGCTCTTATAAGGCCATGTTCGAGAAGGTAAAGTTTTAACATAACTAGATAAATTAGATGTGTCCAGGAAACGTTTAGCATTCTTTTACAGGCTCCATACAGTACGGTTCGCAAAACTAAGTATCTTCAAGGCAAAATCAATTTGAAAAAAGCTTTATTTGATTTATATTTGCATTGTCAAGAATGCTAATCCACACCACCACCATTCAAAATTGTGGATTACCTTCAGACTTTGTTGGATGAATTGTTCAAATGCTCTTACGAATCTACCCTCACATCTATCAGACCATGCAGAGTGAAGATAACACTAACATTTCCAACCAGAGCCACCATAGAAGATGAACAGCGAGTACTGTTAAATGGTGATTTGTTTTGCTATTTGAAATCTTTAACAGAAGACATATTTTCATAATCTATGCTCTTCTGCAAGTAAAGATTGTGGAATGCTTTTGAAGTATTTTTAGGAAGTATTTTACTCAGAAGTCAATGCAAGCAGCAAGTAATATTTGAGACCAATAGTAATCTCAATATTGATAAACAGGTCAAAGCTTTTGGCCCTTTATAAGGTGACAAGAGATGCACTGGAGAAGATGCAGCATGAAATAGCAGAGCAGGAATAAAGAACAGATATCTTGGAAATAAAGAATGAAAATAATATTGTCCCAGGTGGCATGACATCTGAACTGTTAAAATAATGAATTGAGTAACTAACCTCAGTGCTGACTAATAATGATATTTTTGTCAGTGAGAGGATTCCTTGGTCATGATTCAGGCTATTTGTTCTGGTATTCTAAAACCCAAACAAGGATCCAAGCTGTTGTAAGAGACATAAACCAATTTCTTTGCTCAATAAAGGATACAAGCATTACATGGGATCCTGGCACGCAGGCAATAGAAAGGTATTTATCAACTTAAAGTGAGAAGATTACAATGTTTTTTACCTTCTAGGCAATAGCATAAATTCACACATAGATTAATTTGTAATTGGTTCAATTGGTTTTACAGTGTCTAAAGCTCCACAACTGACAGAGGGAAGATTGCATGGAACAGCAGGAAAACCATAGTATCCATGAAAAGTTAGATAAATAAACAAATAAAATGCGGTTTAGGTGTCAGCTGGGTATAGTCATCTTCAGGGAGTTATCTGCCTTTAGGGTGTTGGCAACCCATAGTAAATTTGGCCACAGGGCCTTGTTGGAGGCTGTGCTCTGCGAAGAGTTGGCTGCCCTTGAAGAGCTGGAAACAAGACCCGGTGGCCAACTGCAAATTGTGCATGGCCTGTGGCCATGTGCAGTGGGGGAATGACCACCTGCTCCGGATTGAGTGCAGTACCAGGCCAAAGGTCTTGTGCACTAGTGGTTGAGCTCCCTCAGGTGATTGGGCCAGGGGCCTGGCCAGTGGCCAGGCTCTGGTGACCACTCATAACTGCAAGTTTCACAACCACACGCAGTAGGATGTTTGCCACCCACAGTGACGTCAGCTACAGGGACAGAGTGCAGGCCGAGCAATGAGACCAGGCTGTCACTGCTCTCACCTGAAGACCATGTGCAGAGGGTGGGGGTCTTGGACAGCAGACAATTGACAGTCAATAGCAAAGCTCAGCACAGGGCATGGCCAGAAGGGCAACCCACACCAGGTGCACTCAGCCTTTGCCTTGTTTATTATGGAGTAATACCTGTGCCTCAAACTTAAGCAATTTATAAACAGTGCACCATTTAAATTTGACTATGCATAACCACACTTCCCTCCACGACTTACAGTGTTTTTTGCCATGAATGGACATGTGTTCACCTAGTAACTCTATACTGTTTATGACTATGATGGTATCAGTGTTTTCATCAGTTATGTCATGAACTATCATGTATTCACACAGTAGCTCTATGTTTATGTGACTATGATTTTATCAATGTTGTCATCAGTGATGTCACCAATAATATAATTTGAGAACTCATCAGTGATATATATAACCCTCTTCAATGTAAGTTTACCTTACTGCACACATTTAAATCCTTTCATTCTGATGTTGATTAAGTACCTCTTGCAAAATCAAATACACAGAAAAAATGTTGTGGCTTAACCATTAATGCAGATATGTAGAGTAGAAGATTTTATTTATATCAATTGTTGATGGAAGAGAGAAACATCTTGTGAGTCATGCCCTTCAAACACTCAACAATGGTAATAAATAGCATATTACTTTCTGAGCGTCTGTGTATATATGCTATCTAATGCTGTTTGGGTATTTTTCATGCACAAAAGACTGTGTTATGAATAGAGAGCACATAATGCGTTTATGAGCAAGTGCTACATGTTTGGGTGGATTTGTTTCCACCACAAGTAAGAAAGTTGCTATCCTGTTAGGTCCAGTCCAAAGGTTCAGCAATTCAAATCCAAGTGTAAAAATTGGGTTAGTCGATATTGATGCACATAACGATGCATTCATTTATAAGAACAAAGTCTCATCACTATTATTAGATTCCCCTGTCATGAAGTCTCCATCAACCCAGGCACAAAGATACATGGTCAGGCAGGTTCTGATGCCGAGGCCTGAGGTTACTGACTGGCAGGTCACAGGTGGAGACGCGTGCAGTTGGCAGACAAATGCGCAAACAGGAAACTTAGATCAAGTCCCACAGATAGGAGCAGCAATGCCACAGTGGTCCCAGGAGACTGGCCCCAATAAAACTCACCTTGCCAGAGGGATGTGTGCATTCCCAAAAACGCCATAAAGTTAGATGCCAAATATAGTTAAGAACATTTAGCTAATCAGAACACAGCACACACAGCACACGCAGTGACAATACGCTCTTCAGGCTGGATATCTGTACACATCACGCGCTGGGCCACATTATGCTCACACAAGGTCGAGGCCCATCTACATTTGTTATCAGGACCTTATTTATGACTCCATGACTGTGCAGAGCTTCCCTTGGTCACAAGATAGCATGCGCTAGAAGAGGGCCAAGGTACTTTTGACAAGGTCTCCCCTTTTTTCCAGAGCATTGTCAACTTTTCTTTGCACCAGTTGAAATTGTGTCATTTTGATGTTGTGGCACTACTAAATTGATGTAACTGTGTTTTGTCTTAAGTATTGTGTTTTGTAGATGAATGTGCTATGAAGACATTGCTAATTCTCACAAACTGCTATTTGATACCAAAGTAAAGCTCGCTATTTTGATGCCACATTCCATAAGTCCGAATTAACCACTGTGCTTTCTTCCATGTTGTGATCCTTCATATGCATTGTTATTTGTGCTTGTTAAATGTTTATTTTGATGCATCTGTGAGTAAGGTTGAGCTCACTAAATCTAGCAATCCCTGTGTATATATGTTCACACTACCAGATTAGATATAGTAATCCCTATGTATATATTTCACCACTACCTAAGTAAAGGTTAAGATTCCCTAAAATCAGAATAAGTTTGATGCTTATAACTTAAAGGTTCCCTAAAATCATAACAGCTAGAAGTGTAACTGTCCCCTAAAAACTACTCAAATTTATGATCAAATTGCCACTAAAGCTTAACATACAAGGACACACATACGAACAAAATATTCAAGACACAAAAAGGACAAAAGACAAACATTACTAGAATTATGGGCCATCTTCGAGGAGTCCCAGGCCGATAACACCAACCCACAGTCAGCAAGCAAGATGTCCATACCTTCCCTGCCATATGCAGGAATGGAGGTGCTCTCCTCGATGCCTGGCATCCCTGCATGGGGTTACATCAATCCGCTAGACAAGGAATCCCAAGGGGCCCCGACCGAACACCAAGCTGTTAAGTCTAGGCATGACAGACTAACAGCGCAACAAGGCTAGGCACTCCCAGCACCACCCCTATCCAGTGCTAGAGCTCCCTGAACTTTGACTCCCCATCTGCCATGTTCAGGCCAAGAACCTCAGAGGCACATAGAACACGCATTCCCACTTGTTCTGGGGAACATTACATAGTGAAAGTGAGATTCATAGTAGTCCTGGACAGTGAGACAACTAGCGTGAGAAAGCCCTCCGGGATTCAGTGACGAGAAGGGAGCCACAGGGTATTCTTAGATAGCTGAAGAAACAATAGGAAGGGAGTTTGAGGGAAGGTCCCAGCTAAGAAGAACAGAACATAGCTCAATAAAGGAGGCAATCTGGGTGGGATTTACAGGAAAGGTGCGAACTAAGAAGAAAGAGAGAGAGAGAGACAGAGAGACAGAGAGAGAGAAAGTTCACGCACTGGAGGCCCAACAAGAGACTAGAGCAGTGCACTCTTCACCTGAGGAGAGCAGGGGGAGGTACAGAGCCCCGGTTGAGGAAGAATCTGAGGCAGAAGAAGAAAGGCTTTTGACTGGGGACCCAGCCTCACTCGAGTGCCAACAATGGAGAGTAGCTGACCAGGACAGTAGAGAACAAGGAAGCCTGGTGCTAACTCAACTCAGAGGTAGGAGAATCAAGACGGCATCTTTGAGTGCGCATGAGGACAGCAGTGAAAAAGACATCTGCTGTTCCTCCCGAACAGGCAGGACAGATAAAAAAAACCTCAACGGAGATAGTAGCTCAGGAGGAAGATAAGATTTTGTGCGACCATTTTGTCACCTGCTAGCCCACTGGACCGAATGAAGTGACCACTACGATACACCCTGGCCTGGCCTAGCATTCTTCAGTACATTGTTTTTGCCATTGTAATATGGCAGCCATAAACAAATGGCACAACACAAGCCCGTTTTCGATTGCCCTGACTCGGGCATGTTGATTTGAATGGAAATAAAGATGGGAGTCGTAGTCAACGTTGGGATGCACAGTGCACACGCTGCGGATGAGGCACATATGAAGTGCTTCGATTTTAAGTGAGTACGAATAAAATTTGGAGTAGGATAAGGAGTTTTTGGAGGGAAACATCTTTCTGTAAGGCGCATGGTTTTACAGATTGCTTTACACAGAGATATAGACGTACGTCTCATATTAAGAATACTATAGGAGCAGCTTTGCAGACTTTTAGTGAGGGGGAAAGGCAATTTTATTTCCAAAAGGTTGAAATTTGAGTTTGTGGTGACTTTATATAAGAGCACTGCTATACATTTTTTTAATAAACCTCCAACTGATACTGAATAAGGAGACTCTCTGCCCTGATTGTTGACAGGGGTGACAGACGTTCTTACACTGGAGCCTATCATGAGTTTCTTTTGTATATTCCGAATTTAGAAATGACATAGTCACATGGTTTAGTGGTGATGTGACACAGGAGTGGTAAATGGGATAGGCATTTTGACATGACAATATATACTTTATGGTGTACACAGCTGGAATATCAGCACCTTGGTTATTGGAGTGTAATATTTGGGATCATTTGGACGCACTGAAGCATCTAAATGTGGTGGGGGGTCCACATGATGTGTGACCCAAGAGTTTATGAAATATCTTACCTTTAGCAAGAAAGTCAGCCCACTGGGGCACCACTTTAACAGGAATCAGGTAGTTGAACAAACACATGGCAACATTAACCACAGACAAGAAACCCAGCCCATCAAGGACCAGGGACTCAAATACAGCAGGGAGGGGTAACTGTTTGGGAAAGCAATGCCTTCACACAATCGCAGAACCTGCATGTGCAGTAAGTTAAAACCCCAATGTGAAGCTTCCATTTCACTCACACCTCAAAATTCACTGCACTCAAAACTCAAAAGAAAGACCAAAGCGACAACATTAGAGATTCAAAAATGTACTTACAATAGGGAAGATTAAGGTTGCTGTGCAGGTCTCGATCAGGTATCCTCACCACAATCTGCCATTCCGAGTGCCTGAGGGAGCTTAGGTCCCACTCTGCTGCTGACCCCCCAGGGCTCCCCCACCAGCATTTAAAAAGCAGGCACTCAGGTCCTCATACCCAAACTTCAAATGGGACTGGTACTAATTACCAAGTCAAAAGGTCCACATTCTCGGGCACCAAGCCAGGGCAGGAATGCCTTTGTCATGTAGTCCCAATAGCAATAGAACCCCCAGGAAACCAGTGGTTTCCAACCAAATAGAGGCTCCTTTTTAGTTCCAAAATGAAACTGTCCTTCAGTTTTGGAATGAGGATTCCTGTGCACTTGGAATAATGGAAACACCATAACCTCTAATGACACATGCATGAAACTCACAAGATTGGGAAGCACTGTGTGGTGCTGAGTCAGTAGAGGGGGTTCACCAGAGCAACTAGCCGTCAAAATCCTTTGGCATCATTTGGGCTACTTTCCATGAGTTCTTGACCTTGCACCAGGCTGCACATACAGCAATATTTAGCCTCCTCCTTTTCCCACAAATGTTCCAGGTCTGTAATTAAAGTGGTCCGAGGGAGAAGGGGAGTGCTGGGGAAGGCAGTCCAAAAAGATCCAACACTGCTCCGAGCAGAGTAGAATGCAGAAATATGCTCAACCCTGTATCAGTTCTAGAAATTAGCCACCATACAAGAGCTTGCACACACCATCTGGAGCGATCCATAGTCTCAATCTCAGGCACCACAATATCAGAGGCACATGGGGGCCATAAAACAACTATCCAAACCACTCAGGTTCACGACAATTAAAACAACAGTTCATGTGGAGGTATAGGAAAGCATCCAATGGCCAATGAAAAGAAGCCCTGTGACCAATGAAAAGAAGCCCAAAAAGAAATTTCTAGAAAAGGGCATAGTCAAGACACCTGGCATCACTGGGGAGGGTCATGTTGCACACCACATGCCGGGACTACCCATATGCTAACTAGGTCACCCCGTAAAACATACAGCTGTACATTTAGGTAGGCACGGAGAGGACCAACAACCCATAAAAATCAAATACGCTCAAAACAATAACCCATTTTTCCAAAATTAGGTACCCAGAGTGGGGCCCCCTTCTGATGCCTTAGTAAAGTCATGAAAAATTCAGGAATTCCTAAGAAATAATTGGCAACATGTAAGGATTCAATGTTTTCTTTTATAACAGCCAAACCTAGCTCTTATCCAGTAGGTCTGCAGTTGAACCGCTAAGTGCACCACCTCTACAGCAAATCATCGCTTTCTCAGCAGCTGCACCAGTACCCCAACAAGATCAAAAGTTACAACCCACTACAAGAACTTTCCACATCAATAGCCCCAATGGGATCCTGAACCACACTCTGCTTCAAATAATTTTTTAAAACCCCAAAAAACCATCACAAGAGGTCTACGGAAATCTCTAACAGAATCATCTCAAGAATTACAATGTTCTACAGGTTATGTGCTTTTATATATTTATACACCCTCTGTTTACTAGGGTTGTGTTTTGCTCCGGACTGAGAGGGAACGCATTGAAAGGAATATACAGAATGCAGCACTCTTAGTCTGGGTGATGAATTTATTGAGGCACTTCCCAAGTTTCATACACGGAAAGAATAACGTGAGCTTTTATTTCAAAGGCAGTAACACATGTGCAATTCTAAAAATAATCACAGCAGTAAAATGATAATAATAACTGAAACAAAGAAAATGCAGTACTTCAGCAATGAATATTATATCTATATATAGACTACGTATTTATGCATGCACGCACAAAGCAAAGCTAAAAATAAGAATTAAAATTGCATCACCATGGGGTTTGGCACCAACATCATCCCTTTGTCTGCCAACTTCAGATTGTGGACCCCGGACAACCATAAAGAGGGGGAATGTCTGCAATGGAATTATTTTCTGAGCAAGACGTCCCTTCTCAGATGAGTTCCTTCTTCCCAGCCCTCAAGCTTCCCCCACTTCATATGCTTTAAACAAACTTAAGAGGAAGGTTCTAGCAACCTCCCTCCCATCTTGAAAGATGTGGTTCAAATGCTGGCCGTACTAGGTCAGTGTTGGAAGAATACACTAGAGATTGGCCAGATCCCAAGGTGCACTTCCAAGACCGAGCTGTACCCTGCTTACCCATAAACATTCTCAGCCTGGTACATCCTTATCTCCCTTACTCCCCTTTGTTATGTTCCCATCTTCGGTGAGAAAGAGCGGAAACACGTTCACAAGCTGTGCGAGGAAAAATACCTGCACCACTAATATGACTGCTTTTGAAGCTAAGCAAAGCACAAAAGGGAGTCAGTGGTAAAGATGAAGCTGGTGGTTCAATACAGATAGCATTACAGGGTGCTACCGCATGCATGCTTTTTCAAAGAGTGGCCTAGTCTAATGGATACTTGTCATAAATTACCACTGTTTTTGCATAGGGACCTCTCCCACGTCTCCTATAATTACACTGCTCCTAACACTAGCATTCAACATGCACTACGCAGGGCCCTTTTACACAACATGTGGGGTCAGCATATGACTGCCGTGGGTTCCAAGACATCAGCTGGGTCATGTTACATCTGTTCGCTGATACCATATGCATTAGGTGCAGAGAGGCCTTACTTATTCCAAGAGGTAGCCCCTGAAAAAACAAAATGACTTCTCCATTTATACCTGCGTAGGATTAGGGGCAAAATACTACCTAATAGAGTAGAGCCCCATAGGATAGTAGTAAATCTGACCCACTATGAGACCAACCCCACAGCATTGAACCTTGTCACTGAATCTACATCCAAACAAACCTAGTTTTCAGTATGGCACCATAGGGGAAGATGCTGTTTGGCCCTAGGACCTTCCTGAGAAAAGATATTTGGAGGTAGCAAAGCCACCTAACCAGTGCACAAACACATTTGCCCCTGCTTCCATGTGTGGTCCCAGGGTGACCATTAGCGTATATTGAGCTGTTTTCGTTAACAAGTGAACACTCAACATGGAGTGTCACAGCAAGGCCATCCATCTCGATGATACAAAGGGAAATGGGTCTAATAGGGGAGGGTTGAATAATAGCATAGATACCCTGTGTCAGGAAATATGGGACATTGAGATAGATAGGCATACGTGGATAGAAAGGAAGGAGCAACCCATGATTGTACGGAAACTCACACTGTATTGACTTATGTTTCAGAGGCAAAGGAACCATTCTGATGGGTACAAATAAAAACTGTGGCACAATCCTGCATATTCCAGACCTGCAATTGGGAACCTTCATGCTGATGGACACTTGCTGGAAATGCAGTGAGTTTGCTTACACTTGGCTCGTCCTTGGATGGCGTGGCCTCTGCTCCCTCATTACCATATACACCCCAATCTTGGTCATTCGTGGAGAAGGTCTTTCCGAACTGTACTAACACCTGATAAGGAAGAAGACAACTCTGTTGCATCAAGCTCAAGAGAAAAGAACGGCTGATTATTTAGGTTGGGCTCAGTACAAGGACATTCCAGATGTATTCAGACTGTGCATTGATGTACAAGTTTCAGCAGGAGGGTCCATACCCTCCTTCACCTTGCAGATGAAAGTGAACGCCCGCTGGTTGCAAATAACCAGGTGAGATATGCTCAGAATGATTAACGGCTTTGAGCTCGACCTTAATGCAATAAAGCAATAACTGAAAGCCATCTGCCTCATGGTGATGCAACATTGGTATGTGTTGGACTTGATGACTGTTGTGGAGGGTGGGGAATGCACGAAGATCAGTGGATCTGGCTGTACGTTCATACATGGCAATGACATGGACAGTGGAACTCTGACTCTTGCCATCCATGCATTGCACCAACTACAAAAAGACATGCGTGAAGAGTAAGGAGCCTCTGAGTAGGAGTGGTTCACAGTCTGGTTCTTCTGTCTCCCCAAAGGATGACCAATCTGTGCATGTCATTGTTGCCCATTTACATTGTATTACTGTTTTTGTGTGGTTACCTGCAAGTGGGGGGTTCCTGCTGTAAAAACGCAGTCCTCAAATTGGGTAGAATGAAAGTATCTAGGGAAGTGGGACAACCAGCCCCCAACAAAGTGACTGTCATGATCTATGGGTTAGATGGGGTAGTTGAAAATTCAACTAGATGGGGGAATGCTAATGTTGGAATAGTCAATATTGATGCATACAATGATACAATCATAAATAGGAACAAAGTTGCTTCACCATTATTAGATTCCTCTGTCATGAATTCTTCATCAACCCCGGCATGAAGATACGTGGTCAAGCAGACTCTGAGACCTAAGCCTGAGGTTACTGACTGACAGGACACAGGTTGGGTGGGGGGGGGGGTGTAACTGGTAGACAAATGTAAGAAACAGGAAACTTAGATCAAATCCCACATATAGGTGCAGCGACACCTCAATGGTCCTAGGAGATTGTCCCAAATAAAGCACACATGGCCAGAGGGTGCATCTATTCCCAAACACACCAAAAAATTAGATGCCACATGTAGTTAGGAATACTTAGCCAATCAGAATAAAGCACATGCAACGACCACACGCCTCTCAGGCCGGACATCTGGAAAGATTCTCAGCTGGCCCACATTATGTCCACGCAAGGTCGAGGCCTACCTGTGTTTGTTATCAAGACCTTCTTTATGACTCCATGACAACTCTTCACATTCTCAACCAAGAAAGAATATGTTAATTCTATTACGCAACTCAGAGAAATGTATAAAACACCACTCTGAACTGATGTACATTGAGAGACAATCCTCAGATCCTGGTTCTATAACTGCTCTCCTGGTAATGTTTAAATAAACAAACTGTTCCTATTTTTCTAGATGCCTCTTGTCTTTTATTTTTTTAGGTAAATTCACATTCGAGCAACATGAGCATAAACTCTGGTAGCAAGGGCACCAAACAGAGTGGCTTAACTTAAAATGTGTGAAGCAAACCAAAACTGTTAAAACGTTAAAAACAGAACACAATAAATATCACATTCTAAATTACCACAATAGATGAATGTAATTAACAAAATGACAGCAAAGTGACAAACATCCAATAAGGGGAACCAAAGGTATGAATCCTTAGCGATTTAAGGGGAAATATTTGCAAAAAACATAAAGCGGCAATGGCAGCGAAATGGTTGCTTCAGACGGGGAGCTGGCCTCCTTTTGAGGATGACTGTGATGGAGTGAGTGTCAGATGCAACAAGTAGATTAAACGTGTTAGTGCTTGGAAGTAGAGACATTCAAAATACTTTCCAAATTCCAACGTACATGAAACTGGTTGGTCCTGCTGAGGTATTTTGTTGAAAACTTTTCTATGGCCAAATGCAGTTAGAGATGTTTTGGAGGTGTTGAGATAGCTGCATGGGACAAAACCGAAATTCAGGGGGTCATTCCGACCCCGGCGGTCAAGGACCACCGGGGCCGGCGGGAGCACCGCCAACAGGCTGGCGGTGCCCCGCAGGGCATTCTGACCGCGGTGGTTTGGCCGCGGTCAGAACAGGAAAACCGGCGGTCTCCCGCTGGTTTTCCGCTGCCCTCAGGAATCCTCCATGGCGGCGCAGCTTGCTGCGCCGCCATGGGGATTCCGACACCCCATACCGCCATCCTGTTCCTGGTGGTTCGCACTGCAGGGGCCCCCGTAAGAGGGCCCCACAAAGAATTTCAGTGTCTGCTAAGCAGACACTGAAATTTGCGACGGGTGCAGCTGCACCTGTCGCACGTTCCCACTCCGCCGGCTCCATTCGGAGCTGGCTTCCTCGTGGGAAGGAGTTTCCCGCTGGGCTGGCGGGCGGCCTTCTGGCGGTCGCCCGCCAGCCCAGCGGGAAAGCCAGAATGGCCTCCGCGGTCTTTCGACCGCGGAGCGGCCATATGGCGGTATGAGGCCCTCAGTCTGATGAATTGGAACTTTTCACCGCAGGTGCCCTTGAAGAGCTGTCTAAACTTCTTTCAATGCCCAAGCAATCCCTGGAGTACACTTCTGAGGCCTTTGGGACCTCAGGGTGCACTTAAAATCTCTTCAGGTGTCATGCAGAGGCAAACTGAAAAATGCAGTTGCCCTTTGTCAGCTGAAAATTTCCAGTAAAAGGCATCTTGATGCTTGTTGTGCCTGGGTAGCCTACAAGAGGTCAACCAACTAAACCTTAGAGTCCATTCTTTGTCTTGGGCAGGTCCAGCTCATCCACAACTTATATAAGGTGACAGACAGCAAGTCCAAATCTTTTCTGTTCTTCCACAGGTCCAGGAGATGTTCAGAGGAGGTGCTTTTGGAATCTACTTTTATGCCTGGCACCAGCTAGTTGGTGGAGTGGCTCCTGGGCACTCCTGAACCAATGGGATATAATTTCCCAGGGGTAACCATACCAATTTTTCTGTAGTTTGTGTTTCGTTTCAGCAAACAGTCCCAAAATGCTATGTTCCAGGGCAGTGCCATTTGTTTGGAGTCTTCGTCAACACTAAACTGAGCTCTGAAGACAGTGCCTACTTGTTCTGCTTTCCTTCTTAACTCATATCAGAGCTTACAGAACATATCAAGAATGCACTTCTGAGTTCAAAGAAGACCTTTATTGTTGTTAATTCTTCCCCACCCACCAGTTCGTGAGAGACAAATTATTAGATTTCAAGCACAAAAGTAGTCACAGCATTAAAACAAAATATATCTCAGTTGCAATGTACACAGCAGGTTATATTTATAAGATATTGATAAGATATTGAATGCAAAGCAAAACAAATACTTCACCGTGTGAGAAACTATTTACAGCTTCATCTTTCTGGGGTCTGCAAGTTGATGACTCCGGTCAACTGCGAGAAAGAGATTATCTACCCACACAGGAGACTGGCAACTGGCGCCAAGTTCCAGCCTGAAGCCAGCAGATTTCAATCTAATTCTCTGCAACTCGAGTCATCCTTACCAAAGCGTGCCCCCTCCTCTCAGACCTGGGAAAACTACGCAAGCCTTTGGAGACTGGCCAGATCTCCTAGACTCCTCCTCTTCCCAAGCCTGAGCAGAAAGGAAAACACCAAATGTACCCTCTCTTATCAGGTCTAGTCTACTGTGAGAAGAAAACAGCTTGGTTCATCTTGTGGAAAAACATAGCTTGGAAAAATACAGCTTGGATTCTCAACTGCAATGTCTAACTTCACGTTAAAGGCAATAGGCAGCTAACCTAAACATCAAATGTAATGTCTAATGTCATGTCAAAGCCAATAGGCAGCTGAGCTGAATACAAAATGCAATGTCTAATATCATGTCAAAGCCAATAGGCAGCTAAGCTAAATACAAAATGCAATGTCTAATATCATGTCAAAGCCAATAGGCAGCTGAGCTGAATACAAAATGTAATGTCTAATATCATGTCAAAGCCAATAGGCAGCTGAGCTGAATACAAAATGCAATGTCTAATATCATGTCAAAGCCAATAGGCAGCTGAGCTGAATACAAAATGTAATGGCTAATGCCATGTCAAAGCCAATAGGCGGCTAGGCTGAACAAAACATACAGGTGGTCATTCTGACCCTGGCGGTCTTTGACCGCCAGGGCGGAGGACCGCGGGAGCACCGCCGACAGGCCGGCGGTGCTCCAATGGGGATTCCGACCGCGGCGGTAAAGCCGCGGTCGGACCGGCACCACTGGCGGGGTCCCGCCAGTGTACCGCCGCCCCATTGAATCCTCCGCGGCGGCGCAGCTTGCTGCACCGCCGCGGGGATTCCGACCCCCCCTACCGCCATCCAGATCCCGGCGGTCGGACCGCCGGGATCCGGATGGCGGTAGGGGGGGTCGCGGGGCCCCTGGGGGCCCCTGCAGTGCCCATGCCACTGGCATGGGCATTGCAGGGGCCCCCGTAAAAGGGCCCCTACATGTATTTCACTGTCTGCTGCGCAGACAGTGAAATACGCGACGGGTGCAACTGCACCCGTCGCACAGCTTCCACTCCGCCGGCTCGATTCCGAGCCGGCTTCATCGTGGAAGCCTCTTTCCCGCTGGGCTGGCTGGCGGTCTGAAGGCGACCGCCCGCCAGCCCAGCGGGAAAGTCAGAATTACCGCCGCGGTCTTTCGACCGCGGAACGGTAACCTGACGGCGGGACTTTGGCGGGCGGCCTCCGCCGCCCGCCAAGGTCAGAATGAGGGCCACAATGTGCTACTGGTGAACATTGAGCAACTAATATGCGCAGTGGTGAAACACAAAGTCATTGGTCAAACATAATCAATATCATCACATTCCACCCTATGACCAATGAATTTTTGTTTCACATATCTCTTGTTTCAAATAAAAAAAATAAAAAAACATCAGCACAAAAAAAAACATTATCAGCAACTCAGATTTGAATGATCAAAGCAATCACTGTAAAGCAAAGGAAGTGAATTAACATATTGATCTCATAACCTTTCACATCAGATACATCTACACAGAAAAGACTGAAACTTTTATACTCTGAATGAGAATATAGGGGGTTATTCCAACTTTGGAGGAAGTGGTAATCCGTCCCAAAAGTGACGGTAAAGTGACGGATATACCACCAGCCGTATTACGAGTCCATTATATTCTATGGAACTCGTAATACGGCTGGTGGTAAATCCGTCACATTTGGGACGGATTACCACCTCCTCCAAAGTTGGAATATTCCCCATAGTGTCTCTAAAGTAGCAATTTGATGTAGCATGAGTACTACTCATGTAAAGGTGCACAGTCCACCTGAAAGGTTTGCTGGATTGTAAGTGAAAGTCAGAGTTCCACACGAAAAAAAAACACAGACAGTTAACTGTTAAGGTTGCTTAGTTCCAGTAGAAGAATGCAATCAAACAAGTTGAACTTGAACTGAAGGCGCAGTTTGCACAAAATGGATCCATGGCGCTTGCACTTTACTCAGTCAGGTTCAGGTTGGGGGTTCGGTCCCTTCCCCGACCCCTCACGCACACACCCGAAGGGGGACCACACAGCGCTCTCAGGAACAGTGGCGATACGTGGTAGGATCTGCAAAAGAAAAAAGTATGACTTTTCTTGCAAATAACATTTGTCATTTGAAATGTACCCTTTCTCTTCCTTTCCCTGTTTTATAATCAGCAGGACGTTTTTGGGGCCCTTTATTATGATTTCTGCAGGTTCTGGAGGGCCATCTGGGGCTTCAACCCACACCTCAGCACTGAGGTTTTTATCTGCTGTGCCACAGCTTCCCTTTTCTTGCACTGTCAGAAGGGCTGGGGCAGACTCAGGGGGTCATTCCAACCCTGGCAGTCGGTGATAAAGCGGCAGCCAACCCACCAACAGGCAGGTGGTCAAAAAAATGGAATTCTGACCCTGGCGGGAACCGCCAACACAGCCCGCCACTTTAACACTCCGACCGCCACGGCGGGACAAACAAACAGCGCGGCGGTCACCGCCAACAGGCAGGCGGCAGACAATGTACCGCCCACCCTATCACGACCCACCAATCCGCCACCTTTTCCGGGGCTCCCGCCCCGCCGATAAAAACACGGCGGAAACAGACTACGAACAGGAAAACGCTCACCGATACACACTCCACGAGGAATCTGGACAGCATGGAACCCGAATTAAACATCCTACCAGCCATTGTCTTCCTGCACCTCTACCAGGAGCACGAACGCCGGCGCAGAAGACACCGGTGAGTACTGCACCTACGACACAGGGGAGGGGGGAGGAGAAAAGGTTACGGGCACACACATACGCGACAAACCCTTCCCCCCACCACCCCCCAATCCCTACACACCAATGCAGAGCAACAAGTCAAAGTGACACCCCCCAAACCCCCCGGAATAATGCAAAGACAAAATAAAATATTCATTAAAATTGAAGTATATTAAAGCATATTTGAACTGAAGTGAAAAATGAAATTTATCAAATAAATATATTACCACACTAACAATCTATCCATAGTCCAAAAGTCCGGCACATATTGCCTACATTCCATTGTTCGTGGGCCAATGTGCATAAACACATGGGCAAAGCCCACACACGAGACCCGTTTCCATTGGAGAGAACACTGCTGGGGCATCAGATGATAAAACCACAGGCACCTCAGGGGGAAGGGAAGGGGGGGCACCTCAGCCACAGGAGTCCACGACGCCAGATCCACGAGGGGCCTCCATGCCCACTGTACCATCCTGGGGAGTGCAAAGCCACAGTCTCTCAAGTCTATACAGTGGGTGGGTTGCCCACTGTTCCATCCTGGGGAGTGCAAAGCCACAGTCTCCCAAGTCTCTACAGTGGGTGGATTGCCCACTGTACCATCCGGGGGAGTGCAAAGCCAGAGTCCATCAGGTGGATTACAGACTCCACTGGTCATGGAGGAGGCATGTTGGCCAGAGTGCTTCGTGAAGCCCTGCCCGACACAGACCCGGCCCTGCCAATGGTCCAGCGGTGTAGAGACGGCGGTGCCCAGCGGAGCGGTGCAGAGACGGCGGTGCCCAGCGGAGCGGTGCTTGAGATGAAGGGCCCAGTGGAGCGGTGCTTGACAGGAAGGGCCCAGTGGAGCGGTGCTTGACATGAAGGGCCCAGCGGAGCGGTGCTTGAGATGAAGGGCCCAGCGGAGCGGTGCTTGACAGGAAGGGCCCAGCGGAGCAGTGCTTGACAGGAAGGGCCCAGCGGAGCAGTTCTTGACAGGAAGGGCCCAGCGGAGCGGTGCTTGACAGGAAGGGCCCAGCGGAGCGGTGCTTGAGATGAAGGGCCCAGCGGAGCGGTGCTTGACAGGAAGGGCCCAGCGGAGCAGTGCTTGAGATGAAGGGCCCAGCGGAGCGGTGCTTGAGATGAAGGGCCCAGCGGAGCAGTGCTTGAGATGAAGGGCCCAGCGGAGCGGTGCTTGACAGGAAGGGCCCAGCAGAGTGGTGCTTGACAGGAAGGGCCCAGCGGAGCAGTGCTTGAGTTGAAGGGCCCAGCGGAGTGGTGCTACTCACGGCGGGGCCCTGTTCAGCGGTGCTTGTCTTGGCGGGGCCCTGTTCAGAGGTGCTTGTCTTGGCGGGGCCCTGTTCAGCGAGCTTGTCTTGGCGGGGCCCTGTTCAGCGGTGCTTGTCACGGCGGGGCCCTGTTCAGCGGTGCTTGTCACGGCGGGCCCTGTTCAGCGGTGCTTGTCACGGCGGGGCCCTGTTCAGCTGTGCTTGTCACGGCGGGGCCCTGTTCAGCGGTGCTTGTCTTGAAGGGCCCTGTTCAGCGGTGCTTGTCATGGCGGGCCCTGTTCAGCGGAGCTTGTCATGGTGGGGCCCTGTTCAGCGGTGCTTCTCACGGCGGGGCCCTGTTCAGCGGTGCTTCTCACGGCTGGGCCCTGTTCAGCGGTGCTTGTCTTGTGTTCCCAGGGAACCAGGTCTGGCCAATAAATGGCGCTCAGTCGCCATCCGACCTTTCGCTTGCGGGGCCCTCCTGTGCTGGAGTCCTGGGCCCATGGGTGTCCTCTGTCACACCCCAAATGGGGCTGGTGGGGCCCTCCTGGGCAGCTCGACCGCTGCCAGACTTGTCCGCCCTCCTGCCCTTGCCCTCCTTGAACAGAAACTCTTGGGCCCTTGCCTCCCTTTCTGGATGGGCCAGGTGATGTTGCAAGGGTGGTGTCCTTGGGGGCAGCCGTCTCAGGCCTGTCTCGCCGGCCCTTCACTTTTTTTGTTTTTTTCCTAGGGGGTGGGCTGGCTGGCCCCTTGCTGCTGGCCGATGTTCCTGCCCTAGGATCTGGTGGACTCCAATAGCCCTGAACGATGGTCCTAGAAGGTGCAGGGCTTGTGGTGGCTGAGGTGCTGATTGGAGTCTTATGAGATGGAGGGGGTGGGTCAGTTGTTGGAAAGAGGTCAAGGTTGGAAAGGAAAATCAATTTAGACAGACAGGGATGGGTAGTTGTAGTGGGTATGGGAGTGGAGAAAGAGGATGTGGTTGTAGGAGAGTCAAGAGTGGTGTCTTTGGGTGCAGGTGCTTGTGCTGGAGGCTGTCGTGAGGTGGATGGCTGTTGGGTGGGTGACTGCCTGCGTTTGTGTGGTTTGGAAGAGGGGGTGACAGACACAGTGGGAGAGGACCCAGGGGACGTGTAAATGGCAGTGGGGTGGTGACTGCACGTGTGCGGACTGTTCTTGTGGGTGTGGTGGTGATGGACGTACTGGCTGATGGTGGTGTGCATGCAGGTGTGAGTGGAGACGTCACAGGGAGGGAGGAGGGAGACGAGGAGGAGGGGGACACAGAGGAGGCAGTGGCTGTTGGCATGTCTGCATGTGGATGTTGCTTGGGTGAATGCTTGTGTGATCTGTGGTGCTTATGTCTGGATGAGCTGCCCTTGGGTGTTGAGGTGTGTGCAGGCTGGTCTGTAGGTGTGTCTGGGATAGACAGAGGAACAGGGGAGTGGGACTGGGTGGAGGAAGTTGGAGGGGGGAGGCTAGACACAGGGACAATTGCTGCCGTCAGTGCTGAGGCCAGAGCGTTGAACGATCGCTGATAGGCAGCCTGACCCGAATGAATGCCCTCCAGGTATGCATTGCTCCGATGCACCTCCCTTTCTACCCCCTGGATGGCATTCAAAAGGGTAGACTGCCCAACAATGAGCGTCCTCAGGAGGTCAATGATCTCCTCACTGAGGGCAGCAGGGGTAACTGGGGCAGGACCTGAGGTGCCAGGGGCGAAGGAGATGCCCGGCTTCCTGGCTGAGTGGGCACGGGGCGAACGCTGAGGGGCTGCTGGGAGGGCAGGGCTGGTGCGCTGGGTGGCGGCTGTACCTGTTGTTGCGGTGGGCACGGATGTTGCCGCCACCACAAGGGAGCTCCCTTCCGAGGAAGTGTCGGTGTCGGTGCCGCTGACGTCTCCACGGGTCCCCGTTGTGGAGCTCCCCTTGCCCTCTGTCTCACTGGTGTACTCTGAGTCGGTTGCATGGCCCTCCGGGGCCATGTGAGATGCAGCTCCCTCGTGCGCCGATGCCACTTCTCCTCCGCCTGATGATGCTAATGCACACATGAGCAGGAAAACCAAAAAAAGGGGGGGGAGAAGAAAGAAAGACATGTTGAGTGCATGCATTGGCGGCAGCGTTGGCGGAGAGGACAGACACAGAAGCCCCCTGCACTACGCCGCGCACTCGGGGTACACTACTCAATTCTTGTGACTTGGCCTACAAGTCTATGGACGACAAATGCACACATAGGTGAGGCCGGACCATGGATATCTGTACTTAGCACCCTACAGAGATGGGGGGCGGGGCACAGGGCCATGCCTAACGGAGTGGCCTAGCCTACAGAAACCGCCCTGGCCTAGAGATAGCCACAGCCCTCCTCCCCCACCCAGACACCTCCACTGTGCGCTAATATAGCCGAATGTGCTGATACTCACCCCCTTGTGTCTGCTGTGATGTCTTCATGCGCCCATCCAAATTGGGGTAGGCCACCGCCAGGATCCGGGACATCAGGGGGGTCAATTGACGACTGGCACCCCTCCTACGTTGGGAGGCCATCCCCAGCAGAGCCTCCGCGGTCTTTCTGCTCCCGCAGCGGATGTCCTCCCACCTCTTGCAGCAGTGTGTGCCCGTCTATTGAGGACCCCCAGGGTTCGGACGTCCTTGGCGAAGGCACGCCAAATGTCGATCTTCTGATGGGCGCTGACCTATGTGACATGGACAGGGTGGAACAAGAAATATCATCACTTTCCTGCATGGTCGATGTGAGTGGCCCCCCCTCCCCAACCTTGCCATGTGGCACATGCTCTCATCTATCGTGCGTTGCACTCCTCATTCGCTCCCCTCCCCACCATCTTACATCCACCCCACTCAACACAGGCATAGCCCAAACTACGTGCTCCCTGTGTACTTACCTGTTGGTCTGGAGAACCTTAGAGTAGCGCATACTGGGGGAGGACCCCATCCACAAGTTTCTCCAATTCCTCAGATGTGAAGGCAGGGGCCCTTTCCCCAGTCGCAGCAGCCATTGTATCTCCCAGACCGAGGTCACAGTAGCACTTGCAGTATAGGTCCTCTCCTGTGGATGATCAGGTCTCAAGTGATTAAGCAGTTAGAAAATGGCGGTCACGCCCGCGGCGGTGCGTACCGCGGCGGTGCGTACCGCGACCGCCGTCGCACATCGTCATTGGCTCTTGAGACCCATAGGGTTCAATGTTAACCAATGCTGCTTCTCGCCGCGGTCTTCGACCGCCTACCGCCACAGTGTGCCACGCCAGCGCATTGTCCTCACATCCCATTGTCACACTTCACAGGTCAGGCAGCCGCCATTTCAAGGGCCCACATGGCTTAATTTCTACTGCGTCACACAGGCCTAGGCCTTGCATTGCCACTCACACAAGCCATTCAATGCATAGCGAATCGTGTTTTGTGCAAGCTGTGGTTACGTACCTGTGGGTTGCTTGACTCTGTGCTCCATGTTGTCCTTCCTAGGCACCGTCCGCTGGGACTTGCGAGGAGATGGAGGAATCCTCCCGTGTACAGACCGCTGGTGGACCTGTCGACAATGGAAGAACGACATGTCATACTGACATACAGACTTGACAGAGCCACTATACATGAACTGTGTGCCCAGCTGGAGCCAGACCTGATGTCCCCCATTCGCCAATCCACAGGGATTCCCCCTCTGGTGCAAAGTTCTGTCAGTACTCCATTTTTTGGCAAGTGGATCATTCCAAACAACAGTGGCCATTTCATCATGGATGTCTCAGCCTATGTTTTCTAAGGTTTTGTCCAGAGTGTTGTCTGCCCTGATGAAATAAATGCGGAGCTACATTGTTTTCCCTGAGGTGGGCGATTTGGCTACAGTGAAGGGTGATTTCTATGCCCTTGGACATATCCCCAACATCATTGGTGCCATTGATGGGACCCATGTGGCTTTGGTTCCCCCCAGAGGAAGTGAGCAGGTGTACAGGAACAGAAAACGTTATCATTCGATGAATGTCCAGGTGGTCTGTTTGGCTGACCAGTACGTCTCCCATGTAAATGCTAAGTTCCCTGGGTCTGTGCATGACGCGTACATCATGCGAAATAGCAGCATCCCTTATGTGATGGAACAGCTACAGAAACACCGTGTGTGGCTAATTGGTGACTCTGGTTACCCCAACCTGTCCTGGCTACTGACCCCAGTGAGGAATCCCCGGACCAGGGCAGAGGAACGGTACAATGAGGCCCATGGGCGAACTAGGAGGATCATAGAAAGGACCTTCGGGCTCCTGAAGGCCAAGTTTAGATGCCTGCATATGACAGGTGGATCCCTAATGTACTCACCAAAGAAGGTGTGCCATATCATCGTGGTCTGCTGTATGCTTCACAATCTTGCTTTGCGACGCCAGGTGCCTTTTCTGCAGGAGGATGGTCCAGATGGTGGTGTTGTAGCAGCTGTGGAGCCTGAGGAGAGTGAAGAGGAGGAAGACGACGGGGACAACACGGACAACAGGGATACAGTGATACAACAGTATTTTCAGTAGCACACAGGTAAGAATCAACCACGCCATTTTACATTTACTTAAGGCCTCCTGCCTCTCTACTGTCTGTGTTTCCCCCCAGTTCCTGTTAACTGATTTGTGACTTTCCCTTCCCTTTTCAGAGCTGTATGACCCACTGCGTGACTTCTGCTTTGTTTGCCCATGGACTAAAGCTGTATGACAGTGGTATGTTGTCATCACAATGTAACTGAACATTTTTGCACCGTTATGTCTAATACATTTGTTAAGAATACAAGCAGACTCCAGATTTTTTAAGTGCAATAAGTGATTTTATTACAGTGCTACATTTAGGTACATGATTGTAAAACGGTGATGGGTGGGGGTGGAGTAATGTCCATGGCAGAGTCCAGTTCTCAGTCTCACAGGTGCATTGTCCATATGCCTGTGGAAGGATGGAGCAGGGGCAGTTAAAGGTTGGACAGGGTGACAATGTGGGACAGTGGGATGACATCAGGGGGTATTGTTTGCTGGCGTGGGTCTTGGCATCCTACTCTGTCTTCTTGTGAGATCTCAGGTTCCGCTTGCGGGGTGGTTCTTCTTCTGCAGGAGGTGGGGTTCTGGTGGCCTGTCGTTGTGTGGGGGCCTCCTGTCCACTAGCGCCGGCGGAGGTGGTAGGCTGTTCCTGGTCTGGGTTAGTGACAGGGGCCCTTTGGGGTGCCACATGGTCCCGCAATGTGGTGACTATCTGGTTAAGGGCCACGACGATGGTCCCCATTGAGGAACTAATGTTCCTCAGTTCCTCTCTGAACCCCATGTACTGTTCCTCCTGCAGTGCCTGGATCTCCTGGAACCTGCCCAGTACCGTAGCCATCGTCTCCTGGGAGTGGTGGTATGCTCCCATGATGGATGAGAGGGCTTCTTGGAGAGTGGGTTCCCTGGGCCTGTCCCCCCCCTGTCGCACAGCAGCCCTCCCAGTTCCCCTGTGTTCCTGGGTCTCTGTCCCCTGGACGGTGTGCCCACTACCACTGCCCCCAGGTCCCTGTTGTTGTTGGGGTGGTGGGTCAACCTGGGTGCCCTGTAGTGGCGGACACACCGCTGATTGACGTGTCCTGGAGACAGAGGCATGGGCCCGCTGGGTGGGAGCTGGCTGGTGTTCCCAGAGGGGGTTAGGTCTGCTGTAGCCTGTGGCTGTCTGTGGGGAACCGACTGTCCCGAGGTCCCCGATGGGTCGGGCTGGTCATCTGGGTCCAGGGAGACAGAGCTGCTATCATCACTGGGGGCCCTCTTCTGGGGGTGGGGTGGACATCTCTGGACCCTCCGTGGCGGTGTGGTGGCGTTCGGGTCCTGCAGGGGTATAAGGGTATGGTTATTGCTTCTGTGTGTGGCATTTCGTGTAATGGGTGGGTGGCCGTGTACCCAAGTGCAGGCATTCCCTTGTGGGGGCTTTTGTGAGGGTGGCTTGTGGGGGTGATGTGTGTGTGCAGTGGGCATGCTTTGATGATGGGTGTCCATGCTTTGTGGTCGCATGCAGGGCTTGGTGTTGGGATGGGTGGGTTGTGATGGTGAGACATTTGCAAGGAGTTGGTGTGATGGGGTGGGGGTGAGGGTAGGGGTATGATTTGGCATGCAGGTGGGGTTGGGGGAATGAAGTAGTTAAGATTTGACTTACCAGAGTCCATTCCTCCACCTACTCCTGCGAGGCCCTCAGGATGTAGGATGTGCAGGACTTCCTCCTCCCATGCTGTAAATTCTGGGGGAGTAGGCGGGGGTCCGCCGCCAGTCTTATGCACCGCAATGTTGTGCCTTGATACCATGGAACGCACCTTCCCCCGTAGGTCATTCCAGCGCTTCCTTATGTCATCCCGATTGCGTGGATGCTGTCCCACAGCGTTGACCCTGTCGACTATCCTTTGCCATAGCTCCATCTTCCTAGCAATTGTGGTGTGCTGCACCTGTGCCCCGAAGAGCTGGGGCTCTACACGTACTATTTCCTCCACCATGACCCTGAGTTCTGTGTCAGAGAACCTGGGGTGTCTTTGGGGTGCCATGGGGTGGTGTGGATGAGGTGAGGGGTGGTGTATGTGTTGTAGAGTGTGGTGTGTGTGGTGGTATATGGTGTTTTGTGCGTGGTAAATGTGTGGGTGATGTTGTGATTTGCCTCTGTGTGATGGTCTACTCTAAGCAGTGCTGTCTCTCTCTGTCCTTCAGTCGCTATTGTGGTCGTAAGGGTTTGTGGGTGACTTGGGTGTGTGTTTTATATTGTATTGGATGTGTGGGAGTGTTGTTTGTATGTGTATCATGTGTGTGTATTTCAAATTGTCCAATGTGGTTGTGTTTTGATAGGGTGTGTGTATTTTGTGTGCGGTGGTGTGTACCGCCAATGGAATACCGCGGTTGAAAGACCGCTGCGTGGATTCGTGGGTCGTGATAGTGTGGGTGTATTTCTGTTGGCGTGACAGTGGAGGTTTGGTCATCGCCAGTTTTTCGCTGACCTTTGGTGTGGCGGACTTTTGTGGATGTCGGGTTTTTGGCGGTTTGCCAGTTGCGGGTCAGAATGACCGTGGCGGTTTACCGCGGCCGCGGCGGTGTTATGGCGGTCTTCTGACCGGCGGTAAGCGCCTTTTTTCCGCCGAGGTCAGAATGACCCCCTCATTCTTTACCAAACCTCCATTCACTGCACTTTTGACAAGTTGGGCCATTCTGTTTCCAATTTGTATGAATGAATCAGATTCTTTTCTAGTTATCAGCATAATTGTGATTTCTCCTTGGTAATCAGCAGCAATCATTCCCCCTAAAACCTGATCAATTTGCCATTTCTGTTCCGGTAACTTTCCTCTCCCCAACTGCTCTGTGACTGCTTGCATGACAGATTGCTTTTGTGCGTGCTGCACAGTTTTTATCAAATCTAGGGGAATGTGCATCTCACTCCTCTCTGCCCACCTAAAAGTGGCTTTTTCTCCCAGCTGTTCACATTTCTGGTGCACCCAATTAGCCATCCCCACTAAGTCAGAATTCTGGGTGAACACTTCTCTCTCTGAATTTTTCTCATTAACATCTGCAAGGAAATTGAACCAGTTAGGTGCAAGCCATGTGGAAAACCAAACGGCTAAACCATTGGCAGTAAACCAAGAATCAGTGTAAAAATGACACATCTCAAGCAGCTCTTGCTTTAAAATCTGACACACATTGTACATCACTGTTCCTTCTCCTGTGCCAGAAAACAGCATTTCAGTCAATGAATCATTGGTAAAACAAACATGCTTTTTATCTTCAGTGGACACGAATTCAAATGGTGCACACAATTTCACTGGTGACTCTTTTACCTCTGGTACTCTAGCCCTGTCTTGCAAGTACCAGATCCTAGCTAGGGGCACTCTCTTCTTCCCCTGTTCCTGAATTACATGTACATCAGTGTTTCCCTCTTGCACTGCACAGAAACCTAAAGTCTGAATTATTTCATTTGCCAAATCACAAGCGTGCAGCTGCATATAACTTTTCCTAGTGACCATATACCAAAGTGTTAGGATTTCACTCAGATGAGGGCTATTCTGTTTCCAAAAATCAAACAAGCTAATGAAACTCAGTGTCTCTTGCTTAGTGCAAACAGTAAGAAACTCTAAAATCTTTCGTTTTACTTCATTTTGCAACAGTAACTCGTAAATCACATTCTGAGCTCCGTCCGTGTTATCAGTTAAGGAATGCACTTTGACTGCCAAAAAACCTGGCTCACACGAAGGCTCAGAGTAGCTCACAGCTGTCTTAACCCCCTAATTACTGGAATGGGAAAAGACAGATTCTTCTAAAACAGCATTTTTATAACTTTCATCATTATCTTGCAGTAATGTATTCTGGCAAATTTGCTCACGTAAATTCTCATTTTCATGTTCCAACTGCCTACATTTCTCCTGCATTTCTCTGTAAGCAGATGAAAGTATCCAAACCCTTCTGTCAAAAACAAAAGGAACATCACTGCTCTCAAAAGGCACATTTTCTAAATATGCTTTATCACAACAAGAAAACATGTTTCTTACAGGCAGTTTAACTACACATGCATTTTCAAACATGGTCTGCCCTGCTTCTGTAATTCTCCAAACAACAAAAAACAATTACACTTTTAAATTGTGCACGTAGAAATCTATAATTCAAACATACCCCACTCCTGGTACCAAAATGTTCTGCTTTCCTTCTTAACTCGTATCAGAGCTTACAGAACATATCAAGAATGCAATCTGAGTTCAAAGAAGACCTTTATTGTTGTTAATTCTTCCCCACCCACCAGTTCGTGAGAGACGAATTATTAGATTTCAAGCACAAAAGTAGTCACAGCATTAAAACAAAATATATCTCAGTTGCAATGTACACAGCAGGTTATATTTATAAGATATTGATAAGATATTGAATGCAAAGCAAAACAAATACTTCACTGTGTGAGAAACTATTTACAGCTTCATCTTTCTGGGGTCTGCAAGTTGATGACTCCGGTCAACTGCGAGAAAGAGATTATCTACCCACACAGGAGACTGGCAACTGGTGCCAAGTTCCAGCCTGAAGTCCAGCAGATTTCAATCTAATTCTCTGCAACTCGAGTCATCCTTACCAAAGCGTGCCCCCTCCTCTCAGACCTGGGAAAACTACGCAAGCCTTTGGAGACTGGCCAGATCTCCTAGACTCCTCCTCTTCCCAAGCCTGAGCAGAAAGGAAAACACCAAATGTACCCTCTCTTATCAGGTCTAGTCTACTGTGAGAAGAAAACAGCTTGGTTCATCTTGTGGAAAAACATAGCTTGGAACAATACAGCTTGGATTCTCAACTGCAATGTCTAACTTCACGTTAAAGGCAATAGGCAGCTAACCTAAACATCAAATGTTATGTCTAATGTCATGTCAAAGCCGATAGGCAGCTGAGCTGAATACAAAATGAAATGTCTAATATCATGTCAAAGCCAACAGGCAGCTAAGCTGAATACAAAATGCAATGTCTAATATCATGTCAAAGCCAATAGGCAGCTGAGCTGAATACAAAATGTAATGTCTAATATCATGTCAAAGCCAATAGGCAGCTGAGATGAATACAAAATGCAATGTCTAATATCATGTCAAAGCCAATAGGCAGCTGAGCTGAATACAAAATGTAATGGCTAATGCCATGTCAAAGCCAATAGGCGGCTAGGCTGAACAAAACATACAATGTGCTACTGGTGAACATTGAGCAACTAATATGCGCAGTGGTGAAACACAAAGTCATTGGTCAAACATAATCAATATCATCACACTACTCTAAACTAACACTAAAGTCTAGTTTAAAGTAGCCCCTCTATACACAAGAAACTATGAGACAGAGTTTTGGTCTGGTAAGGCAAAAGCTGGGTCTGTCAGTATTAGACAGGGGATACACAAAAATTGTCTTTTAATTATGTTTTCCATCTTTCAAGTGTGCCAACATGTTACATAAAGCTCAAACACACTTGTCAGGCAGAATTTTACATTGTGGTCCTAACAAGATGGCAGCTGAGCTAAAATAAGTCATCCCTTCCCATTCAGTTCAACCTGTGGATCCCAGTGACCTCTTGGTTAGCTCCTGAGGGTAATTTCACATCCAGTTCAAGAATCAGCTAAGAGTTGCTAAGGCGTTCATACGAATTAGCGTCCAGGAACATCAGACAGGGAAAAGGTAACTTTTTAAAGGTTACTTTTCCTTAACATTTAATAAAAATCTAACTTCACCATTAAATGGGTTTTTAATAACTATTAAAATAGTTGTTTAACTATTTTTAAAGTAGGTCCCATTTCACAAGATATAGCAATAGTGTTTTAGTCTGTGGTCTGATTTTCTACAAAGCACAAATGGGCTTGCCCCAGTGACAGAAGCTTTTAGTACACTATCACTATTGGAACATGATAAAATTAATTTTCTACATGCCCCATTTTTAATACCTACCTTGTGGGCTACAAGGTCTACATAGGGATGAGTTATTAATATTTTAAAAATAGGTTTTTATCTGTCAAAAAGAGTTATTTTAAAAGGTTTTACTGCAGGATCACACCTAAGCAATCATGCTGTAATGGTAAATATGAAGCCATGCTTTCTTTTGTTACAATATCGGATGGCAAAATAAATTCTTCAGTCCACAAGTGACATTTACCTTTTCAAGCCATGGGTGCATTTCTACACCATGTATTATGGCCTTATAGTTAGGTTAAGGTTGGCAATTTGGAGTTAGCAATAACGTCATAGGTCAGAGCACATGTACTAGGACCAGTTTAGTAGATTTCCAGTGCAGAGTCAAATAAGCTACAGCATCAGTCTGTAATTAAAAACATGGGGGTGATCACTCCAAAAATTACACTTTCCTTCACAGTAACACAGTGATATGGTACAGTGTTTCCATTGAGTTGGTTCTGTAACTCCATAAACCATAAGGCCAAAGGCTGAGTGGTTTGTAAATATCTCAAGAATGCAGAAATAGCATTATAAGAATTAGTTACACATACACATATAGTAGCCATTATATATTTTTATATTAATTGTTTATTTGGGGTAGTTAGCTTTAAAAGGCTGTTTCCGTAGATGTGCAGCTAACAATTGCCACTGTTTAGATTTAGAGTATTTGGGTTTTGTTTAACTTGTTTCAATACATTTTGGGTAAAACAAAAGACAACGGTAAGGCTGAGTGGATTTAGGTATTTCTGTAGCAGACGTGATTACTGTTTGAATTACTGATTTGCAGCATAATTTCAAACATTTTCAGATTTCAACATGTAAGAACTTGGGTTATTAGTTGAGAGGGGTGAAGCCCTACTCAAATAACCACCGCAATCCTTGTCAGAGTCAACCACAAAAGTCTCTAAATAAACCTATGCTTAACCCTCTGGCACATTGGCACAAAAGCAGTCAGGCTTAACTTAGAGGCAATGTATGACATATTTATGTGGCACTTTAAATGTAATATAGTAAAAATACAACACAGGAAAATCTCAAACCAATTTTGAAAAACAGAGTAACATTTAATACATAAAATGACATCCAAACAACAAAAAACCCAACCAGTTTTTAAGGTTTTACGTGAAACTAATACCAAAAAGCACAAAGCACCATTCATGGTTATCCGGCTACACTGGACAGAGGTAAAGTCACAAGTTCTGGCTGACTGTGATGGAGCATGAGTCAGATACAGGGACCACGTTCATCCCACTAAAGAGTTACCTTCTCAAATCCACATAAACAGCTGGCATTGTTGTTAGTGGGTTCAGTGTGTAGGTTGTTTTCGATATGAGGAGCAGGTCGAGTGTTGTGGATGGTTGATGTTGTAGTGTGAAGATCCGATCATCACTGGAGCTGTGTGTTGATGGTCAATGTGGGCTGTCGCTGTCAGTGCAAAGAGCAGGTCCCGCTGATACTTCACATTGGTGGTTATCACAGGCAGTCATTTCTTGGTGCAAAGAGGTCATTTGCCAAATGAAAGGAGCCCAAAACATCTGTTTTTTCACCTTGTCTTCAGAAGGAGTACACTTTCATGCCAGACCAGGGTTCAGGATCTCTGGGCACCTTTTTGGGATCAGGATTCACTCCAGTAGAAGCTACCGGAAGAACTCAGGCAGATCCAGGCAAGTCCAGGTGGTGCTAGCCAGCTTGGCTGTTGCAGGGAGACCTCCGGAAGCCTGGTGTGTCCCTGTTGCTCATGCAGGTGGTTATCCAACTGACCCTAAGAGTCATATTTGGGGAGACTTAGTTTACGGCAAGCAGGTCTAGACTTGCTTCTTTAGACAGCAGAGCAGTCCTTCTTCTGAATCTTCCGCAGATCCAGGAGTGCTCTGAGGAGAGATTATGAAGATGACACGGTTATCTCCAATGCCACCCTGTGTGTAGGGGATTCTCATTTTCTCCATCCTTCCCCCATCCCTGGGTTTGGCTTCAAGCTCACTAGGGTAACAAAGGGCAGGCAGGCCTAGCTATTAGCTGCAATTGTCTGTGGCAGGGCAGGCAGCCCTTAGAAGTCCAGAAGGATATGGGCAAGCCCTGAGGCTACCCTTTAAAGTTCACAATGGCTGAGTGCAACCCCCCAGAAAATCGTACTCAGGAGAGCAACACTCTTCCCTACACCCAAGGCTCTTTGTTTCCAGGACTGGAAGGAATACACAAAACATCACTCACATGGTCATTCACAGTCATGCGACCCTGGACACTGGCAGAATGGCACATTTGGTGTAGGCAGAAAAAATGCCAACTTTCTGGAAATGGCATTTTCATAATGAAAGTAACTATAACTTGTGCCCTCACCATGCACAGTGTCATGAATGATATGATTTCTGATGCCATCAGTGACATTATAAATCCAGTCATTGAACATATCATCAGTGATGTTATATGTTAGGGCAAAAACAGTGCATGGGGAGGGCTTGAGTTATAGTTACATCATGGAGCAAATTATAGTAAGCTCAGTTAACTTTAACTTATGAATTTCAGTGTGGTTTTAGTTTAAAATGTTATGTTGTAATTTACATTTTCACCTACTAACATTACTTTAACTTTAGCTTTTTCAGTGAATTTATCTGTTATTCTTTACCATACCTTACTAGAACTATCAATTTAACCTTTGTTTATTTTCAGTGAATTTCTAGGTTTTTTGTTTAATTTAAAGACACCTCAATATATAAAAGGCAGACTTATTGGTTTGTCAACAGATGCCTACATCCATATAAAAAGACAAGCCTACTAGCTTTGTCAAGGAATCAATACATCATTGCAATGTCTGGCAAGAAGTATTCAAATAAAGCATTTGTAGTCATGATAACTTTAAACATGTTTGGAGTCTTTCTTTTATACTGCTCAAACTACATAATGCGGTTATAAGACTAACCACAAGAGATCCCTGCATTCTCAAAAAGAAGCGCAAAAGTTCTACCTCTGGGAATGCTTAAAATAGGGTCATGGCATATAGACCCCAGGAAACATGGAGTTAATTTTTGGCATAATTTTGGAGTGCTGCTGCAATCTCTTCAGCTGCCCCAACCCACATTGATAACATGCTGGTGGTGCCCCTGCCCAGGTGGGTTACATTTTTGGTTTTGTTTGTGTTATATGGTTATGTAGTTATGTAGTTTGTTGGTGGGTGCAGGGGTGGAGTTCTAGCACCCATGAGTCCCACCAACTTCACTGTCACCACCCATTCTGGGTGAAGTAGAATCTGGCCTTCCTTTTCGTCTGGTGGGTGCCCCAGTCTGTGCCCGGGCATCCACAAAACATTTTCTGTGGTTGGGGGACACAGGGAGGTCCATGGCCCTCACAGACTGACCAGCTTACTGCCATCACGCTTCCTGGTACTACAGGAGCCAGCTCCTCTAAATTGCTTCCGCTCAGCTGTGCGTAGCTTTTGTATCTGCCTCACCACCGAAAGCAATCTGGTGTTCCCTTCCTGCGAGAGTATGGACAGAAAGTTGAACTGCACTGTACCCGTGCTTTCACATGTAGTAAACAACATTGTCCCAGGTCCCTAGGACACTATTATACTGTAGGTCCCACGGAATGAGATCCCCAGGGTCATATGACAGCTCAAGGAGGTCACATGCCCCACTCGCCTTCTTTAAAAGAAACATCACTGAGGTCTGATAAGTGGGGTCCCCAGGACCATGTAGTGGCTCGAGGAGGGGCAGCTGTGAGCCACTGTCCCCTTTTTTCATAAAAAAATATTATTGAGGCCCAGGGGTGTGGGGCTACAGTGCCATTAATGGCTTGGGGGGACTGTTGAGTGAAAGTAAAGTGTGTCATATAAAGGAGCTGCTCTTCACCTGAATCTAGGTACCATCTAGGGTTTTGGGATCTTTTTTGTGTAATTTATGGGGCACTCTAACCTTGAAATGGCATTGTTTTGACTTATACTGGTTGCCTCCTTATGCCTGGACAAAGCTATACCTCTCTGACAAGTTCTACCTAGAGTGAAATGTACCAGGTGTAACCTTTTTTCATTCCAGGTTGGCTTGGATGGAATTTTGTGTAATACTGTGCCTGGAGTGGTAAAAGGTTTTTGTCATTTTTCAGCTCAGAGTGAATGGCACTAGATAATTCTGTGCTGAAAGGCTTTGCTACAAAAATGGCAAAGGACTTTATCACTTTTCTAGCTCGACGTGGATGGCATAATGCTAACCATATGTTTTAAACCTGTCAGCTCTTGGCCTGGTTTCCCATGTCCTTTTGGATTCTGACCATTATTTTTTTCTTTCTGTACTTAAGTTTGTTTATGCTGGCTTTAGGACTCATTGCACGTATCCACTTCTGTCCAGTGCTAAAGTGCAAGTGCTCCCTGTCTAAATATTACTGTGATTGGTTTATCCCTGACTGGTATATTTGATTTACTAGTAAGTCCCAGGTACATTGCACAGCGTGTGCCCAGGGCCTGTAAATCAAATGCTACTAGTGGGACTATAGCACCGATTGTTCCACCGACATGAGTGGACCTGTAAATGTTTCAGACGTGCCACTACAGTGTCTGTGTATGCAGTTTTAAACTGCCAGTTCGACCTGACAAGTGCACCCACTTGCTAAGCCCAAACCTTCCCTTTCACTACATGTAAGTCACCCCTATGCTAGACCCAAGGCAGCCCCATGGTCAGGGTGCAGTGTATTTAAGGGGTAGGACATATGCTGATGTTTTACATGTCCTGATAGTGAAATTCTGCTAAATGTGGTTTTCACTATTGCAAGGCCTATCTCTCCCATAGGTTAACATGGGGATTGCCTTTAAATATTTTTCAAGTGTGATGTCCTATTAGGAGCAGATTGAGATTTGGAGTTTGGGGTCTCTGAACTCACAATTTAATAATACATCGTGAGGTTGGTTTTTAAATCGCAAAGATTAAAAATGCAGCTTTTTTAAAGTTGCCATTTTCTTGTTTAACCATTCTGTGCCTCTGCCTGGCTGTGGAATACATGCCTGGGTCAGGATGACAGTTGGACTTTTTGTCAATTCACACTAGACAGTCACACAAAAGGAGCTGAAGTGTGCCTTGCATATCCTGGTGGGTCAAACTGGGCTAGAGTGGTGGGAGGAATTGACACTTGCACCTGAATAGGGCTGTGCTTGTCCTTATGCAAAGCAGTCCCCAACCCCCTGGAGTGTGTCTGGGGCCAGGGCAGGAAAGGCAGGATCATGTGCACTACAAAGTCTTTACTTTGAAGTTTGCCTGCTTCAGAGGCAGAAATGAGTATAAGTATTGGACCTCAGAGACCAACATTTTAGAACACTTCTGGACTGAATACAGTCTGCTAGGAAGAAGATCTGGATGCCATAGGAGGGACCACTACTTGCTGCTTCTGTCCTGGGATTGAAAGGACTGGACTTTGCTTTCTACATCCTTCTTCTAAATGTTCTCCAAGGGCTTGAACTGAGCTTGCCTTCTATTAGAAGTCTCAGAGACATCAAATACTTCATCTACCAGCACCTGGGCTCTCTTGGGGAGAGTCCTGACTCACCAAGTGGTGCCAAATCCATTTCCTCTGCCCTTGAAAGTGAGTTCTGGTGTAACAAAAGAAGAAACCAAGTACATCTACTCCAGAGCGACTTTGGAACTAGTGCCAGTGCACGACCCCACACAGCTGCCTGTACCAGAGCTGTGGTCCTCTCTGAGTGAAACGACTGTGACCGACACTGCAGGCCTCACGCAGCTGCAGTACCTCTGAAGTCCTGTCACAGCATGAGTCCTGTGTGCCGTGTCCCCAAGGCCGTGGACATTGACCCCGCCAGATCGTAAGTAAACAAAGCCTTGCCACCGAAGCCTCATCACCTCCCTTACAATCATAAGAAACTGACGACTCACCTCCCCTGCCTCGCAGTAAGGAACCGACGCTTCACCTCCTCTGTGACAGTAAGGAACTGATGCCACACCTGCTCCAGCAACGTCTCACCTCCGTGACTCTGTACAATGTCTTCTGTTTCCTCATCATTGTCAAAGGTACTGTGCCTGAGATCTGTGATCGGTCTGCACTCCCTTATGAATGGCGTCATACTGTGGGGAACAACACAGTCAACATCGTTGTGCTAGCCCTATTTGGAGCTATTGTGTTTCTAAGTGCTTTCCTGAGATTCAGGCCCTCATTATGACCCTGGTGGTCCGAAGACCGACAAGGCCGCAGTATCGGGCTCACCGCTGATGGGCAGGCGTTGAAGACCGCCTTATTATGAGTGTGACGTTTGGCCTCTGCCAAACCGCCACATCCCCACTGGTACCGCCAGGGCAGTAGGACAGCCGGGCCGGATATCAGCATCTTTGACTCGGCAGTCAACTGAAGACTGCCGGCAGTATCACCAGTCTCCTGTCAGCCATTCTTTCCGCAGCAGTAGCACTGCCACAAAAACCCTGGTGGAAAGGCTACCGGTGACAGGACATTTCTTTCCTGATGCCAGAAGACAACTCACCCACCCCCCCCCCTGTAATTACAATACCCCCTCTTTCATAACAGCACCTCCCACCCCACCCCCTTCCATAACAGTACCCCATCCCCCACCCCTTCCATAACAGCAACCCCCTCCAACACCCCCTCCCATAACAGTACCCCCCTCCCACACCACCTTCCATGACAGCACCCCCTCCCTGCAGACTTGCACAGACACACCTGCACGCACCCCACATACACTCATTTACCAACACTTACATACACACATTCCCTCACATGCATACATACACTCATTCACTCACACACATACATACACTAATTCACTCCCACCAACAGACACACATTCACACAAACATTCCAACACTCTCACTTCAAAAATCATACATGCAATCAAACACCCATGTGCACAAGCATACACACACGCATTTAAACCCACATTCAAACACCCATACACACAGGCATACACACTTACATTCACACATGCAGACAACACCCACTCACACACGCACACACAACACCCACCTCCCTTGCCAGACAATTGACTTACCTAGATCGGCGCAGAGGTTTACTGCCAGCGAAAGAGAACAGGCGCTTCCACTGCCGGCAGCGCCCCACCATCAGGACACCGTCACGCCGTATTACTGCTCGTAATACGGCACGTGGAGTCCTTTTGGCATGGCAGTGAGGGTGATGGAACGGCCTCTGCACCTCCGACTGCCAGTACGACTACTGAAGGACTTCCACCCAAAATGTGGCAGAATTCCTTCAGTACTCATAATATGGTGGTCGGAAGACTCCCAGCACTGGTGGTCTTTTGGCACAAAGGGCTTCGGCGGTCTTAGGAAAAGACCCCCAAAGTCATAATGAGGGCCTTTATCTTTAAAAATTAGCATCTTTCCTTGTGTATGTTGGGATTTTGTAATTTTTGTCTAGTTTTACTCAGATAAATATTGGCTATTTTTCTAAATTGCCTTGGAGTACTTTTGTGGTGTTTTTTACTGTGTTACTGTGTGTGTGTGTGTGTGTGTGTGTGTGTGTGTGTGTGTGTGTGTGTATACAAATACTTTACGCATTACCTCTGAGATAATCCTGACTGCTCATGCCAAGCTACCAATGGGGTGAGCAGAGGTTATCTTGACTGTGTGACTCCCTTACCCTGACAAAAGTGAAGGTCCGTACTTGGACAGTGTGTAAACCACTGCAAACTAGAGACCCCATTTCTAACATTATGCTTAAAAACTCTGCTGAAAAAAACACACTTTACATCTTGTGGTGTTTTCTCTAATTGTGCCATTGCTGTGGCAAAAATGTCAACTTATTTGTCCATTGAATCGATGAATCCACCATTCTTTGGAAACATTGGGCGAGGTTGATGAGTGTGACCTTATAGCAGTTGGTTTAGAAAATTAAAAATGATTGAGGAAAAGATACATCCTCCCATACAATTTAAGTGCAGAGGGATGGAAGTTTTAAGAATACTTATCGACCTTCCAGCAGGAGGTGGAGAAAGACCTGAAGCCCACTTGGATATTTTCCAAATCACATTCAGCAAGCTTGAGGACTGTTTTGGAGAGAGAATCCATGTTGTTTTAGAAATCCTGAAATTATTTCAGAGGGTCTAAGGGAGAAATGAGAAATTCTTTGGAAGAGTCTAAGGGAAGAATTAGAAAGCATTTACAAATATAGCCGTCCTGAGATGCCTTTAAAACAAATACAATTTGATACATTTTTTAATCATTAATTTGAGATCAGCTCTTGAGGTGCACATTCAATCCAGTTATCCAGAATTTTTTTTGCAAAAAATCTGAATCTGAATAAAGCAATATCCATTGCTGAATGAGTGGGTCACTTGATGGACTGCATAAAAGAAGTAAAAACACCAGTTGAAACAGTTTCCAGAAACAAGAACCTGTACAGAAAAACAAGGAGATCATGCAACGAAGGAGGAAGAGATGTGGTCAGAGCTGTCAGCTTTAAAACTGTGGAACCAGGTTCGAGTTCTGGTTGGATCAAACGCCTGTGGTTATGGGCAAAGTACTAAATCTCAGCATGCCTTATAAACAATCAACTTGACCTTTTTTATGTAATCTGGTGCTCGTGTATAGCTCCCCAGGGCCCTTGGCCGGGTTAGTGCCATATAAAACTGCAAAAAACCAAGGCCTATCCAAGGTGAAGATAAAATCAAATGCTACCCCTGTGGAGCACAGTGTTCCTTTAGCCAATAACATCAGCTGACAAAATATAGATGGCAGGTGTTGTAAATGTGGCAAACAGTGGAAACTTTGCCAGAGCGTGCATGAAAACATCTTAAAAGTAAGTGAAAGTGATTTAACTTCTAGAAGGAATTGGAACAAAATGTATTTTTCAAATTATGGCAGCTAGTGATGATCTAAACCCTCCCATGCTTTAACAGTACTTTGGATGAGAAGATTGTAACTGTGTTTGCAGACATTTGTTTTCCCTGTACAAATGTGGGCAGTCAAGTATTAATGATGTATTTGCCAATGAGAATTACAATTTAGAGAAACCTGATAAAAGACCAGGTTGATAAACTGTTGATTGTATACCTCTCAGGAATGGTTAATATGAGAGTTTAAAGGCTGGTCCACAGTAGGCAAGGTATATGCTTTGAAAAGGGGATCTTGTTTGTTTGGGTGGAAACATTAGAAGGAGCTTAGCATGAAGTTTAACCTTAAGAAAGCAAAACAAACTTGGCCTCCCTTCTTCTGTATGTTCTCAATTAAGGTGGGTTTGCTGCCCAGTTACCAACACCGCATCAAACTGAAATTCAACACGATGCATCCAATTGCACATCTCATTTAGTCACCTATTAAGTGTGAATTCAGCAAATTGTTGAAAAAAGAGATCATTAAACTGACAGAAGGTTCTGATCGCTTGCCCCATCACCAATGCCTCTACGTAGACACTTGCAATGCCAACACCAGGGTTTGGGTTGCTAGATATCCCCTACCCCATATTCATGAAGTAGTTAATTTGGTGAAATGGGCATAATAATTTAGTGTTTTCAGCTTAATCTCAGTTTACAATACAGTTGTCTTGCACTCATCATATTGTCCCCTATTGTCTTTCAGAACCCTAATATGATCCAACTGATGTGTACAAATGCCTTTTGGCCTATGCTCTGTCACAACAAAATTCCAATAAGCTATGCAGCACATTTTGGATGGAGATCCTAACATTCAGGCTTTCAATTTGACATCTTGGTATTTGGCCTCCTAGAACAAGATCATGATATATCCCTGAGAGAAGTATTATAAAGGCTAGAATCAGCAGGTCTCATGGAACAAATAAGAGACGTATCAGCCTGGATGTGGCTTTGTAAACCACCTGGAGAGCACAATATCCTTTGATGGGATGAAGCCCAAGCTACACCTGGTGGAGACTATTGAAAAGACGCCCATCCCATCCAACAAGGAGGTACTGAAGTCCTTTTTAGGATTTGCTGAATTATACTCAAATTTGTCGATATGTTTTCAGGTCAAGTAGAACCCCTGCAACCTCGTTTTAAAAGGGAGGGCAATATAGCAATATACCTGGAGCCAGGAATTTCAGACTGTATTTGATTGGGTGAAACCAGCTGTTGTGACGGTCTCATTGCTGGGTACTTTTAATGGCAACAGAACCACTATCTTAGCCTTTGATGCCAGCACTAAGGTATTAGATGACATTTTAACGCAAATCCTGGAAGGGAAAGAACACATCATTGGCTTTTCCTCTAACGTCTTCATGGGTCATGAATGCCAGTACACTGTTGTTGTGAAGAAAACCTCAGGGCATAACTGAGCAGTTAGACACTTTATTTTTGTTTTCCTTTGGGGAATATCCTTTGAGGTAAGGACCGATCATAACTATTAACATTTAAAGGTTAAGAATGTACTATGCTCAGAATTCTGCATTGGTAATAGATTTGGAAGGTTTTACCTTTAAAATGAAGTACTTGAGGAAACATAGAATGTGGTAGCAGATTGCCTGTTTTACATGTCATTGCACAGGCATGTTAAGGAGGAAGAGGTGGCTGAAAAGTTGGTGCTTGCCAGCTATTTGTCTGAAATAAAGAAAGATGAGTGGGCTGATTGAGAGAAGCCGAAGAGATGACAGTTATCATGAACAATATTGAAATGTATTTGCCATTTCAAAGTGAGGATCTTGCTGTGTCTATAACAGGATTCTTGGAGGTCAGGTACGAATTGTGTTTTGTTAACAGAGTGCTATATAGAGGGGAAAACATATCCCTGTGAAAGCTAAGAGAAAGGCTTGTCGATTTGGCACACAAAGACCATTTAGGCAGAAGCTATACTAAAAGCAAAATAACATCAGAATATTAGTGGCAGCTATGGAATGCCTGGTCGAGAGTGAGGTTAAGAATTCTGACAGCTGTACGACAAGTGGTTCTGTTTGATTAGTGTGCCTGAGTAGAGTGCCAATTTGGGCTTACTGAGAGGGCAAATATGTCCCCAAAATTTAGACATCCCAAATTTTACCTCAACCAGTGTCCCTGTGCTAAGGAACTTCAGCAAACATCAAATTAGCAGAGTGATTTAATGAATTCAATAATGAATGAAGTGGATTGAATGGACCCACTCAGAAACTGACTTCTAGATCAATGAAAAATGAAAGGATTTTATTACTAAAATTCAAACATAAAAAAATAAGCAATTCAGTGTAAATGCCATGAAGGCTCTTAGAAGCAGAGTTATACAGAGTATGTAAAAAACAGTCCCAGATCGTCAGTAAACTCAGAAAGAAATTGGGCAGTATTCCTAGTAGACTAGGGAAGTCTTCTCGTAGTGTCTCGAAATCCAGGAAAAATTAACGTTATTACCTTAAAACAAAAGCCCTCTCCCAGTTTCGTGAATTATTCTCCAACACCCTCTATGCTAATGTAATCTGTAGATGTTTGAAACAAATATGAAATATTTGACAATATGACTTTTTTGAATGAGTAGATCCAGTGAAGGAACGGAAAACATAGCAGCATGTAACAATATTACATCCACACGATGGAAGATTCACACTGTGCAAAACAAAAGCAGTCAAAATAAACGATTAAGAATTTAGCTTTACTGTATACTGTAGTGCCTCTGGTTAGAGAATGTGGGTGGTGGGAATCATGAGTGAGTGACTTAGATGACTTCCACCTAATTTAAAAGAAGTTTTACACAGAAATGTTTCCTAACTTAAAACACATTAATAACTTTACCTATGCCTCACAAGATATCTGTTTAAAATTGTATTTAGTCTTTAACTATAAACCCGTGAGGGAAAAATGCATATTGCCCATTGTTAATGATGGACAAAAATATAAACCCAGAAAACTCCTCATCACTTTCATGCCACCCCCCACAAAATTACAAATGTTTCACCTTTTGTCTTCTTAAAAGAAAGACACCCTGAAATACAGATGGCTCCTTCTTGGTTATGGAAAGAGAGCTCCCTCGAAGTGAATAGGAAAAGGGTGATGATAAACCTCTAATGCTAGCAAAGTACAATGAAATGTGTAATCACATTAGTGGTTTGAAAATTACCATTTTTGTGCGGGATTGGGTGCACCTGAACATTTTGGCCTGATGGAAAATGATAACAGTATGTTTTCTGGACCAATAAAGATCTGTTGATTAAGACGCACAGTGTTTCGTTTATGAAATTGGCAGACCTGGAGAGTGGTTAGAATGTCAACATACAACTAAAAGTTGAAATCTGACTTACCAGCAGCACCTCTGACACATGCCACTGACTGCTAAACATAAAGCATGATGTATTGGTGAGCTGTTCCCACATGACATAAGGATTACGCTACTAATATACATTATAAAAATATTGTAAGTACTGAGAAGTTCCTTTATAGGGTCATGGAATTCTAAGCAGAACTACATGGACACAAAATCACCCTTCCCACAAACTGCTTAAATCCTTGTTTTTTGCTCATTCTCTTATGAAAGAATTAGGCTATTTTGCAGAACTGAAGAATACAGGTAGATTCTGTAATTCTATGTGAGACACACTACAAAGCAAGTGGTAATTTGTTCCAGAAAGTTATTCACATTAGTTTAGTGTAAATCCGATTGATAATTGCAGTACCTCATAATGGGTAAAAACATACAGAGAGAGTCTTTATTTCCGGTAGTAACCTGTAGCATGTTAACAACATGTGAGGATAAATTGTTTGTAATCAGGAAAATAGCGAGGTGCTTTTATACAGGGAATGCATGCTCCCTTTTAGTATACTGTTACTTTTGTCTTATATTATCTGTAATACCTAAGTCAAAGTTGATGTATTGACTGTTACTCCTTTCCTGTTCTTATTGTTTTTGGTATAAGAATAAAGTTATCGACTGTTTACCCCTCCTCAGGCAAGGAGGTATCTTGTTCGGTTATTTAATCTCCATTCAATGTGTAATAATCAAGTCAAATGTTCATGTATTTACAGTTCTTCCTTTCGTGTTCTTAATGTGCCCTCCTCCCTTGTTTCCCATCATTCCTTCATGCTATTGGTGTTTCAGTTGTTATAATGATCACTGAGAGGTGTGTAGAGAGCACCAGCTTCCTATTCAGGCCCACTAATTAATTATAATAATAAGAACCTTTATGAACTGACTTCTGATGAAACAATGGGTAGGGTCCAGCTCAGAGCTTCCTGAAACTGCTTCTGCATTGTGTAACGATCAATGGTCCTTCTTTCAATTATGCGATTCACCATATAAGGGATAAAGTACCCCATGCTGTATATAAGCATTTTGCAAGTCACCGAGGAGTTTAATAATCATATAGAGGAACAAGGCTGAAGGCCGAGTTCTGTGAGGTTATAGAATTTCAGTGGTGACTGGCAATATCCTTATCATGTATGTCAGGGGGTACTTAATCCCATAGAATACATGGTACGAGTTCAGTACAAGTCAGTTAAAAGAAATTTTGCAGCAGCTCCAAACGTGAAGAAACATGCAGAAAGATGTTTTATAATTATCAAAGGAGCGCAATAATTGAACATTTTTCTTCTGCTTGTAACCGTAACTTACAAGAGAAGAAAGAAAAGCAGCATTTCATTTTCATTGCCTTAAAGAGTGTCTCCATGGTCTCACCTGCTTTTGACCTCGACTGCTAGCTTTGAGACATCAATACTTGAGGGTAATAATTTTATACAACTGATATTTTCTTTATATTTGGGGAGTGCGTGCATCATCAGTTGCCCATTATAAAGAAATGCGGGATGGGCGTTTATACAGGAATTTTAGAATCTCATGTCTTATATTCCTATAAGGATCAAAACAAGTGGCAGCTGGTCATTTTAAGAGGAAGGGGAGCGGGCAGGTGGTAGGCTACACAGGCACACACACACTTCACTCACACCCATCCATTCACAACATTCACTAACAAATATATAAACATTCATATATGCACACATGCACCAAACATTTTTAAAAAACCTTACCACAGAAGGGAAGCCTCGAAGATCCCAGGAGGGTTGGGACTGCTGTCTTCCCTCATTGGCTTGCCTAAGGTCAGCCAATGAGGGAAGGCATCAGTCCCAACTCGTCACAGAGTGGGATGGGGTCAGTGAGACTGATGACCACACCCCACTCTGTGACGAGGTGTCACTGATTAACACTCAGGCCTGGACTCTTCAGGGCTTAAAACTGAGGCACCCAGATCCGAAGCAATCAGTGACGTTCCCCCTCATCAGGAGGGGGAGGGCCTCGAGGCACCTTTGCTAGGCTGAAGGGGTCAGGCCCAGAGGGCTGTGACTTTTTCAGCCCAGCAAAGTTCAGCTCAGGCAGCCAGGAGTCTGAACATTTAGCGCATGTCCAATTCTTGGCTGACTGACCTGAACCAGAAAGAGTATCTGTGAGGCTGACTTTTGCTCAGCCGGACAGATACTCTTCAGGTCAGGAAAAAGGTAGGGGGCGTGGCTCTCAGGCTGTACGAACGGGCCGCTGCTGATCAAAACACAGCTATAATATGTGTTCTTGACACTGAATGTAGGCTTTTGATTGTAATACATGGTTCATATGTCTATTTATTTGAGAAACAACTATCAAATACACAGTTGGCCAACACAAAATGATGGTGCTCCCCTCCCTGTGCGTTGTTATAAGGAGCCAACTGAGACTCCTATATCTTAAGATATTCATTGGCCTTCAGCTGAAAAGGGGCCCTTGAACGTTTGGGGATCCCCTGGAGGGTTACCCCCTAACCCCCAGTGCCTCACTGGCTGCAGGGGCCTAAGTGACACCCCTTCAACTACATACTCACATTTCACGCAACACAGTGCAGCAAGGCAACTTGCTGTGTTGGCTTTCACAAATAGGAGACATCAGAAATGAGTAATATTTACAAATATAAGTCCAGATTTACAAGGCCCTAGCGCCTCCTTGCACCACATTAGCGTCATTTTTAATGCTAATGTGGCTCAAGGAGGCAGTTTTCTCTGCGCCATATTCATAAAGTGGTGCAATGCATGCATTGCACCACTTTGAGCCCCCTGGAACCACATTATGCCTGCGTCAGGAATAATGTATGCAAGGGGGATGTTCCGGCATTGGCAGGCCTGCAAAAATAGAGCAGTGAAATCTACAAGATTTCACTGCTTCATTTTTGGCATCAGTTTTAAAGCCTGCTAAGCGTAGGTGTTAAAATGACACACCCATTGAAATCAATGGGCCTCTTTGGACTTTGCTACACTAGGGACAAAAGTTTTGATACTAGAGTAGCAAAGCGCCACAATAGCCTCAAAATACTCAGCTGGTTTAACATCGCGCACTGCACAGCTGCAACCGCCTATAGCTTTTATCTTCCTCGTGATCAATAGGAAGGCCATTCTAACCTTTGGGCATGCATCGCTGGCAAAACTAAGGGTATCTCGAGGCGCTGTTCTCTCCATGCAAATCTCTGGTGCCGCTCGAGTGACTGCAAAAAGACAACACGAGTGTATTCTTAAATATCACAAAAAAACACTCGCCCCACTCCTAACAAGCTCATCTACTCAGTCGAAGTAAGGCCTTACATACCATCTGCAAAGACTATTAATGCCCCAATCTACCACATGGCGGGTCTCAAATGACCGTTTTTATTTCGCTTCCGTTTGTGCATCTCCTTTCTGCTCTAATTTCTGTCACGGTGGGTGCGGAGGAGAAAGTGCGCGCGTCTACTTTTACCACACAGTAAATTGCTAGCTTGGGAAGAGCGGGCTGCTGTGGTGAATGTTGTCCTGGAGCATTGGCAGGATCAGCTGACACACTGTGCAATCTCTTTACATAGCTCTTACCCTGCAGCTTCGTCCCCTTGGGCTTACTTTATAATTAGCCTGTTGCAGGGGTTCCTGTGCAGCCATTCAACTGAATGAAGAGGAGTGCATTGTGCGCGAGACATTTATCAGTATTATCTTTTTTCAGTTAAATGATAAAAACTCCTATTCGAGATTGATTATTTTCAGGACAATGTAATGTTTACTGTGCTGCACAATGTATAGCAATTAAAGCAGGTCCCTGACTGGTAAGTGGGTCATCTGCAAGCCTTCTTTTGCCTTGAGCAAGAAAATCACATTATATTTTGCTCATACACCTTAAAGCGATTTTTCCAAAAGTCTTGCATTTACCAGTATTTTGAAGAGCCCACTTTAGTAAATTAAATGCAATTATATAATAATACAAAACATAATTAAAACTGAAAACATTTCAATCCACTACCAGGCATGTAGTTTCCCTAACATTTTAAAAACAGTTAATACGCCATTATGTTTATCGTACCTGTAGTATTTAACTTTCCCTGCTGCACTTTTGCCGATTATAAGCACTGTGAATAAAAAGTGTGAACATAATTAAGTTTAGTGAAACTTTGCGACCCCATTTACGAGTAGTTTGTAAAAATGTCTAACTGTTCAGTAAACCGCTCCTCGTGCAGGAGTCCGAATTATGTGTTGGGTGGTATTTTCCGCATCCGGTACTTACGGGGTGAATTACATTTTTCACGCTTCAGTAAATTTCAGAACGTCAAACTTGCTGGATTTTAAAAGGGGAAAACTGTACGGTATTTACTTGCCATGTAGATTTTGGTGCGGTAAGCACCAACATCCGCATCTTATTCTAGAGAAACTCGTAGTAGGTGCTATTTCTTGCAGTACATAAATAACCTACCCTAGGGTATCGTTATTCATTAGGTGCAACACAAATAACATAGATTCGAGCAAACTTGGAATCTGGACCTACATACCAACCCAGAAGAATAGAAGGCTGAGATTTGCGGGTGATCGGCCTAGCCTTTTCCGTTGCGGTACCACATAGTCTGATGTGAAAAGGCTTCGCTAGTGGCAATATTTATGGCACCCTATAAAAATCTGACACCAACGTTTTCGGAATTTTTCAGATACAATAATTATTACAAATTCCAAGTTTTGGGGGGGATAATGTGGATTTTGGTGCTTCCCACACCGAAACCCACAAATCACAGTAAATACAGAGCTTTTTCCTCTTAGCAAATTCTGCCAGGGTTGCCCGTGCAAACGCTTAATGAAGTGAGTGATCTTTATAATACCCAGTAGTTACTGGATGTGGAAAGCATCACACTCCTTGAAATTGTGATCTGTACCCTAGCAGGTGTGTGAGCAGGGATCACAATTTAACAGCCACTTGTAATGAAACCCATAGTGTTATAGAAACATCATACAGACTTCTTAACACTTCAGTCTACTACTCACCAGCACATTACCATGGTTCTGTTTACAAGAGGATTCGCTTTTATGATCTCACCTATATGTAAATCTACAAACGTATAATCAGAGTATGCCCTGAAAACACCAGTAGAACCAACCACACTGAAACATCTATGTACATTGCTTGCCATTGTTTAATTGACGGACTGCTTCATCAATTTTTGTTGATGACCTTTATTTGTAAAACAAATGCTAAATGCACCTGCCATGCACCTCCACCATAGCAGAATCTGTCTCCATCTTGACTAAACTCTGACAAGGTTTTTTTTCCATTTTGTTCTAGGAAGTGTTCGAATAGACTTTTCATTTTTAATCAATCCATCTTTACACCCACTTTAAATGTAAGCAGCATTAAAAGCTTATAGGTACGTCAGTTGGCATTGTTAACTTTAGCAAACCTAGGGGCCGTATTTATACTCCGTTTGCGCCGAATTTGCGTCGTTTTTTTCGACGCAAATTCGACGCTAAACTAACGCCAACTAACGCCATATTTATACTATGGCGTTAGAGGCGAATAGCGCCAAAGTTCCCGGAATGTGCGTCATTTTTTAGCGTGAACCCCTTCCTTGCGTTAATGATATGCAAGGGAGGCGTTCCCGTCTAAAAAATGACTCCCAGGCCTTTACGTGGTATTTATACTCCCGGGCAAAAGAGACGCCCGGGAGTGGGCGTGGCTAAAAACGGCGCATTTGCGCCGCTTTTTAACGCCTGGGTCAGGCATGGCGTTAAGGGACAAGTGGGCTCAAAATGAGCCCAGAGTGCCCTCCCCTGCCCCCAGGGACCCCCCCTGCCACCCTTGCCCACCCCAGGAGGACACCCAAGGCTGGAGGGACCCACCCCAGGGACATTCAGGTAAGTATTTTTTTATTTTTTTTTAATAATTTTTTTTGGCATAGGGGGGCCTGATTTGTGCCCCCCTACATGCCACTATGCCCAATGACCATGCCCAGGGGACAGAAGTCCCCTGGGCATGGCCATTGGGCAAGGGGGCATGACTCCTATCTTTACAATGATAGGAGTCATGTTGATGGGGGATGGGCGTCGAAAATAAATGGCGCAAGTCGGGTTACGACGATTTTTTCGACGTAACCTGACTTGCCCCATTTTAAGACGCCCATGCGCCATTTTCCCCCTACGCCGGCGCTGCCTGGTGTACGTGGTTTTTCTCGCGCACACCAGGCAGCGCCGGTCTGCTTGCGCCGGCTAACGCCATTCAATAAATACGGCGCCCGCATGGCGCTTCAGAATGGCGTTAGCCGGCGCAAAACTTTTTGACGCAAAACTGCGTTAGCGCAGTTTAGCGTCAAAAAGTATAAATATGGGCCCTAGTTTTACCTTCAAATACTTATTTCTATTTACGTCATAATAATTTTTTAATCAATATTTTGGCCACAACAGCTTTGGAAGACACAATTTCACGCAAAATATCCCACTACTGCAGTCTGATTTGGAATTGGTTACTAAGGGAACATTTCCGAATTTGTCAAACATGAGGGAAACCATCGATCCAAAGAGCATAATTTAAAAATCTTTCTGTGGAATTACACCTGCTGCACAATCCTTATTTTAGAGGTAATTGCTCCAGAAGAGTGTTCACCAGGTGGAATTTTCCAATTAAGTATTTCTCACTTCTCCCACAATCGAAAGATTTTCCATTATCTCCAAGTCTTAAACTCTCTGTTAGAGGGGGGAGTCGGGTTGGTCAAGGCTGCAAGTCACAGGGAATCACTTAACATAATAAGAAATATAAGATCAAAATCAAGTTTACAAACCTAGCCAACGTTGATTAACAAACACCTCAAAACCTTTACGCAAATTTAAACATTGAAAAGTAAATTTTTCCATTTGGAAAGTCTTTAGGACTAAAAATATATTTTTTAAATGAATGGAATGGGTTTAAGCCTACAAAAAACATTGGAAATGTCAGAAAATCTAAGTAACGCTGTTAATTTCCAGGACTGGAGTAAAATTGTTCGTGACTGTCGGGCGAATGACAATTTACTTGAGTTAGCAGCATGGTTCAGTTAAAATTTTACTGTTGATTGGGAAGAATTTCCAGGGATTAATCTCTTCCAGGATTAAGCATGGAAGACATAGGAGCCAGATTATGAGGCTGGCCTAGAACTCGACTAGAACACATGTGCCAAACTGTCAAAATAATAGTCAAGATAAATCCAACAACTTGCCAAGCTTAGATTTATCAGAACATGTTAGAGGGAAAGAGTTTTAGAATGCTTTCCTAAAGTTACCTCATATCAGCCCTGTAGCAGCCTCTCCCGATTGGTCAGCCTTTGACAGGTTGCGTGAAGCTGCTTTGATGAGGCGTGAAGTGGCCTGGCCTGAGACAAAGGAACCATCTAGTGGGAGGATATCTGCAGCAGATGCCAGGACAAGAAGGGGACTGGGTAGCCAAACTGGTCTTCAAAGGGGGAAGGACAGATAACACAGGACACAGGCCCCAACCCACTTCCTGCACCCTGAGCCAGATGTGAGACCCTGTATTTGAATGAGGAGAGGGTCTGGAAGGGGTGTGTAAGTGAACGTTAGCCACATCTGTGGATGGGCTTAGCCCGACCTGAACCTCCAGGAGAGATTTTCTCCAACTTGGATTTTTAAGAAACAGAGCATTTGTGGTCAAACATGTGCCACACATCTAGGGAAGCGGTCATCAGAGAGGCTGGTGGGGTCCTGTACCGCATTGGTGAACGGTGCCCCCCCTGCTTGCCAGCCAAGGAACCTGAATAAAAGTGGAAGAAATTAGAAGAAAAAGGACTGCCTTGCTGAACTCCTGGTTTGCACCAAAAAGGACTGCACTCTGAAGGACTGCACCTGCAGATGAACTGATGCATCAGTTCCAAGATGTGGTGAGGCTGTGATATGAGGTCCTGTGACATCATCGAAGATCTCATTGATGAGAACTTGCGATGCAAAGTCTAGCATTGAGGATGCATCCCACAGTCGGGGTGATGCTTCATTCTGAGAAGCTGTGAGGCTGCGTAGTAGAGTCAGTTGTCACAGCTGCTATCAAAGAGGGATGCTAGAGTTTGCATAGAGGATGCATCACACAGCGAAGTTTCAAAATAGGTTGTAGGCTGCTGAGGTGATGCAGGTCTTTGCAAGGGGTTCAATCCACACAGCAGCAGCAATGCATCAGTTCTGCTTGGGGTTGCGCATGCAGCAGAGGAGATGCATTGGTTTTGCTGGGTCTGCAGATGCTGGCAGAGCACCTTAGGCCCACCATCAGTGGCCAAGGACTGGGATGGCACAACTTGGCATGGTAGACTCACGAATGGCAGAGGCTAGGTGCTAGGGTTAAGGTCGTTGAAGCATTCTGTTCCAGAGGCTCAAGCCTCGAGGCCAGCTAAACAGCCCTCGGGGTCACTCCTGTGGTCTTAAGTTCAACAGTTGCAGGTCCATTCCTTCTCATCCAGGCAAGAGGACAGCAAGTCAGAAAGCAGGACAGCAGTCCTTCAGAGAAGCAGTCCATCAGAGTGATAGGTCTTTAAGCAGCAAAGCAGTCCTTCTTCTTGGCAGAGGTCCAGAAGTGTACAGAACAGTTAAGGTCTAAGGTCCAAATATGTATACCCGGTGCCAACTTTGAAGATGGAGAAGCTTCTGGAGGTTTTCACTCCACTGAGGTGTCATGCATCCCTTCCTCCCTGTCCTTGGGTCACAATAGCCTAGTGACAAGCTTTTTGTTGGAGTGTTTAGGAAGAACCTTTGTGATGTGCAGGTGGGGTAGTTTACAGGTCCCCCACCTCGTTAACTCAGAGTGGCCCATCCTGCCAACATCTATCTTCTATTTGCTTCATTGTCTGGGAGCAATACACAAAGACCAACGCCTACCAACACCTAGTCATTTAACCCAGGACCAAGCACAAAATGGTTAGGAGAGGAACATGCCAACTTTCAAAAAGTAGCATTTGTAGAACTGTGAATAAAACTCAGAGTCTACCATTAAAGAGGGCTTCTAATTAAAATTAGTCAGTCCCTCTCTGTGAGGGCAACTGTTTCATCTGTCTCCCTGCCTGCATCTTTACAGGCAGGGTGAGAGAGGAAATTTGAACTAAACTGCTTATAGGAATACTAAGGCTCAAATTATGTAGAACCTAATACATATATATATATATATATATATATATATATATATATATATATATATATATACATATATATATATATATATATATATATATATATATATATATATATATATATATATATATATATATATATATGTATATACTCATTGGAGCAGCCACATTATACTGAGGCAACATTAGGTAAACAAAATAATTTTGTATTATTAAATCAAAATATACCATCAATAATCTGCTATAAACAGAAATCATTTGTTTTCTTTCCAAAATCATTATTTCCCTTCCCTATTTATACATATATTCAAAGCAAATATTAGTCATTCTTTGTACAAAACAAAACATACAAAATACTTAGGTTGTGTATTATTAAAACTAGGCATCATACATAACCACAGTCTCATGAACATACATTCCCATATTAACTTGACCACATACCATTAAAACCTCAAATGCCAAAGAGAACATATAAATAAGTATTCTAGGATAACTTCTGTCCTCATAAAATGTCTCTAATCAGACAAATATAATACATTATTAATTGAATAAATGTAATCCACCACATGATATCTAGCTGATTAACATCTAGTATGATGCATGACTAGAGATTTAGTTTTTTTTGTCTATCCAAATTATTCACAATGATGATGTTCAAAATAGTCCTTTTTGTTCCCACGTTGGGGTGACACACATTTTGTTGGAACTACACAGCGGGATCCACCTTCCTCAGGTTGCTTGACCAAAGCTCTCTGCCAATGGCTGTGCCCCAACGACTTCTAAAAGTCAAGTTCACAAAGATAAATCCCCTCTGTTACGTTCAAAAGAATGAACCAGGTTCACCCAGGCCTCCCGGAATGTTCCAATTCAAACAAACTCAATTTAGCTGAAGAATAAATGATAGGGGAGAAGAATGAAGGTCTAGCAATCACTCAAGTATTGCACCAACCCAAAGCCTTATTCATCTTCAAGAGGTCGCTTCTTATACGATTCATGCATCCGTAGCCATGGAACATCAAAAAATCCCTGCTCGCAGTGAAGGAGAGCTGTTTGACAGCTGTCCCTTGCTTCAAGCAGAGTGTTTCCTGTTGCTTGTCCCCCGCACCAAATTTAGTGAATGCCCCAGGGAGGTGATGGCTCCCGGGGCTGCTCGGGGGCCGGGAGGCCCCCCACTTGACTTTTGCATACTGCCCCAGGGAGGTGGTGGTCTAGGAACTGCTGGGGGCTTTGTGCCCCTTGCATTTACTCTAACAATGGACCCGGGAAGGTGGTGCTCCACAGGGCTGGGGTGGGGGACAGGAGGCTCCTTCCATTTAAAAAAACAATGCCCCCTGGACCTGTCCCAGCTGGGGCCTTATACGAAAACAAGCGCCAAAGCCCGTGCTTTATTAAAAATTGTTCCTGTGAATTTGCTATGATATCACAATTTTTTGACAAATCTTTTTAAGAAAATACTTTTTAGCTCTGGGAGGAGTCCCTCTGGTCCCCAACGCCAGAGCTAAGGGGTCAAGGAGCCCCTACCCGGGCACCTTGTTTTTTTTTTTTTTTTTGTGGGACTCGGCTGAAACTTCCTGGTTTGAAGTTTTTTTTTTTTTTTTTTTTTTTTTAGTGGGACTCGGCTGAAACTTCCTGGTTTGAAGTGCTGGCAGCCAATCATAGCTGAGCATTTCTCTGCACAAGCTCAGTTTTTTTTGCAAAGTTGTCTCGACAAGACATATACAAAATGTATTTTCCCTTTAATGTGAAGTGAATGCACAATCTGTGTACCAAAAGCTGTCTTTCTGCCAAACTTGGTGTAATTCCATTGAGTGGTTTGGGCTGCAGCCTTGTTCAAAATGTTGTGTAGCCATTTTAATTGTAGCTCCATACATGTTATTTTAGCAAACTAGGCCTGACTCTGTGCATTTCAATCTAGATATTTTTTATTCAGCTTTGTTTATTAATTTAGCAATAGCCACATTTGCGGTCTTGTTTATTTTTCTCCATCTAGCTGTTCTTTGCTTAGGCCAGCACTACGTTCTTAAACAAGACATTCTTGATCACTCTGTGCTTCTCTCAAGGCTGCAGTAAGATTGGTTGCTAGTAAAACATGTTAACGCTTTGTCTCTGGTATTCATAGAAACATACACATCCTTATATAGGGACATTTTCTCAGAACATCAGCTGTTTTTTTATAAAAACACTTCCCTGTCCAATACACGTTAGAGGGAGATTTCAGCCAGATGACCACGACTGTATGCTGATTGCGGAACGCTTCACTACAGCTGCTTATGCAGACTTCACGTCTTTGCTCAGGTATGTGGGATGATGTCTTCCCAAGGGAACCTGAAGGGCAGAACTAGAGCTTAACATGCTGTGCTCTAATATAGCCTAGGTAGGAATTAGTCCATTTACTCTAGTGACAACATGGCAGCGGTATTTCTATGCTTTACACTCCTTGTCACAATACTAATACTGTCAAGTTTTATCATCCTGATTATTGCAGTACATGCTTTATTGTCTAAGATGCAGCTGCTTCATTAAAACCTTATTGAAACATATACTGCCTCTGCTTGTCCCTGCATTGGTGAGACTAATGTAATTGAGAGAAACGGATGAGATCTGGGTGACCACGATTTCCCCGATGAGTCAATTGTGTCATGCACTCGGCTGCCCAAACATCCCTGCTCTTGGGTAGAGATGAGGCACTTCTAGTTAGCCGGAGAAAACCCGGATTGGGGCGACAGGTGTCACCTGTAGTGGGTTAGATTCAGTCTCCTCGCTGTAAGCGATTCGACCGCTCAAATCCAGTAGTCTCATTAGAACAATGAGAGCCTACGCGACATGGCGCCACCAACGTTTGGTCAGGCTCTAATTTTCGGGTCCTCCTGAGTATCTCTGTCTCGCTACATACAAAGACACCTCAGTACTATATACGGAAACGTCAGTGGTATTGTGGATTTTCCTCCTCAGCTGAGTAGGGAGTACCTAACTAACACTGTAGGTTGTTCAAGCTTCAACAATTAAAAGGATAATCCCCATTTGGTGTGCCTATCTCTGAACAGATTTACCATTCATTATGGTGAATCCACAACAGGTAGCAATTGCAGTCAATATGGGACCCCACTTACTGCACATTTACTGGCACATGGCCAAATGGCCCAGGGGGGTCCAGTCATACTTGTTGTTGATGCTCACCCTGCCTATAGAACAGAACTTTTTTATTCATGGGTCACATTTCCAGCAGTTGATGGGAACACCAATACATTTCATTATTATACATCTACAAACAAACCTGCACAATAAAGAGCATATGCATATTTAGAAATATCTCTATCTTATCAAGAACATAATATTTGGCTTGATGGCGCCCTACCCCACACAATTTTACACGTTAGGCTAGGTCCTTTAAGTAATGATGGTCCTACCTGACCCTTATTGGCCACTTATACACCACATCCTGCTGCAGCGAACCTAACGGTAGCTGAAGTCCGTCGCTTATATGCTGATCTGACGGCAATATAGAGACGCTTAGTACAGTTTGTATTGCAAACATTAAACACAAACCCAGCACGTGCTGCTCTGGTGCAGACACATGCAGTAACCCCAGGCATTAGCCCTGCAACTGTACATCCGATCATGTGTAAAGTACCCGCCAAACGAGAAGAAAGTCTGCTTTGGTTAGCTCAAAAAATAAATGCACTGGAAGCAGTATTTCCTCATACAGGACCTCAGGATAAACATAGAAGATTAACTATGTGCTTGCCATTTGGGATGGTTCCCACTACGGATAACTGTAATACATGGGGCATGGGGTACGCCGACACTTGCTAATTTACCGGAAAGTTTGAAATAAATTCAAGATGAATATGGGACTGCCCCAGCCCTGGACTTGGGGATGCAATTGATGGGCAATTTCACCACAGTTACCTCAATTATATTAAGTAACCTTAAAGGGGAAGCAGTTGCACTAGCAGGGAGCACGCGGCTCGGAGACGTTCCTCCACAAGATTAAGAACATGAGTTGCCAAAGATCATCGCGGAGACCTATTCTAGCATTGGTCGAGATAGTCTGGGGGCCAGACCAACAAAACCACAATTTCAAGGTAAATCTAATAAAGATTCCACCAAGCAAGCTCCGAGGGTACTAAGAAACGATAGGATAAAAAACTACAAACACCTAAAAAAGACATGAGAGAATCTCCGCATACGGAGACCCCACAGGATAGATATAATCTCAGAAATAGAGAGAATCTAAAAACGCCTGACAGATATCAATATACTGAAACATGACAATCTTGTTCCTTTTGGGACTCATCGGAAAAATGCAGTGAGGGAGGTGGGTGGTAGAGCGAAGAACTAAGTATGTAAAACCAAGACAGGAATCACAATGCTCAACAGAAGTTTCAGTTAAAAAAGAAGAGAAACTTCCCCAACAAAAACCACAATTCAAAAAGAAAAAGATGGCAGCAGTTGCAGTTCGACATACGACTCAAGAAGAGGGCTCTCTTGAAGAACAAGAAGTGGGCACTAGCACTATTAGACAGCCAGCAGAGGTCACAATAGTTCGCAGAATCTTCTAGAACATCTGGAGGTGAAAGCAACTGATGACTTCTTACAAGTGGAAACGGCAGACATGAAGTCTCCATGCCTGATAGGGTGTATAAAGTAACACAACAGTTAGAAGGAGACATAGAGCGCACAATAGACACAATCTTTTGGGACTGCGTCATAAACATATATGATATTCTGTTGGCTGAAAAGGATTGGCCACCTGAATTTATCCGTACTTGCCCACATGGGGAAGATGTTATCAAACCGTCTTTCTCGCCTCTTGTTCCCGAGGAGCTCACAGAGTCCTATGCCATCAATTGGGCATTGGTGCAGGCACCTGCGTTATATCACAACCACGTAGGATCGGACAAAGATTCCCCCTATCATGTAATCCCTATCAAAAAATAAACCCCAACCACAACCCCAGTATTCCATCAAACATGATGCTAAAGCACCTGTGAGGGAAATCCTCACACAACTGGAGTATCAGGGCATAATCAAACCCTGTGTCTCACCAGTGAATAATCCATTATTCCCAGTAGCTAAACTGGACCATTCGTATAGAATAGCCTTAGACTACAGACATTTAAACAGTCATACACCCACAAATGCTATACAAAACTCACACAGCACTCATGAACAACATAGTGCGCAAAAAATACAAAACAACACTGGACATTTCCAGTGGTTTCTTCTGCCAAAATATAGCACCTTAGAATAGAGACTTAACCAGTTTCAGAGCACTAGGCTCCCAGAAAAATTCAGTTGTTTACCCCAGGGGTACAAGAACAGTCCAGGGCTGTTTGCAGCTCGTTTGACTTCAATATTGCACAACATGACCCTAAAGCATTGTCCTATGTGAATGATATCTATCTCATGGATGATGAATTGCTGCAGCATTTAAGACAGGTAGCCCCCAGTGTTGTGGGATTTGTTGAGTTTGGCTACAAATTAAACTTAAAAAAAACAAAAATAGCCTTACTTAGCGTCCGGTTTCTGGGATACGAACTATCAGGTGAAGGAAGGAGCCTAGGGCCACATTTCTTGGAAAAATGCGCACAGTTACAACCGCCAAATACAATAAAAAAACTCCAATCACTATTGGGCTTCCTAAATTTGGCAGAATTTACATTCCAGATTATGCATTACACATAAAACCTTTATATGACTTAATACGTTCTGACTTTTCAAATAAATTTTGGACAGTCGAACACACACACGTTCTCAGAGCTTTGCAAACAGACATGCTTGCAGCACAACACCTATGCACAAGGGATAACAAAACAAACCTGGTCATCAGATTTATTGCTGGTGCCATTGGTTTCACCAATGTAACTTTCAATGAGGGTGAGACAGTCCCAATAGCATACAAATCACATTTGTATTCAGCAGCAGAACAATGCTTTTCTCCCACAGAGAAAATTCTTACTGCTGTTCAGATGGCAGTCATTAAAGAAAGACCTCTAGCCCAAGGCAAACACATTATTGTTGTCTCTCCAGTTCCAGCCCTTGCGGCTGACACCAAAGCCAGCGTTCTAAATGCTAACGCATTACATCCACGTTGGATTCAATGGGCAATGTCTTTGACAGCCACTGATGTTGACTACATTTTTGATCCAAAATTACAAACTCAAGAATTTTTGCAATATGAATTAGAATACCAAGTTCCAGCAAACACAATGCCTACTGATCAGTATCAAAGAGTAATGTACACCGATGACTCAGCACAACCTGCTGTAGGCACAAAACATCAATATTCCGCTGCTTGTGCAGTCGTAAGTAACTACATGGAGGGTAATATATTTTGTCCCCAACATACATTCACGCAAACCCTAGAGGATTGCACAGCACAACTAGCAGAGCTAAAGGCTCTGGTGATGGCACTGGAACATACGGATGCTGCACAGTTAACACTGATTGTTTGTGATTGGTATTACTTTGTCCAGTCCTTCAATGAATACCTGCATTACTGCCGCCAGAATGGGTTCAAAGATTCTAAAGGCAACACCATTAAACAAAGACTTCTGTGGGGGAAAGTAACGGATCTGAAGGAAACAGTACCAAACGTCCATGTTGTACATATACTTGGACACCAGCACATTGCTGGAAATACACTGGCTGATGAAGAAGCTAAATCAGCAGTCGCTGCGGCAGTAACCCGCTTAGGAGCAAAATAAGACAATGACATATTGGCTGCCGTGAAAGCTACTGCTGAAGGCACGCCTTATCCAAAAGCATTTCCTGCTAAATATTCCTACAGAATGTGAGGCTTCCTAGAAGCTGAAGTAGTAATACAATGCGTAGGGGTTCGAGTAATTCCCAATAAAGACATGAGATCAGAGTTATTAAAGCAGCGCAGGAGGAGGTAGCATCTGCCCATGCTGGTGTGGTGGCTACAATATGATTGTTGCTAGCACATTATTGGTGGCCAGGTATATACAAACAGGTCAAGCAGTATGTCCTTTGTTGTGACATCTGCCAATATATTAAGGGTTCCACCGCCATACGTCCACTGCAAACACCCCTCCTAATTTCCAACAAACCATTACAATATGTGTATTTGGACCATTGTGGTCCCCTAACACCGGATAGTACATACAAATACATTTTAGTTGCTGTCGACTCCTGCTCCAGATTTCTATGGGTGTGGCCACAACGATCGGCTGACGTTCAGACTGTTATTAAAGATTTGCTAGTCTTTATCGGTACATATGCAGTTGCGGCTTGCAGCTTTCCACTCAGACCAGAGCCCTGCTTTCACCTCAAGGACATTCAGGGCCGCCATGGCTTCATTAGAGGTCCAACTCCATTACTCGTCTCCATTTCATCCAGAGAGAAATAGTGTTGTGGAGCAAAGAAACCATGATTTAAAGCAGTCCTTAACAGCCAGAGTCTTAGGTACTGGTCGGTGGTGGCTTAATCACGTGTATGGAGTATGGAGTCCAGAGAGCACTTAACAATCTGGCTAGAAGGTCCCTGGGGGGTCGTACTTCATACGAGTGCCTGTTCAGAACTGGAATGTATGTTCCAGATTTGATGGCCCTGGCGTGGAGGCAACAGAAACACCTTTTGACATCAATTAATGTGTCACTGTCTTGCAGGAATTACAACTGTCCTGTGATGACAACGGTTCTGCCAATGCTGCCTCCACAGGAATTAAGGATGTACCAATAACACCTACTGGCTGGATTCCTAAAGTTGGGGATCTGGTACATGAAAAGGTTGCTGTGTAAAAGGAGTTTGGTCCTTCTTCTCGTGCACTGGTCCCAGTCTTGGAAATACACAGTACCGGAACTGTCATTCTACCACCGTTGGCTGGTGCTGAAGAAAACCGCTTTGCTTCTATTGACAATGTCAAGGTTCACCATGTGGCCAATACTTCACAGCAGACCAAGAGGAACAGCCAGTAGTTCCCGAATCCCCCTCACTACTGGTCAAGAAGTCCCTCTACAAGTTGTGAGCGGCAACGCTGACACCTTTCCGAGCTTGGGGAGGGTGGAAAATGATCTTGCATTAGTCCCACTGACATCTGTTTCAACAAATAATACAGAATTAACTGATCGATTTGACACAACTTCAACACAGACGGATTGCGTCATTTATTCTGAACCACCGTGGAGACCCCCGCCGGTTCTCCATCTACAAATATGGCTCCAGCTTTTGCACGAAATGCTTCTGGATACTTCGCCAACGTCAACGACACCTTTTCCGACTCATTCGCCTCTTCTACATCTGAACTGTCAAAAACACTTAAGCTGATAAACTAGCTTAAAACAAATTACCTTATTTTCCAATGGAACTATCTATGACTTTTTTTGACTGTACTGGCTTTCCTCCTTTGGATTGGTTTTGTTATAACATTCTTTTTATTAATACATGGTCATTTTCGTCCTGAAAGATCAACAGTTGAACTGGTGGATGAGGTCCTAAAACCTAATTTCTCTTCTCACAAGGTCGGTAGAGACTTGTCTTTTGTGAACATTTCCGCTATACCAATTCCTGATGGGATTGTTTGGGATAAAGTAACATTTGATATATACTGCCTGACAGAGGTCATTCAAATACCATATGTGTTTAAACTTTCAATGAATGATGTAATAATACCCGGAGTTGTTTCTGATGACTGGGATGTGAAAACAGTTGATTCCATGATGACTGAATTGCAGTATTCTACTGTATTTGAAAGTGAAGATGTTTATCAATTTAAAGAGAATTATGGTGACATGTTTTGCTATAGTTATTAGGGGCACCATTTCATTCACAGAGCAAGCACCCCAAAGACTATTTTAATTACACACAATGGGAACGTTGTCCAACTCCACCACAAGGGAGTTCTAAAACGTATTCTGAAAAGTTTGCATATTTTTCTGTGCACAATGTTAAAAATGCCGAGCCATCTTATTTTAAATTGCCATCAATGGAAAATGTACATATATTATTGACAGATACTAAATTTATTTATTCGGATTCCTTTGTTTCCCAGTTAGCCATAGAAGGCTATGAAGATTGGTTGAAGTCAATTGACTTAAAAAGTGTGTGGGAAACTGCAAATTGGCAAATAAGGGGGAAGGAAGCTTTATTTAGAGCATGCCTGTTAAAATTATATTTTTAAATTAAACGGTACAACAAACAAGTTGTTTAGGGTTCACAAAGATTAAGGAATTGAATGAGCCCAGTATTCCTGCCCCTGCAAAATTTCACAAATGGCAAAAATATATAAATGCAACTGAAGATCAGCTCGATGAATGGGTCCAAAATGGCACGTTCAATGCTTCAGTGTCACATCCTGGCGGGTGGTTATGGTGGCTAATAGATACTAATGGGTGTCATAAATGTTTTATGAACTCCACGTGGGTTTTAGCACTAGTAGGCCGGACTCTCGCTATGTATCATCCGAACATGCGGGTATGGTAACAACATACAGTGTAGGGAAACTATGCCAGCAATGGTTGAAGAGTTCCTCACTAGATGCTGTTAGAGAATACCTCAGTCTTCTGTCTCATAAGACTGTCTTACAGGACTTCCTGTTAGGCCCCAGAAAACAACGCAGAAAGCTCTTCTTATATGCAGTATGTCATGAAATTTGAAAGCTTTCCCAACAAGAAGCTGGTGCCTAGTTAAGGCAGATAGACCAGGAAAATTTAAAGAAGGCATCAGCTGTTGTAGATAATGGGATTAATACCCTGTCCGACCGGATATACTCCCTGAATAACATTCTATCTTCTGCAATAGAAATAATACAAAGTAATATGTTCTTGTTACACCATGGACAAAGTCAACTAAGATCCAACATGCAGTTGGGTTGGACACTTCAAACATTGAAGGAAGGTCGCATTCCCCGGCAAGACGTTAGCGCAAGGGGCATATTTTCTGCATTTAACTTAACACGACAACAACAACTAATAGCTAAGAAAGAAGCAACTTATGTTATGTTAAACATCGAAAAGTTTGAAAAGTTGCCTTTTACTGTGGCTGAAACACCATCTGCTGAGTGGCTAATACATAAGGTCATGGACGCTAATCTGTTGATGTTCTGGTTGAGAGCTCATTACCAGACATGCGCTTTGAGGGTGCGTTTGCTACGGGAAGCTGCTTATGAGTTGCCCTTCATGGAGGATGCAGGTCTAAACTCATCATTCTGCACACCACAGAATGCTGCTGACTTAGCTGAAGCTCAGGCTATGAAACATGAATGCTCCTTGGTTCTTCTTGGCGATGAGTTTCTTACTTTACCACATGCCAAAGTGGAAGGTATCCTGTCTTCAATTGTCCCGGATTCGATTGGCAATTTACAAAATGACTATGACTCTTGAAATTCAACCATTTTTATGCCACAAGTTAACTTTTTTTAAATTGTCCTTTTAAATATGCTCAAGTGTCTTTTTGACTTGTCATTATTGACATTTTTCTATATATATCTTTGGTTGAATTTTAGTAGCTTTTATACATAATTAGGCTTTTGAACCATCTTTAAACAGGCAAGGGGAGGGTGTTGTGTTGCCATTTTAGTTATAGCTCCTTGCACGTTATTTTAGCACACTAGACCTGCCGCTGTGCACTTTAACGTAGATATGTTTTATTCAACTTTGTTTATTATTTTAGCAATAGCCACATTTGCAATCTTGTTTATTTCTCTCTATCTAGCTGTTCTTTGCCTAGGCCAGCACTATGTTCTTAAACAAGACATTCTTGTTCACTCCATGCTTCTCTCAAGGCTGTAGTAAGATGAGTTGCCAGTAAAACGTGTTAACGCTTTGTCTCTGGTATTCATAGAAACATACACATCCTTATGTAGGGACATTTTCTCAGAACATCAGCTGTTTTATTATAAAAACACTTCCCTGTCCCATACACGTTAGAGAGAGATTCCAACCAGAGGACCACAACTGTATGCTGATTGCTGAATGCTTCGCTACAGCTGCTTATGCAGATTTCAGGCCTTTGCTCAGGCATGGGGGATGATGTCATCCCAGGGGAACCTGAAGGGCAGAACTAGAACTTAACATGCTGTGCATTAATATAGCATAGATAGGGATTAGTCTATTGACAATTAGTGACAACAGGGTAGCGTTATTTCTGTGCTTACTCTCCTTGTCACAATACTAATACTGTAAATTTTTATTGTCCTGGTTATTGCAGTACATGCTTTATTTTTTAAGATGCAGTTGCTTCATTAAAACCTTATTGAAACATATACTGCCTCTGCTTGTTCCTGTATATGTGAGACTAATGTAAATGAGAGAAACTGAGGAGATCTGAGTGACCACGATTTCCCTGAGGAGTCAATTGTCATGTGCTTGGCTGCCCTCTCATCCCTGCTCTTGGGTAGAGATGAGGCACTGCTAGTTAGTTGGAGAAAAACCTGGATTAGGGCGACAGGTGTCAACTGTAGTGGGTTAGACTCAGTCTCCCACGCCACATTCGATTCTGCTGCTTTAATCCAGTAGTCTCATTAGAATAATGAGAGCCTACACGACAAAAGGTCCTATGGGAATTAACATGGAAAATGCAACTTTTTTGACCCATCGATTGTCTTGATCCCTGCATGGCAGATCACCCTGAAACTTTCCGTGCTCAACAAGAATCACCCTAGCACTTTCTGGGGAAAATGTTGTGAAGATTTGTCAAATGGTGCCAAAGATATAGACAAGTAAAAAAATGCTTTCTCTATGGAAACATGGTCCGAACTATAAATACCTAGTGGCAACCACCACTAAGTGTGTACCTATATATATATATATATATATATATATATATATATATATATATATATCTTCAAATGACATAGATGATACTAAACTCCACAACTATGGAATGTAGATGTGGAGTTTGGTATAGTAAATCTATATCCACCTTTACCAGCAGTAGAAGTAAGGGAATTGCTACTGAAGCAAACATTAAAACACCTGTTGTAGAAAGACACACAATATTATATGGATTTAACATTATAATAAGTGTGCATGTTAAACTGACACATAATCAAACAGCTCCCCAATAAGCTACTCACGCTGAAATATCAGGTACCCAGATGCAATGATGCATGTACACCCTCCCCAGTCCGGGAGGATGAAAATAAAAAATGCCACACAGAGCTCTGTAATAGACGCCTTTATTCTTCCATATACGTTTGCACTGTTCTTGCATTGTGTCATAACTTTTATAACCGCATATTAACACCTCCCATCCGCTTACATAACTCCTGTCTAGAGTCCACCGAGGACCAGCAAGGGCCCTAGCTTGCAAGATATCGAAGACACTACGGCCCTCATTCTGACCCTGGCGGATTGAATCCGCCAGGGCCGAGGGCAGCGAATGCACCGCCAACAGGCTGGCGGTGCATTCATGGGCATTCTGACCGCGGCGGTAACGCCGCGGTCAGAAACGGGAAACCAGCGGTCTCCCGCCGGTTTCCCGCTGCCCATGGGAATCCTCCATGGCGGCGCAGCAAGCTGCGCCGCCATGGGGATTCCGACCCCCTTCCCGCCAGCCTGGTTCTGGCGGTTTACACCGCCAGAACCTGGCTGGCGGGAACGGGTGTCGTGGGGCCCCTGGGGGCCCCTGCAGTGCCCATGCCAATGGCATGGGCACTGCAGGGGCCCCCTAACAGGGCCCCACATTGCTTTTCAGTGTCTGCTTAGCAGACACTGAAAAGCGCGACGGGTGCCACAGCACCCGTCGCACACCTTCCACTCCGCCGGCTCCATTCGGAGCCGGCATCCTCGTGGAAGGCGCTGTCCCGCTGGGCCGGCGGGCGATCTTTTGCAGATCGCCCGCCGGCCCAGCGGGAAAGTTGAAATGCCCCCCGCGGTCTTCTGACCGCGGGGCGGTGTTTGGGCGGTTTCCGCCCGGCGGGCGGCGTCCGCCGCCCGTCCGGGTCGGAATGAGGCCCTACATCTCCTCCTTTTTTAAATAAAAATACAAATAAAATTAGCATCATATTAGCTCAGTGAGCCACAGAGGTGCTGGTATTGGTCTGCCAGATCAGGTGCTGTGAGGTGGTTGAGAAGCACTGTCATCATGCATTGATGACATAGAGTGAGAAGTGCAACCTGAACGTTCAGGCGGGATCACCTCACTTGCAATCTCAGGACCTGATGAAGATTACGGTAGGTGTTTAAAGAGAGGCAAGTCCTGTGTGATGGATTTTCCGTGACGATGCGCTGTCACCATGTGTCCTTTGCATGTCACAACCCTTAAAGGGTTGACTGCAAATGGAGTGTCTGTTTTCAACTTCCATTTCTGTTTGACCAGTACCAAGCAACCTTTCTCCAAGACTGTTTCCTGGGCATGTTCGTGCTGATCGGCAAATGATCTCATTTTTATTTTTTGTGAAGTATCTGTGATACAAACCTTCTTGGCATTCATTGATCGGTCCGATGTCCATTGTGGTAGTTAACTTCCGATGGCTCTCCCAAATAGCAAGGTGACAGGGCTCTCACCAGTTGTGGAGGCATGAAGTGCTGGGCACAGGGCTTGATTTAGATTGATTCCCCCCATCGAAGCTTACAGAATTACCCTCTTAAGGGTGCCAATAAATTGTTCAACAACACCATTGGATTGAGGCCAGACAGGTGTAATCTTTGATGCTTAACATTTAGTTGACCAAGAAACTCCTTTAATTCTTTGCAATTGAAAGGTGGGCCATTGTCAGATTTGAGAATAGCAACGATGCCCTATGGTGCAAAGATGTCATCAAGCCACTCAATTACTTTATCATGGATTGTCGATGACAAGTCTTCTGCCAACGGAAAATGCGAGTATTCATCAATGACTCCAATGAAATGATGTCCAATTTCTAGAGGTCCAAAGAAATCAACTGCAGTTCTCTCCAGGCATGCACAGGAAGGTCAGACTTTGGTAAGTTGTTCTGCATCGCCTTGGGGGATAAACAATTACAAAGATGGCATTCTTTTAGTGCTCTCTCAAATCATTCATCTGGCGAGACAATGACACTCGGGCCCTCATTACGAGTTTGATGGTCACTGGATCACCATGCCGGCGGTCGCACAGTCACCAGGCCGGTGGTGCAGTCTGCCATATTACGACCATGGTGGTGATCCAACAGCAACACAGCCAAGTCACCAACAGTACCGCCAGTGCAGTCGGAATGCCACCGACAGGGGTAGCCATCTCCATGCCGGCGGGGTACAATGCACCGCCCACCATATTACAAGTCAGCAGAACACCAACATTTCTGGGGCTGTGCGTCCGCCACGGAAAGTCTGGCGGAAACTGGTTGATAAAAAGATACACTTACCTTCAGGTACACTGATGGATCCGTGGCTGCCATGGAACCCGAACTGGAAGTCTTCCCGCTGCTGTATCTCACCATACACCACCAGTACCAGCAACAATGACAAAGATAACAACCGTAAGTACCCCTACTTAGCAAGCACTGGAGGGAGGGGTAGTCTTACACACCCACCCTCAACACACATACACAGCACAGACAGCAATGGCCACACATACACACACAAACAAACCCCATATCAACACACACATCTACAGACACACACGCACACATTAACTACACAAACGCATATGCCAAATACACACACCACAGCCAACAGACACGTGCCATTCACACAGCACACCGCACACGCATACCACCACCACTCTCAGACAGAGCCATACACAACACCCCACAATCACACAACAACGACATTACAAACACACAAACTCATAGTAGGAAGGTACATCGAACAACTCCACCCAACAACACATACTGTCAGTAATACGTAGCAACAACAATCAATCATAGAAATAGTACAGACATCCATTCTGGGCCTCAGGTGACACGCCACGTCCAACCAACATACAAAGGAAATCACATATGCATCACTATACACACGGATGCACACACCACTACCAAACATTGTTGCACACAACCCAAACAACACATCCCAACAAGCACCTGGCACAAGTCATCAACCCAGCTCATGCAGCAACATAGATACATCCCATACACATACAACACAAACATCAAACTATATACAGCTATAACACAACCATGTTGAAGGAACTCCAGGACAATTTCTCAAACTTGACATCTACAGCTATGTGGGCAGATGTATTTAAAATTCAAATAAATATTCAAAATTATGTAAAGGTGGGGCCACTTACCAATCCAAATGCCTGATGTGCCCAAGGCACATTGGGCAAAGTCACATGCCCCAACTTGACTCCTGACTGCAAATAGACCTCCACATGGCAGGAAAATCAATGGGGCAGGCAGGCACCTCAGAGGTGATGGGGGCAGTGGTAGGGGCTTGGGCTTAGAAGGGGGACCTTGGGTTTAGGGTTGTGGGGGTTTTAGGATTCAATTTTGATTGTTAGGGAGGAGGTTTGGATTTTGGGGTAGGAGTAGGGACCTTAGGCTTTGGAGGAGGTGGTTTATTTGCAGGAGGGGCATGGGAGGACTGGGAGGTGGAAGGTCTGGGTTGGGGCAAGGGGACATGGTACTTAGGAGCATCACAGGGTGGGACAAGAGCAGTGAATAGGTCAAGACTGGCAAGGAAAACCTTTTTAGGTACATGGGGTGGTCATGGGTAAAAGGTTTAGGAGTAGAGGTAGACGAAGTGGTTGTAGGCGTGGTTGGTGTGCTTGACGTGGATGCATGTGTGAGCAATGTGTGCTGGTGTGTGTATGTTAGGTGGGTGAGTGATGGTGTTTATTTTTTTAGGAGGAAGGGGAAGAGATGCAGGGAGATGTTGTGCAAGATGTGTGAGTGTATGTTTGGGTGGTGGCTGCAAGCGAGGTGGATGTGTTGCATGTGGTCGTGATGGTTATCGTGGTGAGTGGGGATGTGGTGTGTAGGGTTGATGTCTGCTCTTGTGGTGTCTGTGGGTATGACAGGACTGATGGCAGGATCAGGGAGTGTTGGTGTAGTGATGGCAGGTGTGAGTGGTGATGTGACTGTGATAGAGGAGGTGGTGGGGAGAAAGTGTTGGGAGTGGCTGTTGTAGTGTCTGCAGGTGTGTGTTGACTGTGTGCATGCTTGTAGTGTGCCCTGTAATGCCTGTGTTTGTCTTTGCGCACCTTGTCTGTTGTAGTGGGTGAATGCTGGTCTGTATGTGTGCTCTAGATGGGTGAGGGGAGGGGGTGTTGGATTGGGCACAGGTAGCTGGAGGAGGGACAGAGCATAAAGGGATGCTGGCTGCCATCAAAGAGGAGGCCAGAGTATGAAATTACAATATGAGATGCTCACCCTCCTGGGTGAGCGGGTACAGGCAACTGGGAGGGGAGCTACAGGGAAGGCGGTGCTGGTAAAAGTTGGATAGCAGACAAGGATGGTGCTGGGATGGACCCAGGTGGGTCTGCCACCACCAGGGAGCATCCTTTGAAGGTGGAATCCAAAGATGATGTTGCAGTACCGATCTCCCCCGTGGTGCTCCCCTTGCCCTCTGTCCCACTGGTCCCTTCGGCATCAGTGAACTCTGCCTCCTGGGTCCCGTGGGCTGCAGCTTCCTACTTGCTGGTACACCTTCTCCTTTGCCTGATGATGCTGATGCTGATGCACACAAGGGTAGAAGAGGACAGGGAGAGAAGGTGGGAGAGAAAGAAAGGGAGGAAAGGGTCAATAACCACCAATCTAGCGCACATACAACAAGTAATCTACTCCTCCTCTGGCATGGGAAGGAATGGCTATGAAACATTGTCCCCAAATATTGGTCATGAAGACATAATCTAATATGCAAGCTGTTACATCCTAATTCCAACTAAACGACTAGATTAGACATACTGGAGTCTGTCATCAGTCGTTCTATAATGGTAGAAACTCCCACCTACCCACATATACTTACCAAAGTGACACTTTTGACACATTGTTTTTGATATGTCCTGGATAGTTACATTGCACACAAAATATTGGACGGGTTGGTAAAGGACTCATGATGTACAGAAGTCCATTGAGAATGCAATGATTTCCTAGTAGAAGTTCTCTACTCACAGGACGTACTACCCAAAATCAGCCCTAACTAGATGACTTTGGCTATCTAAAGCAGACTCAGGGATAGGGAAATAAGGTTTGGATATCACTCAACATAGGAGTGTGTCTAAACGTAACTGGAAAAGGAGGTAAATCACCAACATATTAGTGCTTGCATGGTACTCAAAAGCTAATTCACACCACTTCTCAACGGTGGTAGTGATAGCCAGGACTATGATCTTATCAAATGTACACACACCTCATTAGTACCTACCTAATCAAACTAACATAATAGAAGCCTAAACAACTGATATTAAACAGTCTGTACTCACCCCCTTGTGGCTGCTGTGCTGTCCTTAAGTGCCCATCTATCTCCGGGTAGGCCACCACTAATATGCAGGCCATTAGGGGAGTTAGGGTGCAACGGGCACCCTTCCCTCGATGGGAGGACGTCCTCAGCTGGGCCTCCTCGATCTTCCGGGCCCAGCGTCTCAGGTCCTCCCACCGCTTTCTGCAGTAGGTGCTCTGCCCGCTATAGACCACTAGGGTCTGCACTTCCTTGGCAATGGCTCTCCATAACCCCTTTTTCTGATGGGCGCTGGCCTGTATGGGAGACACAGACAAAAGGAGATATTCATGTACAGTTACAGTACACCTACAGCAGTGGCCTACACTCAGCATGTTCATACAGAGTCCACAATACACCATTATCATTCATACAACACAACACCAGCAGTCAATCATGCCATATCTATATTCACGCACTTTTACTGTCAAACAGCGCCCTAGCTGATGAGTATACCACATTCTACTGACCTGTTTACCTGAAGCCCGACACAACTGTTCATGCAAAGTTAGGACCCCTTCCACCAGTTTCTCCAGTTCCTCCGTGGTGAATGCTGGGGCCCTATCTCCTGCAGGACGTGCCATTGTGGCTTCCAGATACAGAACACAGCAGCTCACACAGTGGAGGTCTTGCTTGTTCAAGTGTCCGGAGTCAAGTGAGCTGGGCTATAGAAAATGGCCGCTGTGGTCATCACCGTCACCGCTGGCAGTGATCATCATTGGCCCCAGTTTCCCATAGAGATCAATGTTAACCATTGAGGAGCTGCATGGTGGTTCTGACTGCCTCCCACAATGACGACTAATGCAGGCGGAATGAGGTCACTTCCATCTGTCCTCTGCATGCAGGACAGGCAGCTGCCATTTGACATATTTTTAAGATTTCTATGTCATCCTAGTGTGTCATAGCATAAAGTTAATCACTAGTTTTGTGATGTAGATGTCAACTCATGTGAACTCACTAGTGGAGTGGGTGTCACATGCCAAAATGTCTGATGTATAAACGTTTCAATGTGTGGATGGTTGATAACTGTATCCGACTTAGGGACATGTTTACTACGTCTGACTTCCATCTCACAACAGATCCTTTGTGACAAGTACAGCAGTGGAATTCACAGCCAGGATGTCGCAGTGGTGTAGTTTGTGAATAACTGTTTCCCTGTGTCAGGTTTCAAATACCTTACATGCCTTGTCCTGTTTACCACTTCTATGGTGTACTTTAGTAACAACAGTGTAACAAATGTCCTGAAATGTGTTCTGTCCTATGCCTAGATACTGTCCAATGGGGAGATTGTGAAATGCACCGGTCTACTGGCCCCTAGACGACCTTGCTACCATGTGTAGGAGGCTTGTCTGGTTTGCAGTGGGTACCACAGGTACGTACACCTTATACCAGTTCCTGTTATCCCTTATTAGTGAAATGTAGTCAGTGTCTAGTAGCCAGACTGTCTAGAGGTAGCTATAGGCAGAGCAGCCAAGGCTGAACTAGGAGACATGCAAAGCTCTTGGAATACCACTGTAGTCACACAATACTCATAGACAAGAAAGACAATACTCAGTGTTACCAAGAATAAAGGTATTTTATTTTAGTGACACAAGGCAAAAAATATCTTAGAGGCTTTACTCCCTTAGGAGGTAAATATTATACATAAAATATACACTCGTAACCAAAATCAGGTAAATAAACAGTCATAAAATAGTGCAAATAGTGAAAATCACCATAGGTTACAATGGGACTAGGGGGAACACAAATCATATACTAAAATAGTGGAATGCAAATGTTGGTTTCCCAACTAGGCAAGAGTAGCGTGTAGATGGGCATTGGGAGTGATAAAAAACACTAAAGCAGAACTAAAAGTACAGCAAGTTTCCTCAGAACACACTGGAAGTTGTGATAAAGAATAATGTATGTATGTATGCAGATGAGACTTGTAAAGCGAGTTCCGGCTCAGAAATGAGCATTGAAGCGCTAAAAACAAAAGTGAGGAGAGAGAGAACTGATACACTGTGCTAGAGGAAGAAGAAAATAGGAAGAAAAGTCAAGATAAGAGAACATAAATTAGCGCGGGAAGAGATGAGTTTTAATCAATTTGCGAAAGCTCAGGTAGTTGGGTTCCTTTCTGATGTGGACAGGAAGATCCTTCCAGTGTCTAGCCGCGACCACAGTAAAGGCTTTATCCCCCAGTTAACTGTCCTAGTACGTGGGGCCTGGACCCTAAAAGCATTGCGAGACCTTAGATTACGTCTGGGAGCGTACCAGCAGAGCTGGGAGACCAAATGGTGGTTGTCCAGTGCCATGTAGTGCTTTGTGGGTCAAGCACAATTTTTTTTAAATTACTCGTTGAGCCACTGGGAGCCAGTGCAAATTTTAAGGATACCAGTGGCTAAGGCAGAACGAGGAAGATTTAAAATGGATTTAGCAACCATATTCTGGATCAATTGGAGTTTTTTCATCGAAACATAATCCAAATTAGATAGTAAAGCATTACAGTAGTCCAGCCTAGAAATAATCAGGGCCAGAGTAACTGTAAGTTTCCACTCTAGTTTCAAATAGGGAAAGATTTTCCTCAACATTTTCAGAATCCATAAACATGTTGCCGCAGTCTGGTTAACTTGAACTTTGAAAGATAAATGATCATCGAAGATGACCCCTAAATTTCTGTTAGAGGTAATGGGAATGGGGAGGGCTCCACACTCAGCAGGCCACCAGCCAGCATTCCAGCGCTCTATCCCAGATCCAAAGCAAATAATTTCAGTTTTTGCCCCATTCAATTTCAGCCAATTTTTGCCCATCCAATTATTAATAGCTGACATGCAATTATAGCAGCAATCTGCTGCTTCCTCCCAATTCTTTTCCACAGGTATAATAAGCTGAGTGTCATCAGCATAGGACGTTGGTATAAGGCCAAATGACCGTATAAGGTTGGCCAGGGGAGACATGTACATATTGAATAGGGTGGTGCTCAGAGAAGAGCCCTGAGGAAACCCACACAAAAGTAGATAGGCAACTGATCTAAAATCACTACACTTGACTGTCATCCATCTATCCATGAAAAATGATTTCAGCAGTGCTAAAGCTTGGTCTCTGATACCTACCCGGAATACACGGGTAAGTAGGATTTGGGGTGACATGGTGTCAAAGGCTGCCGATAGATCAAGTAGTACCAAAATGGCCCCTTTTCCACCATCTACCATCTTACGTATGATGTCCGAGGATGTAATAAGAGCAGACTCAGTGCTGTGACATTTTCGGAAGCCATGTTGTGAGGGGTCTAATACGCACTTCTTTGTTAAAAAAGCCATTATCTCCTTGTTCATATGCTTTTTGCATATTTTAGCTAAAAAGAGAAGGAGGGCGATCAGGTGTAAATTGCTAAGGTCAGAGTGGTCACCATTAGCCTTCGTCTTCAGAGGGATCACCATTGTCTCCTTCCAGGCAGTAGGATATCTTCCGGACAATAAAACTTCTTGTAAAATGGGAACTATTGCCTGAGAAAAGAATTCAGGAGCTAATTGCAAAATGGACGGGGGCAATGGTCTAGGGGAGAGCCTGACTTAGGCCCTCATTCTGACCCTGGCGGTCGGTGATAAAGCGGCGGCCAAGCCGCTAACAGGCCGGCGGTCTAAAATATGCAATTCTGACCCTGGCGGGAACCGCCAACACAGCCCGCCAACTTAACACTCCGACCGCCACAGCGGTACAAACAAACAGCGCGGCGGTTCCCGCCAACAGCCCGGCGGCAGACAATGTACCGCCCACCCTATTACGACCCACCAATCTGCCACCTTTTCCGGGGCGGGAGCACGCCGATAAGAACACGGCGGAAACAGACTACGAACGGGAAAACGCTCACCTCTACGCACTCCACGCGAGATTCCGGCAGTATGGAGCCAGAGTTGCAGGTCATCCCCGCACTCCTATTCCTGCTCATATACCAGGAGCACGCCCGGCGGCGTGGAAGACATCTGTGAGTACTGCACCTACGACACAGGGGAGGGAAAAGATTACCGGCACACACCCACCCACCCACACCCACTACAACACACACATCAATGCATTCCCACAGATCACTGTCACAACCCACAAACCACCCCCCTCCGAAATAATGCAAAGACCAAAAGAAGAGATCATAAACGGGCAGATATATTGAAATATGTACACCAGTAATCCCAATAAATAAATAAACTATGTACAAAATATATACAGCTACTAAATGTAGTCCAACCACTGTCCGTGGATCACAGGGGTCCTGTGCAAAGGGGCAAGGCCCAGTCCCACGACAAGAACACCACGGAGAGAACACTGCAGGGGCATCAGAAAGAAAATAGGACAGGCACCTCAGGGGGAAGGGAAGGGGGGGCACCTCAGCCACTTGAGTACACGACGCCAGATCCACGAGGGGACTCCATGACCACTGGCCCATCCTGGGGAGAGCAAAGCCACAGTCCAAACAGTCCATACAGTGGGTGGCCTGCCCACTGGGCCATCCTGGGGAGAGCAAAGCCACAGTCCATACAGTCCATACAGTGGGTGGCCTGCCCACTGGGCCATCCTGGGGAGAGCAAAGCCACAGTCCATACAGTCCATACAGTGGGTGGCCTGCCCACTGGGCCATCCTGGGGAGAGCAAAGCCACAGTCCATACAGTCCATACAGTGGGTGGCCTGCCCACTGGGCCATCCTGGGGAGAGCAAAGCCACAGTCCAAACAGTCCATACAGTGGGTGGCCTGCCCACTGGGCCATCCTGGGGAGAGCAAAGCCACAGTCCATACAGTCCATAACAGACCCCACTGCCACTGGAGGAGGCAAGTTGGCCAGAGGACATCCTGCAGCCCTGCCCGAGATAGATCCTGCCCTGCCACGTCTGCCAAAGGGCCAGCGGTTCTTGCCCTGAAGGGCCCAGTTCAGTGGTTCTTGAGACGGCGGGGCCCAGTTCAGCGGTTCTTGAGACGGCGGGGCCCAGCGGAGCGGTGCGTGAGACGGCGGGGCCCAGCGGAGCAGTGCTTGAGACGGCGGGCCCAGTTCAGCGCTCCATGCCTTGAAGGGCCCAGTTCAGCGGTTCTTGAGACGGCGGGGCCCAGTTCAGCGGTTCTTGAGACGGCGGGGCCCAGTTCAGCGGTTCTTGAGACGACGGGGCCCAGTTCAGCGGTTCTTGCCCTGAAGGGCCCAGTTCAGCGGTTCTTGCCCTGAAGGGCCCAGTTCAGCGGTTCTTGCCCTGAAGGGCCCAGTTCAGCGGTTCTTGAGATGGCGGGGCCCAGTTCAGCGGTTCTTGAGACGGCGGGGCCCAGTTCAGCGGTTCTTGCCCTGAAGGGCCCAGTTCAGCGGTTCTTGAGACGGCGGCCGGTCTATGGCCAACTGCTAATTGCCTGGTGGTGCCCTCCTGGGCAGCGGGGATGGTGCTCCTTCACTGCCCACCTGGGCTGTGGGTGGTGGGGCCCTCCTGGCCAGCTGGGCTGGGTCCTCCCTGGGCAGCGGCTATGGGGGTGGTGGGCTCTCCCGGGGCAGCTGTGCCGGTTCCTCCCGGGGCAGCGGCTATGGGGGTTGTGGGCTCCTCCTGGGCAGCAGGCCTGCTGCCTGACTTCTCCGACTTGCTGCCCTTGCCCTCCTTAGTCGTGGGCCTGTGGCCCTTTCCTCCCTTTGGAGCTGTGGCTGGTGACTGTCTCTGGGTGGTGTCCGGGGGGGATGTAGAAGGCGGGCTCCTGCGGCGCCCCTTCCGCCTTCTGCTCCTCTTCCCAGGGGGTGGGCTGGCTGTCCCCTTGCTGCTGGGCGAAGATCCAGACATGCGGGCTGGCGGGCTCCAATACCCCTGCACCCTTGTCAAGGGGGCTGCAGGGCTGGTGGTGGCTGAGGTGCTCTTCTTACCCCGACGAGGAGGAGGGGGGGGCTCAGGGTCAGGAAAGAAGTTAGTAGTGGCGAGGAAGAGCTTCTTGGGACAATGGAGAGTGGTAGGTACAGTGGGAATGGGAGTGGAGGGAGAGGATGTGGTTGTAGGTGAGTCACGTTTGCTGTCTTTGGGTGCAGGTGCAGGAGGGATAGGCTGTCGTGAGGTGGATGGCTGTTGGGTGGGTGGGTGGCTGCGTTTGTGTGGTGTGGAAGAGGGGGTGACAGACACAGTGGGAGAGGACACAGGGGACGTGTAAATGGCAGTGGGGGTGGTGACTGCACGTGTGCGGACTGGAGTGGAGGGTGTGCTGGTGATGGAAACACTGGCTGATGGTGAGGTGAATGGAGGTGTGAGTGTAGACGTCACAGGGAGGGAGGAGGGAGACGAGGAGGTGGGGGTCACAGAGGTGGTAGTGACTGTTGGCATGTCTGCATCGGAATGTTGCGTGTGTGAATGTCTGCGTGATCTGTGGTGCTTATGTTTGGATGAGCTTCTCTTGGGTGTTGAGGTGTGTGCAGGCTGGTCTGATGGTGTGGGTGGGACAGGCAGAGGAACAGGAGACTGGGAGGAGGGAGTTAGTAGAGGCAGGCAGGAGACAGGGACAATGGCTGCCGTCAGTGCTGAGGCCAGAGCCTGGAACGATCGCTGATGGGCAGCCTGACCCGAATGAATGCCCTCCAGGTACGCATTGCTGCGATGAACCTCCCTCTCCACCCCCTGGATGGCATTCAAAAGGGTAGTCTGCCCAACAATGAGCGTTCGGAGGAGGTCAATGACCTCCTCACTGAGGGCAGCGGGGGTAACAGGGGCAGGGCCTGAGGTGCCTGGGGCGAAGGAGATGCCCGGCTTCCTGGCAGAGCGGGCACGGGGCGAACGCTGAGGGGCTGCTGGGAGGGCGGAGATGGTGCGCTGGGTGGCGGCTGTACCTGTAATGGCGGGGGGCACGGATGGTGCCACCCCCGCAAGGGAGCCCCCTTCCGAGGACGTGTCCGTGTCGCTGCAGGCTCCAGTCGTCCCCGTCGTGGAGCTCCCCTCGCCCTCCGTCTCACTGGTCCAGTCTGACTCTGTGGCATGGCCCTCCTGGGCCATGTGAGATGCAGCTCCCTCCTGCCCCGATGCCACTTCTCCTCCGCCTGATGATGCTGATGCACACAAGCACAGAAAGACAAACAAAAAGGGTGGGGGGGAGAGAAATAAAGGGATATTGAGTACATGGATCTCCGGTACAGTTAGCGGACATGACAGACACAGATGCCCCCTGCACTAAGTTGCGCACTTGGGGTACGCTACGCATTCCGTGGAACATGCCCTACACGCCTAGAGTTGACAACTGCACCCATGGATGACACGGCCCAGGGATGGCTGTACTGACAAACTACTGAGGGTGGTGGCTGGGGACACAGGGGCTTACGGGGGTGCCCAGCCTACAGATATCGCCCTGGCCTAGGGGGACCCCCAGCCCTCCTCCCCCACCCAGACACCTCCACTGCGCGACAACAGAGTAGATAATGCTTGTACTCACCCCCTTGTGTCTGCTGTGCTGCCCTCACGCGCCCATCCAATTCAGGGTAGGCCACCGCCAGGATCCGGAACATCAGGGGGCTCAGTTGACGGCAGGCACCCCGCCTACGTTGGGAGGCCATCCCCAGCAGAGACTCGGCGGTCTTCTTGGTCCCGCGGCGGATGTCCTCCCACCTCTTGCGGCAGTGGGTGCCCCGTCGATGGTGGACCCCCAGGGCCCGGACTTCCTTGGCGATGGCACGCCAAATCCCGATCTTCTCATGGGCGCGGACCTATGTGACACGTACAGGGAGGGAGAAATACCACGTTCAAGTTTCTCAGCATTTTCCTTTCCAGTGGCCTAACGCCCCCCATCCCCGCCAGGCCCCCCGCCATGCCCCCCGCCAGGCCCAACATGCCCCCCATCCCCGCCAGGCCCCCCGCCATGCCCCCCGCCAGGCCCAACATGCCCCCCATCCCCGCCAGGCCCCCCGCCATGCCCCCCGCCAGGCCCAACATGCCCCCCATCCCCGCCAGGCCCCCCGCCATGCCCCCGCCATGCCCAACATGCCCCCCATCCCCGCCAGGCCCCCCGCCAGGCCCCCAAGCCAGCCAGTGGCCCCAAATCCATATTGAATTATACTCACTTGTTGGTCTGGAGGACCGTAGAGTAGCGCATACTGGGGGAGGACCCCATCCACAAGTTTCTCCAACTCCTCTCCAGTGAAGGCAGGGGCCCTTTCCCCAGGCGCAGCAGCCATTGTCCCTTCCAGACCGAGGTCACAGCAACACTTGCAGTATAGGTCCTCTCCTGTGAAAGTTCAAGTCGCAAGTGGATAAGTAGATAGAAAATGGCGGTCACGTCCGCGGCGGTGCTTACCGCGGCGGTGCGTCCCGCCACCGCCGGCGCCCTTCGCCATTGGCTCCTGAAACCCATAGGCTTCAATGTTAACCAATGCGGCTTCGCGCCGCGGTCTACGCCCGCCGCCCGCCGCGGTGTGCCACGCCAGCGCATTGACCTCACATCCCATTGTCACACTTCACAGGTCAGGCAGCCGCCATTTCCAGGGCCCACATGGCTCAATTTCAACTGCGTCACACAGGCCTAGGCCTTGCATAGCCACTCAGACATGCCATTCACTGCATAGAGAATCGTATACTGTGCTAGCTGTGAGTACGTACCTGTGGGTTGCTTGACTGTGTGCTCCATGTTGTCCTTCCTAGGCACCGTCCGCTGGGTTGGGCGAGGAGACGGATGAATCCTCCCGTGTACCGACCGCTGGTGGACCTGTCGACAATGGAAGAACGCCACATTATCCTGACCTACCATCTTAACCGTGCCACTATCCATGAACTGTGTGCCCAGCTGGAGCCCGACCTGATGTCCCCCATCCGCCAACCCACAGGGATTCCCTCTCTGGTGCAGGTCATGTCAGTACTCCATTTCTTGGCAAGTGGGTCATTTCAGACAACAGTGGGAATTGCTTCTGGGATGTCTCAGCCCATGTTTTCGAAGGTGTTATCCAGAGTGTTGTCTGCCCTGATGAAATCCGTGAGGAACTACATCATTTTCCCTGAGGTGGGCGAATTGGCTACAGTGAAGGGTGATTTCTACGCCCTTGGACATATTCCCAACGTAATTGGTGCCATTGATGGGACCCATGTGGCTTTGGTTCCCCCAAGAGACAGGGAGCAGGTGTACAGGAACAGAAAAAATTACCATTCAATGAACATCCAGGTGGTGTGTTTGGCTGACCAGTACATCTCGCATGTAAATGCCAAATTCCCAGGGTCAGTGCATGACGCCTACATCCTCAGGAATAGCAGCATCCCTTACGTGATGGAACAGCTACAGAGACACCGTGTATGGCTAGTGGGGGACTCTGGGTACCCCAACCTGTCGTGGCTACTGACCCCAGTAAGGAATCCCCGGACCAGGGCAGAGGAACGGTACAATGAGGCCCATGGGCGTACTAGGAGGGTGATCGAACGCACCTTTGGCCTCCTAAAGGCCAGGTTTCGGTGCCTGCATATGACAGGTGGATCCCTAATGTACTCACCTAAGAAGGTGTGTCACATCATCGTGGCCTGCTGCATGCTTCACAACCTGGCTTTGCGCCGCCAGGTGCCTTTCCTGCAGGAGGATGGTCGAGACGGGGGTGTTGTGGCAGCGGTGGAACCTGAGGAGAGTGACGAGGAGGAAGACGACGGGGCTGAAACAGACAACAGGGACAGAATCATTGAACAGTACTTCCAATAGGACACAGGTAACATTTCAAAGATAATTTAGTAAATGTTAACTACTCTCCTGCATCTCTGCTGCCTGTCTATTTGCCCCAGTGTATGATGACTGAGTTTTGGCTTTTCCCTCCCTATTTCAGATCTGGGGTCCCCACTACGAGTCCTGTGCTTCGTTTCCCCATGGACTACAGCTTTGTGGCAGCTGTTTGTTGACTTCACCATGTACAAGGACATATTTGCACTGTCATGTCAATTACAATCTATTGAAATCACAGCCAGACTCCAGATATTTTGGTGCAAAATAGGTGTTTATTTAAGTGCTCAAAATGGGATGGGTGGTTTCAAGTGGGTGGGGGCTATGGTGAAGGAATGTCCATGGCAGAGTCCAGAGTAACAGTCACACAGGTGCATTGTCCAGAGGCCTGTGGAGAGATGGAGCATGGGCAGTTCAAGGATGGACAGGGTGACTATGTGGGACAGTGGGATGACATCAGGTGGTATCCATTGCTGGCGGGGGTCTTGACATCCTACTCTGTCTTCTTGCGAGATCTCAGGGCCCTCTTGCGGGGTGGTTCTTCTCCTGCAGGAGGTGGGGGTCTGGTGGGCTGCTGCTGTGCGGGGGCCTCCTGTCCACTAGCGCCGGCGGAGGTGGTTGGCTGTTCTTGGTCCAGGCTAGTGGCAGGGGCCCTTGGGTGTTGTTCAGTGTCCGCCCTGTTGTTGACGAGGTCCTGCAGCAGCCCTACCATGGTAACCAGGGTGGTGTTGATGGCTCTGATGTCCTCCCTGTACCCCCGATAGTGTTCCTCCTGCAGCACCTGGATCTCCTGGAACCGGGCCAGTACCGTCGCCATCGTCTCCTGGGAGCGGTTGTATGCTCCCATGATGGTGGTGAGGACCTCGTGGAGAGTGGGTTCCCTGGGCCTCTCCTCCCCCCCCTGTCGCACAGCTGCCCTCCGAGTTCCCCTGTTTCCCTGGGCCTCTGCCCCCTGGCCGGTGTGCCCACTACCACTGCCCCCAGGTCCCTGTTGTTGTTGGGGTGGTGGGTTATCCTGGGTGCCCTGAAGTGGTAGACACACCGCAGATTGACGCGCCCTGGAGACAGAGGCATGGGCCCGCTGGGTGGGAGCTGTGCTGGTGTTGTAGTGGCCTGGGCCTGTGTGAGGGGAACCGACTGTCCAGAGGTCCCCGATGGTCCGGGCTGGTCATCGGTGTCCAGATCGACAGAGCTGCTGTCATCGCTGACGGCCTCTTGGGTGGGGGGTGTGGAGAATTCTGGCCCCTCCGCCGCGGTGTGTTGACGGTCGGGTCCTGCAGGGGTATAGAGGTATGGTTATAGTTTCAATGTGTGGCATATGGGTGTATCTGTGGGTTCTCGTGTCCCCAAGTGCTGGCATTCGTGTGTGGGGGCTTTGGTGAGGGTGGCTTGTGGGGGGGATGTGTATATGCATTGGGCATGCTTTGGTGATGGGTGTCCATGCTTAGTGGACGCATGCAGGCCTAGGTTTTGGGATGTGTGGGTTGTGATGGTGAGACATTGGCGGGGAATAGGTGTGCTGGGGGTGGGGGTGAGGATGGTGGTGTGGGTGAGGATGGTGGTGGGGGTGAGGATGGTGGTGGGGGTGAGGGTGGGGGTGAGGATGGGGGTGGGGGTGAGGGTGGGGTTCGAGGATGGGGGTGAGGGTTGGGGTCTGATTTGGCATGCAGGTGGGGGGGAAGCAGTATTGAAGCTTCAACTTACCAGTATCCATTCCTCCGCCGACTCCTGCGAGGCCGTCAGGATGCAGGATGTTCAAGACTTCCTCCTCCCATGATGTGAATTGTGGGGGTTGAGGTGGGGGTCCTCCGCCAGTCTTCTGCACGGCGATGTTGTGCCTGGATACCATGGAACGCACCTTCCCCCGTAGGTCGTTCCATCGCTTCCTGATGTCTTCCCGATTTCTGGGGTGCTGTCCCACTGCGTTGACCCTGTCGACAATCCTCTGCCATAGCTCCGTCCTCCGGGCAATGCTGGTGTATTGTATCTGTGTGCCGAACAGCTGGGGCTCTACCCGAACGATTTCCTCCACCATGACCCTGAGTTCTTCGTCTGTGAAGCGGGGTTGTCTTTGGGGTGCCATGGGGTGGTGTGTATGATGTGTGGGGTGGAGTATGTGTATTTAAGTGAGTTGAGTGTGGTGGTGTGTGTTGTTTTGTGTGTGGATAGTGTGTGGGTGATGGTGTTGAGTGGCTGTGGCTGTTATTTTTTGGATGCTGGTGTCTCGCTCTTGTCTTCTTGACAAATTTTTTAGCGTAGGGGTTTGTGGGTGATGTGGGTGTGTGTTTTATATTGTATTGTGTGTGTGGGAGTGGTGTGTGTATGTGTATCAGGTGTGTGGGATTCAAATCGGCCAATGTGGCTGAGTTTTGTTCGTTTGTGTGTATTCTGACCGCGGCGGTGTGTCCCGCCAATGGAAAACCGCGTTTGAAAGACCGCCGCGTGGATTCGTGGGTCGTAATGGCATGGGCGTATTTCTGTTGGCGTGACGGTGGAGGTTTGGTCACCTCCACCTTTCCGCCGACCGCTGGTCTGGCGGTCTGTTGTGGCGGTCGGATTTTCGGAGGTTTGCCTTCTGCGGGTCAGAATGACCGTGGCGGGTTTCCGCGACCGCAGCGGGATTATGGAGGATTTCTGACCGGCGGTAGGCGCCTTTTACCGCCGAGGTCAGAATGACCCCCTTAGTCTCTAAGACTAATTTTTGAATATCATCTTGTGAGGGAGGTGAGAATTGAGATAGGGTCAAGTTGCTGATGTTCACTGCTTCATCAGATAAAATAATCTGACCGTCATCGCAAAAAATGGATTGAGTATTAGTGTCTCTAGAGGAGGTAAAGTTGGAGTGAATATTAAAAAGTTTGTTACGAAAATAAATGCCCACCTTATTGCAGAAATCTTGGGAGTTTTCCAATTCACATGAATTGGAGGCGGAGGTCAGAGCCTTGACTACTTTAAAAAGCTGACGGGACGCATTAGCCGCATCTTTAATCTTCATGGAATATTGGTCAGTTTCAGCTTTAAAGCAAGCACTTTTATAAGTTTCAAGTGCCAGCTTCACTTTCACTTTTACAGCTGGAAAGGGATTGAGCTTCCAATACCGCTCCTGTTGGGGGTATCTTCTCTGGAGAAGTTTAAGCTCCTTGGTGAACCGAGGTTGGCTCGGTTTATTAGTTTTATGATTCGTCAGTCGTTTGGGGGGGGGCAAGTTGCTTCATAGCACTTGTAATCCCAAGATTTAAACTCTCCAATAAGGACACAGGCCTCTCATTGGTCCTGTTACATTCTTTTTCCAGAATAGGGACCAGTTCCGTTGGTTTAACCCGTTTCCATGACCTGACAATCTTACTATCGGGCCCAGGAGCAAAGGATAACAGAGCAGGAGTGACCGCAAAGATCAGTAGGTGATGGTCTGTCCAACTCTGTGGGATATTGATGAGCTCTAATGGTGTTTTTGAACGGGCAAAAACCCCATCTAATAGGTGACCCGCTGTGTGAGTGGCGGTGGTGACCATGAGGGTCCAGTCGAATGTCGACATAAGATCCAGGAATTCTTTAGCAATGAGATTGTTAGGTTCGTCAAAATTAATGTTAAAGTCCCCTAATGTAATTGGTTTGGGGGACACAACCAGAGGCTCAATCAGTTCAGTCCAGGTTTGGACAAAGCTGGAGCAGGAGCCAGGGGGGCGATAAATTAAAAGGCCTTCCAAAAGAATGACATTATTCATAAAAAAATGATGTGGATGACAAATTCTTCTACGTACATGTAAGTGTGGAGCTACAAATGATAGCCAGTCCTCCACCTCTTTTAGAGGGTCTGTCTGCTCTAACATAGGAGTAACTTGTGGGGGTAGAATCTAAAAAATCAGGCTCAAATTCAGGTTTTCCCCAGGTTTCAGTTAAAAATAGACAGTCTAAATTGAAAGTTTCAATCATCTCTCATTTCTATTTTATGTTTGGGGAGAGAGTGGGCGTTGATAAGAGCAAATTGAAGAATATTACTGGTAGCGCCCTTCACATTCTTGGTCGGTTTCACAGTGGTGTAAGGACACTCTGACTGAGCTCTGGCTTCTTGCAGGGTTAAAGGAGGGTTTAGTTTCCAGCTATAGAGCCCGGAGGAGCGGCGGAATAAACAATTCGGTGACATGCAGTGACCGCAGCCCCTGCCTTCCAGGGTTCTTAGGAACAGCGGAGATAGGGAGCCTACTTTGATGGATGGGGCAGGGGCCTTGGCCCCTGGCCCCGTATGGGCTCGGACGGGTGCTGATGGGCTTGCCTTTGGCGTGCAGCCGCTTCCTCGCAGGTATAAATAGTGCCGGGTCTCCAAACAACACGGAGACACAGGACAACTAGCCCGCTAAAAGATTAAACCGGAAGTGAGGCGAAAAGAAATCCTCACTTCTGGGAAAGATGCAAAACAGAGCAACTCTTCAAAAGGTTTAAACATCACAAAATGTAAATGAATATCCCTCACAGCCCCCCAGCAGCTAAATATATATAAAAATTGTCAGCACAGTCTAAAAAATACAGGTTTCAAATTCATAAGTGAGTTTTAAAAGGAATTAAACAACTCGTAGCAGCGCGCTCACCAATGTCAGGCACGGCCGCTTGCTCGCAGGCATGAATAGTGCCGGGTCTCCAAACAACACGGAGACACCGGACAACTAGCCCACTAAAAGATTAAACCGGAAGTGAGGCGAAAAGAAAACCTCACTTCCGGGAAAGATGCAAAACAGAGCAACCCTTCAAAAGGTCTAAAAATCACAAAATGTAAATGAATATCGCTCACAGCCCCCAAGCAGCTAAATATACATAAAAATTGTCAGCACAGTCTAAAAAATACAGGTTACAAATTCATACACAAAGGGATCCCATGTCATCAGAGAACAACTCAGGGAGCTGAACGCCACAGGACAGAGTGATGAGGACCTGGGATACACTGTGTTAAAAGGATTCATTGGAGAAGTACACATAAGCCCTAGGAGCTGCAAAACACATGGCACACAGTGGTACTGTCTGGCACAGGGATGCAAGCTATTACCTCCTCCAAATTTGGACAGTTGTACCTTTGGACAGTTAGGGTCACTTCAGATCACCAGCTGTGTTCCATGATCCACGCTCATTGTAAGGAGAGGGGACCCAGAGTACTGGTTGTCGCTGCAAAGAGGTGCCTGCTGAAGCAGGGAAGTGATTCTGTCACTCCACAGGAGATTCCTTTGGTCCTTCTGGTGCTGGATGAAGACAGGCAGTCCTTGGAGCATGCACAACCTGGAAAACTGTTGCAGTTGCTGGCAGGAGAGCTGAAGTTACAGAGTTGCAGTAATCTTCTTGGATACTTTGTTGCAGTTGTAGAGTTCCTGGAGCAGTTCTGTGGTTGACCTGACGGTAGAAGGTGAAGCAGAGATTGCAGAGGATTCCTGCTGGAGTCTTGCAAACCAAACCTGAGAAAACACCCAGAGGAGAGACCCTAAATAACTCTGATGGGGGGTGGGTCACCTAACCAGGTAAACACCTATCAGGAGGGTTCTCTGACTTCACCTGCTGCCACTGGCCACTCAGATGCTCCCAGGGTTCCCTGATCATCCTGAAAACAAGATGCCAGAACCAGGGACACTCTAGAGGAGCTCTGGGCACCACCCCTGTGGTGGTGATGGACAGGGGAGTGGTCACTCCCCTTTCCTTTGTCCAGTTTTGAAACAGAGCAGGGACTGGGGATCCCTGAACCGGTGTAAACTGGATAATGCAAGGACAGCCCCGTCTGTGCCCTTCAAAGCATTTTCAGAGGCTCTAGGAGGATACCCATCCTACGCCTGTAACATCTATTTCTAAAGGGAGAGGGTGTGTGAGAAACTGGGGCTGATTGCAGAGGCCCCATAACTTTTTGCCCCCATTTTCCACTTTATGCTGGTGTTTTCCTGACTCTGATGGTGCCCTGGGTACTGCTAACCAGTCCCAGGGTCTGTGCTCTGTGTAAAATGGATATGCAAATTAGGCTAATTATAATTGGCTAAGTAAACCTACCTATAAGTCCCTAGTATATGGTAGGGCATGTAGGTTTAGGGACCACAGCATAGGTGGTGCACACCTAGGTGCATTGCTGAGGTGCCCAGTGTCATTTTAAAAGCAAGCCTGCCTTGCTGGCTGCTTTTAAATTAAAGTTATATGCAAATTCGACTTTGGAATTAAAGGTACTTCCAAAGTCTTAAACTACCTTATTTTTACATATAAGTCACCCCTAAGGTGTGCCCTATGTGCCCCTAGGGCTGGGTGCCATGTAACTATAAGCAGGGACTTTATAAAAATAGATTTATAAGCCCTGGTGAGGTAAAAACAGCCAAATTCGTTTTTCCCTCATTGAAGTAAATGGCCTTCATAGGCTAGAATGGGCAGACTTTATTTAAAATTTTAAAGTCTCCTTAAGTGTTACATACCAAGAATTTGGTATCAAATTGATTGTTATAATAAATCCCACAACTTCCAGTTGTTGGATTTAATATAACTAGTGCAGGTAAAAAGTTTAGACTTTACCTAAAAAGTTGCCAATTTCAGCTCTGCATTGTTTTTGCTGCTGTGCTCTGATTGGCCAGCCTGCAGCAGCTTCTGCCAGGCTACTTTAATGAGGTGTGAAGTGGCCTGACTTCACACAAAGGAATGTGCTTGGGGGAGAGAATCTCCCCTCAGCAGATGGTGAGGCAGGAAGGGGGAGGGCTGCCAAACTGGTCTTCAAAGGCAGAGAAGGACATCTGGAGCACCCAGCAACACCCCCACATCCTGCAACCCCAGACAGCTAGGTGCCCCCTTGATTAGATTAGGAGAGGGCAGGAGAGGGGTGTGTTTATGATTTTTAGCCACACCAGTGGGTGGGCTCAGCCAGATCTCTCCTCCAAAAATCAATTTCATCCATTTTGGATTTTTAGAGACTGTTGCCTTCTGGGATGGATTTTTGCCACACTTCCCAGGAAGTGGTCATCACAGGGGGACGACCCTGTCCCTGATTGGAGGACCAGGGCCCCCCTGCTTTTCACCCAGGAGCAAGGATAAAACTGGCAGACCTGCACCCACGCCTCAGATCCCCACCAAATTTCAAGAAGAAAGAACTACAAGAAGAAGAAGGACTGCCCTGCTGGACCCCTGGCCTGCACCTGGACCCTGCACTCAGAAAGACTGCACCAGCTGCACACTTGGGCTTCACCACAAGAAGGACTTTGCCTGGCTTCCACTGGTTCAAGGAGGGACTCCCTGTTTGCTACAGGTGAAAAATTGCTAACCAGAGTCCCCTGCACCAACTCCTGAAAAAGTGACCAGCTGACCACTGTCCAGTGGCCAAAAAGGAGTTTGCGCCAGGTGCATTCTGGGAGTTGAAGTCCGCACTTCCCAAGGACCATCACAGAACTTCTGGACCCTTGGGGTGAGCTGTGGACCCCAAAAGAACCTTAAAAGAACATCTGGGTGAAGCCCCAGAAGTTTGGAAAAGATTGGAGAAATTTGGGAAAAAAGCTCCATAAAGTGACCGACCCGACGCGGAAATTCTAGCCGGCTTGCCTCAACCGCGACCCGGCCTGACTTCGTGGTTCGTCCCGGTAAAGAAAAACATCCAAAAAAGAGACTAAGTCCGAACGTAAAAAGTTGACCGGGACCTTCCAGCCATCGTATCCGAGAAGGGCTCCACGGACGTCGGATCAAGATCCAGGTTTACCCCGGTCGAAGGATTTTCATCTCGAAAAAACGACTAAGTCCGAAGGTAAAAATCACCACCGAGGAAACCGACTTCGCGTATCCGGACAAGGGCTCCAGGAGATCGGATCCAACTGGCAGGTTCGTCCCGGTGAAGAAAAACTTCAAAATAAAGACTAAGTCAGAAGGTAACTTTTTAACCGAGGCTTCCCGCGACCTGTAGCCGAGCAGGGCTCCATCGCGGTCGGCCTGAAAGTTTGACTTTGTCCCGGTCCTGGTGCAACCAGATGACCCGATTGGCGCTTTTTGTTTCTATGCGCTAGAAAATAATAATACTTTAAAAATTCATATCTCCGGTTCCCCTGAACCGATTTTAATAGTTTTTGTGTCATTTTAAAGATAAAAATATAAGCTATTTTTATAAATTGGTTTTGGATTTTTAAACTGTTTCCTGTGTTTTATTTAATTACTGGTGTGTGATATTTGAATGCTTTACACTTTGTCTCCTAAGTTAAGCCTTGACGCTCGATGCCAAGCTACCAAGGGTAGAGCTGGGATTAATTTACTGAGACCTAACTGTACTTACGTGGAGGTTTGTGGCTTGTTGCTAGGTGTAGGTACCTACCTGCCCTACCAATAACCCATTTTCCAACATAATTGGAAGCAGCGACGGGATCCTGTACTTGTGTTCAATATCACGTTACAGTTTTAGATAAAACAAATTAAAAATCCTTTAAATTGTCCTAGTGCAAAAATTGTTTTTAATTTTTAATTGTAACATTTTTTTTTTAAATTAATTTGGATTAATTTCAATTATTGAATTTTTGTAATTTTTCTAAATTCTTGTTTCCAATTTTTGCAAAAAGTTTTTGTTGACACAAAACTAGGGAACCATGGAGCTTGATCTGGCTAGCCTACCCACACTGACAGTAGTCCAGCTTAGGGGGTTGTGTATTGAGAGAGGGTTGCCTGCAACCCCTGATCTCAGGAAGCAAATCCTGATTAAATCCCTGACAGCATGGGCTGAGGCACAAGAGGTAGAGACAGAGGAAGCTCCAGAGGAGGAAGAAAAAGAGGAAGATGCTAACTCTAACCACTCAGGGGAGGGAAGGCATCAGACCCCAAGTGAGGAAGAGGAGGAACGGTCCTCACTGGATACAGTCACTAGGGGCAGACCCAAAGCTAGTGGTAGGAAGAGGGTCCTTTCAGGAGGAGAGAACCCATCCATCAGGGAAAGAGAGCTGGAAGCCCAGCTAGCCTACATAGCTTTGGAAGCAGAGAAGCTGGCCCTAGAAAAGAAAAAGTGGGCATACAAAGAAAAAAGAGATGGAAGCAGCGATAAAGAAGCTGAGGTGTCCATGGGTGGGGGAGTTTGCCCCAGATTACCCAAGGGGGTGGTCCCTGCTTATGTAGAGGGGGATGACATAGATAAGTGGCTGGAGGCCTTTGAGAGGGCACTCCAAATGAGAAGGGTTAGGCCTCAATACTGGGGTTCCCTTTTGTGGGAGTTGGTCCCCAACTCAGGGAGGGATAGGCTTCTGACCTTAAGGGGGGAGGAGGCAGATTCATACCCTAGTATGAAAAGGTGCTTAGCCAAGAAGTTTGGTCTGACCCCAGAGCAATATAGAATGAAGTTCAGGGACACCCAGAAGGTCAGTACCCAGTCTTGGGTTGACTTTGTAGACACCTCACTAAAAGCACTGGAGGGCTGGATTATTGGCAACAAAGTTAATACTTATGAGGGGTTATACAATCTGATCATGAGAGAGCACATCTTGACCAATTGTATCCAAGAAAGGTTACGCCAGCATCTAGTGGACTCTAAGCTGACCAACCCTAGAGAGCTAGGGGAGGCAGCTGATGAGTGGTTGAGAACCAGGGTGGTTGTCAAGTCCCAGGGGGGAGACTCCAAGAAGGGGGGGACAGGTCCCCAAAAACCTAAGGAGGGAGGTGGTAAGCCCACCACAGAGACTCCCTCTGTACCCCAGAACCCTAAGAAGGAGGAGAGTAAATCCCACTCCCACTCTGACATGCAGAGACAGGGAGACCCAGGGTTAAAAAAGCTCTTGGACAGTAGGGCTTGCTTTGACTGTCAGCAGACAGGTCACTTCAGAGGAGATGCAGCCTGTCCAAAGAAAGTGGTTAGCACTGGGCTGTCCAGTGTAGCCATAGAGGAGGATTCCTCAGATGATGAAGTCCTCCTAGCATTGTGCTGGGAGACAGGACCAGATGGTAAGCTGGTGATCCCTGAGGGTGGGAGTAGGCACTTCCACCACATTCAAGTGAATGGGCTCCCTACCACTGGCCTGAGAGACACCTGTGCCAGTCACACTGTAGTGAGTGACCGGTTAGTGACCCCAGACATGTATGTCCCAGGAAAGACAAAGAAAGTCAGGATAGCCACAGGGGAGGTCACCTCCAAACCTGTAGCCATAGTGCCCCTAGAGAGGGAGGGTATCCTTGACTGGATTAGGGTGGTAGTCAGTGCTGACCTTCCCCTAGATTGTATCCTGGGCAATGACCTCCCAGAGGTGAGTCTGGTCACAGATGGGGTGGTCGCCCAGGGCGCCCCCCCAACCCAAAGTCCTGGGGAGTCAGTCCCTACAGTTAGGAGACAGGGGTCCCCAAGAAAAGGAAAGAAGAAAAGGAAGGGTAGGCCACTCTTAAAGAGAGTTCCAGGGAGCCAAGGGCCCTCTGCCCCAGTAAGGGGGGAGCCCAATGTTGGCACTGGTGAGGCCTCACCTGACCCCAAGGAAGTCCTGAGTAGTCAGGCAGCTGTCCAGATGCAGGGTGTTGACCCTGCACTGACAGAAGGGAGAGTGGAAGGAGGGTGTCTGCCACAGAAGGTGGTAGCCCCCCACTCAAGACAGCAACAGGGGTGCCAGGACCCCAAAGATGCCCCTAAAGCAGCTCAGCCACCTGTCAGTGGAGAGCTTAGGGTGTGGTTCTGGGTACTGACAGCTGTCAGTAGCCTCTGCTGGGTACTAGCCTTCCTGGCAGCACTGTACTTGGCCTGGGAGGCAGACCCCAGAGCCAATAGCAAAGTAGGCCCCCTGACCCTATTGGTCATGGTGGGGTTGCTCAAGTGTTGGGTGACCTCTTTGGGTAAGCTAGGTGTTGCCCTAGCAAAGTTTGGAGTAGGGGAGGTGGGCACCTCACTACCCAAGTTGGCAGAGAGAGAGGAGGAAGACCCCCCTAGAGGGAAGTTTCAGTTTGAGTTGGATCCTTTTACTGTTGGGATGGCTTCACTACCCAGAGGGAGTGACCCTGACAGGGGGATGTAAGGCAGAGTAGGCCCTGCAAAGGGACAGCCAGTTTTCTTCACTGTCTTCCTCGCCTAACAAGCCAGGAAGACTCTCCCAGGGTTGGGCTGAGTCTCCTGGGCGTGTGGGCTGGGGGGGGGTTGTGTGAGAAACTGGGGCTGATTGCAGAGGCCCCATAACTTTTTGCCCCCATTTTCCACTTTATGCTGGTGTTTTCCTGACTCTGATGGTGCCCTGGGTACTGCTAACCAGTCCCAGGGCCTGTGCTCTGTGTAAAATGGATATGCAAATTAGGCTAATTATAATTGGCTAAGTAAACCTACCTATAAGTCCCTAGTATATGGTAGGGCATGTAGGTTTAGGGACCACAGCATAGGTGGTGCACACCTAGGTGCATTGCTGAGGTGCCCAGTGTCATTTTAAAAGCAAGCCTGCCTTGCTGGCTGCTTTTAAATTAAAGTTATATGCAAATTCGACTTTGGAATTAAAGGTACTTCCAAAGTCTTAAACTACCTTATTTTTACATATAAGTCACCCCTAAGGTGTGCCCTATGTGCCCCTAGGGCTGGGTGCCATGTAACTATAAGCAGGGACTTTATAAAAATAGATTTATAAGCCCTGGTGAGGTAAAAACAGCCAAATTCGTTTTTCCCTCATTGAAGTAAATGGCCTTCATAGGCTAGAATGGGCAGACTTTATTTAAAATTTTAAAGTCTCCTTAAGTGTTACATACCAAGAATTTGGTATCAAATTGATTGTTATAATAAATCCCACAACTTCCAGTTGTTGGATTTAATATAACTAGTGCAGGTAAAAAGTTTAGACTTTACCTAAAAAGTTGCCAATTTCAGCTCTGCATTGTTTTTGCTGCTGTGCTCTGATTGGCCAGCCTGCAGCAGCTTCTGCCAGGCTACTTTAATGAGGTGTGAAGTGGCCTGACTTCACACAAAGGAATGTGCTTGGGGGAGAGAATCTCCCCTCAGCAGATGGTGAGGCAGGAAGGGGGAGGGCTGCCAAACTGGTCTTCAAAGGCAGAGAAGGACATCTGGAGCACCCAGCAACACCCCCACATCCTGCAACCCCAGACAGCTAGGTGCCCCCTTGATTAGATTAGGAGAGGGCAGGAGAGGGGTGTGTTTATGATTTTTAGCCACACCAGTGGGTGGGCTCAGCCAGATCTCTCCTCCAAAAATCAATTTCATCCATTTTGGATTTTTAGAGACTGTTGCCTTCTGGGATGGATTTTTGCCACACTTCCCAGGAAGTGGTCATCACAGGGGGACGACCCTGTCCCTGATTGGAGGACCAGGGCCCCCCTGCTTTTCACCCAGGAGCAAGGATAAAACTGGCAGACCTGCACCCACGCCTCAGATCCCCACCAAATTTCAAGAAGAAAGAACTACAAGAAGAAGAAGGACTGCCCTGCTGGACCCCTGGCCTGCACCTGGACCCTGCACTCAGAAAGACTGCCCCAGCTGCACACTTGGGCTTCACCACAAGAAGGACTTTGCCTGGCTTCCACTGGTTCAAGGAGGGACTCCCTGTTTGCTACAGGTGAAAAATTGCTAACCAGAGTCCCCTGCACCAACTCCTGAAAAAGTGACCAGCTGACCACTGTCCAGTGGCCAAAAAGGAGTTTGCGCCAGGTGCATTCTGGGAGTTGAAGTCCGCACTTCCCAAGGACCATCACAGAACTTCTGGACCCTTGGGGTGAGCTGTGGACCCCAAAAGAACCTTAAAAGAACATCTGGGTGAAGCCCCAGAAGTTTGGAAAAGATTGGAGAAATTTTGGAAAAAAGCTCCATAAAGTGACCGACCCGACGCGGAAATTCTAGCCGGCTTGCCTCAACCGCGACCCGGCCTGACTTCGTGGTTCGTCCCGGTAAAGAAAAACATCCAAAAAAGAGACTAAGTCCGAACGTAAAAAGTTGACCGGACCTTCCAGCCATCGTATCCGAGAAGGGCTCCACGGACGTCGGATCAAGATCCAGGTTTACCCCGGTCGAAGGATTTTCATCTCGAAAAAACGACTAAGTCCGAAGGTAAAAATCACCACCGAGGAAACCGACTTCGCGTATCCGGACAAGGGCTCCAGGAGATCGGATCCAACTGGCAGGTTCGTCCCGGTGAAGAAAAACTTCAAAATAAAGACTAAGTCAGAAGGTAACTTTTTAACCGAGGCTTCCCGCGACCTGTAGCCGAGCAGGGCTCCATCGCGGTCGGCCTGAAAGTTTGACTTTGTCCCGGTCCTGGTGCAACCAGATGACCCGATTGGCGCTTTTTGTTTCTATGCGCTAGAAAATAATAATACTTTAAAAATTCATATCTCCGGTTCCCCTGAACCGATTTTAATCGTTTTTGTGTCATTTTAAAGATAAAAATATAAGCTATTTTTATAAATTGGTTTTGGATTTTTAAACTGTTTCCTGTGTTTTATTTAATTACTGGTGTGTGATATTTGAATGCTTTACACTTTGTCTCCTAAGTTAAGCCTTGACGCTCGATGCCAAGCTACCAAGGGTAGAGCTGGGATTAATTTACTGAGACCTAACTGTACTTACGTGGAGGTTTGTGGCTTGTTGCTAGGTGTAGGTACCTACCTGCCCTACCAATAACCCATTTTCCAACATAATTGGAAGCAGCGACGGGATCCTGTACTTGTGTTCAATATCACGTTACAGTTTTAGATAAAACAAATTAAAAATCCTTTAAATTGTCCTAGTGCAAAAATTGTTTTTAATTTTTAATTGTAACATTTTTTTTTTAAATTAATTTGGATTAATTTCAATTATTGAATTTTTGTAATTTTTCTAAATTCTTGTTTCCAATTTTTGCAAAAAGTTTTTGTTGACACAAAACTAGGGAACCATGGAGCTTGATCTGGCTAGCCTACCCACACTGACAGTAGTCCAGCTTAGGGGGTTGTGTATTGAGAGAGGGTTGCCTGCAACCCCTGATCTCAGGAAGCAAATCCTGATTAAATCCCTGACAGCATGGGCTGAGGCACAAGAGGTAGAGACAGAGGAAGCTCCAGAGGAGGAAGAAAAAGAGGAAGATGCTAACTCTAACCACTCAGGGGAGGGAAGGCATCAGACCCCAAGTGAGGAAGAGGAGGAACGGTCCTCACTGGATACAGTCACTAGGGGCAGACCCAAAGCTAGTGGTAGGAAGAGGGTCCTTTCAGGAGGAGAGAACCCATCCATCAGGGAAAGAGAGCTGGAAGCCCAGCTAGCCTACATAGCTTTGGAAGCAGAGAAGCTGGCCCTAGAAAAGAAAAAGTGGGCATACAAAGAAAAAAGAGATGGAAGCAGCGATAAAGAAGCTGAGGTGTCCATGGGTGGGGGAGTTTGCCCCAGATTACCCAAGGGGGTGGTCCCTGCTTATGTAGAGGGGGATGACATAGATAAGTGGCTGGAGGCCTTTGAGAGGGCACTCCAAATGAGAAGGGTTAGGCCTCAATACTGGGGTTCCCTTTTGTGGGAGTTGGTCCCCAACTCAGGGAGGGATAGGCTTCTGACCTTAAGGGGGGAGGAGGCAGATTCATACCCTAGTATGAAAAGGTGCTTAGCCAAGAAGTTTGGTCTGACCCCAGAGCAATATAGAATGAAGTTCAGGGACACCCAGAAGGTCAGTACCCAGTCTTGGGTTGACTTTGTAGACACCTCACTAAAAGCACTGGAGGGCTGGATTATTGGCAACAAAGTTAATACTTATGAGGGGTTATACAATCTGATCATGAGAGAGCACATCTTGACCAATTGTATCCAAGAAAGGTTACGCCAGCATCTAGTGGACTCTAAGCTGACCAACCCTAGAGAGCTAGGGGAGGCAGCTGATGAGTGGTTGAGAACCAGGGTGGTTGTCAAGTCCCAGGGGGGAGACTCCAAGAAGGGGGGGACAGGTCCCCAAAAACCTAAGGAGGGAGGTGGTAAGCCCACCACAGAGACTCCCTCTGTACCCCAGAACCCTAAGAAGGAGGAGAGTAAATCCCACTCCCACTCTGACATGCAGAGACAGGGAGACCCAGGGTTAAAAAAGCTCTTGGACAGTAGGGCTTGCTTTGACTGTCAGCAGACAGGTCACTTCAGAGGAGATGCAGCCTGTCCAAAGAAAGTGGTTAGCACTGGGCTGTCCAGTGTAGCCATAGAGGAGGATTCCTCAGATGATGAAGTCCTCCTAGCATTGTGCTGGGAGACAGGACCAGATGGTAAGCTGGTGATCCCTGAGGGTGGGAGTAGGCACTTCCACCACATTCAAGTGAATGGGCTCCCTACCACTGGCCTGAGAGACACCTGTGCCAGTCACACTGTAGTGAGTGACCGGTTAGTGACCCCAGACATGTATGTCCCAGGAAAGACAAAGAAAGTCAGGATAGCCACAGGGGAGGTCACCTCCAAACCTGTAGCCATAGTGCCCCTAGAGAGGGAGGGTATCCTTGACTGGATTAGGGTGGTAGTCAGTGCTGACCTTCCCCTAGATTGTATCCTGGGCAATGACCTCCCAGAGGTGAGTCTGGTCACAGATGGGGTGGTCGCCCAGGGCGCCCCCCCAACCCAAAGTCCTGGGGAGTCAGTCCCTACAGTTAGGAGACAGGGGTCCCCAAGAAAAGGAAAGAAGAAAAGGAAGGGTAGGCCACTCTTAAAGAGAGTTCCAGGGAGCCAAGGGCCCTCTGCCCCAGTAAGGGGGGAGCCCAATGTTGGCACTGGTGAGGCCTCACCTGACCCCAAGGAAGTCCTGAGTAGTCAGGCAGCTGTCCAGATGCAGGGTGTTGACCCTGCACTGACAGAAGGGAGAGTGGAAGGAGGGTGTCTGCCACAGAAGGTGGTAGCCCCCCACTCAAGACAGCAACAGGGGTGCCAGGACCCCAAAGATGCCCCTAAAGCAGCTCAGCCACCTGTCAGTGGAGAGCTTAGGGTGTGGTTCTGGGTACTGACAGCTGTCAGTAGCCTCTGCTGGGTACTAGCCTTCCTGGCAGCACTGTACTTGGCCTGGGAGGCAGACCCCAGAGCCAATAGCAAAGTAGGCCCCCTGACCCTATTGGTCATGGTGGGGTTGCTCAAGTGTTGGGTGACCTCTTTGGGTAAGCTAGGTGTTGCCCTAGCAAAGTTTGGAGTAGGGGAGGTGGGCACCTCACTACCCAAGTTGGCAGAGAGAGAGGAGGAAGACCCCCCTAGAGGGAAGTTTCAGTTTGAGTTGGATCCTTTTACTGTTGGGATGGCTTCACTACCCAGAGGGAGTGACCCTGACAGGGGGATGTAAGGCAGAGTAGGCCCTGCAAAGGGACAGCCAGTTTTCTTCACTGTCTTCCTCGCCTAACAAGCCAGGAAGACTCTCCCAGGGTTGGGCTGAGTCTCCTGGGCGTGTGGGCTGGGGGGGGGTTGTGTGAGAAACTGGGGCTGATTGCAGAGGCCCCATAACTTTTTGCCCCCATTTTCCACTTTATGCTGGTGTTTTCCTGACTCTGATGGTGCCCTGGGTACTGCTAACCAGTCCCAGGGCCTGTGCTCTGTGTAAAATGGATATGCAAATTAGGCTAATTATAATTGGCTAAGTAAACCTACCTATAAGTCCCTAGTATATGGTAGGGCATGTAGGTTTAGGGACCACAGCATAGGTGGTGCACACCTAGGTGCATTGCTGAGGTGCCCAGTGTCATTTTAAAAGCAAGCCTGCCTTGCTGGCTGCTTTTAAATTAAAGTTATATGCAAATTCGACTTTGGAATTAAAGGTACTTCCAAAGTCTTAAACTACCTTATTTTTACATATAAGTCACCCCTAAGGTGTGCCCTATGTGCCCCTAGGGCTGGGTGCCATGTAACTATAAGCAGGGACTTTATAAAAATAGATTTATAAGCCCTGGTGAGGTAAAAACAGCCAAATTTGTTTTTCCCTCATTGAAGTAAATGGCCTTCATAGGCTAGAATGGGCAGACTTTATTTAAAATTTTAAAGTCTCCTTAAGTGTTACATACCAAGAATTTGGTATCAAATTGATTGTTATAATAAATCCCACAACTTCCAGTTGTTGGATTTAATATAACTAGTGCAGGTAAAAAGTTTAGACTTTACCTAAAAAGTTGCCAATTTCAGCTCTGCATTGTTTTTGCTGCTGTGCTCTGATTGGCCAGCCTGCAGCAGCTTCTGCCAGGCTACTTTAATGAGGTGTGAAGTGGCCTGACTTCACACAAAGGAATGTGCTTGGGGGAGAGAATCTCCCCTCAGCAGATGGTGAGGCAGGAAGGGGGAGGGCTGCCAAACTGGTCTTCAAAGGCAGAGAAGGACATCTGGAGCACCCAGCAACACCCCCACATCCTGCAACCCCAGACAGCTAGGTGCCCCCTTGATTAGATTAGGAGAGGGCAGGAGAGGGGTGTGTTTATGATTTTTAGCCACACCAGTGGGTGGGCTCAGCCAGATCTCTCCTCCAAAAATCAGATTCATCCATTTTGGATTTTTAGAGACTGTTGCCTTCTGGGATGGATTTTTGCCACACTTCCCAGGAAGTGGTCATCACAGGGGGACGACCCTGTCCCTGATTGGAGGACCAGGGCCCCTCTGCTTTTCACCCAGGAGCAAGGATAAAACTGGCAGACCTGCACCCACGCCTCAGATCCCCACCAAATTTCAAGAAGAAAGAACTACAAGAAGAAGAAGGACTGCCCTGCTGGACCCCTGGCCTGCACCTGGACCCTGCACTCAGAAAGACTGCACCAGCTGCACACTTGGGCTTCACCACAAGAAGGACTTTGCCTGGCTTCCACTGGTTCAAGGAGGGACTCCCTGTTTGCTACAGGTGAAAAATTGCTAACCAGAGTCCCCTGCACCAACTCCTGAAAAAGTGACCAGCTGACCACTGTCCAGTGGCCAAAAAGGAGTTTGCGCCAGGTGCATTCTGGGAGTTGAAGTCCGCACTTCCCAAGGATCATCACAGAACTTCTGGACCCTTGGGGTGAGCTGTGGACCCCAAAAGAACCTTAAAAGAACATCTGGGTGAAGCCCCAGAAGTTTGGAAAAGATTGGAGACATTTTGGAAAAAAGCTCCATAAAGTGACCGACCCGTTGCGGAAATTCTAGCCGGCTTGCCTCAACCGCGACCCGGCCTGACTTCGTGGTTCGTCCCGGTAAAGAAAAACATCCAAAAAAGAGACTAAGTCCGAACGTAAAAAGTTGACCGGGACCTTCCAGCCATCGTATCCGAGAAGGGCTCCACGGACGTCGGATCAAGATCCAGGTTTACCCCGGTCGAAGGATTTTCATCTCGAAAAAACGACTAAGTCCGAAGGTAAAAATCACCACCGAGGAAACCGACTTCGCGTATCCGGACAAGGGCTCCAGGAGATCGGATCCAACTGGCAGGTTCGTCCCGGTGAAGAAAAACGTCAAAATAAAGACTAAGTCAGAAGGTAACTTTTTAACCGAGGCTTCCCGCGACCTGTAGCCGAGCAGGGCTCCATCGCGGTCGGCCTGAAAGTTTGACTTTGTCCCGGTCCTGGTGCAACCAGATGACCCGATTGGCGCTTTTTGTTTCTATGCGCTAGAAAATAATAATACTTTAAAAATTCATATCTCCGGTTCCCCTGAACCGATTTTAATCGTTTTTGTGTCATTTTAAAGATAAAAATATAAGCTATTTTTATAAATTGGTTTTGGATTTTTAAACTGTTTCCTGTGTTTTATTTAATTACTGGTGTGTGATATTTGAATGCTTTACACTTTGTCTCCTAAGTTAAGCCTTGACGCTCGATGCCAAGCTACCAAGGGTAGAGCTGGGATTAATTTACTGAGACCTAACTGTACTTACGTGGAGGTTTGTGGCTTGTTGCTAGGTGTAGGTACCTACCTGCCCTACCAATAACCCATTTTCCAACAGGGTGTAACACCCCTCTCCTAAAGGAAATGCATTTTCTGCCTCACTGGATTCAGCTGCTTAAGCCCCAGGAGGGCAGAAGCCCTGCTGTGAGGTGGCAGCAGCTGGGGCTGCAGTGGAAACCTTAGAGAGCTAGTTTGGCAGTACTGGGGGTCCATGGTGGAGCCCCCAGGGAGCATGGAATTGGCCCCCAATACCAGAATTGGATTTGGGGTACAATTTCCAGTTCCTAGACACCTCACATGGCCATATTGGGAATTACCATTGTGAAGATACATATATGTATTGACCTATATGTAGTGCACACTTATAATGGCGTCCCCGCACTCATGAAGTCCAGGGATATGGGCCTGGACAACATAAGGGCACCTCTGCTAGTGCAGGGGTGCCCTCACACACAGGTACTATACACTTAGCCTTCAGGGCCTGAAGGTTAGATATATAGGGGACTTATAAGTCACCTGGTGCAGTGAAAATGGCTGTAAAATAGTGCTTACACTATTTCACTCGTGCTGCAATGGCAGTGCTGAAGAAGTATTTTATGAGCTCCTTATGGGTGGCAAAAGAAATGCACAGCCCATAAGGATCTCTTGGAACCCCAATGCCCTGGGAACCTAGGTACCATATACTATAGACTTATAAGGGGGGACCAGTATGCCAATCTGGAGTAAAATAAGAAGTCACTAGTCTATAGTGATAAATTTGGAAACAGAGAGAGCATAAGCACTGGAGTTCTGATTAGCAGAACTCCAGTGACACAGTCCAGCATACTGACAAAACAGTAAAACATACTGACATGTAGGCCACAAACCATAAGCACCGGGGTCCTGACTAACAGGATCCCAGTGACACAGGCAAACACACTGACAATCAGGCCGAAATTGGGGGTAACATGTCAAGAAAGATGGTACTTTTGTGCACCATGGAAGAAAGACACATTATACAGATGTATTGTCTGAATCTTCAGACCATCAGGGATCTGTGTCCCCAGTTGGAGCCAGATCTCCTGCCAGCCATAGGTAATCCACATGCCATCCCACCAATACTACAGATGTTATCTGTTGTACATTGCCTCACCTCAGGATCTTTTCAGGTGCCCGTGGAACTGGCTGCAGGAATGTCACAGCCGATGTTCAGTTTTATGTTACAGGATGTACTGGATGCCTTACTCAAGCACTTGAACAGCTACATCAGGTATTCCCACAACATGCTGATCTTTTTACTCTGAAGTCAGCCTTTTATGACATTGCACACGTTCCACATGTAATAAGGGCCATTGATGGCACCCACATCACTTTAGTTCCTCCCAGGGCCAATGAGCAAGTCTACAGGCACAGGAAGAATCAATATTCGATCAATGTGCAGATGATGTGTCTTGCCGACCAATACATATCCCATGTGACAGCAAAGTTTCCAGGATCTGCACATGATTCTTACATCTTGGGGAACAGCAGTGTCCCAAAAATGATGTCGCGGCTACAGAAAAAGAGGGCCTGGCTCATTGGTAAGTGTACCACTCACTTCACAGTCAGCTCTATGCCTCTCATCATTCCCTAATGATTTGTGCCTGTGTGCACGCAGGTGACTCCGGCTACCCCAACCTGCCCTGTGCTCCTGACACCAGTGAGTTACCTACAACAGATGGAGAGGACAGTTACAATGAGGCTTGCGGCTGAAGGAGGCGTGTAATCGAGAGGACATTTGGACTACTGAAAGCAAGATTCAGATGCCTAAATGTGTCCGGTGGTGCCCTACAGTACAGACCACAGAAAGCCTGCCAAATCATTGTAGCATGTTGCATGCTACACAATCTTGCCCTGAGAATCCACATTCCACTATTGGATGAGGAAGAGGTGGCAGCTGGACCAGTGGCTCAGGCTGATGACTCTGGAACTGACGAGGAAGCAGATCAGGAGGATGCAGCTGGCTCTAGGACTGAGTTGATTCAGCAGTTCTTCCTCTGGATGCCAGGTATGTGCGGTGTAAAGTTAATGGGACCTCTAACTCTGTCTTCCCTGGTGACATTGTCCTTCCTTGTGTTTAGCATCAGGGCATATGAGTGCACTACATTCATCCGTCTGTGTTAAGCATTTTGATGGGATGCTGACTTCAGTGGAGGTGTAACTGCTATACTGCCAAAAGCCATGTGGTACTTGCTGTTGGCATGGCATTACTTCTGCACAGGGATCCCTAGGTTGCATGGTTTCAAGACTGCAGTTTGGATTTGTATGGTCTGGCCCAATCCCATCACATGACAGCCCAGCTACCCATCCACACAGTTCCCAAAGCTGATGTCTGGTACCTACCTGTTTTAGACATTGCAAGATAGGGTTTCTGTTGGTGATGTTAGCTATGAGGAATGTTACTTTTACTCTGCATGTGTGTAACCTACAGGCGTACCTTGTAGATATGTGGTGAACTCCCCACTGCAACATGATTCCTTTGGATTGTATTATGTCCTGTATGTGTATTGGATGGGCAACATGGGAGACATCATTTAAGCTGTACCCTATCTTGTTCTATCTTCAGGTCAGATGTGTGGTAATCTCTGCTTTCTGACATGACTATTGGCACCCTTGTTGTGAGAAAACAGGGAGGATTGCACAGGCCCCCTAACTTTTTGCCCTCATTTTTTACTTTTGCTGGTGTTTTCCTGACTCTAATGGTGCCCTGGGTACTGCTAACCAGTCCCAAGGCCTGTGTTCTGTATAAAATAAGTATGCAAATTAGGCTAATTATATTTGGCCATGTCAACTTACCTATAAGTCCCTGGTGTATAATAGGGCATGTAGGTTTAGGGACCCCAGCAATGGTAGTGCACCTATAGGTGCACTGCTGGGGTGGCCAAGGTTCATTTTAAAGGCAGGCCTGCCTTGTTGGCTGCTTTCAAGTTCAAGTTACATGCAAATTCGACTTTGGAATTAAAAGTACTTCCAAAGTCTTAAACTACCATATTTTTACATACGTCACCCCTAAGGTGTGGCCTATGTGCCCCTAACTGGACCTAAGTGGAGGTTAGTGGCCTATTGCTAAGTGTAGGTACTTACCTGCCCTTACCAATAATCCATTTTCCAACATTTGTGGTGTGCAGTGGTGGGATCCAGTATTTGTGTTTAAAGTCACACCACAGTGTTAGGTGAAATACGTTAAAAATCCTCTAAATTGACCTAGAGCAAAAGTATTTTTTATTTTTCTTAATTTGGACTAATTTTTGAATTACTTCATTTTTTATTTTTCTAAATTGTTCTGATTAATTGGTGCCTAAGTTATTTTTTAAGTGACACAAAACTTAAGGGAGACCATGGAGCTTGATCTGGCTAGCCTACCCACACTTAGTGCAGCTGAGCTTAGGGTGTTGTGCAGAAAGAGGAGATTACCTGCTGCAAAACAACCTTAGAAAGGCTATGATGGTCAAGTCCCTTGAAGCGTGGGCAGTGCAGAAAGAGACAGAGGAAGCTTCAGAGGTAGGAAGGGATAGGGAAGATGTTCTCTGCAAGCTCCAGGAGGAGGAGGATGATTGTCTCACTGTAATCTCAGCAGCTAGGGCCCCATCCAGAGCTAGTGGGAGGGGAAGGTCTGTGGTATCAGACCATGAGGAAGCAGAACTGGACCTCAGGGAAAGGGAACTTGAGGCCCAGACAGCCCTCATAGCTTTGTAGGCAGAGAAGGTGGTCCTAGAGAAGAAGAAGTGAGCAAGGATTGAACAGAGAGATGGTGGCAGCGACAGAGATGTTGAGGTGTCCATAGGTAGGGTGTTTTGCCCCCGACTAGCCAAAAGGGTGGTTCCTGCTTATGTAGAGGGGGATGATATGGACAAATGGCTGGGGGCCTTTGAAGGGCCCTCGAGATGAGGAGAGTTAAACTTCAATACTGGGGTTCACTTCCATGGGAGTTGATCTCCAACTCCAGGAGGGTTAGGCTTTTGACCATAAATGGGGAGGAGGGAGATCCATACCCTAATATGAAGAGGTGCTTAACTAAAAAGTTTGGTCTGACCCCAGAGCAGTATATGATGAAGTTCAGGGACACCCAGAAGGTCAATACCCAGTCTTGGGTTGACTTTGTAGACACCTCACTGAAGGCACTAAAGGGCTGTATACATGGTAACAAAGTCAATACTTATGAGGGGTTATACAATTTGATCATGAGAGAGCACATCTTGACTAATTGTAGCCACAAAAGGTTACGCCAGCATCTAGTGGACTCTAAGCTCACCAACCCCAGAGAGCTGGGAAAGGCAGCTGATGAGTGGTTGAGAACTATGGTGGTTGTCAAGCCACACGGGGAGATTCCAAGAAGAGGGGGTCTAGTCCCCAAAAACATAAGGAGGGAGGTGGTAAGCCCACCATAGAGAAATACTCGGTATCTCAGAACCTTAAGAAGGATGCCAATAAATCCCACTCCCACTCTGACAAGCAGAGGCAGGGAGACCCAGCATTGAAAAAGCTCTTGGACAGTAAGGCTTGCTTTGACTGTCAGCAGACAGGTCACTTCAGAGGAGATGCAGCCTGTCCAAGGGAGGTGGTTAGCACTGGGCTGTCCAGTGTAGCCACAGAGGAAGACACCTCAGATTATGAGGTCCTCATAGCATTGGGCTGGGAGACAGGACCAGATTGTAAGCTGGTGATCCCTGAGGGTGGAAGAAGGCACTTTCACCCCATTCAGGTGAATGGGATCCCTACCACTGGCCTGAGAGACACATGTGGCAGTCACACTATAGTGAGTGACCAGTTAGTCTTCCTAGACATGTATGCCTCAGGAGAGACCGGGAAAGTCAAGATAGCCACAGGGGAGGTCACCTCTAAACCTGTAGCCATAGTGCCCACCCGAGAGGGGGGTATCCTTGGCTGGTTTAGGGTGGTAGTGTCAGAGTCACCAGATCCTCGGGGTCTGTGCACGTTCCCAACACGTCCACCACTGAACAGCTCCAAGACTCTTATAGATAAATCACAGAGACTGAGAGATTTCAAGAGGGGATTAGGAAGGGAACAGCTGGGAGGGAGACCTGTAGTAAGAAAAAGGTTAGAACACACAATATGAAAATGATATCTCCTGAAATCAATACTAGACTATGATTCTAAGCCTAGTCACTCTGAAAACATGAACAATCTAAGAGTTAAGTTTAAAATTACTAATTTTCAAGGTGCATTCTGGGAGTTGTAGTCCACACCCACAAAGAGCATCTTAGAGCTTCTGGAACCTTGGGGTGAGCTTTGAACCTCAAACGAACCTTAAAAGAACATCTGGGAGAAGATCCAGAAGTTTGGAGAGGTTTGGGGAACTTTTTGAAAAAACCTCCATAAAGGGACCAACCCACCATGGCAACTCTAGCTGTCTTGCCTTAACTGTGACCGGGCCTGACTTGCAGGTTCATCCCGGTGAAGAAAACCTCTGAAAAAGTGACTACGTCTGAACGTAGAAAGTTGACTGGGACCTCCTAGGCAGTGTATCTGAAGAGGGCTTCAAGGACGTTGGATCAAGATTCAGGTTTGCCCCAGTTAAAGGATTTTCATTAAAAAAAAAAAATGACTAAGGCCCTGATTTATACTTTTTTTGCTCCGCATTAGCGTCATTTTTTGATGCAAAAGCAGCGCAAACTTACAAAATACAATTGTATTCTGTGAGTATGTGCCGCTTTTGAATAAAAAAATTACGCTAATGGGGCGCAACAAAAGTATAAATCAGGGCCTAAGTTTGAAGATAAAAATCTCCATCGAAGGCTCTCGCACGGCGTATCCAAGGAAGAGTTCCAGGAGGTCGGATTGGACTGGCGACTTGGACCCACTGAAGAAAATCTTCAAGATAACGACTTAGTCCAAAGGTAAACTTTTGACCGAGGCCTCCCACGGGCTGTAGCCGAGCAGGGCTCCATCACTGTCGGCCTTAAACTTTGACTTTGCCCCAGGCGAGGTGCGACCACATGACCAGATTTGCGCTTTTCATTTCTATGCGCTAGAAAACAGTAATTCTTTAAAAATTAAAATCTCTGGTTCCACATATCCGATTTTAATCATTGTGGTGTTATTTTAAAGATAAAAATATAATCTATTTTTTTAAATTAGTGTTGGGGTTTTAGTGTGTTTTGTATTTTACTTATTTATTGTTTTGTGGTTTTTAAATGCTTTACACACTGGTCTCCTAAATTAAGCCTTGTCGCTTGTTGCCAAGCTACTAAGGGTTGAGCTGGGTTTAATTTATTGAGACCTAACTGGACCTAAGTGGAAGTTAGTGGCCTATTGCTAAGTGTAGGTAATTACCTGCCCTTACCAATAATCCATTTGCCAACACTTGCCATAGGATTACAGTTCTGGAAGGATGTCATGACCAACCTGCTGGTCATTCCAGCCACAGCTGTCCATCTCTAAGACTTATTGACACCTATATGTGCATTTCAATGTACATCTTTCACATTAAATGGTACTGTTGACAATGATGACACTTAAGCCATGACTGTGAAATGCTGAAATGTGTTTATTGTGATTCAAGGGGCATTTGCTGAGGAGTGGGATTAGGCGGTTTGAAAGCATCAGTGTAGGTGTCCCAACTCCAAGGGCCAAGAGGAAATTGAGTTTTGGCAATGGACAGTCAACTGGGTGTCTCAGTGGCATACAAGGGAGAATGTTCAGTAGAGAGATCCCTTCCTAGCAGTGTTTTTGGTCTTCGGCTCAAGTCCTGCAGGATGCCTGGATGGATGACTTCGTTTGCATGGAGGATCCTCAGCTGCAGGGGCAGGCTTGCTCATAGCCTGTGGATCCTCTGGCTGGGCCTCCATTGCAGTAGGTGTGGCAGATGTAGATGGCACAGGTGTTGATTGGCTACTGGTAGTGACCTGCTGGTGGGTGGAGGACGCACGCAGGATGCTGGTAATTTCAGTTGGCACCCCACAAATGGAGGCCATGGTGGCAGTGTGTGCCTGCCACTGCTGCATGGTCTCTTGCTGGTATTCTCTCTGCAGCCTCTGGTTCTCCTGCAAGGTAGTCAGTATTTGATCCACCGTGTGCTGGGATTGCTGGTATGCTCCCAGGACTCTGCAGATGGCCTATTGGCCAGTTGTGTCCCATTGGCACCTCACCCCTTGACCCACAGTTGCCCTCCCACTGCCCTTTGCCCCCGTGCCTGTGACCCTAGCAAAGAGTGCCCACTCCCACCGACACAGGACCTTCATCGTCTTGGATGTTAGGGGTCAACTCAGGTCCCTGTACTATGTGGCACACTGTAGATTGATCTGTCCTTGGGACATAGGTTTGGGGAGGAGAGTTTCCAATGCTGTAGTAGCCACAAAGGTGGGGGACTCAGATGTGGGCAGGGTGAGGGTGGTGGTGGTGGTGGTGGACTGACCAGTCATCCCGGAGGGCCAGTGAGGCGTCCCTTCCAGGCATCCAGAGTTGTAGTCCTCAATTGGGTGTGTAATGTGCAGGGGTGTGGAGAGTGCTGTTTGGTGAGGTGGGGTTGTATGGTTCAGTGTGCTTGTGGTATGTGGTGGTTGTGTGCAGTGGCGATGTGTTTGTTGTCTGAAGGGAAGCAGTTGTGTAATGTGTGCTGCATGTTAGGTGTGGTGGTACCTATGGTATCCAGGTGTAGTGTCTTCTATTTGTGCATTCTTCCGTTTCTGTGTGAAAAATTCAGGATGCAAGGGGTTGTGGGTATGTTTGGGGGGTGTGTTTTATAGTGCAGTGATCAGATGTGTGTGGTGTGGTTATGAGTGTCAGGTTTGGGGTATTCGTACTGTCCAAAGTGGTGTTGTGTTCTGGTGGAGTTGAGTTTTTGACCGCAGCGGTTCAGACCGTCAATGGATTACCACCGTGCAAAAAAAAGCTGTGCTGATTTGTGGGTCGTAATTTGGAGGGTGGGTTGTTACCGGTGTGGCGGTGCTGGCGGTGGAACCGCCTCTCTTCTGCCCTCGGTCAGGACAATGGTGTCGGATTTTTGGCTGATTTTTGCCCATGCACAGACTGCAGCCTTCTGCTTAGACCACCAAAGTCGTACTGAGCACCTCTGTCTCTTGGGGCTCTTAGGTGGCTACAATGCCAGGAGTCCTTCATGGGCTAGCTCAATGACCTGCTTTCTCAGGCTCTCAGGTATGAAAAATCTTGAGTCTCTCAATATGATACCCTCAAGTGACGAATAGCTTATCCTGTACATTTTTGAATTTTTGGATTTCATCATCATCAGCAAAAGGTCAAACACTTGTCTTCTAAGATTGCTTTGTAATGAGGTCTTTGAGAATGAGCATGTCTTCATCTGCTTTGGTAGCAGTGATAAGCTGTTCTATGGATAGAGCTTCTGGTGTGCTGGACCTCACAATGAAATTGAGATACACCCCAGTTGCTTTGGATGTCGAACTGTGGCAATAATCTGCTGGGTTTTTGTCTTTCCCCGGCTTGTGTACAATCACATAGCCATACTCTTGAAGTCGCAACCCCCACCTCTCGAAGCGAGGGGGCATCTTAGCTTTTGGGTCTCCAAAGATAGTGAGCAACGCCTTGTGGGCTGTGATGATAGTAAAATGTTTCCATATAAAAATACATGAAAATGTTTGCAGGCCCAAACTACAGCCAGACTCTCCTCCTCTGACTGAGAGTAGGCATGTTTAGTTTCAGACAGGCTTCTACTGACATAGGCCACAGTGTGTCTCTGGGCATTCGGATGGCCATTGTTTTGAGCAAGGATTATCCCCTGCCCCACCAGGCTTGAATCTACTGTGATCTCTGTATGTAACTTGGGGTCAAAATAGGCCATTTCAGTTGCATTCTTCAATCAAATTTTTTATTTCTTTGAAATTGTGATCGCATTTAGGAGACCACTGAAATGGGACATTTTGTTTTGCTAGGTCTCTCAGTGGGCCACTCACAGTAGAAAATTCAAGAATGTACCTTGAGCAAAAAACTGGCCATGCCTAAGAAGGATCGTAGCATGGTTAAATCTTGTGGAGGGCAGGTAGATGACAGTGCTTGCACCTTACCTGGGTTAGAAGTCATTCTCCTATCAGGGAATATGTGCCCAAAGAATTTAAGTTTGGTTTTGTGAAACTCACACTTAGCCGCATTCATAGTAAGATCTTGGTCAGCAAGTAATTGTCACACTTGCATATGCCCCTTGTCATGCTCCTTTTGTGTTGCCCTAAATAACAGTATGTCATCACTATAATGGAAAACATACATAACACGTTGAATAATTCAGTGAATAACATCCTGAAATATTGCTGCAGCCGAAGATACTCCAAAACTCAGGGGGTTATTCTAACTTTGGAGGAGTGTTAATCCGTCCCAAAAGTGACGGTAAAGTGACGGATATACCACCAGCCGTATTACGAGTTCCATAGGATATAATGGACTCGTAATACGGCTGGTGGTAAATCCGTCACTTTTCCGTCACTTTTGGGACGGATTAACACCTCCTCCAAAGTTAGAATAACCCCCTCAGTCTTTTGTATCTGAACAAATCAACATGAGTCGAAAAAATAGTAATGTACCTACAGTTCTCTTCCAGCTCATTTTGATGGGATATTTTTTGTTCAGGTCCAGACAAGAGAAGTTTTTTTCTGCTTTGTAGGGGCAGGATGTCTTTCTCTCTTGATTGTTTTGTTGGCTTGTGCATATCAACAAAAATGCACACTGCACCTCTACTATTATTAATGGTGGCTTGTAAGTGAAAGCAACCCTGCGATGCCGTTGTCACAAGGCAAATTTCCTCATTAATATGAAGTTGCACTTCTTTTTAATTCTTCCTAGACTATGAAACAATGATGGGAACTGACTCGCAATTTCAGACTCATCATGGATGTTGCAGTTGAGAGATATCAATCCAATGAAGTTCCTTGTCAGAAATGAATTAGAGCTTGCACTGAATTCATTTTGAGCCTCAAAGTTGCTGTAAGTTATCCTTTACTCTGTAACAGTTGAGAAGCAGCTGACGTGCATACCTTTGTGTTTGATAGAGTAAGGCGTTGCATGGGAGATAGGCTGTTGAACTTTTCTATGGGCATTAATTGACGCACCACTGTCTATAATGAAGGTTATGGTGCAACAGTTCACCTAAATATGATTTTAGGACAATGTCCAATTGAACTTTGTTGCTTCGTTTGGTGATTCTCTTTCAAGTTTTGATTTTTTTTTGCAAGCACCTAACCCTCCATGTGCATGTCGCTCTTTAGTGGGTATCATTAACGCACATCTATCTTCTTTGCTAGTGCTTGATAACAACATTGAAGAGCCTTTATATAATGAAATTGTCAATGATTGACTGTGCTTGAATTCTCCTTGTTGTAACTGATGTTGCCTATTGGCCTTGTGGGTGTGGCGAGAATTCTTCTGGAGCCTTCGGGTGTCAATTTTCTTGTCTTGCTGTGATGCATTTGGATTCCCTTTCACTTTTTAGACCATTATAAAGTAGTTCTCTGTCCTGCACCCTTTGCACGACTGTCCTTTGGCTGGACATTTCACTTCAATGTGATATGAAAACCCATGCCAGAAGCATACCTTTTTTTCTTCAGGGACGTTGATTTGTGTGCATCTATTCTGTGCTTTTCCTTGCTTTTCATGATCAATGCTGATTCATTACATGTGGTTCTTGCTTCCATATCCGCAGTGTCTCACAAGTCATACAACTTGAAGTGTTTGGGAAGTGCATCAAGTCTCTCAATAAATTAATCCATCATTCCACCAGCTTGTTGTCATGCTTGGTTGAAGATGTACCTCTTGTAGTAGACATTTGGCATTGGATTGAACTTGGCATCGAACGTTTCTATTATCTTTTGATATGATGTTACATCAGCTTGTGACACTTTCTTTAGAACTTCTTTCACTCCATCAATATCAAGGTTTTTCAAACATTTAATGATTTTCTTACTGTCTTATTTTCCTGGTGCATATATGAAGTCACCAAATGTTTTGATCCATGTAGTCTACCTGGCACCAATGTTCTGTTTTTTCGTGATTGTTAGACCTGGCATTCTTGGTGTGGTTCCCCTAACTTTTTACCTTCTGATCTCATGTTTTTCTGACTTTATTTTTGCTGGGTTTAGGGTTCTGTGCATTTTATCACTGCTTATTATTGCTAAAGGGCAGATGCTCTTAACTCTAAAACATGATGATATTGGCTTGTCCACATTTGGCATATTTAATATACTTATACGTCACAAGCATAGTTCATTATATGTGTACCAGGCCCTGTGAGTTAAATGCTACTGGTGGGCACTGATTATGCCACCCACTACAGTGGCTCTTTAAACATGTCTCAGGCCTGTCACTGTAGAGACTATGGTGGTCATTCTGACCTCGGCGGTAAAAGGCGCCTACCGCCGGTCAGAAATCCTCCATAATTCCGCCGCGGTCGCGGTAACCCGCCACGGTCATTCTGACCCGCAGCAGCCAAACCTCCGAAAATCCGACAGCCACAACAGACCGCCAGACCAGCGGTCGGCGGAAAAGTGGAGGTGACCAAACCTCCACCCTCACGCCAACAGAAATACGCCCATGCCATTACGACCCACGAATCCACGCGGCAGTCATTCAAACGCGGTTTTCCATTGGCGGTACACACCGCCGCGGTCAGAATACACACAAACGAACAAAACTCAGCCACATTGGCCGATTTGAATTCCACACACCTGATACACATACACACACCACTCCCACACACACAATACAATATAAAACACACACCCACATCACCCACAAACCCCTACGACAAAAAATTCCGAAAGAAGCACTGAGAGACACATCAGCGATCACAGAATACCATCACACAGAGGCACACTACACCATCACCCACACAATATCCACACACAAAACAACACACACCACCACACTCAACACACTTAACTACACATACTCCACCCCACACATCATACACACCACTCCATGGCACCCCAAAGACAGCCCCGCTTCTCAGACGAAGAACTCAGGGTCATGGTGGAGGAAATCGTTCGGGTAGAGCCCCAGCTCTTCGGCACACAGGTCCAATACACCAGCATTGCCCGGAGGACGGAGCTATGGCAGAGGATTGTCGACAGGGTCAACGCTGTGGGACAGCACCCCAGAAATCGGGAAGACATCAGGAAGCGATGGAACGACCTACGGGGGAAGGTGCGTTCCATGGTATCCAGGCACAACATCGCCGTGCAGAAGACTGGCGGAGGACCCCCACCTCAACCCCCACAATTTACAACATGGGAGGAGGAAGTCTTGAACATCCTGCATCCTGACGGCCTCGCAGGAGTCGGCGGAGGAATGGACACTGGTAAGTTGAAGCTTCACTACTGCTTCCCCCCCACCTGCATGCCAAATCATACCCCAACCCTCACCCCCATCCTCGAACCCCACCCTCACCCCCACCCCCATCCTCACCCCCACCCTCACCCTCACCCCCACCACCATCCTCACCCCCACCACCATCCTCACCCCCACCCCCAGCACACCTATTCCCTGCCAATGTCTCACCATCACAACCCACACATCCCAAAACCTAGGCCTGCATGCGTCCACTAAGCATGGACACCCATCACCAAAGCATGCCCAATGCATATACACATCCCCCCCACAAGCCACCCTCACCAAAGCCCCCCACACACGAATGCCAGCACTTGGGGACACGGGAACCCACAGATACACCCATATGGCACACATTGAAACTATAACCATACCTCTATACCCCTGCAGGACCCGACCGCCAACACACCGCCACGGAGGGCCCAGAATTCTCCACACCCCCCACCCAAGAGGCCGTCAGCGATGACAGCAGCTCTGTTGACCTGGACACCGATGACCAGCCCGGACCATCGGGGACCTCTGGACAGTCGGTTCCCCTCAGACAGCCACAGGCCACTTCAGACCCAAACCCCCCTGGGAACACCAGCACAGCTCCCACCCAGCGGGCCCATGCCTCTGTCTCCAGGGCGCGTCAATCTGCGGTGTGTCTACCACTACAGGGCACCCAGGATAACCCACCACCCCAACAACAACAGGGACCTGGGGGCAGTGGTAGTGGGCACACCGGCCAGGGGGCAGAGGCCCAGGGAAACAGGGCAACTCGGAGGGCAGCTGTGCGACAGGGGGGGACGGGCCCAGGGAACCCACTCTCCACGAGGTCCTCACCACCATCATGGGAGCATCCAACCGCTCCCAGGAGACGATAGCGACGGTACTGGCCCGGTTCCAGGAGATCCAGGTACTGCAGGAGGAACACTATCGGGGGTACAGGGAGGACATCAGAGCCCTTACCTCCACCCTGGTTACCATGGTCGGGCTGCTGCAGGACCTCATCAACACCAGGACGGACACTCAACAACAACAAAGGGCCCCTGCCACTAGCCTGGACCAAGAACAGCCAACCACCTCCGCCGGCGCTAGTGGTCAGGAGGCCCCCGCACAACAGCAGCCCACCAGACCCCCACCTCCTGCAGGAGAAGAACCACCCCGCAAGAGGGCCCTGAGATCTTGCAAGAAGACAGAGTAGGATGTCAAGACCCCCGCCAGCAAAGGATACCACCTGATGTCATCCCACTGTCCCACATTGTCACCCTGTCCATCCTTGAACTGCCCATGCTCCATCTCTCCACAGGCCTCTGGACAATGCACCTGTGTGACTGTTACTCTGGACTCTGCCATGGACATTCCTTCACCATAGCCCCCACCCACTTAAAACCACCCATCCCATTTTGAGCACTGAAATAAACACCCATTTAGCACAAAACTATCTGGAGTCTGGCTGTGATTTCAAAATATTGTAATTGACATGACAGTGCAAATATGTCCTTGTACATAGTGAAGTCAACAAACAGCTGCCACAAAGCTGTAGTCCATGGGGAAACGAAGCACAGGACTCGTAGTGGGGACCCCAGATCTGAAATAGGGAGGGAAAAGCCACAACTCAGTCATCATACACTGGGGCAAATAGACAGGCAGCAGAGATGCAGGAGAGTAGTTCACATTCACTAAATTATGTTTGAATTGTTACCTGTGTCCTATTGGAAGTACTGTTCAATGATTCTGTCCCTGTTGTCTGTTTCAGCCCCGTCGTCTTCCTCCTCGTCACTCTCCACAGGTTCCACAGCTGCCACTACACCACCGTCTCGACCATCCTCCTGCAGGAAAGGCACCTGGCGGCGCAAAGCCAGGTTGTGAAGCATGCAGCAGTCCACGATGATGTGACACACCTTCTTAGGTGAGTACATTAGGGATCCACCTGTCATATGCAGGCACCTAAACCTGGCCTTTAGGAGGCCAAAGGTGCGTTCGATCACCCTCCTAGTACACCCATGGGCCTCATTGTACCGTTCCTCTGCCCTGGTCCGGGGATTCCTTACTGGGGTCAGTAGCCACGACAGGTTGGGGTACCCAGAGTCCCCCAATAGCCATACACGGTGTCTCTCTAGCTGTTCCATCATGTAAGGGATGCTGCTATTCCTCAGGATGTAGGCGTCATGCACTGACCCAGGGAACTTGGCATTGACATGCGAGATGTACTGGTCAGCCAAACACACCACCTGGATGTTCATGGAATGGTAACTTTTTCTGTTCCTGTACACCTGCTCCCTGTCTCTTGGGGGAACCAAAGCCACATGGGTCCCATCAATGGCACCAATGACGTTGGGAATATGTCCAAGGGCGTAGAAATCACCCTTCACTGTAGCCAATTCGCCCACCTCAGGGAAAATGATGTAGCTCCTCACGTATTTCATCAGGGCAGACAACACTCTGGATAACACCTTCGAAAACATGGGCTGAGACATCCCAGAAGCAATTCCCACTGTTGTCTGAAATGACCCACTTGCCAGGAAATGGAGTACTGACAGGACCTGCACCAGAGGGGGAATCCCTGTGGGTTGGCGGATGGGGGACATCAGGTCGGGCTCCAGCTGGGCACACAGTTCATGTATAGTGGCACGGTCAAGCCGGTAGGTCAGGATAATGTGGCGTTCTTCCATTGTCGACAGGTCCACCAGCGGTCGGTACACGCGAGGATTCATCCGTCTCCTCGCCAAACCCAGCGGACGGTGCCTAGGAAGGACAACATGGAGCACAGAGTCAAGCAACCCACAGGTACGTACTCACAGCTTGCACAGTAAACGATTCTCTATGCAGTGAATGGCATGTCTGAGTGGCTATGCAAGGCCTAGGCCTGTGTGACGCAGTTGAAATTGAGCCATGTGGACCCTCGAAATGGCGGCTGCCTGACCTGTGAAGTGTGACAATGGGATGTGAGGTCAATGCGCTGGCGTGGCACACCGCGGCGGTCGGAGGGCGAAGACCGCGGCGCGAAGCCGCATTGGTTAACATTGAAGCCTATGGGTTTCAGGAGCCAATGGCGAAGGGCGCCGGCGGTGGCGGTACGCCCCGCCGCGGACGTGACCGCCATTTCCTATCTACATATCCACTTGCGACTTGAACTTTCACAGGAGAGGACCTATACTGCAAGTGTTGCTGTGACCTCGGTCTGGAAGGGACAATGGCTGCTGCGACTGGGGAAAGGGCCCCTGCCTTCACTGGAGAGGAGTTGGAGAAACTTGTGGATGGGGTCCTCCCCCAGAATGCGCTACTCTACGGTCCTCCAGACCAACAAGTGAGTTTAATTCAATATGGATTTGGGGCCACTGGCTGGCTTGGGGGACTGGTGGGGGGCCTGGCGGGGATGGGGGGCATGTTGGGGCTGGCGGGGGGCCTGGCGGGGGGCCTGGCGGGGATGGGGGGCATGTTGGGCCTGGCGGGGGGCCTGGCGGGGATGGGGGGCATGTTGGGCCTGGCGGGGGGCCTGGCGGGGATGGGAGGCATGTTGGGCCTGGCGGGGGGCCTGGCGGGGATGGGGGGCATGTTGGGCCTGGCGGGGGGCCTGGCGGGGATGGGGGGCATGTTGGGCCTGGCAGGGGGCCTGGCGGGGGGCCTGGCGGGGATGGGGGGCGTTGGGCCACTGGCAACGAAAATGCAGACAAATTTGAACGTGGTATTTCTCCCTCCCTGTACGTGTCACATAGGTCCGCGCCCATGAGAAGATCGGGATTTGGCGTGCCATCGCCAAGGAAGTCCGGACCCTGGGGGTCCACCATCGACAGGGCACCCACTGCCGCAAGAGGTGGGAGGACATCCGCCGCGGGACCAAGAAGACCGCCGAGTCTCTGCTGGGGATGGCCTCCCAACGTAGGCGGGGTGCCTGCCGTCAACTGACCCCCCTGATGTTCCGGATCCTGGCGGTGGCCTACCCTGATTTGGATGGGCGCGTGAGGGCAGCACAGCAGACACAAGGGGGTGAGTACAAGCATCATCTACTCTGTTGTCGCGCAGTGGAGGTGTCTGGGTGGGGGAGGAGGGCTGTGGGTCCCCCTAGGCCAGGGCGATATCTGTAGGCTGGGCACCCCCGTAAGCCCCTGTGTCCCCAGCCACCACCCTCAGTAGTGTGTCAGTACAGCCATCCCTGGGCCGTGTCATCCATGGGTGCAGTTGTCAACTCTAGGCGTGTAGGGCATGTTCCACGGAATGCGTAGCGGACCCCAAGTGCGCAACTTAGTGCAGGGGGCATCTGTGTCTGTCATGTCCGCTAACTGTACCGGTGATCCATGTCCTCAAAATCTCTTTATTTCTCTCTCCCCCCCCTTTTTGTTTGTCTTTCTGTGCTTGTGTGCATCAGCATCATCAGGCGGAGGAGAAGTGGCATCGGGGCAGGAGGGAGCTGCATCTCACATGGCCCAGGAGGGCCATGCCACAGAGTCTGACTGGACCAGTGAGACGGAGGGCGAGGGGAGCTCCACAACGGGGACGACTGGACTCTGCAGCGACACGGACACGTCCTCGGAAGGGAGCTCCCTTGCGGAGGTGGCACCATCCGTGCCCCCCGCCATTACAGGTACAGCCGCCACCCAGCGCACCATCTCCGCCCTCCCAGCAGCCCCTCAGCGTTCGCCCCGTGCCCGCTCTGCCAGGAAGCCGGGCATCTCCTTCGCCCCAGGCACCTCAGGCCCTGCCCCTGTTACCCCCGCTGCCCTCAGTGAGGAGGTCATCGACCTCCTCCGAACGCTCATTGTTGGGCAGACTACCCTTTTGAATGCCATCCAGGGGGTGGAGAGGGAGGTTCATCGCAGCAATGCGTACCTGGAGGGCATTCATTCGGGTCAGGCTGCCCATCAGCGATCGTTCCAGGCTCTGGCCTCAGCACTGACGGCAGCCATTGTCCCTGTCTCCTGCCTCCCTCTACTAACTCCCTCCTCCCAGTCTCCTGTTCCTCTGCCTGTCCCACCCACACCATCAGACCAGCCTGCACACACCTCAACACCCAAGAGCAGCTCATCCAAACATAAGCACCACAGATCACGCAGACATTCACACAAGCAACATTCCGATGCAGACATGCCAACAGTCACTACCACCTCTGTGACCCCCACCTCCTCGTCTCCCTCCTCCCTCCCTGTGACGTCTACACTCACACCTTCATTCACCTCACCATCAGACAGTGTTTCCATCACCAGCATACCCTCCACTCCAGTCCGCACACGTGCAGTCACCACCCCCACTGCCATTTACACGTCCCCTTTGTCCTTTCCCACTGTGTCTGTCACCCCCTCTTCCACACCACACAAACGCAGCCACCCACCCACCCAACAGCCATCCACCTCACGACAGCCTCCCGCTCCTGCACCTGCACCCAAAGACAGCAAACTTGTCTCGCCTACAACCACATCCTCTCCCTCCACTCCCATACCCACTGTACCTACCACTCTCCATTGTCCCAAGAAAATCTATCTCTCTACTGCTACCTTCTTTCCTGACCCTGAGCCCCCCCCTCCTTCTCGTCGGGTTATAAAGAGCACCTCAGCCACCACCAGCCCTGCAGCCCCCTTGACAAGGGTGCAGGGGTATTGGAGCCCACCAGCCCGCAGGTCTGGATCTTCGCCCAGCAGCAAGGGGACAGCCAGCCCACCCCCTGGGAAGAGGAGCAGAAGGCGGAAGGGCCGCCGCCGGAGCCCGGATTCGATATCCCCCCAGGACACTAGCCAGCCACCGTCAACAGCCACAACTCCAAAGGGAGGAAAGGGCCACAGACTCCCGACTAAGGAGGGCAAGGGCAGCAAGGCGGAGAAGTCAGGCAGCAGGCCTGCTGCCCATGGAGGACCCGTCACAGCTGCCCAGGAGGAGCCCGCAACCCCCATAGCCGCTGCCCCGGGAGGAACCGGCACAGCTGCCCCGGGAGAGCCCACCACCCCCATAGCCGCTGCCCAGGGAGGACCCAGCCCAGCTGGCCAGGAGGGCCCCACCACCCACAGCCCAGGTGGGCATTGAAGGAGCACCATCCCCGCTGCCCAGGAGGGCACCACCAGGCAATGAGCAGTTGGCCATAGAATGGCCGCCGTCTCCAGCACTGCTCCGCTGGGGACCGCCGTCTCAAGAACCGCTGAACTTGGCCCTTCAAGGCAAGAACCGCTGAACTGGGCCCTTCAAGGCAAGAACCACTGAACTGGGCCCTTCAAGGCAAGAACCGCTGAACTGGGCCCTTCAAGGCAAGAACCGCTGAACTGGGCCCTTCAAGGCAAGAACCGCTGAACTGGGCCCTTCAAGGCAAGAACCGCTGAACTGGGCCCTTCAAGGCAAGAACCGCTGAACTGGGCCCTTCAAGGCAAGAACCGCTGAACTGGGCCCCGCCGTCTCCAGCACCGCTCCGCTGGGGACCGCCGTCTCAAGAACTGCTGAACTGGGCCCTTCAAGGCAAGAACCGCTGAACTGGGCCCTTCAAGGCAAGAACCGCTGAACTGGGCCCTTCAAGGCAAGAACCGCTGAACTGGGCCCCGCCGTCTCCAGCACCGCTCCGCTGGGGACCGCCGTCTCAAGAACCGCTGAACTGGGCCCTTCAAGACAAGAACCGCTGAACTGGGCCCTTCCAGGCAGGAACCGCTGGCCCTTTGGCAGACGTGGCAGGGCAGGATCTGTCTCGGGCAGGGCTGCAGGATGTCCTCTGGCCAACATGCCTCCTCCAGTGGCAGTGGAGTCTGTTATGGACTGTTTGGACTGTGGCTTTGCTCTCCCCAGGATGGCCCAGTGGGCAGGCCACCCACTGTATGGACTGTTTGGACTGTGGCTTTGCTCTCCCCAGGATGGCCCAGTGGGCAGGCCACCCACTGTATGGACTGTTTGGACTGTGGCTTGGCTCTCCCCAGGATGGCCCAGTGGGCAGGCCACCCACTGTATGGACTGTTTGGACTGTGGCTTGGCTCTCCCCAGAATGGCCCAGTGGGCAGGCCACCCACTGTATGGACTGTTTGGACTGTGGCTTGGCTCTCCCCAGGATGGCCCAGTGGGCAGGCCACCCACTGTATGGACTGTTTGGACTGTGGCTTTGCTCTCCCCAGGATGGGCCAGTGGTCATGGAGTCCCCTCGTGGATCTGGCGTCGTGCACTCAAGTGGCTGAGGTGCCCCCCCTTCCCTTCCCCCTGAGGTGCATGTCCTTTTTTCTTTCTGATGCCCCTGCAGTGTTCTCTCCGTGGAGTTCTTGTCGTGGGACTGGGCCTTGCCCCTTTGCTCAGGACCCCTGTGGTCCACGGACAGTGGTTGGACTACATTTAGTAGCTGTATATATTTTGTACATAGTTTATTTATTTATTTGGATTACTGCTGTCCATTTTTCAATATATCTGCCCGTTTGAGATCTCTTCTTTGGGTCTTTGCATTATTTCGGAAGGGGGGGGTTTGTGGGTTGTGACAGTGATCTGTGGGAATGCATTGATGTGTGTGTTGTAGTGGGTGTGGGTGGGTGGGTGTGTGCCGGTAATCTTTTCCCTCCCCTGTGTCGTAGGTGCAGTACTCACCGATGTCTTCCGCGCCGCCGGGCGTGCTCCTGGTACAGGAGCAGGTATAGGAGTGCGGGGATGACCTGCAACTCGGGTTCCATAATGCCGGAATCTCGCGTGGTGTATGTGGAGGTGAGCGTTTTCCCGTTCGTAGTCTGTTTCCGCCGTGTTTTTATCGGCGGTGCTCCCGCCCCGGAAAAGGTGGCGGATTGGTGGGTCGTGATAGGGTGGGCGGTACATTGTCTGCCGCCTGGCTGTTGGCGGGGACCGCCGCGCTGTTTGTTTGTTCCGCTGTGGCGGGCGGAGTGTTAATGCGGCGGGCTGTGTTGGCGGTTCCCGCCAGGGTCAGAATTGCATATTTGGGACCGCCGGCCTGTTGGCGGGTTGGCCGCCGCTTTATCACCGACCGCCAGGGTCAGAATGAGGGCCTATATGTGCAGTTTTAAACTCCCTTTTAGATCTGGAAATGTACACACTTACCAGGTCCAAACCTTACTTTTTATCACAAATAAGTAACACCCAAGGTAGGCCCTGGTTCGACACAAAGGCAGGTTGCAATGTATTTAAAAAGTTGGATATGTACTTTTGAGTTTGACATGTTCTTATAATGAAAAACGATTCAAATAATTTTTCACTACTGCAAGGCCTATCTCTCCCTTAGGTTAATATTGGAATTACATCGATTGAAGCAATTTTTAAGTGTAACTTCCCACTTGGAAAATAGAGAAATTTGGAGTTTGGTGTCTCTGGACTCACAATTTAAAGTCATAACTTATGGTGAAGTCAGATTTTAAATTGCAAGTCTATAAATGCCACTTTTAGAAATCTGGCATTTTCCTGCTTTAACCATTCTGTGCCTCTGCCTGTCTGGATTCACATCTGGGGTGGGTGACAGCTGGGCTTTCTGCATTCCCTCTAGACAGTTATATACAAAGGGCACTGGGGTGTGACATCTGCAGCCTGATGGCCCATCACCAGGCTGAAGGGTCTTCCTGGGCTAGGTAGGAGTGGGATGTTATACCTGACAGCCTTAGGGTGGTTATCCCCCCACCTTTTGCCTGCTTCCCTTCACTTTTCTGACACTGTTTGTGCTGGTTTTAGGACTCTGAACACTTTACCATTGTTAACCAGTGCTAAAGTGCATATGCTCTCTCCCTTAAACATGGTAACATTGGTTCATACCCAATTGGCATATTTGATCCATTTATAAGTCCCTAGTAAAGTGTGCTATATATGCCCAGGGTCTGTAGATTGAATGCTACGAGTGGGCCTACAGCACTGGCTGTGCCACCCACATAAGTAGCCCCTTAACCATGTCTCAGGCCTGCCATTGAAAGGCCTGTGTGTGCAGTTTCACTGCCACTTTGACTTGGCATTTAAAAGTACTTGCCAAGCCTTAAGCTCCCCTTTTCTACATATACGTCACCCCTAAGGTAGGCCCTAGGTAACCCACAGGGCAGGTACAATGTAAGTAAAAGGCAGGACATGTACATGTGTGTTTTATATGTCCTGGTAGTGGAAAACTCCTAAATTTGTTGTCCAAAACTGTGAGGCCTGCTCCTTTCATAGGATAACATTAGGGCTACCCTCATATAGTGTTTGAGTGGTAGATTCTGATCAGAAAGGGGTAGCCAGGTCATACTTAGTATGGTCAGAATGATAATATAAAATCCTGCCTATTGGTGAGGTTGATTTTATGTTACTATTTCAGAAATGCCACTTTCAGAAAGTGAGCATTTCTCTGCACTTAAAATCCACCTGTGCCTTACAACCTGTCTCCAATCCACTTCTGGGCTGGTTGATAGCTCAAACCACAAATGCAGGATACTCAGTCACACCTGCACTTATCTGCATACTGAATGGGTCTTCCTGGGCTGGAAGGGTGGAAGGCCTGACACTTACATTTTAAAGGCTAGTGGCCTGCCCTCACACAATCAAATCAAATCATTAACATTTATAAAGCGCGCTACTCACCCGTGCGGGTCTCAAGGCGCTAGGGGAAAGGGGGGTTACTGCTGCTCGAAAAGCCAGGTCTTGAGGAGTCTCCGGAATGCGGAGTGGTCCTGGGTGGTCCTGAGGCTGGTGGGGAGGGTGTTCCAGGTCTTGGCTGCCAGGTAGGAGAAAGACCTACCACCCACCGTGGAGCGGCGGATGCGAGGGACGGCAGCGAGCGCGAGGCCGGTGGAACAGAGGAGACGGGTGGGGGCGTAGAAGCTGAGACGTCGGTTGAGGTATTCAGGTCCCTTGTCGTGGAGGGCTTTGTGTGCGTGGGTGAGAAGTTGGAAGGTGATCCTTTTGCTGACTGGGAGCCAATGCGGGTGTCTCAGGTGTGCGGAGATGTGGCTGTTGCGGGGTACGTTGAGGATGAGGCGGGCGGAGGCGTTTTGAATACGTTGCAGACGTTTTTGGAGTTTTGGGTGGTCCCAGCATAAAGGGTGTTGCCGTAGTCCAGGCGGCTAGTGACTAGGGCGTGGGTCACGGTTTTTCTGGTGTCGGTGGGGATCCAGCGGAAGATCTTGCGGAGCATGCGGAGGGTGAGGAAGCAGGAGGAGGACACGGCGTTGACTTGTTTGGTCATGGTGAGAAGAGGGTCCAAGATGAAGCCGAGGTTGGGGGCGTGGTCTGAGGGGGTCGGTGCGGTGCCAAGGGCCGTGGGCCACCAGGAGTCATTCCATGCGGTCGGGGTGTTGCCGAGGATGAGGACTTCCGTTTTGTCCGAGTTCAGTTTTAGACGGCTGAGCCTCATCCAATCTGCGACGTCCTTCATGCCATCTTGTAGGTTGGTCTTAGCGCTGAAGGGGTCCTTGGTGAGGGAAAGTATAAGTTGAGTGTCGTCGGCGTAGCAGGTGATGATGATGTTGTGCTTGCGTACGATGTCGGCGAGGGGGCTCATGTAGACATTGAAGAGTGTTGGGCTGAGCGAGGAGCCTTGAGGGACGCCGCAGATGATCTCGGTGGGGTCTGAGCGAAAAGGTGGGAGGTAGACTCTTTGAGAGTGGTTGGAGAGGAAGGAGGCGATCCAGTCCAGGGCCTGGCCTTGGATCCCGGTGGAGCGGAGGCGGGTTATTAGGGTGCGGTGACAGACGGTGTCGAAGGCAGCCAAGAGGTCGAGGAGGATGAGGGCGACTGTTTCACTGTTGTCCATCAGGGTTCTGATGTCGTCTGTGACTGAGATGAGGGCGGTTTCAGTGCTGTGGTTGGTTCGGAATCCGGATTGTGAAGGGTCGAGAAGGTTGTTGTCTTCCAGGAAGTTGGTAAGCTGTTTGTTGACGGTCTTCTCTATTACCTTGGCAGGGAAGGGGAGGAGCGGGATGGGGCGGAAGTTCTTCAGGTCGCTAGGGTCAGCCGTAGGTTTCTTTAGTAGGGCGTTGACTTCAGCGTGTTTCCAGCTTTCGGGGAAGGTAGCAGATGAAAATGAGGAGTTGATGATGGTCTGGAGGTGCGAGGAGATGATGTCATAGGCTTTATTGAAGATGAAGTGAGGGCAGGGGTCTGAGGGGGCGCCGGAGTGGATAGAGTTCATGGTGGTTTTGGTCTCTTCGGTGTTGATGTGGGTCCAGGCGTTGAGGGTGATGGCAGGGGGTGTGGGTTTGGTGTTGCTTGGCTGGGTCTGGTGTCCGAAGCTGTCGTGGAAGTCAGTGATCTTGCGATGGAAGAAGGTGGCGAGGGAGTTGCACAGGTCTTGTGAGGGCGTGATGGCGTTGGCGTTGGGGTTGGAGAACTCCTTAAAGATGCTGAAGAGTTCTCTGCTGTTGTGGCTGTTTTTGTCCAGTCTGTCGGTGAAGAAATTCCTTTTGGCTGCGCGGATCAGGTGGTGGTGTTCGCGGGTTGCGTTCTTGAGGGCGGTCATGTTGTCGGCGGTGTGGTCCTTGCGCCAGTCTTTCTCGAGGGCGCGACAGGTTTTCTTCGATTCCTTAAGGGTGTCAGAGAACCAGAAAGGTTTTTTGGTGATGGCCTGTCGATGCGTGCGTCTGAGGGGAGCAAGGTTGTCTGCGCAGTTGGTGATCCAGTTCGTGAGGCTGAGGGCTGCATCGTTAGGGTCGGTGGTGAGGGTAGGGTGGTTGACGGTGAGCACGGAGAAGAGCTGTTCTTCGGGGATTTTGTTCCACTGTCGACGAGGGATGGGTTGAGTGCGGAGGTGGCGGGTCTCGCGTCGGAATGTGAAGTGGACACAGCTGTGGTCGGTCCAGTGTAGAGCTGAGGCGTGGCTGAAGGAGACGTGTTTGTTGGCGGAGAAGATGGGGTCAAGCGTGTGTCCGGCGATGTGGGTGGGGGTGTTCACCAGTTGCTTGAGGCCAAGGTTGGCGAGGTTGTCGAGCAGAGCGGTGGTGTTGGGGTCGTTGTTCTGTTCCAGATGGAAGTTGAGGTCGCCTAGGAGGATGTAGTCCGGCGAGGAGAGGGCGTGCGGGGAGACGAAGTCGGTGGTGGAGTCGCTGAAAGGGGCGTGCGGTCCAGGGAAGCGGTAGATGAGGGATCCTCTGAGGGTGGTCCTGGGGTCAGTGCGAATCTGGAAATGCAGGTGTTCTGAGGCGAGGGGGGTGTCTTCGGTGGAGGTGGTGACGCTGATGGAGTCTTTGAAGACGATTGCGATTCCTCCTCCTACTTGATTGGTGCGGTCTTTCCTGGAAATCTTGTAGCCTTCGGGGATGGCTATGGCGATGTCTGGGGCCGAAGAGGCGTTCATCCAGGTCTCCGTGATGAAGGCGACGTCCGGTGCTGTGGAGTCCAAGAGGTCCCAGAGTTCAACGGCGTGCTTGTAGATGGATCGAGCATTGACCAGGATGCATTTGAGGTGGTTGATGGCGCGTGGGCTGGTGGTCATGGTAGATGCGTGGTGGAAGATACGTTTGCAGGAGTGGCAGGCGAAAGGTCCATGGGTCCGTTTTGGATTAGCTTGGAAGCAGGTGTTGGAGCGTCCTGGGTTGAGCGCGTGGAGGGTAGTGGGGTCGTAGCGGAGCAGAGGGGTTTGGGAATGCTGAGGACCAGGGGTCGTGGTGCTGGGCGCGGGCCAGGCGCGGGCCAGGCGCGGGCCAGGCGCAGACGGGCTTGCCTCTGGCGCGCCCGCTGCGCGGGCGCGCAGCAGCCACCATAAGAGGGAGGAGGAGGGGTCAGCTGGGGGCAAATGGGAGCTGGGGGGTGTACAGGAGGTGGCGGCGGGAAAACGGAGGGAGGGGGGACAGGTAGAGGGGAGAAGAGCTGGGGTAGGGGGGTTTAAGGGTGGTGGGGGTGAGTTTTAGGAAGTTTAGGAGTTTAGGGAGAGAGATAGGAGTAAGGTTGGGAAGATAGGGGAGGGGGGGTTGTAGAGGTGGGTGAGGGTGAGAGGTAGAGTGAAAGGATAGGAAGATAGGGGTGGTAACAGAGGGGGTGGCAAGTGGGGGGGAAGATAGAGAGATAGGTAGATAGGAGGAGGTGGTGAGTGAGGGAGATAGATAGAGAGATAGAGAGATAGGTAGATAGGAGGAGTGAGGGAGGCAGATAGCAATAGGGGTGATACAGAGGGGGAGGCGAGTGAGGCAGAGAGACGAGACAGGAGCAGGAGGACAGGCGCGGGAAGAACAGAAGACAGAAGACAGAAGACGAAGAACAGAAGACAGAAGACCACAGAAGAAGGTACAGAAGACGAAGAACAGAAGACAGAAGACCACAGAAGAAGGTACAGAAGATGAAGAACAGAAGACAGAAGACCACAGAAAAAGATAAAGAAGAAGAGGGGCGCAAAAGACAGAAAAATACAGAAGAAGATGAAGAAGAGGAGCGCAGAAGACAGAAGATTACAGAAAAAGGTGAAGAAGAAGAGGGGCGACGAGCAGCAGAGGAAAGAGCCAAGAAGAGGGACAGAGAAGAAGAGGCACACGCAGGTCGCGGTGCAAAGGAGAGAGAGAGAAGCACACAGATGAAGAGAGAAGACGGGGAGCAGGAGGGATAGAAGAGAACAGAAGAAGACTACAGAGGAAGAGCGCAGAGGAAGAACAGAGAAGAAGAAAAGAAGCAGGAGAGAGGGTGAGTAGCGCGGGGCAGGGCGAGGGGCTGGGAGGTGGGGGGGTACTTGGACTGCCTAACTCCCTACTGGGACCCTGGCAGACAGACCCGTACTGAATGGGGACCTTGTGTACTTCAAAACCACGCTATGAAGTCTCCACCCACTTCAAAGGCATTTTTGGATATATAAACTGGGTCCCTGACCCCACCAGATCAGACACTTCTGGACCTGGACCTGCAACCTGTCAAGAGGAACTGCCTGACTGCCCAAAGGACTCATCTGAACTGCTTTGCTGTGAACGAGTGCTGCCCTGCTGTTGCCCTGTTGTCTTGCAGGCCTCTGACTTTGCTGAGAAGTGCTCTCCGAGGGCTTGGATTGAGCTTGCCTTCTGTTATCTGAAATCTCAGGTCTAAAAAGACTTTCATCAAGACCGCCGAGGGACCGCCGTACGGAAGACCGCCAGTGCTGGCGGTCTTCCGCACGGGCCATTCTGACTTTTGGCTGCCCATACTGGCGGCAGGCGGGGAAGTGGAGGTAGCACCACCTCCACCGCTACGCCAACAGAACACCGCCCAGCGAATCACGATCTGTGATTCGCTGTGGCGGTGTTCTGTTGGCGTGGCGGCGTCGGCGGAGCTGGCCCCATGGGTCCCGTTCCCTCCCGGAGGATCACCAGGAACAGGTAAGGTGATCGTCCGTTAGGGAAGGGGGTGGGGGGTATTGTGAGTTGTGTGCGTGCATGGGGGTGTGCGTGTGTGTATGTTAAGAGGGTGCGTGAATGCGTGTATGAATGCGGGGGGTGTGTATGTGCATGAATGCGTGTATGAATGCGGGGGGGTGTGTGTATGTGCATGAATGCGTGTATGAATGCGGGGGGGTGTGTATGTGCATGAATGCGTGTATGAATGCGGGGGGTGTGTATGTGCATGAATGCATGCGTGTATGTGTGTATGTGTGTGTATATGTTGGGGATCGGGGTGGCGGACGGGGGTCCTGCACCCTTTTGGGGGTGGCAGGGGCGGTGGGGGGGTAGGGGAGGGAGTCGGGGTGGGGGTTGGGGGTGGGGGAGACCCCTATCAGTGCCAGGGAAGGGATTCCCTGGCACTAATAGTGTCTACCGCCATGGATTTCATGGCGGTCCCAAACCACATGAAATCCATGGCGGTAGGCCGGGGTCAGGCGGGTTGGAATACCGCCGATGGTATGTGACGACCGCCGTGGCTGGAGACCCAGGTCTCCAGCCCGGCGGTCGTAACCGCCGTGGCGGTCGGAACGGTAAAGCGGTGGCTGGCCATGGCAGTAACCGCCATTGTCAGAATTCAAGAATAAAGACCGCCAGCCTGTTGGCGGTCTTCCCGCAGCTTCACCGCCGACCGCCACGGTCAGAATGACCCCCATAATCTCTTCATGGAAACTCCATATGCACCGAAAATGGATGCACAGCCTGCCGGAAACAACGCACATCCTGCCCTGCGGCGAGAAAATCGCTGCCTGACTTCCAGAGCGAAGAGTCGACACAGTGCCTGCTGTGCGACAGAAAATTCTACGCATTGCCTACCGGATCGACGCTACGCCTGTGACTCCCCTCACGTCCAGGATTTTCCCCTCATCGTTCGTGAGCGTCAAAAGATCCCCGCATCGCAGTGAGGCAGCAAGACTGCGTGTCAGAAATCGTCGCAAAGCTCCTTGGAGCATTGAAAGAAATGATGCATAGTCTGTGCTGCATCGTAATATCCGACGCATACCTTTTTTTTTCCACGCATCTCCTCCTCTGCGGTCTCCGTGTGTGGTAATTTTGACGCAAAAAAGGTACTTTGTGCAAACAAGAGACAACTGTTTATTTCTAAGATTTAAGACTCTTTTTAAACTTGCTAAAGTGATATCTCAACTTGTGCTTGTTGAACCTTTATCATTTTTACCTTAATTTAACCAGATAAATATCCTATATTTACATATCATATGTGTTTTCACTGTGTTACTGTATGATTTACTGCACAAATACTTTACACATTGCCTTATATGCTAAGCCTGACTGTTCGGTGCCAAGCTACCAGAGGATGGGCACAGGATAATTTGGATTGTGTGTGACTTACCCTGACTAGGATTATGGTCCCTATTTTGACAAAGGTGAATACCTTTGCCAACTAGAGACCCCATTTCTAACAGAGGAGCTGACACTTTTCCCCTTAATAGTGCTGTGCCTCTCCCCACACAAAGGGCTGCATAACCCCATCTAGAAATATTGGAGAGAGGGAAGAGAGGACCGGGCCCTTGTGTACTTCTAAGGCCACTCTTTGAAGTCTCCCCACTTCTAAGTCTCAATTGGGAGGGGAATTAGACCCTAAACTCCACCAAATCAGTACACTTCTGGATCTAAAGGACATTCTGCCAGGAAGGAGGACTACTGTGCTGTCAGGAGGGACTGTCACTCTGCACAACTGCATTGCTATGTTGACCTGCTGCCTCTTTCCTGGGAGTGAGAAGGACTGGACTTTGCTCTCTACATACTCTACAGAACCAAGTAACTCCAAGGGGTTGCTGGCTTGCTCGCTGTTCTTGCAGTCTCTAGGTCATCAAACACTGCCTGCAACTCTGCTCCTGCTGCTGGACTCTGCCATCTGTGAGTACTATCCTTGCCTGGGGTGTCAGTACAGTCCTGGACCTTAGAAGTGGGTTTTGCAGTTGTTTCTCTGCAAGAATTAACGCATTCGATCTATTGCCCTCTTGGAACCAACACAGTGCTCCACGATGCTTTGACAATTCAACGACAAATGACCCAACTACAAGGTTCAACGGCAATGCAATGTTTATTGAGGACCTCCCTGTGCAGCTCAGCATCAATGCATTGCATACATCTCAATGGAGTATAACACCGACACAGGACCCTACTGTGAGGCTCGACATGTCTAGCCTACTTCTTGGATCGGGACCAATGCATCAATTTCACATCACTCTCTGACGTCGCTGCTTGCTCCATCCAATGTACTTTTTCAGCAGTCTCTGTCTGAGTCCTGTAGCCGGCCTGCCGTCCATCATGGCCAGTATGAACCCTGGATTTACCCCAGTCTAGTGCAACCGTATGTAACCTTTGGGCACTATTGACTTTAAAGTACTACATTGCAGTTTATCCTTTACAAATTCATATCTCAGGCACCCCTAATGTAGGCCCTAGGTAGCCCCATGGGCAGGGTGCAGTGTATGTTAAATGTGGGACATGTACTGATGTGTTTTACATGCCCTAACAGGGAAATACTACTAAATTCGGCTTTCACTGTTACAAGGCCTATTTCTCTCATAGGATAACATGAGAGCTGGCTTCAAATACCTTTAAAGTGCAGCTAGAAATATGGAGTTTGGTGTCTCTGAACTCGCAATTTAAAAATACATCAGTTAGTGAAGTTAGTTTTTAAACTGTTAGTTTGAAAATGCCGCTTTTAGAAAGTTTGTGAATCCCCTCTAGACAGTGCGGAAAGGGCAGCTGCGGTGTAGCCTGCATATCCCGATGAGCCATCTGTGCTAGAGTGCAGGGAGGAGTGGTCACTTACACCTGAATGGGCTATGCCTGCCCTGTCACAATTAAGTCTCTAACCTCCTGGTGTGTGTCTGGGGCCTGGCCTAGGCAAGGCAGGATCTTGCAAAAAGAGAGACTTCCCTTTGAAGTTTGCCTACTTCAAATGCAGAAAGGGGTATAAGAAGTGGACCCAAAATGCCAGACTTTAGATTTCTTCACGATCAATTCTGTACCCAAAAGGGACCTCTGCCAAGGAAAAGAGCTGAAGAGCTGAGGAGAAGTGCTGCCCCTGCCTGTGACTGTGCTTTGTTGGGCATTCCTGCAGTTGCTGCTTCTGCCTGTGAAAGGGGACAAAGACTCCTGTTTTGAAGTCTCAGGGCCATCAAAGACTTCCTCTGATAGCACCTGGACTAACTGCTGAGACTCCTGCCCTGCCAAGTGGTGCCTTATCCAGTCCCTGAGCTCTTGAAAGGTGAAGTTGGCAGACTAAGAGCTGAAAATCAATGCACAGAACGCTGTGCTGGGAAATTTTCAACACACCATCTACAACGCAGCCGATAAATGATGCGCCGCCAGCTTTTCAGCTGAAATCGACACTCCACCTGCATCGCGGCTGGGAGATCGATGCATCGCAGCTGGAGAAACGACGCACAACACCCACTTGAGGCCGCTGATAATGATGCAAACCCCGTGGAGCGTAGTTTTCTAATGCTGCGTGCCCGGATTTTCCATACATCATCCCTGGGCGTCAAAGTCAACCTGACTCTGCGTAGATCCGATGTGCCCCGACCAGAAATCGACGTATCGCTGTCTTGTGAGGGAGCAAATACGGCGCATCGCCGACCGGACCAGAGAAGAAACGACGCACAGCCTCCCTTTTGAGGAAGGAATTGACGCATCACTGACTTTTCCATTGCACGCTCGCCTGTGCGTCTTTATTTTTTATGCTAACCAGGTACTTTGTGCAAAATCATCGTTTCCATTTTTTTCTATGGAGTAAGACTCCTATTCTTTTGAAAATTCATATTTTAACTTGTGAATATTGGATTTTTTTCATTTTGGTATTGTTTGATTTAGATTAATATTGCCTATTTTTCTATACTAATGTGGTGTCCATTTTGTCTTGTTTTCACTGCATTACTATGTGTGTTGGTACAAATACTTTACACATTGCTTCTGATTAAAACCTGCCTGCTCATGCAAAGCTACCAAGGGGCTGAGTGGGGGTTAACCAGGTGTGTTTCTCCTTTTCCCTGACTAGAATGGGGGTCCTTGCTTGGACATGAGGTAACCTGACTGCCAACCAAAGACCCCATTTCTAAAACATGGTCTCTTCTGTAATCATTGAAACAAAAGAGAGACTAACCAACTGTGACTAAGACTTTGATGGTTGAATTGCACCGGTAATGCTGACACTGCTGTAAATAAAAGTATTTTGTTAATGAAATTCCTGGACTGCTGCATCTTCAAGGTTCTGTCCGGCCTTCATGCCAGCCCCCTCTGCAAGCGCGTATCATTGTGTTTGAAGATCAACATTGCTGCTCCTCACACCACCCGTAGGTAGTCATAGTTTGGACCTAATTTCCATATTTTGCATATAACTATGCTCCATTTGACAGATCTTCATGGAATTTTCAAAACTAGTTTGCCACTCACTTCAACTGATGTCTTCAAAGGTTCAAGGTGATTCATCAAGTGGGGGCAGAGAAATAGTGGGGGGTCCTAAATCAAATTTTCCCTTGTGCCCTAAGGTAACTATAACTTGCGCGCTCGCCATGAACTGCTATTTACCCCAGACATTACATCACTCATCACATTTTCTGTGACATCATTGATGATATTTCTGTCACATTTGCGGTATAAGTACTGATGAGAAAACTGTGCACGGTGTGGGAGCTAGTTTTAGTTACCGTAGGGCACAAGTTATAGTTACTTGAAATAACTCTAACTATAACACCTGAATTTCTATTGTTTTGTGATAGTAAAATCTGAACCTAACAAAAATGTCCCAGTAGCCTTTGGTAAGTGAATATATAAATATATATGTATTGGCATAGCACATATATGTGAAGTTAATACAAAGGTACATATGTATGAGATTAATATATGTGATGTTTACAGATGTTTGTTACACACATAGTATTCCTTTTACCAACTTCTGAAGGACTTGAGGCTGTGTGAAGCCACTGTGATTAGCTTTTTGGCATTATAGAGACCAATATAGATCATTGCAGTATATGAGTTAATTCAATGAACTATCATAATCAGCATATTGGGGTAAAACACTTATCAGGCATCCAGCACCATACTGTCTTTTTCAAAATAAGAGAAATAGATGGTGGAGCGTGATGCCCAAAGAAGAAGATGGTGCTCCCCGAGCTCAGACAAGAACAGTCCTGCACCAACTATATGCAGAGACTGACACTGACTAATATAAAATATAAGGACCTCTCAGATGAAGGGGAGAATCTGCGGCACAGCTGAGTATTGTTGGGGCAGCATACTGCCCAGTTCTGGCAGAGCCAGTGGACTTCAACGGGATGATGGGATATGGCCCCACAAACATGCTGTGCCATGAACCCAAGGGCCTAGACAACATAGAACGGAGATTTGAAGCATGACCCCATCTAAGTAACCACAGCAGCCATACATTTTAAACTTTTAAAATTCCATACTTTAATATTTAATCTCAAGCCTTACGAGGTTTGCAGATGCTAGAAACTTCAACCAGTGCCAGTATCAGAACATATGGGCATAGAAAGGGGACTTATCTGAAAATGGTGGCCATTTTGAAATAAAGATGGCATCTAAGGAAAAGGACTTCATAAATCTCCTAAACTTCATCTATGCTGCAGCCAGCATGACTATTACACAGAGCACATCACACTGATTTAATGGAAGGTCAAAGAAATATCTCACTGGAAGTTCAGTACCAATTCAGAGTACTTTCAGTCACATATGTTTTGCTATCTAAATGATAACTATCAGAGACCCTGGGAGGTGAAACTAAACTGGAGTGATTTGTGAGTGTGATCAGACTCAATTGAAGAGTGCAGTGAGCAAAACAGGGAAGATTTGACAATGCCTGCTATTTACATAAGAATGAACTTTAAATATATTGATAGCACTGGGCCCATGCTATGATGGATAATACTAGAACATTGCGGGCAGCATGCTGTGATTGTCTCTAGGATATATATCCATAAAGTGAAGAGCAAAACAGGACAACAGCAGAATGGCCAATGATTGTAGGCATATACTGACCTAACCAACTCTGTTGTTGAAACTGGCAAGATTGCCTCTATTCACAGAAGCAGCATGGGCAAGTCTGCCAAAATAGCTAAAGCTCCAGACACTATGGCACAAAGCTCAGTTTTAGATGCTATCTTGAAGAAACTCACAGCATTAAAGACCTCTGTGTCTATGATCAAGGAGAACACATTCAAAGCATTTTTGTAAATTGCATCACTCAGGAGAGATACAGCTTCCTTTAATTTTCACCTGCTGACATCAGAAGACAGGCTAGCACAAGTGGATCAAACAATTTAAAAAACAATAGCTTGGGGGCAGGACTGCTGGAAGATGCAAAAGGAGATGACTGAGCTAGAAGACAGGATTAGAAGAGACATTTTGTACTTTTCAAGAATTGGAAAAAGAAGGTATGCTTGCCATCCTGGAAAACTTTGTATGAGAAATCACAGCCATCACATTCAACCTACCCTTCAATTACCAAAAAGCTCAGAGCCCGGTTATGGAGCACTGGCAAAAAACACACAGTCTGAGGCATGTCATAGCTTTCTATTAGCATCATGGGCAGACAAGACAGGTGTTCCAGGTGGCCAAATGTAAAGGCACACTAGTCTATAGTTTTAAAATCTTTGTATTCCAGAACTTCTTACATTTAATTTTAAACTTTACAGGAAATGAAATTTTTGTGGTCCTACACCACAGCTGAAACATTGGGAGATCCTCTATGGGTTTTTGGGTCCTGCCATTATCATAATAGCACACAGTGGGCGTACAATGGAGTTCTCAGATCAGGATCATTTATATAGATTATTGGACACTATGGACAGCACAAATATTGATATATCAGGTCAACACCCCAATCAAAAAGCTCTTTGCCACAGCACAAGTACTCCATAGCCACGCTTTATAACAACCGAGTGAGACAAGGTGGAAGAGGTCAGATTGCATTAGGTGAGAAACACAAATAGCATTACCCTCCACCTCTGAGAGACAAAGCAAGATCCTGATTTAAACCAACATAACAGGTACCCAGGGCAGAGGTAAGAGGAGGCAAAATGCAAACATGCAAGAAGGCTTGAAAAGCAGGGAAGAGGCAGGGAGCTCAAGAGGCACTTTACGAATACCTTATAGTAATACCCCAAAAGGAATTGGACATTGCTGAAGTGAAGTATAGTGCCAGCCAAAAATATTTGGGATTTAATCTGAACACTGTGACTTTGAGTAAAAGTGTATATCTCCCGTGATGGTAATAGGTGTCATGACATAACTTTCCTAGATTTCTGAGACGTGTTGTATATAGCCATTTTCTCCCATACTTCATCAGATATGGGCTACCAGCTTCTTACCCATAGGCCAACCTATTACACCCCAGGAAGGCCAGCTCTGAAATAATTAGCCGCTAGATGAAAATAGGTTCACTGCGAAAATGGCAAGTTGGTCCCTGCATAAGGAATGAACGCTCACCTAGTTCTCCACCAACTCTCCTATCTTAAATTTCCCAAGTAACCCACATTCAACCACCATCACCTCCTTTTCTTTATGAAAGGTCGTCAGTAGTGATTAAGATTAGTTATACATTGCATTAGATTCATTGTGCAACTGATTGTATTTTTGGGCAAAATGCTTGTATGGTACCTCTGGAACATCATGATACACAGGCCCTGATGCCGACTGCAAAACATTTCCTTCTTTGACTTGGATCTTATATATTTTGATACTAGACACAAATAAGACTTTTCTAGAAACCCTGGTGACAGACTGTGCTGTAGGGTCTATTCTGGCTGTTTTGCCAAAGGTCTGCTTAAATGTGAATGGGTGAAACATCTTTGTCAAGTGGAAGACAGTTCTTTCTTATTTGACAACATTGACTCCAAATATAGCTCTTACGCAGGAGGAAAACACGTGAGCATTGGACAGTGGCAAACGTCTGAGGGCCTGGGTTGGAAAGACTCTAGTAAATGTCCAGTAAAATTAGCTTGATGCATCTTCTCCCAGGCATTTTGGAAAGGAGGAGAAACAATCTTCATTAAGAGAGAGTTTGCCTTGCAAGCCACTCAGACTTAGTCAACCGTACAAGTAATGGTATTTTGTTCTGTTTATGCCCCAAGAAAGAGCAATGACAGATTTGTTAGAAATATCAGTAGAAAACATTTTCTCTTCCCCATGCAACACATATGATCACAGGAGATTAAAATTAGTGTCAGAACCCACTCCTAGATAAATCAGACCACCAGCTCATAGCTCACCTTAAAGAATGGTACCTACTTCCATACTTCATGCATTGCCTGCACCTGGTGCTTTGAACACCCATCTGAGAGATAATATACTTTCATGTCCTGTAAGCATGGGGCATGTACCCACATTGATTTTACCTATGTTGTTGAACAGGGTCATGCAAACCTCTATAATACTGAGTAGAATGTCAAGCCATGACTCAATTCATATTCACACTGAGTTAGGGTTGCAAAACACAGAAATGGGATACTGGATATGGAACATGTCTCACTATGCATTGCATCAGGACAAACAGTGTCTTAAGTAGGGGTGGGCATAATTGGTACCATTCTCTCTACCATATTTTCTCCTAATTACCGCACAAATGCTTTTAATTTTGCACAATAACCTGAAAAGAGTAATCCAGCATTTAGTCCTATTTTCTTAGTGAAAAATGCACCATTGCATCCAAAATGGGCCAAAGGATGAATTTTGCGCTACGAAAATAGCACTAAATGCTACAGGACATGAACAGAAGTATTCAACAGCTGCTTGATCTCCACTAGCTTGTTGTTCCTGTACTCCTGCAGTAGGATGTTTGCCCCAAACTACTCTTAATTACTCAAGCTGCCGTAATTGCGTAATTGCTGTAATTTCACATCATATGAGTAATGTGCAGTTACTGAAATTACTCTGATTACTCTGCTGTAATTAAAATTTCACCCAGGCCTAGTCGGAAGTCCTTCCTACAAACATACTTAGAAAATAATGAGGGTACAGTAGTTTTGTCCTAAATGTTATGGGTGGCAGGGAAAGCTAGTCAGGTGAAGTAATGACGTACTTTGCTCTGACAAAGAATAGACTACTACAAAGGCTGGCCCGGTTCAAAAGAAATGTATCTCACTTAACCAATATGTGAGAGGACATGGATTTTGCAGTGTTCCTTCGCTTATTGTCCCCATTTTGGACTGATAATGGTGTTTTCTGAATCTGATTGTGCCCTTAGCTCTGCTAACCAGGCCCAGGGCCAGGGTTCTATTTGAAAGGTATTTGGTAATCAGGTATACTTATCATTGGTTCTGACAGCCTAGCTGTAAGTCCCTAGTATAAGATAGAGCATGTAGGTTTAGAGGCCAAGTAGATGTACTGCATTTAAGTGTGCACTGCTTTGTTGCCTGCTGTCATTTTAAAAGCCAGTCAAGCCCGCAACCTGTTTTAAAATAAAAGTGTCCAAATTCGACTTTGTAATTACAAGTACCTACAAAGTCCTAAACTACCTTATTTTTAAATATAGGTCATCTCTAACATCTACCCTAGGTGCCCCAAGGGCAGAGTGCATTGTGATAATAAGCAGGGACATTATAAAAGATGTTTTGTATGCCTTGGTGAGGGAAAGGCTGCCAATTGTGTTTTTCCCTATTGTACCACTGCTAGCTCCATAGGCTAATGTGGGAAGGCTTTAATAAACTTTAATAAAGTCAACTTTTGACAGGAATATTCTAGATCAGTGTTTAAAATTGTCACAATAATAGTTACAATAAATCCAACAACTTGCAAAGGTTTTATTTATTATAGCTACTGCAGGAAAGTAGTTTTAAAACTACTTCCTAAGGTTACCTAAAATCAGACCTGTAGCAGCTTTTTCTGATTGATCAGCCTTTGACAGGCTGAGCCAAGCTGCTTTGATGAGGTGTGAAGTTGCCTGGGCTGAAACAAAGGCACTATCTGGTGGCAATAGATATGCTGCTGCAGGACAGGAAGGGGACTGAGTAGCCAAACTAGTCTTCAAAGGGAGAAGGGCCCAGGCCCACCCCCACTTACTGTTCCCCCACCCAGACAAGAACCTCTCTAATTAGTTTAGGAGGTGGCCTGGAAGGGGAATATAGAGAAAAGTTAGCCACACCTGTGGGTTGGGTTAACCTGAACATCTCAGAGAGATTTTCTCCATTTGGATATTTGTGAAACAGTATTTTATAGGACAAAAATATGCCACACTTCTAAGGCACTTGTCATCATAGAGGGTGGTACCCTGTACCCCATTGGTCAGGGGTGCCCCCTGCTTACCAGCCAGAAACCTGGATAAATATGGAGGGCTGTCCAGCAATTCAGACCCCCACCTGAAAACATCAAGAGAGGGACTGCCCTGCTGAATCCATGGTCTGCACAAGAGAAGACTGCATGCACAAGGAGTGCACCTGCTGCACACCTTGGGCTTCACAAAAAGAGGATTTTGCCTTGCTTCCAAGAGTAAGGACTAGACACCCTGAAAGCAACAGGTACAAAAGAGCTACCAAGAGTCACCCTCAAAAACTCCTGCAAGAAGATCCCAATTGTCCAGTGGACCTTCAGAAGTTTGTAATCAGTTGGACATCAGTTGTCATTGAGAATCAAGCCAGCGACATCGAACCTGTGTGACTATGTGCAAAGATGAAATTGCAGTTGGCCTAAAGCTTTGACTTGGTCCTGACCTCGTGCGACCAGATTGCCGCAGTTGCCGCTTTTTTACTTTTAGGCGCTAGAAAGCAAATTTTTTACATTTAGGGGCATATTTATACTCCGTTTGTGCCGAATTTGCGCTGTTTTTTTCGACGCAAATTCGGCGCAAAACTAACGCCATATTTATACTTTGGCGTTAGACGCGTCTAGCGCCAAAGTATGAGGAATGAGCGTAATTTTTTTGCGTGAACGCCTTCCTTGCGTTAATGAGATGCAAGGTAGGCGTTCCCATCTAGAAAAATGACTGCGACGCAAATGCGTCGTATTTATACTCCCGGGAAAAAATCACGCCCGGGAGTGGGCGGGGCAAAAAACCCCGCATTTGCGCCTCTTTTTAACGCCTGGGTCAGGGCAGGCGTTAAGGGACCTGTGGGCTCAAAATGAGCCCACAGCTGCCCTCCAATGCCCCCAGGGACCCCCCCTGCCACCCTTGCCCACCCCAGGAGGACACCCAAGGATGGAGGGACCCATCCCAGGGACATTCAGGTAAGTTCAGGTAAGTATACATTTTTTTTAAAAAAAATTTTTTTGGGCATAGGGGGGCCTGATTTGTGCCCCCCTACATGCCACAATGCCCAATGACCATGCCAGGGGACATAAGTCCCCTGGGCATGGCCATTGGGCAAGGGGGCATGACTCCTGTCTTTACTAAGACAGGAGTCATGTAAATGGCGTCTGGGCGTCGTTAAAAATGGTGCAAATCGGGTTGAGGCGATTTTTTTGCCTCAACCTGACTTGCCCCATTTTAAGACGCCCTAACGCCATTTTCCCCAACGCTGGCGCTGCCTGGTGTACGTGTTTTTTTTCCACGCACACCAGGCAGCGCCGGTCTGCTAGCGCCGGCTAACGCCATTCAATAAATACGGCGCCCGCATGGCGCTTCAGAATGGAGTTAGCCGGCGCTAAACTTTTTGACGCTAAACTGCGTTAGCGCAGTTTAGCGTCAAAAAGTATAAATACGGGCCTTAATGTTTAAAAAAAACATATCCCTGGTTCCCTACATTGGATTTTTGTTGTCATTTTAAATATAAAAATATTCTCTATTTTTATAAATGGGTGTTGGATTTTATTTTCAATTTACTGATTTTTCATTAGTTCATTCAAAATATACATGCGTAGAGTATAAAACAGAACATGACTAGTTAAATTGAATATGAAAGAAAAAACACAGATTGAGCCCAGGCAGGGTCATAGTTAAATCAGGTTATTTCAGAAGTTCATGAATAACATATCAGCAGGTAAGCAGCAGGATTCAGAGAGTAGATTAATGTCTGTTCCTTGCAAAATTAAATTTATAAATTAATAACCGAGATAGCACTATCATTAGAAAGAGAACAAACCCTGCTCCCAGGCTGGGCCGCTATTCTTCTGCAAACCACCTAGTCACTGGTTCCGAGATTGCTTTGCCCCGAAGGTGGATTTTAGGGCCCTTAAGTTTATATAGACATGGCTCCATAGTACATACTGCTAAAAAGCTAAATCGTTCAATAGGGATATAGGCCTATAAGACCCAGGCAACAGGGGCGTTTTATCTTTCTTCCTGAATATAACTATATTTATGAGGCCCCAGGAAGAGCAACACCCTGTTGAGCCTTGCAGAATACTTGAAGCATATCACGTTGTAGTTCAGGAAAAAACTTTTTATAAAACTCCAGCAGTACCATATCAGGACCTGCTGCTTTCCCCATCGCCAAAGGGCCTATTGCTTCAACTATTTAATCAAATGTGATAGGTGAATCCAACCTCACCCGGTCTTCCTCAGTCACCTTAGCCATATCTGTCCCCTGAAGATACTCCCCTAAGCCGCCCAGTGAAGATCCCCCCTCCTCTTAATAAAGATCTTGATAAGAGTCTTGAAATATCCCGACAATCCCTTTCAACTCTTCTATGACGTGGTCATTAGGATTTTTAATTGCATGTATCAGCCCCCTCACCTCTTTTTGCCTGATCTGCATTGCAAGTAGCCTACCAGTGGATTCCCCATATTCATAACATTGTGCCCTATATGCCTGATACTTCTGTATGATTATCATTTTGAAGCTTTGATTAATTTTAACCTTGCATTTAACAATTTGTGCCTGAGTTTTGCCTGTGACGTGTTCTTCCGACAATCGTCTAGCTAACTTTTTCTCAGCCAGGGCCAGCTCCCTACAAAGATGCCAGAGCTCTGTCTGCTTCTTCTTCTGCACATGCAAACCCAGACGTAACGTCTCACCCCACTACCCCCACCTTCAGGGCATTCCACATAACTTCCAGAGAAGTGGTGCCTCTATTAATCACCAGAAACTCAATCAACCAAGAGCGCATATGCTCAACATATGCCTCTTCCATCAACAGTTCCCTATCAAATGCAAGGACTCCCTGGGGCCTGCACAGTCAGGCAAATTGGATTTCTGGTACCAAAGATTTATGATCTGGTAAAACTTGTGGAAATGTTTCTATGTTGGTTCTTGCAGCTCCAGCGAGGGATTCGAAGAAATGATCCAACCGGACCAAATTGTTATGTGGTGCCAAGTAGTAAGTGACCCTCCTTCAGGAGCCTTTTGTCTAGCCCAAATATCGATCAGCCCTGGTCAGACACCATTCCTCTCAGAGCTTTAAATGATCCTGGATTTCCCCCCATGTAGATCTGGTCTCCAAAAGGTTGCTCACTAACTCCCAAGTTAATAGTGAAGTCACAACATACGACCAGTGGTAGGGGCCATTGAAACAGCAGGCCATTCAATGTATCCCAAAACGTCGGTTCGTCTACATTCGACCCATAAATAGCACAAAGCGTGAAGACCCATCCTGCATTCCATAATAGTCCATCAACCGAGCTTGTCTACAAACGAGTGCCCAGGTCTACAAAGAGAGCTTCTGGCAAGGATTGCTACCCCTCTAGTGTGGAGGATGCCCTGCTCTGAACAAGCTAACAGTGAGAAGCCCAGATCCTTAAGAACCTGAAGCTTCCCCCAAGGAATGTGAGTTTTCTGAATACATACTAGATCTGGATGCATGCCTGTCTTAAGCTCTAATCTAGTACATTGCCTCTTCTCCCTATCATTAAGACCTCAAATGTTGATGGTACACTTACAGAGCCTATCCCCCATCATCAAGTATCTTGTAAAATAGCTTCATTATAGCATACTTCTCTAAGTTAGGTTAGGTTTCGACTTCCAAAAATCATTGATTACTTCCCTCTCCTCTATTTTGCCCGACCCTGTCATTCCAAATGGCCCTGACCCTGGCGTGGCTAAATAGGTTTCCAAACTGGCTTTTTTGCTCCTCTACCACCCAACACCTAAATGTCCCTACACCGCCCTTGTGTCCTGCTCCATCCCTCCCTAGCCCCACCCCTAAAACCCCCTGCTCCGCCCCCACTCCTAACCCAAACCTGAGGGCATATGGATTGTAGGGATCCATTCATGATGGGATGCGGGTCCCCTGAAACAAGCATGAAAACACCCTTTGGGTTCCTCTGACCATTCAGACTGTAACCCTCCCTCTCGGAGAACTCAGTGGATTTCCTGCCCCAGCCCCCCCCCACAGCCTTCTTTGGCCTTGATTTCAGAAATACAGAAATACAAGTGATCTTTTGCTATAACTTTAAGTTTAGCTGGATTGAGCAAAATGCTTGAGCACCCTTCTCCTGAAAGGCCGGGATCAACTGGCACAGTTGCCACCTCTTCTCAATAGTTATATGACAAATATCTTGTCTGACGAAGAATTCCTCCAGCTTGGCAGATCTCTTCCTATCTGGTCAAGCCAGGTCATATAGAGATTGTTTCATCAAAAAGTTACCCACATAAATAAGTATCGCTCCAGGTTTATCAGATCCTTTGCTGCTCTGGGACTCATTACAAAGAGGAATCTGTGGGCTCTTTGCATTTCATTTTCCCAGGACCATTGCGAGAGTTCAGGAAAGGCCTCCTTAAACAGATCCACCACAAACTGCTGAGCATTCAACACCTCGACCCTTTCCACAACACCCAGAATATGAAGATAGTTGCATCTTAATCTATTCTCGAACTCATCAAGTTTCCATTGTCTGTCTTCTACTTGTGCTCGTAATGAGTTAGTAACTTGCTTCTGGGCTGTTAGATCATCTTCTACATTTGAAATGTGGGTTTCTGCCTCACTGATGTGCTCTGCAAATTCAGCGCAAGATTTAGCTTCCCGTTGAATGACAAACTGCATTTTGCAGCAAACAGCTTGCGTCTTCTTGTTTTCATTTCTTTTTTAATTTCTGTGCTCCATAATACTTTGAGGCATTGCCCCTAATGAGACACCCTCCGGGGCTTCACCATCCAGCACACTCTCTGGTTTACTACCTGAATCAGTGGGCCCCAGGGCAATGCTTGTAGAATAATCCCAGAGCAAGTCCTTCCCCCCAGGGGCTCCTGTACCAGTGGGACCAACCTCCCAGCTTTTCTTCTTCCTGACTGTACCAGTACTGACTGGCCTCAGGTTTGGAACGTTAGACCCTGGAGTGTGCTGACTATTTTTATTACTGGATTGCACTGAGTCCGACATTTCACCCCACCTCGATAAGCTTGATATGTCAGAGAGGTAAATACCTTTTCCCCAGGCTCTACTTCTGCCCCCGATCTAGTTCCAGGGTTGGTCAGTGTTGGTCTGGGGGTTGCTTATCGTGATTACCCCAGATCTTGTGGATAAGTGTTCCCTTTATTACAGCATTTGGAGGGCCATTAGAAGCATCCCCAACATCCTTGTTTTTATCCCTTCTGGAATCTTCTCTTGTTTTGACAGCCTCGTTGGTTGGCTGCAGCATGCAAGTTACTGGTTTGGTAATATTAACTGCATGCACATACTCTCTGTGGGAAAGTGGCAATATTTGTCCTTCCTCCAATCCCCCGAGGCCCTCCTACATCATCAAGCAAAGAGTCCTACAACACATCAGGGTTACTGGCAGCTGAATCCATTTCCGTTCATCGGGGAGCGTAGTGAAGAATCTTGTCATGCTTGTCTTTCTGCTGCAATAGCCAGTGCTGGCATGAGATAAGCACCCTTCCTGCTTGCCCGAGCGGGAGTGGAGTGATGCGCTCCAGCGTTTTCCACCATAGTAAGCCCACTAGCGTTCGTTCCTCTCGTGGGCTTAGAAGGCAGTGCGTATAGCTGAGGAGTAGTGTGCTGACCTCGCTTCCTGAGAAGCCAGCGGGTGGCCCTTAGACACAGCGCTGAGAGGGAGGCCCCAGGAGCCGCAGTAAGTTTCCAAGTTGATCCTTCTGACAGTTGCCTATCAGCCGCAACATGAAGTAATGCAGAAATCACCATGCTCGATCCACCTTTAATCCGATCGGGGAGGGGGCTTGTCAGTACTGTATGGCTACCGTGCTCTACATCGCTCAGGAGGCCGGCGGCAGCAGAGATCCTGCTGCCGCCAACTTGCCTTGAATTATGCTTCCTATCCCTATGATAAATTGTGTGTTGGATTTTTATTGTGTGTTGTGTCTTACTTTTTACTGTTTTGTTGATACTAAATGCTTCTCACACCTGCTTCCTAACAGCCCATCAACTGAGCTAGCAAGAGTTGAACAAGGATTCATTTATTGAGACCTATCTGGACATTATTTGTGATTTTGGTGTTATTACTAGCTGTGGGTACCTACCTGCACCAACTAATAAACCACTTTCCAACACAATAAATCTAACTCAGAACACTCGTCAACCATTCTACTAAGGTCTACTTAAAGTGAAAAATACAAGTTGAATACAATATAACCAAGTTAAGTATGAAAAAGCCCTATTCCATTTGCACCAGTGCCCACAAAAAGAGAGGAGAAAGCTGACTTCCTCTTAGCCCTTCATGTTTGACAACAAGAAGTGAAGCGTACAATTCCAGCAATGAAAAATAGAAATGTGGTGATAATGACACATCCAATATATATTCAGGGAACCATTAGGAATTTTAATGACTCATTACATTCAGCTGAGCACAGATACACCCGGAAGCAAGAAGATCAGTTTTATACCTCTCTCCACATGCCGATCTAGTCAAAACACTGAATGCTGAGATCACTCAGGAAGAAATAGAAATGGCAATAGACTCTTTGCACATTGGTAAAGCTCTAAGATTACACAGCCTCTCTTCAGAGTTTTTTTAAAAGTTCATCAGGAAGCACTTATCTCATTCTTACATAAGATATTTTCTGATATTAAGCCAGACACACAACTAGTTCAAGAAATTAAGACTGCAAAAATATGTGTTCTGAACAGGATAAGGGCCCTTTACAGGAATTATAGACATATCTCATTAGTTAATACAGACATTAAGGCCCATATTTAACAGAAAATGAGGGAGCATGACGCTGCGCCAAAATTTGCCAGCGCGCACTCCATCATTTTCACACCACTGGGAAGGCAGTAAACAACACATAGGTGAGGTATAGTGACTACAAACTAATAACCTGGAATGTCTGGGGCTTGGGTACATAAGTGAAGAGATATAGGGCCAGATGTAGGTAAGTTTCATTTTGCGACTTGCAATTTACGAGTCATAGCGACTCGCAAATTGCAACTCGCAAAATGTAATGCAGAAAGGTGTCTCAGACACCTTTTGCGACTCGCTATGGGGTCGCAAAGACCCACCTCATGAATATTAATGAGGTGGGTCGCAGTTTGCGACCCCATAGCGAGTCTAGGCACTCACGGGGATGGTGGTATGCTGAAGACAGCAGACCACCATGTCCGTGACTGCTTTTAAATAAAGCATTTTTTTTTCTTTTTGCAGCCCGTTTTCCTTAAAGGAAAACGAGCTGCAAAACGAAAAAATTCCGAAACCATTTGGTTTCGTTTTTTTCAGAGTAGGCAGTGGTCCATAGGACAACTGCCTGCTCTGAAAAAATATTTTTGGGGGCATTCACAAAGGGGAATGAGTTACCATCCACTTCAAGTGGATGGTAACTGCGAGTTGGTTTGCGACCGCATTCGCGGTCACAAACCAACTCTGCATGGCGATGCGGTTGCATATAGGAAGGGAACACCCCTTCCTATTTGCGAGTCGCAGCCTCAAATTGCGAGTCGGGACCGACTCGCAATTTGAGGTTGTGCATCGCGTTTAGCCTTTTGCGCTTTCGCAAACTTAGTTATTCGACGTTTGCGAGGTGCAAAAGGCTTCCTACATCTGGCCCATAGAGTCTTGTCACTACTTAAAAAACACAATATAGACATTGCCGGCCTTCAAAAAATGCACACAGGTGATGCTGGGGCATCTATGCTAACTTAAAAATGGAGGGGACAAATATACCACTCCTCATTCTCAACATACACTTGTGGAATCCCGGTTTGGGTGGCACCTGGGTCCTGTTTTTCCTTACCTATATGGAGGCTGACCTAAATGGTCCTCCTACAGGGCACCCTCGATGGCAAGGAGGTTTCTCTACTGAATACATATGTTCCCAACACTGATGACTCAGGCTTTATTCTATGCCATGCAGGACCTCATTTCTACTGCCTCTGACGCTCCCCAGTTCTGGCTGAGAGACTTTCACTGTGTAATATACCCCTGCCTTGACTGGTCCGGGACGAAACCTGCTATGACTAAAGCCCTCTCTGAGTTGATGCCCTATTTAGAATTAATTGATGTCTGGAGAATATCTCACCCCACACAGCGGATCTATACTTGTCACTCTCCCACTTATAATACATACAGTCGATTTAATAGGATACTGGTAAGGGCACCATCTCAGTTGGCGTACCTTTGAAATTCCACATTTAGCCCAATACTTGTCTGGCCACTCTCCAGTAGTTTGCAGGTCGGACATGGGGGGACATCGCCCAATTTGGGAGGTCAGGGCGGATGCTATGTGACTCTCTTGAGGATGCATTAGGTTGTGAGGCCCAGGGGAAAGTCCTCATTGAATACATGGACGGGAACTGGGGATCTGCCTCCTCTAGGGAGTGGGAAGCATCAAAAGCAGTTATGTGGGGGGCATTTGTGGGCCTCACATGTGGTGTACGACGTCAACTGCAAACTGACATTCAGAAAGAAGAGGCAGAACTTGCTGTAATACAGGGCGTTTCCCAAGCCACCCTGAATATGCAGGGGCTGGAGGTCCAAAACCGTAGACGAGTAGATGATCTCTGGGATCAGTTAGACAAATACACATTGCAACAGTATTGTCAAAGACTTCATATTGAAGGAGAAAAGTCCAGCAGAATGTTAGCATGAATACTGTGCAAAGATCAAACCCTACAACCCATTAATTATTTGATCAATCCAGATGGAGATAGTATCACATACAGGGCATGGATAGTCACCACCTGCAGACCCCAGAGTCACCATGCATGGATTTGTCCCTTTCCTGGCTGCTGCGTAACTTCAGAGACTAGATCCGGTGGCTGCAGAGGCTTTAGAATCTTCACTGACCCTGGAATTGATTTGAGAGGCCCTGTGGGCCCCTCTGCGCTCAAAAGCCAGGGGTGGGGATGGCTTCCCACCTGAATATTATCAAGCCTTTTCTGAGACACTGGGTCAGCGGCTATTGGAAGTCCTGCTAGAAGTGTGCAAATTGTGTAGGTTGCCCAGGCTAGGAGGGAGGGGGAATATTCATGCTTCTTCAACTGGGCAGAGATGCAACCGATCCGTCTGCCTACAGGCCACTTAAGATGATTAATCCTAACAATAAAATCCTATGTAAGGCCTTTGCCATTCGCCCCGCAGTGCATATGCCCTCTCTGGTACATGAAGACCAGTATGGATTTATACCTAGACGTAGTACAAGCCTGAACCTGCGTAGGCTGGCTCATGTATTTCATGAGGTTCGGTACCGGCAAGATGAGCTTGCCCTGGTGACCATCAACTTGGAAAAAGCTTTCGAAACCTTCTAGTAGGGTTATCTACTGGAGGTACTGCATGTTATGGGATATGGCCCTCAATTTTGCAGGTGGGTGTGCTTACTATATACTGACCCACGCGCCCAGGTCCGGGTTGGGAGACACCTTTCTGAATCATGGTCGCTGGGTCAGGGTACTGTAGGAGGCTGACCTGGTATGTGGTGGGTACCCAAGGTACTTATACCTTATATACTTATTAGTGTAGTGTAGTCAGTGTCTAGAAGCCAGGCTCTCTACAGGTGGCTGTGGATGAGCAGCCAAGGCTTATCTAGGAGACATGCAAAGCTCATGCAATACCTCTGTAGTCACACTTAGGGGCATATTTATATTCTGTTTGTGCTGGATTTGTGTCATTTTTTTAGCTAATCCGGCGCAAACTTAACTCCATATTTATATTTTGTCAAAATATGGGAGTTAACGTCATGTTTTTTTATCGGGAAAACTTACCTTGTGTCAATGAGATGTAAGGTAGGCGTTCCCGGGCAAAAAAATGACTCTAAGGCCTTAGCGCCTTATTTATCCTCCTGTGCAAAAATCACCCACGGGAGAAGGAGGGTCTTAAATAATGGTGCTAAGCAAGCTTAGCGCCATTATTTAACGACTGGGTCAGGGCAGGTGTTAGGGGACCTGTGGGCTCATTTTTATGGTTGGAGACCATGGAAGCAGCCCACAGGTGCCCTTACCTGCCCTCAGGGACAACCGCACCCACCCCTACCCACACCTGGAGGACACCTAATGATGGGGGGGACCCATCCCAGGTAAGTCCAGCTACGTTTTTTAATTATTTTTTTTAAGTGCCATGGCGGGCCTAACTTGGCCAATGGGGGTTGTGCGTCAAAAGATGATGCTAGTCAGGTTAGAGCCATTTTTCTGACTCTAACCTAATGCGCCATTCTTTGACACACAACTTCCGGTTTCCCCTACACCTCCCCCATCCGGTTAGCATAATTTATTCTGACGCTAACCGGCCCTTACCTCTGGCTAGCATCATCCCTTAAATGTGACGCCCAGCTGGCATCCAGGAATGGCATTAGCCAGCGGTAAACTTTTTGACGCAAACCTGCGCTAACGCAGGTTTGTGTCAAAAAGTACAAATCAGGGCCACAGTACTTACACACATGAAAGAAAAGACTCAGGGGGTGATTCCAACCCTGGCGGTCGGTGTTAAACCAGCGGACAACCCGCCAACAGGCTGGCGGTCCAAAAAATTGAATTCTGACCCTGGCGGGAACCGCCAACACAGCCCGCCACTTTAACACTCCGACACACAAACAGCGCGGCGGTCACCACCAACAGGCAGGCGGCAGACAATGTAACGCCCACCCTATCACAACTCACCAATCCGCCACCTTTTCCGGGGCGGGAGCACCGCCAATAAAAACACGGCGGAAACAGACTACGAACGGGAAAACGCTCACCTCTACACACTCCATGAGGAAGGAGGACAGCATGGAGCCCGAATTCAACATCCTACCAGCTATTGTCTACCTGCTCATCTACCACGAGTACGAACTCCGGCGCAGAAGACAACGGTGAGTACCGCACCTACGACACAGGGGAGGGGGGAGGAGAAAAGGTTACGGGCACACACATACGCCCCCCCCACAACCATCAACACACCAATGCAGAGCAACAACTGAGTGACACCCCCCAAACCCCCCAGAAAAATGCAAAGACATAATAAAAATGTTACGTCAAATTTATGTAAAAATTAGGTTCATTGAAGTCATGGTATATGTACAAACTAAAATATCAAACCATAAATAACGAATAGTGCGAAAGCTATGTACAAAGTCAATAAGTCCAGTTCAGTTTTCCGAATATCCACAGTCCGTGGGTCAATGTCCACCAAACACATGGGCATAGTCCACACAGGAGACCTGAGTCCGTTGGAGAGTACAATGCTGGGGCATCAGATGACAAAACGACAGGCACCTCAGGGGGAAGAGAAGGGGGGGCACCTCAGCCACATGAGTCCACGACGCCAGAACCACGAAGGGGCCACCATGCCCACTGTCCCATCCTGGGGAGTGCAAAGCCACAGTCTCTCAAGTCTCTACAGTGGGTGGGTTGCCCACTGTCCCATCCTGGGGAGTGCAAAGCCACAGTCTCTCAAGTCTCTACAGTGGGTGCTTTGCCCACTATTTCATCCTGGGGAGTGCAAAGCCACAGTCTCTCAAGTGGATAACAGTCTCCACTGGTTCTGGAGGAGGCAGGGTGCCCATAGTGCAGCGTGAACACTGGCTCGAGACAGAACCGGCACTGTCGATGGGCCAGCGGTGCTTGAGATGAAGGGCCCAGCGGAGCGGAGCTTGAGACGGCGGGGCCCAGAGGAGCGGTGCTTGAGACGGCGGGGCCCAGAGGAGCGGTGCTTGAGATGAAGGGCCCAGCGGAGCGGTGCTTGAGATGAAGGGCCCAGCGGAGCGGTGCTTGAGATGAAGGGCCCAGCGGAGCGGTGCTTGAGATGAAGGGCACAGAGGAGCGGTGCTTGAGATGAAGGGCCCAGCGGAGCGGTGCTTGAGATGAAGGGCCCAGCGGAGCGGTGCTTGAGATGAAGGGCCCAGCGGAGCGGTGCTTGAGATGAAGGGCCCAGAGGAGCGGTGCTTGAGATGAAGGGCCCAGCGGAACGGTGCTTGAGATGAAGGGCCCAGAGGAGCGGTGCTTGAGATGAAGGGCCCAGCGGAGCGGTGCTTGAGATGAAGGGCCCAGCACGGCGGGGCCCTGTTTAGCGGTGCCTTTCTTCACGGCGGGGCCCTGTTCAGTGGTGCCTTTCTTCACGGCGGGGCCCTGTTCAGCGGTGCCTTCCAGCACGGCGGGGCCCTGTTCAGCGGTGCCTTCCAGCACGGCGGGGCCCTGTTCAGCGGTGCCTTTCTTCACGGCGGGGCCCTGTTCAGCGGTGCCTTCCAGCACGGCGGGGCCCTGTTCAGCGGTGCCTTTCTTCACGGCGGGGCCCTGTTCAGCGGTGCCTTTCTTCACGACGGGGCCCTGTTCAGCGGTGCCTTTCTTCACGGCGGGCCCTGTTCAGCAGTGTCTTTCTTCACGGCGGGGCCCTGTTCAGCGGTGCCTTCCAGGACGACGGGGTCCTGTTCAGCGGTACCTTTCTTCACGGCGGGGCCCTGTTCAGCGGTGCCTTTCTTCACGGCGGGGCCCTGTTCAGCGGTGCCTTCCAGCATGGCGGGGCCCTGTTCAGCGGTGCCTTCCAGCACGGCGGGGCCCTGTTCAGTGGTGCCTTTCTTCACGGCGGGGCCCTGTTCAGCGGTGCCTTCCAGCACGGCGGGGCCCTGTTCAGCGGTGCCTTTCTTCACGGCGGGGCCCTGTTCAGCGGTGCCTTTCTTCACAGCGGGGCCCTGTTCAGCGGTGCCTTTCCTCACGGCGGGGCCCTGTTCAGCGGTGCCTTCCAGCACGGCGGGGCCCTGTTCAGCAGTGCCTTCCAGCACGGCGGGGACCTCTTCAGCGGAGCTTGTCCAGTCATTCAAGGGAGCCAGACCTGGCCATGACTCCCTGCTTAGTCGCCCTCCGACCGTGCAGTTGCTGGACCCTTCTGTGACGGAGTCCTGGGCCCGTGGGTGTCCTCAGTCACACCCGGGATGGGGCTTGTGGGGCCATCCTGGTCCGCGCCCCTGCTGGCTGACTTCTCCGCCCTGCTGCCCTTGCCCTCTTTCGATGAGGCTCTCTGGCCCTTGCCTCCCCTGGATGTTGTGGCAGGTGACGGGCCAGGACTTTGCTCCTTGGGGGCAGCCGTGTCAGTCTTTTCGCGGCGGCCCTTGATTTTAGGGGTCCTCTTTCCAGGGGAGGGGGGCTGGCTGTCCCCTTCTGCTGGCCGATGTGTCAGTGCTGGGAAAGGGGGGACTCCAAAACCCGTGCACAATGCTGACACTAGAAGCAGGGCTGGTGGTGGCTGAGGTGCTCAGGGGACTCTTACCAGATGGAGGGGGTGGGTCAGGTGGGGCAAAGAGGTTAAGTTTAGAGACGTAAAGGGCCATATTTATACTCTGGTTGCGCCGAATTTGCGTCGTTTTTTTCGACGCAAATTCGACGCAGAACTAACGCCAACTAACGCCATATTTATACTCTGGCGTTAGACGCTTCGGGCGCCAAAGTGCCCGGAGTGTGCGTCATTTTTTAGCGTGAACCCCTTCCTTGCGTTAATGATATGCAAGGGAGGCGTTCCCTCTTAAAAAATGACTCCCAGGCCTTTACGTGGTATTTATACTCCCGGGCAAAAGAGACGCCCGGGAGTGGGCGTGGCCAAAAACGGCGCATTTGCGCCGCTTTTTAACGCCTGGGTCAGGGATGGCGTTAAGGGACAAGTGGGCTCAAAATGAGCCCAGAGTGCCCTCCCCTGCCCCCAGGGACCCCCCCTGCCACCCTTGCCCACCCCAGGAGGACACCCAAGGACGGAGGGACCCATCCCATGGACATTAAGGTAAGTTCAGGTAAGTATTTTTTTTTTTTTTTTTTGTGGCATAGGGGGGCCTGATTTGTGCCCCCCTACATGCCACTATGCCCAATGACCATGCCCAGGGGACATAAGTCCCCTGGGCATGGCCATTGGGCAAGGGGGCATGACTCCTATCTTTACAATGATAGGAGTCATGTTGATGGGGGATGGGCGTAGAAAAAAATGGCGCAAGTCGGGTTACGACGATTTTTTCGACGCAACCTGACTTGCCCCATTTTAAGACGCCCTAACGTCATTTTTTCCCAACGCCGGCGCTGCCTGGTCTACGTGGTTTTTTTCCACGCAAACCAGGCAGCGCCGGTCTGCTTGCGCCGGCTAACGCCATTCCATAAATACGGCGCCCGCATGGCGCTTCAGAATGGCGTTAGACGGCGCTAAATTTTTTGACGCTAAACTGCGTTAGCGCAGTTTAGCGTCAAAAAGTATAAATATGGGCCAAAGTTTTTTAGGACCAATGTAAACGGTAGGTGCAGTGGGAATGGGAGTGGAGGATGTGGTTGTAGGAGAGTCAGGTGTGCTATCTTTGGGTGCAGGTGCTTGTGACGTAGGCTGTCGTGAGGTGGTTGGCGTTTGGGTGGGTGGCTGCCTGCGTTTGTGTGTCTTGGAAGAGGGGGTGACAGACACAGTGGGAGAGGACACAGGGGACGTGTACATGGCAGTGGGGGTGGTGACTGCAAGTGTGCGGACTGTACTGGAGGGTGTGCTGGTGATGGTAGCACTGGCTGATGGTGGTGTGCATGCAGGTGTGAGTGGAGACGTCACAGGGAGGGAGGAGGGAGGAGGGAGACAAGGAGGAGGGGGACACAGAGGTGGTAGTGACTGTTGGCATGTCTGCATCTGGGTGTTGCTTGGGTGAATGCTTGTGGGATCTGTGGTGCTTATGTCTGGATGAGCTGCCCTTGGGTGTTGAGGTGTGTGCAGGCTGGTCTGATGGTGTGGATGGGATAGGCTGAGGAACAGGAGACAGAGACAGGGTTGAGGCAGTCAGAAGAGGGAGGCTGGAAACAGGGACAATGGCTGCCGTCAGTGCTGAGGCCAGAGTATTGAACGATCGCTGATGGGCAGCCTGACCCGAATGAATGCCCTCCAGGTATGCATTGCTCCGATGCACCTCCCTCTCTACACCCTGGATGGCATTCAAAAGGGTAGACTGCCCAACAATGATGGTCTGTAGGAGGTCAATGACCTCCTCACTGAGGGCAGCAGGGGTAACTGGGGCAGGGCCTGAGGTGCCTGGGGCGAAGGAGATGCCCGCCTTCTTGGGCGAGCGAGCACAGAGCGAAGGCTGAGGGGCTGCTGGGAGGGAGGAGCTGGTGCGCTGGGTGGCGGCTGTACCTGTAGAGGCGGGGGGCCCGGATGTTGCCGCGACCGCTAGGGAGCTCCCATCCGAGGACGTGTCGGTGTCGCTGGTGTCACCACGGGTCCCCGTTGTGGTGCTCCCCTCGCCTTCCGTATCACTGGTGACCTCGGTGTCTGTACCATGGCCCACCGGGGCCTTGTGAGTCGCAGCTCCCTCGTGCTCCGATGCCAATTCTCCTCCGCCTGATGATGCTAATGCACACATGCACAAGAAGATAAAGAAAAAGGGTGGGGGGAGAAATAAAAACAGGTTGAGTGCATGTATTGTCAACACCGTTGGCGGAGAGGACAGACACAGGAGCCTCATGCACTAAGCCGCGCAAACGGGGTACACTACTCAGTACTTGTGACTAGTGAGGTACTGGGTTTTTCAGAACCGGTACTGATCCGGTAACCCAGCGGTGCCAGGGTACACCCAAAGACCTCGGGTACTTTCCTGAATCAGACCACAGAAACTCAGAGTCTTCTAGGTGAAGTCAAAGATCGAATTTATTGGCTGCAGCCACTTAACAAGCGTCCTAGAAGTACAACAGCACGGTTTGTATGTTCTCAGGAGACTGTGTTTCAATGCAAAGTCAGGTTTCCTTATATACAGTTTTTTAAGCTTCAGGCAAACATTCTTGACATTTTGGTTGGTCATTCACATGTTTTCACTACAAAGGAAAAAACAGTGTCATGATGAAACCTCATATTTCATGTCATCCAACCCATAATAAATTACCCGGCAAGGCCTAGTATTTTACATCAGATAAGTGTGGACCCCCAATAAAAACGGGCACCTCCCCCTCGTAAAGTAAGAAGAAGAAAAGAGCAGGTGCAGGTGTGAGCAAGATTAGGCAGGGTGTGTGAGCGATAATAAGGGTTTTATGGCATGGTGTGCCTTGATGCTATCTGATTCGGCCACTGGGAGAGGGACTGACCAAACAGGTTTGGCCTGAGGCAATGGTTCCAGCTTGCCCAGGTCAGAGAAAAGTCAATCAAGGTGTACGTGTCCTTGGAATCAAATCTGACTGTATTATAAGCCTATGTGAGGGCAACTTTTAAAATGGCTACCGTGTATAAAATGGGAGCCACGAGTGCAGGACGAAAATGGCGATTTCGAGGTGAAAACGCTGCTGGAATTGAGCGAAAATGCTCATGCTTAGTGTACTAGTCATTATCGGTCTTTTGATACTAAAATCGTACTGCTGTGGCAAAGTAAATTACATGGGTCCAGAATTTTTAGAACCACAAACCCTCCTTTTGCCCTTACATAGGCAATAAACCTATTCTCATGCTAATCTGAGTCCAGGTCTATGTTTATAAGGCCATGGAGATGTTGCTGGAGCAAAATTCTAGTACTTGGTTACTCTCTCTGGACAGGTCTCCTCGAACATGAAGTAGCACAAAAGGCCACATATGGCAGGACAAAATAAGGAATACCTCTATCTGCAGTAGGTGGCATAAGATCACACACCCAACAATTAGTGATGTTCACTACTAACTAGTGTTGATGCAGAAGCTGTACAAAAGAATTGCTTACGAATTCTGATCTTCTAACCTGCTCATGTTCAGGAAAAGGGTGAAAAGAGTGCAAAGAAACAATAGTAGGAAAAGACATAGGTTGGGAAGTGGGTGCAGAAGTCAATTGAGTAGAGAAAAACAATCCCACCCATAAATGACAACGTCATGTTTAAAAGACACTAGAAAACACGTTATTAAGAACATATAGACAACGGGAGAAAGTAGTGACCACTATTACAAATGAAATAATAATTTTTCACAACCCTAACCAAAAAGCAAATCCTAAAATTATCTAGTAACATTTTTAGGGCTCCTCTGCATTTCAGTAATTTTTGTATGTTCAGGTGGAACAGTGGTGACTCTCATCAATGCTCTAAGGTGAAAAGGGGGTACTCTTTCCACAGAAAAGTGACTTTATTCTGCTTTTACTAAACAGAATAGTACTTTAAAACAATGCCAGCAAAACAATCAGTCTCCTAACACCTAGTCTATACAATCACACGGAAACCTCTTGTGAAACCAACTATGCCCAGAGTCCGTTCAAAAAGCCTCTCTGGCAGGCTTCTATTGTCCATCAAATTTTCTTTTTTTAGTTTTCTTTCGCATGGGCCTCTCAATTCAGGCCTCTTCGTGAGAAAAGTACTGCTTAGTTGGATTGCCCTCCTGGCAAACACCCACAGCTTACTCGAAAGTCTCAATGTCTTAAAGCAGTGCACCAGTGTCTCTCCTCTGTGGCAGACACTACAAACAATGTGCTCTTCATTGATCAAGGGCACAAATCATCTCGTGCAGACACAAGCACCATTAATTGGGAAATAGCTCAAGCTCAGCAGCACTTTCAGACTCCAACACTCATTATTTAGTGTCAGAGGACGCTCAAGCTGCTCTTTCATGGGCACCACAATATAGTGCCTTTTTCCAAACTTGAAATCTCTGGTGCACTGCCCTTCTTCCGTTGGAGCAAAGAAAAGGGGGTGTGTGGCCAAAACTCAGGCCAAGGGGCTCAAGGGATTGCACACTGTCAGAGGTTACCAGCACATGACAGGTAGAGAAATGAAACCTCAAAACAGCTCTGCCATCAACAACAGGAATCCTTCTCTTTAGCTCCTTTACACTGAAACTTTGGCTCTGCGATGTCCAACGCTGTCTGATGGAGCAAGTACGATACCATGCGCTGGCGATCGCTGTCCAGCTTTGCTACTTTCTGGGTGCTGAGACTGTAGGGCAAAGACGTCCATCTTTCATCTGTAGCTGTCACTGATGGGAATTAGGATTAAATCAATGTCCTGCAGGTTATTATGACTTGATACCCGCAGAATCTAGTGACGTAGGAAATGTGCCACAGTTGTTAGTTTCCTTCAATTTAGTAAAAAAAACAGTTCATGGTTTTTAACAAGGGGACTGCAAGCAGGTGGTCTGCAATCTTCAAAGGAGTAGCCATACACCATGGGCATAAAATACAAAGACAAAGGCAGAAGGGAAAAACAGGGTCTCTAGCATCTTTAATTGGGTTCTCTCCATTATTCTCTGCCATCTATAGCTACATGAGAATTCTATCTGAATGGATTTCCTCACACAGTGGCATTGTCTAATGGGGTAAGCACATATTTTCCTCAATGATTAAGTCTAGGTGTTCCTCCTTACCTTAGAACATCTCAATAGAGAAATCACATGATACCGATTATCAGGGACATGTAGAAACCTTCCTTTAAAAACTGTGCATCAGGTGCACTATGCAATACACAGGCTAATAGTCAAATGTGCAAACAAAAAGACAAGAACTAGAGGGTCCTGATATTTGCATGATTAGGACACATCTGATCCCACCAAAAATTAAAGTAGCAGGAACAGAAGGGAACCGAAAACCAAATTAAAATAGACATTGAAAATTCGTCATGTTCAAAAAGGTAAACATAAGATATCTCCTATTGAAATGGAAAACTTGTCTTACTATAATATTGAGTCAGTTAACCAGTCTATCGCTACCCTGACAGTCAGGCTGGAAAACATTGAAGCAGGCCTAAGGCAAATTCTTGAAAACCAGTCTGGTCATACCAAAGGGAATTATACATAACATGGGGGTCCCTGGTACATCACTGCAGTCTGGAAATGTGAACCTGAACAATACATCAATAATAATAAAAGGGCTGACTGGTGAAAGGAATTCAAAAAAGAGAAATGGGACTAGGACATAGCTAAAATCTCAATAACTAAGCATGATGCGACATTGGTCAGGGGAAGTAACAAAAGAAAAAATCTATAGGAAGAACAAAAAAAAATATTTGGGTGATAGTCAGGCATGTGACACAACACCGAGAGTACGGGTGATACACAAAGGCCAAAGTTACACAAATTTTAACTCTACCGTTGGCGACTACACCATATACGGTACTCCTAGCTAATGTTTCAGTTCCTTCTTCAGGAAAAAATGAAAACCTGGTTTTCTTTTAAGGAACGAAAGCCATATGCTACTTAGGAAACAGAACATCATCAACTAATGTAATATAGAAATTAGGCCACCTTGAGTCACAGATCTATAATTTCATCCTTAGGTCCAATCAAGGCTACATAAATGTAGGGCTGCCTGTTCCTTTAAGGGAAGGGGCAGTAACGTGACTAACTGCAGGTGACACACTTTGATCCTGTATATCTCTTTTTATTTTCCTTCACTACCATTATAGCCAAATAGACATGCACTGGTGAAGTGTTGTCTCTTATGTTCACAGCATGAAATATCATTATCTGTGGAATTTAGTAACCAGAACAAGTTCAACCAACTGTTGCGTAGCGATGGGCATCGTCATGACCATCCCCTCACAACACAGGGGAGCTTGTAATAGTATCAAAAGCAGCAACAAACATACAAAAAACAAATAAAAAATAATAAAAACGCACAAAACGTCAAGCCATCAGATATACTTGCTGTGTATCAAGCACAAAAAGCATAGACAAAACAATAGCATGTGTGAATAAGCGGTGACACACAACACCATGTCATGTACTTTATGCACTGTAAACCTGCAGCCCAAAACCCAATATTTGGGCCTGTTTAATTTGTCAGGTTTAAAATCCTTACCCTCCTTTTGACAGTAGATCACCAGGCAATGGAAATCTGCTGTCAAATATAACTTTACTGTTTCTCTTCTAACATACAGGACCAGCAAGAACAATTCATGATAGGACCAAATACATGAAAATAAATTTCCATTACTTAACTGTTACCCTCTTGTCAGTTATTTCGCAACATCAAGCCACCTTAGTTTTACCTTTCTAAAAGTAAAAATTGTTACACTGACACTCCATATTAATTTGGCACCTACAATTTCCACTGTGAAAAATAAGTCTTAATTGGCAAATCGTTCTCATTAAGGCATGAGGCCTTCCAAATTTTAGAAAAGGGCTGCATCTTATTTTCTGTCTAAGACTTAATGCAACACTTCGTTTTCTGTCAAATAAAAGCAACTAGCAGGTATCATTTTATTTTTTTAGAGCGGAGACACAAATGTATCAGTTCTGCAGAGCATTTAACATGATGTTGGGACTTTCGAAGAAACCCCTTTTTTTTATATTTTACCTTTGGAATTAAGTTCTTTAATTGTATTGATGTTCTTCTGGAGAAACCAGAAATCCCACTTTTAGAGGCCCGTAGGGTCATTCTGCATTTCACAGAGACAAGGCCCTAATTTAAAAGGTCACAAGTGTCAACATGACAGCCTCCTCCATTGTTTATGGAAAAACTAAAGATAGCATCTCAGCAGCGTGACATGAGCCAGCCTCTGTAGCTCTCCTAGCTTCTGCCACTCTGAATCTGTCAAAGACAGTAGGCCTTCCTATTTTCCTTCTAACCTGCAATAATTCAATCTATTTAAAAAAAAAAAAAAATTCCTTTTTAGGCGCTAAATTTTTTTTATCTCTATTTCCAGATTATTAAACTACATTTACTGTGAATAATTCACAAACCTTAATAACACACATATCAGTTGTTAGAATAAATGCTTGTTGCAATCCCATGCAATGGTACATATTTCATCAACCTCGAATGAATGAACGTCTCAGTAGGCCCAGCTGAAGTTAGAACCTTCAACCTTGATATTAAAACAAGCCTTTGTACTGGCACATTGACTCATTGAATCATAAGAAGGCACAACCTGCAAATATATATCAAACCTAAATGTATGCATTTACTGAAGCCTGAGACACTTTAAAAAGTACTCTGAATGAAAGAAAATGCAGTTTAAACAGTGCTTTTGCCCAAAATCGACTTTGATATTTTAGGCATTAAAAAATCAATATCCTACAATTTTCTTGCATAATATGCATTACCAGAATGTCTATTACACAATCCATGAGTCAGCCATTGAAAATATTAACTTATACTTTATAGAAATGAGCTTGTTTGCTCCTGCGCCAAGGGAAAATTGCACATACAAATGTCATTTTAGCGGTGCAACATAACTTAAATTAAATTTTAATGTTAGGAGGTCATAGTATAGGTATTAAGCTTTATAAATATTAAAAAACGATTTTGAAAGGCACTTATTTTTTAAATAATTTTTCCATAATTAATAATTTTCTTTTTAAAAAAAATAATAAAAACCCAATTATTCTTTTTTTTGTGATAATTCCACATATAAAAGCAAGCTGCATCCCTTGTCTATTATTTGGGATACATTAACTCACAAGCCTAAGCGCATAAGCCTAACTTGAAATGCGTCACATTTTTGCGCCACTTTCATTTAAAAGGAAGGTTATGCAAAATTCCACCCATGTTTAACTGGGAAAGTGCTGGCTGAATTGAACATTCCTATCAAATATACTGCAGCTGAAAAGTTTGCCTGTGAACATCTAATACAATGCATCTAAGAAAAATGCTGTAAATGTATTTTTTTTTTTTGCAAAAATAGATAATTTCGTTTATTTTGGGCCCTATTTATATCTATTGAATGTGTTTTCTAATTTATTAAGCATTTAACGGCAGTTTTGTATATGTGCACAATTGCTCATTCTATAAATTAAAGAGCAACATATAGCTATGTTAGCACATCACATGGTTCATTTCTGGATTTTTTTTAAGTTTCTACTTAATATTAATTAACCAACATTTTACTTAACAAACTGTAAACATCAAGAAGACCCACAAACACACATTGAGCTCATTTCAGATATAAACAGAAAACACTCAGTACACACAATACAGCGCTTTAGCCATTTTTCATAAATAGCGCCGTCGCAATTTACTTACAGAACCGTTTGCAGATCCTAGTTGTAAGTCATATTCACAAGAAAAAAAGAAAACTTTTCTCAATTATTTCCAAGAATAGCGGACCCATACTTTATTAAACGTGATGGGGCCTACTCCGTGCTTCACATATAGTTCATAGGTTGGAGTTCCAATCGGAGGAACTGGACATGAGTCCTCCAACCGGGAGTCCCTTTTACAACCAAGACAAAACAAATTTCCAAGTCTGCTAAGACCAGGCATCTTCGCTCACTAGTCTAGCTTCAAACTTCAAAGGATTATCGTTTACGATAGTCTTGTGAATACACGAGTCCTTCGGCTTTGGTACTTGCAAGTTCCAAATCAAAGTGATCCCGAAGGGATACCAAACCAAATGTCCAACTAAGGACCAAACCAAGTGTCCAACTAAGGACTGGGAGACGCTCCACTTATACTTAACTGAAAATATCGATGACGTCACCAGAAGACTCGTCTTATCGTTTCGCTCTACCAAACATCAAGGGTCCAAATCAGGGCGATAGCCAGGGCAGCAGTCCTTCGTAGCCGTCGGGAAGCGGGGAACCTCGCAGCAAAGACTTTCGGACCACGTCGACATGCAGGGGTCGATGAAGTGGCGGCCTTCCTCCAGAATTTTCACACGAAGCTCCCCACGGACCTCAGGCTTGGACCGGTACCGCTGGTATCGCCCCACGTTGGGCGCCAACTGAGGTACTGGGTTTTTCAGAACCGGTACTGATCCGGTAACCCAGCGGTGCCAGGGTACACCCAAAGACCTCGGGTACTTTCCTGATTCAGACCACAGAAACTCAGAGTCTTCTAGGTGAAGTCAAAGATCGAATTTATTGGCTGCAGCCACTTAACAAGCGTCCTAGAAGTACAACAGCACGGTTTGTATGTTCTCAGGAGACTGTGTTTCAATGCAAAGTCAGGTTTCCTTATATACAGTTTTTTAAGCTTCAGGCAAACATTCTTGACATTTTGGTTGGTCATTCACATGTTTTCACTACAAAGGAAAAAACAGTGTCATGATGAAACCTCATATTTCATGTCATCCAACCCATAATAAATTACCCGGCAAGGCCTAGTATTTTACATCAGATAAGTGTGGACCCCCAATAAAAACGGGCACCTCCCCCTCGTAAAGTAAGAAGAAGAAAAGAGCAGGTGCAGGTGTGGGCAAGATTAGGCAGGGTGTGTGAGCGATAATAAGGGTTTTATGGCATGGTGTGCCTTGATGCTATCTGATTCGGCCACTGGGAGAGGGACTGACCAAACAGGTTTGGCCTGAGGCAATGGTTCCAGCTTGCCCAGGTCAGAGAAAAGTCAATCAAGGTGTACGTGTCCTTGGAATCAAATCTGACTGTATTATAAGCCTATGTGAGGGCAACTTTTAAAATGGCTGCCGTGTATAAAATGGGAGCCACGAGTGCAGGACGAAAATGGCGATTTCGAGGTGAAAACGCTGCTGGAATTGAGCGAAAATGCTCATGCTTAGTGTAATTGTCATTATCGGTCTTTTGATACTAAAATCGTACTGCTGTGGCAAAGTAAATTACATGGGTCCAGAATTTTTAGAACCACACTAGGCCAACAGGTCTATGGACCACAAATGCGCAAATGGGTGATGCTGGACCATCGATTGCTGTACTTGTCACCCTACAGAGGTGGGGGGCGGGGGCACAGGGCCATGCCTAAAGGAGGGGACCACACTACAGAAAGCGCCCTGGCCTCATGTCACCCACAGCCCTCCGCCCCCACCCAGATGCCTCCACTGCGTGTAAAGATAGTAGAATGTGCTGGTACTCACCCCCTTGTGTCTGCTGTGATGTCCTCACGCGCCCATCCAAATCGGGGTAGGCCACCGCCAGGATCCGGGATATCAGGGGGGTCAAGGTACGACTGGCACCCCTCCTACGTTGGGAGGCCATCCCCAGCAGAGACTCGGCGGTCTTCCTGGTCCCGCGGCGGATGTCCTCCCACCTCTTGCGGCAGTGGGTGCCCCGTCTGTTGTGGACCCCCAGGGCCCAGACGTCCTTGGCGATGGCACGCCAAATGTCAACTTTCTGATGGCCGCTGACCTATTTGACATGTACAGGGTGGGAAAGGAATTATCATCATTTTTCTGTATGTTAGATGTGATTGCCCCCCCTCCCCAACCTTGCCATGTGGCACATGCTCTCATCTGTCGTGCCTTGCACTCCTCATTCGCTCCCCACCACACCATCTTACATCCACCATACACAACCCAGGCATAGCCCATTCAACGTGCACCCAGTGTACTTACCTGTTGGTCTGGAGGACCGTAGAGTAGCGCATACTGGGGGAGGACCCCATCCACAAGTTTCTCCAACTCTTCAGAAGTGAAGGCAGGGGCCCTTTCCCCAGTCGCAGCAGCCATTGTCTCTTCCAGACCGAGGTCACAGCAGCACTTGCAGTATAGGTCCTCTCCTGTGGATGATCAGGTCTCGAGTGATCATTCAGATAGAAAATGGCGGTCACGCCCACGGCGGTGCGTACCGCGGCGGTGCGTACCGCGACCGCCGGCGCACCTCGTCATTGGCTCCTGAAACCCATAGGGTTCAATGTTAACCAATGCGGCTTCGCACAGCGGTCTTCGACCGCCTACCGCCACGGTGTGCCACGCCAGCGCATTGACCTCACATCCCACTGTCACACTTCACAGGTGAGGCAGCCGCCATTTCCAGGGCCCACATGGCTTAATTTCTACTGCGTCACACAGGCCTAGGCCTTGCATTGCCACGCATACAAGCCATTCAATGCATAGCGATTCGTGTACTGTGCAAGCTGTGGTTACGTACCTGTGGGTTGCTTGACTTTGTACTCCATGTTGTCCTTCCTAGGCACCGTCCGCTGCGACTTGCGAGGAGAAGGAGGAATCCTCCCGTGTACAGACCGCTGGTGGACCTGTCGACAATGGAAGAACGCCATATTATACTTCGATACCGACTTGACCGAGCCACTATACATGAACTGTGTGCCCAGCTGGAGCCAGCCCTGATGTCCCCCATCCGCCAACCCACAGGAATTCCCCCTCTGGTGCAGGTTCTGTCAGTCCTCCATTTTTTGGCAAGTGGGTCTTTTCAGACAACAGTGGCCATGTCATCAGGGATGTCTCAGCCTATGTGTTCTAAGATTTTGTCCAGAGTGTTGTCTGCCCTGATGAAATACATGCGGAGCTACATTGTTTTCCCAGAGGAGGGTGATTTGGCCACTGTGAAGGGTGATTTCTATGCCCTTGGACATATCCCCAACATCATTGGTGCCATTGATGGGACCCATGTGGCTTTAGTACCCCCAAAAGACAATGAGCAGGTGTACAGAAACAGAAAAAATTACCATTCGATGAATGTCCAGGTGGTCTGTTTGGCAGACCAGTACATCTCCCATGTAAATGCCAAGTTCCCTGGGTCAGTGCATGACGCGTATGTTATGCGAAATAGCAGCATCCCTTATGTGATGGAACAGCTACAGAGACAACGTGTGTGGCTAATAGGTGACTCTGGTTACCCCAACCTGCCTTGGCTATTGACCCCAGTGAGGAATCCCCGGACCAGGGCAGAGGAACGGTACAATGAGGCCCATGGGCGAACTAGGAGGATCATAGAAAGGACCTTCGGGCTCCTGAAGGCCAGGTTCAGGTGCCTGCATATGACAGGTGGATCCCTAATGTACTCACCAAAGAAGGTGTGCCATATCATCGTGGCCTACTGTATGCTTCACAATCTTGCATTGCGACGCCAGGTGCCTTTCCTGCAGGAGGATGGTCCAGATGGTGGTGTTGTAGCAGGTGTGGATCCTGTGGAGAGTGAAGAGGAGGAAGACGACGGGGACGACACAGACAACAGGGACACAGTTATACAACAGTATTTTCAGTAGCACACAGGTAAGAATCACCCACGCCATTTTACATTTACTTCTGGCCTCCTGCATTTCTGATTTCTGTGTTCCCCACCATCTCCTTTTCACTGAATTATGACTTTCCCTTCCCTTTTCAGAGCTGTTTGACCAACTGCGTGACTTCTGCTTTGTTTGCCCATGGACTAAAGCTCATTGACATTGGTATGTTGTCGTCACAATGTAACTGAACATTATTGAACCGTTATGTGTAATACATTTGTTAAGAATACAAGCAGACTCCTGATTTTTGAAGTGCAAATAGTGATTTATTTTTAGTGCTACATATAGGTCCATGATAGTAAAACGGTGATGGGTGGGGGTGGAGTAATGTCCATGGCAGAGTCCAGTTCTCAGTTTCACAGGTGCATTGTCCATATGCCTGTGGAAGGATGGAGCAGGGCCTGTTTGAGGTTGGACAGGGTGACAATGTTGGACAGTGGGATGACATCAGGGGGTATTTTATGCTGGCGGGGGTTTTGGCATCCTAATCTGTCTTCTTTTGTGATCTCAGGTTCCTCTTGCGGGGTGGTTGTTCTTCAGCAGGAGGTGGGGTTCTGGTGGCCTGTCGTTGTGTGGGGGCCTCCTGTCCACTAGCGCCGGCGGAGGTGGTAGGCTGTTCCTGGTCCAGGCTAGTGACAGGGCCCTTTGGGGTGCCACATGGTCCCGCAATGTGGTGTCTATCCGGTTGAGGGCCAGGACGATGGTCCCCATTGCGGAACCGATGTTCCTGAGTTCGTTGCTGAACCCCATGTACCGTTCCTCCTGCTGTGCCTGGATCTCCTGGAACCTGGCCAGTACCGTCGCCATCGTCTCCTGGGAGTGGTGGTATGCTCCCATGATGGTGGTGAGGGCCTCTTGGAGAGTGGGTTCCCTGGGCCTGTCCTCCCCCCCTGTCGCACTGCAGCCCTCCCAATTCCCCTGTTTCCCCGGGCCTCTGTCCCCTGGACGGTGTGCCCACTACCACTGCCCCCAGGTCCCTGTTGTTGTTGGGGTGGTGGGTCAGGCTGGGTGCCCTGTAGTGGCAGACACACCGCTGATTGACGCGTCCTGGAGACAGAGGCATGGGCTCGCTGGGTGGGAGCTGTGCTGGTATTCCCAGAGGGGGTTAGGTCTGCTGTGGCCTGTGTCTGTGTGTGGGGAACCGACTGTCCAGAGGTCCCCGATGGTCCGGGCTGGTCATCAGGTTCTAGGCCGAAAGAGCTGCTGTCCTCACTGGGGGCCTGTTCTGGTGGTGGGATGGACAAATCTGGACCCTCCGTGGCGGTGTGTTGGCGTTCGGGCCCTGCAGGGGTAAAAGAGTATGGTTATTGCTATTGTGTGTGCCATGTCGTGCGATTTGTGGGTGCCCTTGTCCCCCAGTGCTGGCATTCCCTTGTGGGAGGAGTTGTGAGGGTGGTTTGTGGGGGGGGATGGGTATGTGCAGTGGTCATGCATAGGTGATGGGTGTCCATGGTTTGTGTTGGCATTCAGGGTTTGTTGTTGGGTTGGGTGGGTTGTGCTGGTGAGACATTGTCAGGGAGGATGTGTGCTGGGGGTTTGGGGGTGAGGGTGGGGGTGTGGGTTGGCATGCTGGTGGTTGGGGGGGGTGAAGTAGTTGAGATTCGACTTACCAGAGTCCATTCCTCCGGCTACTCTAGCGAGGTCGTCAGGATGCAGGATGTTGAAGACCTCTTGCTCCCATGCTGTGAATTCGGGTGGAGTGGGTGGGGGTCCGCCGCCAGTCTTCTGCACAGCGATGTTGTGTCTTGAGACCATCAACCGCACCTTCTCCCGTAGGTCGTTCCAGCGCTTTTGGATGTCTTCCCGATTTCTGGGATGCTGTCCCACGGCGTTAACCCTGTTGACGATCCTTTGCCATAGCTCAGCCTTCCTGGCTATTGTGGTGTGCTGCACCTGTGTGCCGAAGAGCTGGGGCTCTACCCTAATTATTTCCTCCACCATGACCCTGAGTTCTTGGTCCGAGAACCTGGGGTGTCTTTGGGGTGCCATGGGGTGGTGTGGATGAGGTGTGGGGTGGTGTTAGTGGTGATGTGAGTGGTGGTGTGTGGTGATGTGTGCGTAGATGTGGTGTGGGTGATGATGTTGGGTTCCTGTGTGTGTTGTGGTTTGTGTTCCCTGTGCTCTCTCTCTGTGTATTGCGCCTTGTCTCTGAATTTCTGGTTGTAGGGGTTTGTGGGTGATGTTGGTGTGTTTTTATAGTTAATTGGGTGTGTGGGAGAGTTGTGTGTATGTGTCTCAGGTGTGTGTATATCAAATTGTCCAATGTGGCTGTGTTTTGTATGTGTGTGTGTATTTTGACCGCGGCGGTGTGTACCGGCAATGGTATACAGCGGTTGTAAGACCGCCGCGTGGATTCGTGGGTCGTAATGGCATGGGTGTGTTTGTGTTGCCGTGACGGTGGAGGTTTGGTCATCTCCAGTTTATCGCTGCCCGCTGATGAGGCGGCCTTCCGTGGATGTCGGGTTTTTGGCGGTTTGCCAGTTTGAGGTCAGAATGACCGTGGCGGTTTACCGTGGCCGCGGCGGTATAATGGCGGGCCTCTGACAGGCGGAAAGGGCCTTTTACCGCCGAGGTCAGAATGACCCCCTCAGTGTTTCAAAAATAAAGGTACTTTATTTTGGTGACACAAATATCACAAATACCATAGAGGCAATACTCCCTTAGGAGGTAGTACACAAAATATGTACACTAGTATGTTGAAATAGGCATAAAAACAGTTGGAAAACTGTGCAATTAGTGAAAATCACAATAGAGAGAAATAGCCCTAGGGGGAGCACAAACCATATACTGAAAAAGTGGAATGCAAGAGTTGGTCCCCTACCTAGGTAAGTGGAGTGTACGTAGGGGAGCAGGGAGTACCAGGAAAGCCCAAAGGTAAGTACTACAAAATCCCCCAGCGACCAGGAAAGCAGGAGTAAATCACTGTAAATTCCCCAGAACACCCACTTGGAAGAAAAGAAGAAGAATGCAAAGCCCAGAAGAGACTGCAAGACATCAACAGTGGATTCCTTGATAAGAGGTGCTATGGGAGAAGGAGACTAAGTCCAACAAGCACAGCAGAGACCATGAAGGGCAGGAGCCCTTACCCACCAGACTGAAAGTGCAAGAGGTGAGTTGACAGTGATGAAGGAGAGTCAGCACTGCACCCAAGAAGATGAAGTCAAGTTTCTGGACGATGCAGGTGATGTCCCATGCCAGAAGGAGGATTGCAGTCAAGTTTCCATCTTCAGATTCTATCAACAAGCCTTGGCACATGCAAAACACACGGTTGGCAGAAAATGTAGCTGCCAGGAGCCCTCAGAAATGTAGAGAGCCCACAGAAGCACCAGGAGCACCCACAGTAGTCCCACAGGACGGGGACACAAAAGTTGAAGAAGGAACCCATGCAGCATTATGAAAAAGGATCCCACGGCGCCGGAGAACCACTCAGGGAGCTGTGCATCACAGGATTGAGCACTGGGGACTGGAGCTTCAAGATGCTTGAAGATCCCTTGGGAAAGGTGCCAAAAAGCCTTGGCAGCTGCAACTGACAAGGTGCACAGGGGAACTGTCCTGCATGTGTGGTACTGAAAATTCTGGACCCGTGTTATAAACGTCGTCGTATCACAACGATTTTGGTATCAGCAGACCGGGAATGATTAGAATAGTATGCACAAGCATTGTATTCATATTCGGGTAACAAAATCACCTGAATATCAGAGTTTCCGTCCTGAACCCTCGTGTTCCATTTAAACGACAGCCATTTTATGATTGCCCTCACATAGGCCAATGTCTAATGCTGAAAACGAGTCTGAAGGACACGTACATCTTTGCTGACTCCTCTGTGACCTGGGCAAGCTGACTCCACTGCCTGAAGCCAAACCTGTTCGGCCAGTTTCTTTCCCAGTGGCCGAATGAGATTTGTATCAAGGCACAACACATCATAAACCTTTCATCACACATAAACCATGCCTAATCTTACACACACCTGTCCCTGTTTCTTTCTTTATGACTTGCTTTACAAGGAGGAGGTGCCCGTTTATATTGGGGGTCCGTCGATATCTGATGAAAGTACTAAGCCTTGCCGGGCAATTGATTGAGGGCTGGACAAACTGGAATATGGGCTTGTCATCATAAACCTGCTATTTCTTTGTAGTGAAAATATGTGAATGGTCAACTGTAAAATAAGGAATGTTTGCCTAAAGCATAATATTTTGTATAAAAGAGAAGGTTAGCTTTGCAAAGGGAGCAGTCTCCTGAGAATATACACCGTGTTGTACTTCTAGGATACCTGTTACTGGCTGCAGCCAATAAACAAGATCTTTGACTTCACCAAGAAGACTCTGTGTTTCTGTAGTCTGAAACAGGAAGGACTCGAAGTCTTAGGGTGTGTTCCCTGGCACCGCTGGGTTCTGAAAAACCCAGTACTTCAGTTGGCACCCAACGTGGGGCAATTTCAGCGGTACCAGTCCAAGCCAGAGGTTCGTGAGGAGCTTCGTGTGAAAATTCTGGAGGGAGGCCGCCACTTCATCGACCCCTGTATGTCGACGTGGTCCGAAAGTCTTTGCTGCGAGGTTCCCCGCTTTCCGACGGCTACAAAGGACTGCTGCCCTGACTATCGCCCTGTTTTGGACCCTTGATGATTTGGTAGAGCGAAACGATAAACGAGTCTTCTGGTGACGTCATCGATACCTCAGTTAAGTATAAGTGGAGCGTCTCCCAGTCCTTAGTTTGGTTCTTAGTTTGGTATTCCCTTGGGATCTTTGATTTGGAACTTGCAAGTACCAAAGCCGAGGGATTTGTGTATTCACGAGACTATCGTATTCGATAATCCTTTGAAGTTTGACGCTAGACTGGAGAGCGAAGCTGCCTGGTCTTAGCAGATATGGAAATTTGTTTTGTCTTGGTTATAATAGGGATTCCCGATTGGAGGTCTCGTGTTCGGTTCCTCCAATTGGAACTCCAACCTATGAACTATATGTGAAACATGGCATAGGCCCCCTCACATATAATGAAGTATGGATCCGATACACCAGGAAAGATGGAGTTTTAAGATGGCCCCAATATGGTAGTTTTGACACAGAGATTCTGGATAATCTGGAGGTTAAACTTTTTAAGAAGAAAGCCCGGCCGGCAATGTTTGACTCTTTCCGCCTATGGCGTAAGGAAGCCAAACAAAAGGAAATTAAATTAGCAAAGAGAAATAAGTGGGAAGAGGGTATCTCGATAATGCAAGCTGCTATGCAGTTTAAAGATGATGAAGAAGAACAGATGAATGAGCAGTTGCACAGGCAACGTAAATTGGTGACCGATAAATGTTATCCAGTTCTTCCGCTTCTTCAGCAAGATGCAGCAAAAGAACTTGAGAAAGATCCTTTAATGTCGCACTTGTTGAGGTCGCCACCCCCTTATGCGCAGAATGCTACAGCACCTCCGCAACCTTTAGCTGTGCAACCTCCGGTTATTGTGCCTCAGGTTCTTCCACAGCCGCCAGCTCCTTTTCAGTTGGCTCCTACTACTATGGCGCAGCCCCTTCAAGGGCCGCCGACTTCGCTACCTGCTCCATCTGTACCTCCTACGACTTTATGTACTACATCGACTGCCTCTTCTGGTGGTCTGCCTTGCCTCTCTCTGTTTTTCCTCCTGTTCTTTCATCAACTTCTCCTTCTGTCCGACAGAGAATGACAGATACTGTTGCCAGCCTTATATTTCCTCTCTTTGGGTCGTCTGGTGTGACCCCAGGTTCGGAGCGTAAGCAGTCGTGTAGTCAACTGCCTAATTCTCAAGAGAGAGAAACGTTTGACCGTATGGCACGTAAATGGGTTGTTTACCCTTTAAGATACGATGTAGAGTCTGTTATGGATGTTTTCCATCAATGGGGAGCACCAAAACAAAGATACGTTTTTGAGAAAATGTGTGCTTTCCTTTGTGAGGAATTGGAAGATAATGATTTCGAAACAAATCCGCCTGATTTGTGCCGTGTACGGTTTGAGTTTGCAAAGGGCACGATTGTGGATCCCGATGTTGAGACAGCAGTTGCGACGTTGTTGTCCTTTAGGAATAAGGATCCTTCTCAGTCATTGTTCCAACATGACTTTCTGTTAAAAAAAAGGTGCAACAGTACCCAATGAGAGAAGTCCCTCCGGTATGGAAGGACGCCGTTGCGGCTGATGTTGCTAATCAAATTGATGCTGTCCCAGCTCATTTTCAGCGTGTTTGGGTACATGTTCCGTGGAAAGGAGCTGAAGTTTTAGCCCTTAAGCAGACTTTGCCTGATCCCCGTAAAAACCCTGCAGGGTATTATAAGGAATTATCACAGACTGCAGACTCATGCATTATGAATTTAGCCGACATAGACATGTTATTTGGGAATGTTGTTCCACAGCCTTTGTGGGGATTGATTTGCCATACAGATCATGCACAAGAGTTAGGTGACTCATGGGCTAATATTAGTGCTGCAAATGATAGACAAGTTGGTGGTGCCAAGCCTGAGCCTTTGGTAGCAGAACTGCCTGCTAGGATCATTACTTACATGAAGACTTTAATGCCTGCGATGCGTGTGAATTGGGATAAACTGTCTGCGTGTAAGCAGAAGAAAGATGAAACAGTGTCTGATTTCTTCACCAGGTTTGAGGAAATGTTTATCGACCACAGTGGTCAAGATATGAGTACAGAAGGTGGTCAACGGTTGTTCGTTGACAAGTTTGTGCACAATTTGCTTGCCGAGCTGTGTAAGAAATTGAAGGATTCAGAGAGTTCTTGGGCCGTTTCCTCTTCAGCACAAATATTGGCTACTGCACAGTACTACGAAAATAGGGATAAAGATGAGAAGGATAGAGCAGACAAGAAAACTAAAGAATTAAAGACGAAGGTTCTTTTACAACAGGCATATCCGCCATGTGGTGGTCAGAGTAACTATCAGCAACCACAACAGTTCCAGAGAAACTCGCAAAGGTTCGAGTTTTCTCAACCACGTGTTCCTGTAGGTCCCAATCAGTGTTCATATTGTAAAGAAGAGGGTCATTTCAAGTATAGTTGTCCTATTTTGTTACAGCGTACGAATGGTGCTTCTGGCGCAAGAGGTCGAGGTGTTCAACAAGCTCCTAGAGGTAGAGGACGTGGAAGTTTTCCCCAGAACACGCGTTCCTTTCCGTCTCAAAACTCAATGAATAGTTTTGACCAGCAACATAACGCGTCTGGTAGGACGGCTCAGTACTATGCTGACGACTACTATACAGAAGATGAGAACCTGGAAGGTAATAATGGCTAGGACAGCCATAGACGGAGAGAGGGAGTTTTTTTAGTTCCAGTAGATCAGAATGGACCTTATGTTAAGGTGATTACATCAGGTGTGTCGGAGCCTTTTTTGTTGGATACTGGTGCTACAAAGAGTTCTATTATGCACTCAAAAATTCCCTGGCGCACCTTTGTCTGGCGAGATGAATGTTTCCGTAGGTTTTTCTGGCGCCCCGGTTAGGAACCCGATTTCTAGTCCTATGTCCCTTTCTATTGGACCTTGTGAATTGGAAGCACCCCTTATTCTGACGACAGGTTGTGGTGAAAACTTATTAGGATTGGATTTGTTGAAAAGATTGTATGCAACATTATATTGTTCTCCTTCGGGAGTACAACTTACACTGGGTAGGAAAATGGTCTCTCCAATGTATTTGTTGAAGGATAAACTTCCGACCGAATTGTCGTTTCTTCCTGATACCATTTGGGCTACTGGTCCTAATGATGTGGGTCTTTTGGAAATACCGCCTTATGTTGTGACATTAAAAGCCAATGTTAAATTACCACGCATTCAACAATGCAAGATCTCTAGTGAAGGTGAAAAGGCGTTGCTAGCGATCATTTATGATTTAATTGAAAAAGATGTAATTGAAGAGACAAGAGGCAACGTTTGTAATAGTCCTGTTCTGCCTGTTTTGTAACGTACTGACCCCTCTAAGCCACCTGTTTACAGGCTCGTGATTGATCTTAGAGAGGTAAATAAAATAGTTGTGCCACAGTTTCCAGTTGTTCCTGATATCACTGCCATATTGACTATGATTCCAGCTTCCGCCACCTGGTTCTCGGTGATTGACTTAAAGAATGCTTTCTTCAGCATCCCGATTGCAGAGGAGATCAGGGATATTTTTGGATTCAGTTTAGGAGGCCGAAGTTTCCGCTTCAAACGCGCTCCACAAGGCTACTGTGAAAGTCCATCAATATATAGTCAGGCTTTAAAAACACAGCTTGATGCAATTGTTTTACCTGACGGCGCTACCCTTATTCAGTACATTGATGATTTGCTAGTCGCTACAGATACTGAAGAGATTTGTAAAGAAGCCACCTTGTTGTTGTTGCGTCATTTGTCTGATTTACATCACAAAGTGTCCCTTTCAAAACTGCAATATTGTCGACAAGAAGTGACCTACTTAGGTCATCTCTTATCGAAGGAGGGAAGGAAACTGACCTCAGAAAGAATTCAGGCAATTGCAAAATTGAGTGTGCCAAGGACACAGAGAGAAGTACGTGCTTTCTTGGGCATTACATCATACTGCAGACAATGAATACCGAATTTTTCTTTGCTGGCCAAACCTTTGGTAGCATTGACCTATAAAGATACACTGAATCCCGTTCCGTGGTCTGAAGATTGTCAGAAAAGTTTTTCCGAATTGCGTAATGCATTGTGTTCGGCTCCTGTGTTGGGTACTCCCGACTACAGTAAGCCCTTTACACTGTATGTCCATGAGAAAGAGGGTTGTGCATTGTCAGTGCTGACACAATCTTTTGGAGACAAGCAGCGCCCATGCGCATATTTTTCGTCGACTTTGGATCCGGTAGCTAAAGCATTGCCGAGTTGCTTGAGAGCCACAGCGTCAGCAGCTGTTTCTATTCGACAGTCTGCTGGGTTAGTGATGAATAATATGTTGATTGTGATAGTTCCACATGCAGTGGGCACGTTGCTAAACAGGACCAAGACACAGCATTTAACTAGTGCTCGATTGTCAGGTTACGAGTTGACACTGTTAGCGAGTCATGTGCACATAAAGAGATGCAATACGTTGAATCCAGCCACGTTATTGCCGATTTCAGTAGAGACAGATGATGTTGAACAACATGATTGTTTTCTTAGGACAGAAGAAGAAACGAAAGGGAGAGTAGATCTTAAAGATACTCCTCTTGTAAAGTGTGATGGTACCTTATGGGTGGATGGTTCAAGCTTCCGAATGGTGATACGACTGCAGCATATGCTGTCACAACTTTGCATACGATTGTTGAAGCTGCACGTATACCAAATAATTCAGCTCAAGCAGCAGAGCTGATTGCACTTACGAGAGCGTGTGTGTTATCGAAAGGAATGAAAGTGACCATATATACCGACAGCCAGTATGCGTTTGGTGTGGCCCATAGTTTTGGACGATTGTGGAAAGAACGTGGGTTCCTGACTTCGCATGGAGCTAAAATTCAGCATGGTCAGTTGGTGAATGAGCTTCTTGAGTCACTGACCTTGCCATTACAAGTTGCGATTGTGAAATGCAGTGCACACAAGAAGGTTACTGATGATGTTGGTCGTGGCAATGCATTTGCTGACGAAATCGCAAAAGAAACAGCAAAAGATGTGATGAATCGAATGTATGTTGCAGGCTCCGCAAGATGGGTTGGTGACGTTGGAATATGTGAAGATACGATAGAGGGTGTAAAGTCTATTCAAGCTGAAGCTTCAGAGAAAGAGTTGAGTGTGTGGAAAGAAAGTACGGGTAAATTGGATGAAAATGGTTGTTGGATTGACTTGTCAGAACATCAGCGATGGTTGTTACCCGATGCGTATGTGCTTGCAGTGGTGACAATGGCTCATGGAATGGCCCATATCAGTGTGAAAGGGATTTGTAAGTTGTTGGCTCCAGTATGGCAAAATGCTGGAATTCCTAAATGTGCAGAGAATGTGGTCAAGAATTGCATGGTGTGTCTGAAATACAATCCTAGTAGGGGAACCCCAACTCCAGCTGGTCACTTTGCACCTCCAACGTATCCGTTCGAGGTTTTGCAGCTAGATTTCATCTACATGGAAAGGTGCAACAATCTGAAATACGTACTCGTTGTTGTTTGTGCTTTTTCAAGATGGGTAGAAGCATATCCCTTAAAAGACAACACTGCCTTATCCACAGCTAAAGCCCTTGTCAAAGAATTCTTCCCTAGGTTTGGAATGCCAAGAATGGTCTGGAGTGATAATGGGAGTGAATTTGTGGGTCGAGTGATGAAAAAAGTATGTGAAGGGCTAGGTATCCAGCAAAAATTCCACGCTGCAAATCACCCCCAATCAGCTGGACTAGTAGAGTGCTATAATGGCACGCTAAAACTGAAGTTGGCAAAGATACAAGCGAGCTCTGGTCTTAAATGGCCTGACGCTCTGCCTTTAGCACTCCTATCAACAAGAATGACTGTGCATTACGAGTGGGACTTAGTCCCTATGAAATTGTGTTCGGCCGCCCGGCCAACATATGGGGAGTGCCAAGACCAACAAAATTCAGTGAGATCGAACACCCTGTACTGCTTGATTATTTGTATGAATTGACGGCTAAATTGCGTGTTCTACACCAACAGGTTCACGATACTCTGCCTCAGGTCTCTGAAGCTCCAGGACATCTTATCGATCCTGGATCATGGGTGCTGGTCAAGAACTTCCAGCGGACAAAGAATGACCAGCCCCGTTGGACCGGCCCCCACCTCGTCCTTCTCTCAACAAGATCAGCTGTTCGAGTGGAAGGGAAAAAGAACTGGATCCACGGCGTACACTGCAAGAGGGTCCCTTTTCCTCTACCGTACGACCGGTGGGTCCAGGAGGGGATCGCTGACTCTGAGACTGAGACTGTGCCTCGTTTTTTGCCATTTAGCGATGCACGTGTAAAAGGAACAGTTTCTGAACGAGAAAGTGACAATAATTTGCAAGAAGCTGTGCCACCGTCAATTCGATTGAACACTACAGAGCCTGAACTCTTGTTCCAGAACCAGACAGTTCCTGGAAAAAGCCGTTATAATTTGAGACCAAGAACTAAGGACAAATAATTTTTTTCCCGTTCCTTTGCTATTTTTTTTTAAAGTGCAGCTCTCTCATCTGAGAAACTTTCTTATTTTTGTTTTTTTCTTTTCGAACCGCCATCCGGGTTCAGCTGTAGGGTTGTGGTTGCCCAAGTCTTTGGAGTGCAGCTGAAGACGTTAGGTCGACAGTTCTGGTCGGTCTAAGGGAGTTGCCCTGGACTGACAGAAGCATTCCCTAGCATAGAACACCCTACCACCGCGAGCAGCAATTAGAGAGGATGGAGTTTTTCAAGAATGAGAGACCTGCCAGACAGATGGACTTTAAAGCCAGAATGTGTATAATAATGACAAAGAAACGATTTTTGATATTATGTATTTTCATGTTGCTTAGTGTAATGACGTTTTTAATAGGATATGTTTTATTCTCTTTTCAAGTGACATTTGCACCCATTACACAGCCCATACCTCCTTCTACTGTTTCCTCGCATTCTTTTTACCCCCTGCCTGAACACGAGTCTGCCAGAAGATTAGAATTTGTCAACAATTCATTCATTCAGCTTCTACACCAACACCAATTAGTAGTGAACACAACTAAGTGTTGGTTGTGTGGTCTTATGCCTCATACTACTGATAAAGGTATCCCTTATCTGGTCTTGCCTTTCAGCCATAATGGTTCTGTGTGGGCATATAGAACGGTGTTCATATACGCGTATGAAGCCAACCCCCTACGTTCTGTGAAAGATAATCCTAAGAATAGTGCTCTAGCTAAGGGTATAGTAGATATGATTAGGGAAGATATTTCCTATGAGACTATCCCGAGAGATGAGACACTAGCATATATTGGATGGAACATACCAGGATATGGAGTTACTCTGAGTGGGAACCATCTAGCAAAGAGATCTTCCCCGATTTGGATTGTACCCCATCAGGGTCACCTATGTCTGCAAGGTAATGGCAAGAATCCCAGAACTCAGTTAGGGAAAAGTATCTGCACTGAAACATATGTTTTTGCGTCTCAGACTTCTCCTTCGTTATTAGCAGCTAAGGGTACCTATTTCATCTGCCATAATAGAGCCTATACATGGTTGCCCCCTGACTTCTCAGGCATATGTTTTGTTTCGTTCCTGTTACCTCCCACCTACACGGCCGCTGCAGATTACCATAAGACAAGGATAGTTAGAGGTGTCATAAGTAAAGAAGACACTACAGGACAAGAATTTGGAGATTTCGTAAAGGGTTTTCTGCCGTTTTGGGGTCCTATGGTTAACAGCAGGAACATAAGGCAATTGACAAGGGTGGTTGAATCCACGGTAGTTGAAACCGCCGGTGCCCTTAGTAATTTGACTGCTGAGCTCCAGTCGGATCGCCTTATGACTCTTCAGAACAGGGTCGCATTAGACGTCATACTTGCAGACCGAGGTGGGGTATGTAAAGTGATCCAATCAAGTTGCTGTGTTTTCATCCCAGATAACGCTCCGACAGTCTACCAGGCCATTTCCAAACTGCATAAGATCTCTGAATCTATTCACGTTGATAAAGGAGATTGGTCATTGATGGGGTGGTTCTGGGAGCTGATATCTGCCTGGGGATGGAAGACTCTGATAGTCATTGGGATGATCTTAGCCATTCTTTTCCTGTCCTGTCTGTGTGTACAGTGTGCTCCTGCAATATGTGGCCTCTGTGCTACATCGTGTGTAAGGAAACCTGTATCAAGGGACGAGCTAAGTAATAGGATGATGCTACAGCAACATCTCAACGACTTTATGAATATAGACCTGGACTCGGATTAGCGTGAGTATAGGTTATTGCCTATGTAAGGGCAAAAGGAGGGTCTGTGGTACTGAAAATTCTGGACCCGCGTTATAAACGTCATCGTATCACAACGATTGTGGTATCAGCAGACCGGGAATGATTAGAATAGTATGCACAAGCATTGTATTCATATTCGGGTAACAAAATCACCCGAATATCAGAGTTTCCGTCCTGAACCCTCGTGTTCCATTTAAACGACAGCCATTTTATGATTGCCCTCACATAGGCCAATGTCTAATGCTGAAAACGAGTCTGAAGGACACGTACATCTTTGCTGACTCCTCTGTGACCTGGGCAAGCTGACTCCACTGCCTGAAGCCAAACCTGTTCGGCCAGTTTCTTTCCCAGTGGCCGAATGAGATTAGTATCAAGGCACAACACATCATAAACCTTTCATCACACACAAACCATGCCTAATCTTACACACACCTGTCCCTGTTTCTTTCTTTATGACTTGCTTTACAAGGAGGAGGTGCCCGTTTATATTGGGGGTCCGTCGATATCTGATGAAAGTACTAAGCCTTGCCGGGTAATTCATTGAGGGCTGGACAAACTGGAATATGGGCTTGTCATCATAAACCTGCTATTTCTTTGTAGTGAAAATATGTGAATGGTCAACTGTAAAATAAGGAATGTTTGCCTAAAGCATAATATTTTGTATAAAAGAGAAGGTTAGCTTTGCAAAGGGAGCAGTCTCCTGAGAATATACACCGTGTTGTACTTCTAGGATACCTGTTACTGGCTGCAGCCAATAAACAATATCTTTGACTTCACCAAGAAGACTCTGTGTTTCTGTAGTCTGAAACAGGAAGGACTCGAAGTCTTAGGGTGTGTTCACTGGCACCGCTGGGTTCTGAAAAACCCAGCACTTCACATGGGCAGGTAAGGGCTTACCTCCACCCAGGTTGGTCAGCTGAAAGACATGACCATTGAGGCCACTTCAGTCCACCACCCGTGTTGCAGGATCCACACAGCTGGTCGTTGCAGTTGGTGCCTGCAGAGGCAGGGGTGTGACTCCTTCACGCAAAGGGAGATTCCTTATTCTTTCTGGTACAGGTTGAAGACGGGCTGTCCTGAGAGGATGCATGACCGGGGAAATGTTGCAGTTGCTGGAAGGAGGCATGGATACAATGGTGCAGAGGGCATCTTGCTTCTTTGTTGCAGCTTGCAATTTCTTCAGTCAGAAGTTGAAGTAGAGGTTGCAAAGGAATCCTGCTGGTGTCTTGCACACCGAATTTGAAGAACCACCCCAGAGAGAGACCCTAAATAGCCCTGAACAGTGGATTGGTAACCTAGCTGTATGACAACCTATCAGTAGGAATCTCTGACGTCACCTGCCAACACTGGCCACTCAGATGCTCCCAGAGTTCCCTGCTAACCTTGAATCCAAGATGGCAAAACCCAGAGACCCTCTGGAGCAGCTCTGAGCACCATCCCTAGGGTGGTGAAGGACAGGGGAGTGGTCAGTCCCCTTTCCTTTGTCCAGTTTCATCCCAGAGCAGGGACTGGGGGTCTCTGAACTGGTGTAGACTCGTCTGTGCAAGGAGCGCACCAAGTGTGCCCTTCAAAGCATTACAAGTGGCTTGGGGAGGCTACCCATCCCAAGCCTGTAACACCTATTTCCAAAGGGAGAGCGTGTAACACCCATCTCCAAAAGCAAATCCTTTGTTCTTCCTTCCTGAGCTTGAGCTGCTCAAGCAACAGGAGGGCAGAGACCTATCTGTGAGGTGGCAGCAGCTTGGGCTGCCTGGAAAACCTCAGAAGGCTGTAATGGCAATACGGGGGTCTTCTAAGGCCCCCAGAGTGCATTGAATCATGCAACCGATGCTTGCAAAAGCATTTGGGTATAATTCCAACATGTTTGATACCAAACATGCCTATGTTTGGAGTTACCATTATATAGCTGGACATAGGTATTGATCTATGTCCAGTACACGTGTAAAACGGCGTCCACGCACTCACGAAGTATGGGAAAAATGGGCCTAGAGTATGTGGGGACAACTCTGCGAGTGCAGGGGTGCCTTCACACACAGGTACTTTGCACCCAGCCCTCTATGCTGGAAGACCTGCCATAGGGGTGACTTATAATATAAGTGACCTGGTGGAAAAATATATGTTGTAGCCCGTAGGGATCCCCTTGAACCTCAATGCCCTGGGTACCTAGGTACCATAAACTAGGGACTTACAGTGGGGCACCAGTGTGACAATTGTGGGATGAAATGCAGAGTTTTGGGAAAGCCTTAATGACTGGGGTCCTGGTTAGCAAGATCCCAGTGAACACAGTCAAACACACTGACATGAGACAGAAAAAGGGGTTAACAATGCCAAGAAAGTGGGTAATTTCCTTCAGGTACATGCCAGGGATGTCCACTCTCTCCGCTTCTATTGGCACTAGCAAAAGAACATTTGGCACTTTGAGTACAGAAAGACTTGCATCCCTGGGGGATACAGACGTGGGCTATCATTCATGTTGCCCCATTATATGCAGACAAAGCCTTGTTGTATTTGTTTTCCTTTAGGGAAGTCGTTCCAACTTTGTTGTAACTCCTGGAAGAGTTTGGCACCATTTCTGGACTGTGAATGAATAAAGCTAAATCAGTGGTGTTACCGCTTGTAGGCCTGGACTCCATCCCCTTTGAGCACCTACCTGCTGTGGGAGTCCATTGGGAGACATCTGATTTTCACTATTTGGGGGGCAGAGTCACACACATGCGCAAATTGTGGATTGCTGTCAACCTGGGGAGAGTAATAGATTGCCTAAAAAAGTCAGTCACATTGTGGAACACGTTGCCACTTTCATGGGCCACTTGGCCATCACCAAGATGGTCCTGCTTCCCAGGTGCTTGTATACATTGCAGAATTCTCTAACCATTATCCCACAGAGATATTTTCGGCAACTAGACTCTATTTTTGTCTCACTACTATGGACGTGTGAAAGATCCAGAGTTGCCTTGTCAACCCTAACGAGATAATACGAAGAGAGTGGGTTAGAAGTCCAGATATTGCATTATTTTGAGGCTCATATCCAACATGCTGCACGGTTGCTGGATCAAGTTGATAACTGGGAAAAACACCTTCTGTCTGGAGTAGTGGAGGCCGGACAGTTGTCTGAACTTCTTATGGAGGGTGAGGGTGTGGCCCCGTACATAATTTGTCAAACTGCAATTATTTGGCAGAGGTTTGTGCGCACTGCTCTTAGGCACACTCTATTCCACCGTGAATTTCGGGTGCGGATCCTTAAACCAGTCTGCCACATGATGAACAATATGTCTTTTCAGCAATGGTGCAAGGTGGGTTGCAAGCAGTTGGGTAACATATACCAAAATTAACAATTCTTCGCCTTTGAGAAAGCTTGGGATGTCTCACACATGCGCTGCAGGTCCTCCTCACCTGCGGCACAGGCAGTCACTTGATTTCCTTATTATACAAAGCCACGCACTCAGGTGTTGTGAGCCCACCACTGTGAACTAGAGTGGTTTGGAACCTGGAATCCCCTACTCATCTATCAGAAGGTGATTGGGCCTGAGTTAATGCTCTTACTCATACTGTCTCTTGCAATGCCCACTTCGAATTAGTGTATTATAATTTCCTCCACAGGACTTATCTTACAACAAAAAGGTTGCGTCGGATATCCGCTTCACATTCTGATGCTTATCCCAGGTGTGGCAGTGGGGCGGCGAATATCCTGGAACTGACTTGGCAGTGTAGGGAGGTACAGATATACAGGACACAGGTGACTACTGAAGAGGGCAGTGGGTTTGAATTTTGCACAGACACCCCAGAGTTGCCTCCTTGGCAACCTCCCATGCCTAAAGGGTAGGAAGATGGAGTGTAAGTTTTTGCACTTATCCTTGGTGTTAGTCAAGTGTATGGTTGCCATAATGTGGAGAGGTATCTTAAAAAAGAGTGGTTAAATAGTAGGAAAAAATACACGCATAACTTCCATCAATGATGCAGTAAAACAGTCAGTGAGCATGCAATTTCATTGCTTTTTAATCAAAACATCTTACCACATCCCACCAGCTAAGACAACTGTTTTGGTTACAGCAGTCATTTTTGTATACATCAACAAAAGTAAACATTTCCAGACCTTCTGGTTAGTGTCTCTCATACAAAAAACACTTAAAAAATACAACACTAAACAATAAACATAGAACAACAATGGTAAATCTGACAGTCATCTCCTTATTCAAGGAGCCATGTGGTGTCCATTAATAATTATGCAGAAGATCCACATGTAAGAGATGGTTGAAAAGTAAGTCCCAGGACTACAACATCCTTCTTTTCAAAGGGAAAGATGGAAAGGCCTGTGGTATAAAGTTCTTAAAGACGAAATTCAACATTGGTTGCAACCTCTCAAAAATATGCAGTCAACGCGTTTCGGCCCCTACAACTCTGGGCCTCCTCAGGACTAGTGGAGAGAACCACACCTAGTAAATACAAGTATAAGAGTAAACTACATAACTCTAAATCACGGTAATCAGACCTACTACAACCTTAAAAACACCATGTGTGCAAATCTTATGTACAAGTGGAATGAAAACCAAATGAATAGTCAGAACAGACCATAATCTCACTTTAGGGTAAAGCATGCTGTTTGTACAGTAAAAATATTGTTTATACAATACAAAATGTGCTCCACAGGTCTATATAGCACACCCTTGTGTCACATGCCGGTATTTTTTTAATTTTAAACTCCGTATTTAAAGCTGCAAAATGACCAAAACCTGTTAGGTACTACAAACTAAACTTACCCTAAAGCAGGATAGTTTTCTGATCGATGTGAATAAATTCTTACATCACATGAATGAACTAGAAATAACACAAAAAACATAGAATCCTTGTTCAGTAAAAAGCAAACAATGTCCTATGAGACCAAGCCACTTCATCTCAATTGAGATCTGCTACTTGCTGGTCCCAAAGGTGCTGTCCTAAATGCTTGCGTCTATTTAGGAATCAGTGCAGCTTAAAGTTGGTACAAGTGAAATCCATCCAACGTGAATCGGAGTGCCCAAAAAGCCGTCTACTCCCAAGATGGACGTTTATAAAGCGTTAGCGGTGGCCATCTTGAAGATATTACTGATATCGGCCTGAGAATGATAATTTTTTTATGAATAGGGTAAAATGTTCCCTCGTGTATTCAAAAAACTAAACCTGCACAGATTCCATTGCTATAAAAATATGAAAAAAAGATAAATAGGGGAAAAGAAAAAAATGGAGGCTTACTCAGCCATACCTAAATTCTCTTGGTGTTACTCATCCCATGGCAGCCATCTTATCATTTGTTACTCTATTTATAGAGTGGCGGCCATCTTATAGAGGGTGTCTCATAACATTGTTCAATGACTAAAAATAAATAATACAACTAATAAAACCCTTTTATAATTTGAAACATAGATATTTCTGAAACAAATGTATATCCTCAAGGATATGTTTATATTTCCAAATTGAGTGGGTGGAATATGGTCTTATTAAACTGCTCTAGTGTATAAAAATCGGCATGATTAGTGACACATGAGAGAACCTATAACTAAATGTAACAAATGTACCTATGTCTAATTTAAAAGAATTATAACATTTAAGTGTAAAAGAGACCAAGCTATTTTCTTCTCTTTTTTCATGAATTGAAAACAGAAACAAAATTCGAGGTGAGCTATAACAGTGCCCAAATTTCATCTTGATCATTCAAACCATGTCTCGCTGTTCCAAATTTCTTCATAAATTGTACTTCCTTCCTAATAAAATTTTGTGGCACTGATTGTCCTTCTCCTTTAGTCTGAACCACCTCCAATACATTCCACCATATATCTTCTGATGAATGGTTCAATTCACAGAGGTGTTCCACAAATGGTGCGCTCTTGATGGCACATTTAAACCTAGATCGATGTTGGAGTATCCTTCTTTTGACTGGTTGTGATGTCTGCCCTATATAAATCAGGTCACAAGGGCATTTGATACAATAAATTACATTTTTTGTGTTACAATTTGAAAAATTCACTTGTCGATGTGTCAATCTATTCAAAATTACCTTCTCCGATTCACTAGTGAATTGGCACGCTACACAATTCTTACATTTATAATGTGGAAAAGTGGCAGGTTCCCGGACTATACCCATTGGAGGGTGGATGTGTTGGAATGGTCCGTAGCTAAAGAGATACACATGAAACTAAATTTGCACAATGATAATGCATCTGAAGACATAGCTGACAGGAAAGAAATATGTGCCATCTTCGCAGACCCAGACTTGGTCCTGTCTTCTACGTGTAGTGAGGGCGAAGTCTCGGGGGTAGTCACAGGGGAGGTTATGGGGATGTAAACATTGAGACATGGATGCGTCCTCACATTAGGGCAAAGGGTATGGTAAGCTGCTGCTAATACAAGTGCTGAGGGTGTGTCTGGTGAGGGGAGGACATGGGCTTTAATTTACTGAATTGTTGTTTCTCTTGTTGATAAGTACCACCAGTGCCTACCTATATACCTATCCATTTGATGCCGTATGACACAGCTATATGTTTTTGCTAAAATGTAAATAAAGCATATATTTAAATAAATGTATGTGTACACTAATAAAACCATGTTTGAGGGAGAGAGTACATGCACTTTAGCACTGGTCTGCAGTGGTAAAGTGTTCAGAGTCCTAAGGCCAACAAAAAAGAAATCAGCAAAATATGAGGCAAGTATGCAAAAAGTTTGGGAGAAGACAACACTAAGGCTGCCAGGTTTAACATGGGATAAATGATCAAAAAGATAAATTAGTGAGGTGTGGGGAGGCTTTCTGATCAATTGTAGCAGTGGATAATTAGTTCATGCTGGTGTCTATTTGTTGCATGTGGAAGAAGGATTTGGATGAGAATGTGAGTAATCGGAAGAGAATCACATTTATTTAAGTTTCCTTCGAGTTTCTATTATCTTTGTGTGAGAAATTGGGTTGTTGGTTGACTGGGGTGTGAGCCCTGGTCAGGCAACAGTCACAATCCCTTGCAAAGTAAACCACAAAAAAGCTGCCAGATTCACCTTTGCTTAACCCTGGGTAGCCTGGCACAAAAAGCAGTCAGGCAATATGTAAAGTATTTATGCAGCACACAAACAGCAAGAAAGTAAAAACACAATAAGAGGAAAATCCCAAACCAATTTAGAAAAATGGAGCACATTTTAATAAATTATTTCACATCACAATGACAAAAATCCAATCAGTAGTACGAGAGTTATACATTTTTAAACTTTTAAGTGAAACTTAGCACCTAAAAGATCAAACTACACACAGCACAACGTCCCCCTCACAACAAGAACACTCACCTGAATGTTTCACACGGCACACAACATACATAACAACATTAGTGACACATATACAGGCACAACCACACCACCCATTCCAGCTCCCTCCATCTCAAACAGCCAATACACACACACACACATACACATAGTCACTCACAAATAGAATAGAAAGCACAAACCTACCCATACAGGTCCCCTTGCAATGAGCAAACATGGACACCATTGTCCAGTGTGACTGTACCATCATTGTGGTGCTAGCATTCATTTTGCAATGAATGATGACACCACAATGACAGTTGTGTATGTGTGTGATATGCGTGTTGTGCCTTTTGTGTTCCCTGCCATGTGTGCCAAAATGTTCTCCCTGATACATGCACGTCCCTGTGATTTAAAAAAATTACTGTAACATGTACATGCCTGTAGTAGTCCCGACTTCCCATGCAGTGCCCACCCAATGTACCCTGGCAATGCGGCATCCTTACCTTCGAGTCTGGTGATGGGGGGTTGTATTTTCTCCGTGGGTCGATAGCTGAAGTGGCAGCAGGTGTTTTCCAGCTATGTCCAGTTCACAACTGAGGTAGAATGGGGAGAAAATGTGAGTTTTCACCACTTTCTCCACAATCTGCCAACACAGAAGTGGAGGTCGGACTGCCACTTTTTTCTTGGCAGTAAGGCACATCCAAATCTGCACGGTGGAAAGGGTGGCTGGGGTCCTGCTGGCATCTACTTTCCTGTCTCCAGCCATCAATGCTGGTGGTGTTTCTTGGCGGAGAAGGCAGTTCCAATGTTGGCTTTCATCTATTGGACCGTCTACATCTATATACGGTGAGCGGACCATCATGGCAGTGGTGGGTTTTCAATCAGTCAATAGCAGGATTGTTACCACCAACATCTAAATCAGACCCTTAGGGCCATATTTATACTTTTCGACGCACAACTGCGGCAACGCAGTTGTGCGTCAAAAAATTTAACGCCGGCTAACGCCATTCTGAAGCGCCATGCAGGCACCGTATTTATTCAATGACGTTAGCCGGCGTTAGCCGGCAGAGCTGCCTGGTGTGCGTAAAAAAAAACGACCCACACCAGGCTGCGCCGGCGTAGGGGAAAATTGAGTTTGGGCGTCAAAAAATGGGGCAAGACGGTCTGAGGCAAAAAATCTGCCTCAACCCGATTTGCGCCATTTTTTTGTTACTCCCAACCCCCATTGAAATGACTCCTGTCTTAGCAAAGACAGGAGTCATGCTCCCTTGGCCAATGGCCATGCCCAGGGGACTTATGTCCCCTGGGCATGGTCATTGGGCATAGTGGCATGTAGGGGGGCACAAATCAGCCCCCCCATGCCACAAAACAAAAATAAAAAATACTTACCTGAACTTACCTTAAGTTCCCTGGGATGGGTCCCTCCATCCTTTGGCGTCCTCCTGGGGTGGGCAAGGGTGGCAGGGGGTGTCCCTGGGGGCATGGGAGGGCACCTCTGGGCTCCTTCCGAGCCCACACGTGCCTTAACGCCTGCCCTGACCAGGCGCTAAAAAACGACGCAAAAGCGGCTGGATGTCATTTTTTTTGACCCACCCACTCCCGGGCGTCATTTTTGCCCGGGAGTATAAATACGACGCACATACCTCAGAGTCATTTTTTAGTAGGGAACGCCTACCTTGCATATCATTAACGCAAGGAAGGTGTCCACGCAAAAAAATGACGCAAGCTCCAAGATCTTTGGCGCTCGACGCGTCTAACGCCAAAGTATAAATATGGAGTTAGTTTTGCGTCGGATTTGCGTAAAAAAAAACAACGCAAATCCGGCGCAAACAGAGTATAAATATGCCCCTTAGTCTTTTCTCTTTTCCTGGTGTTTTTGATATGTTTGGTGTGGAAACTCCTTCAAAGTCGATTTACGGGATAGGTAAACTGTCAAGTTTTATGGAGAGGCGCCATATACTGTCTTATTCCAAATTATGAGCAGAGAGACGTACAATGTGGGTTTGAGGGTGGGGAGGATGAAGGGAAATGTAGGTTGAATTTTCCATTATGGAAGTTGAAGTTAATCATCTTTTTAGCTTTATACTTTTGATATACATTTGGGAGAAGAAATGTTGATGCAATATTTGTTCTATTTACAATAAAAAGTGGTTAACACTAAAATAAAAGGGATATGAAATAGAATTAACATGTAATCACTTCACAGATGACTGAAAGGGCACGTACTCTGTCAACACAACATAGGCCAAACAAATTGCAGACACCAGAGTAATTCACTTTGGAATTCATCTTCATGTAAAACAATTGTCATAACTAATACAATCACACATTTAAGTGTATAACTTGAATTAGTGACAATTAAAATAAGAACAAGTCAGATCAGCAGCTGTACCACTGTATGTTTGTGGTTTTCCTCACTGTCACTGCTCACATTGTTTGTGGTGACCAGATGGCACTGTGTTTTAAAGCTAGCCACTGCTGTTATAGTCACAAGATTAAGTCAGCGCAAGATGCAGAGGTCATACTCTACAGAAATTGTTGTGAATTAGGTAAGTAGAGAGGTTGCCTCTTAGGATTGCCAAAACTGCTACAAAGGGGCCAATTGGTGGTGTTTGATAAATTACTTGAACAAAATTGAAACGATGGCTCAGTCCCTTCAATTCTGGACTGTAGTGTATGAGGGCATATGATGATCAATTGTTTGAACCCCTTCTTGATTTCTTCAGAGAATACTACTTTGAATACTGCTACATGGGTAGTAGTAACATCTGTTATTCACAGCACAAAGAAATAGCTGATGTGTGGTAGACTGTGCTAACATTATTAAATCAAAATAAAATGTATTCTAGAAGATAGGGTTTTCATGTGAACAACAGACACACTACAAAATTATGTTAACTACATAAATGCCGACATGCATTACATTATCGTTTTAAAGTTAAAATGTTTAACTTTAAAACTAGATTGTAATGAATGTAGGCAATTAAGGACATTCATACAGTTACACATATAAAATACATTTAAAAAATAGAAAAAAGTTACTTACCTTGCTGCACATCCTTGCTCTGGTCCCGGTGTTCTCACCTGCAGCCTAGGCGCAGCCAACTTCCCTAACCAATCCTGACATTGCTCTCATAGCATGAGAGTGACACCCAGATTGGATGGAGTGGGCTCCCTTAGTGCTCCAGAGGCCACTAGAGGCCTGTGCTTGCTCTCAACCCAGCTGTCCAAGACTGGTGGGTTGAGAGGTGTAAATTGCGCGTCTGGCTGGCCTTCCTAAGACAGCTGGCCAAAGAGACATGCTTGAACTTTACAACAATTACTTATTAGGATAGGGATAGGGTAGAGTCAATGGCTCTGTAAACAATATGAATAGAGTGCCATGCCATTCAATCAGCAGGGTAAACCCTCTCTATCTAGTCCCCGATCGTTGTTTGTTCAACCCATCTCACCCTATCCAGTCTCTCGGTCATAGCTTCCTTCCTGTCCTCTGCTCTGGAAATTTCACTAATACCATTGGTGAAAAGTTTACATCGGAAAGGAGTCGAAAATTAGGAATTAGCTTGGGAAACAGGTGTACGAATAGCCATTGCAAAGGTAATTATCGATTTCTCTTGGGACAATCCGGTCAGGGTGTAACTTGGAAAACTACAGTATCCCTTCAGCTCAGAAGGCGCATCTCAGAATAAGAAGGTCTTTCAGCACCTAAAATTACCAATCCCTATGGTATTGCTGACTTTGGGTACTAAAAGTACTGCATCTGGCTTCCCAAATTACCAAGAATGAGGGCCTGACTATAGCCAGTCGAACCACGAATGATAAATTCGCCATGTCCAAGGCACGGTTTTTGTGATCCTCTTTTCAAATCAGGCCGTGGGTCTCATTATCATGCACAGAATTAAAGGCCACTGTATCATTTTACTTTTTAATACTGTTTATTTTATTAGTACATATCATTGGAATTGCTATGTAGTTTTGCAACAAATTACTTATTTGATGTCAACATAAAGCAAATGCTCCTTCTGACCTGCAGAATAAAATAATTATGCTTGGCGTATATTGCCATACAATTACATATTTTTCAAACAGGAATGTATTTAAAATAGATTTTCCAGGCTTTCCACCGGAATATATTGTTATATTGTTCAAATAACCAATTTCCCAAATTAGCCTGCTCTTTGAATTTATGTTTTTTGTCACCGGTTAGCGCACTGCACTTTAGACATGAACGTCTAGAGTGAGAGTGAATTTTGCACCGCCTCTGCTGATTACATGATCGTTATTTAGTCATTAGACTGCAAAATATATTTTTCAAAATAATTGAGGCTTCTCTGGAAATCATTTTCGGGAAACTTGTCCGGCCCTGAGACGGTGTAAGCGAATTTTATGAGGCCTTTGTTTTTGACTGATTCTTTGCTTACCTCAGGCCTTGCACTCTGCGTCCTCTTTTGTGTCTAGCCTTGTGGAGTTAGAGCTGGATAAACTACACACTCCACACAACTTAACATTGCTTTTTTAATCTACTCAACTCCCTAATGTATGAAGTAAACACGGGCATAAAAAGTAGGTTTTGTATAATATTGAAAAAAATATTCACATATCTGATCGCCTCTCAGAGCACACAACGCAAGCATTTTCATTGCCACCCTTATGCTCGAAAAACGTACTGCATATTCTGTCTTTGGGGCAGTATTGTGAAGAGCTGCGCTGGATCATTGCATAGCTGACCTCCTGTTTTTATCAAGGGTCAGTCTGACCCTGAAACTGGTGGACTTTGGTGACTCCACATTTCTCTGGTAATGCGGAGTTCTGGGCAAATTCCTCCAATCGTTGTGTAGCAGAATTTTTATCCCATGAAACTCCAGAAATCCAAGATTTGATATCCTCTGGTGTAATTTTCTAATGTTGGTGCTCACAGGTGTTCTAAAGTGGTCGCATCCGAGGGGTGCTTCTCGAGTAGATTTGGTGAGTAGAGTAGGTTTTTCACTCAAGCAGCAGCAAAGTCAGCTTGAATGACTATGCGCTCTTGTGCACCGCATGGTGCCGCTTGCGCTAATTTTTCAGTGCTGTTCGCAATACTGGCACTAAATTACAGCACGAGCAGCCTGATGTGCACATTTTATGCCTATTGGCAGAACTCCGCAGAATCTCTCAGAGATTTTCTGTAACCCCACAGAATTCCAGACGGAAACTCCCTGAGTTCAATCCACCGCTAGTTTTTATGGGTCTGAGGCATCAAAAATATTTAACTCAGACTTTCTCTTAATTAATGCATGAACTTTAAAAATAAGGGAAGTCAGAAAAAGTGAATAGAGATTGTTTCTCTCAGTTTCTGTATCATCTAAGGTTCATACATTATCTCTGAGAAATCTCTTTTTTTCAAAGCAAATCCTATATTAGAAATGGATTTTGTGTGCATCGTGATACATATAGAGTAGTTTAGAGAGGCATATTCTGAGAAACATGACAATATGTCCATGATAAAAAGGCCTATTTTGAATATAATGCAAAAGTATGGAGGAATATAAAGGTATACTGGGAAGATCACCATAAAGTGAGTCGAGAAAATGTTATTGATTGTTATATGGACATAGAAATATGGACAAACATAAAATAAAAGCAAAAAGAATAGGTAAGTATATATATATTACAGAAAACAGACAATCTTAACAATAAAACATTATATAGTAATGTTATACGGATATAAATAGCATACATAAAACACTAAAACAAAATTTTAAAGGGATACTGATATATCAAATGTCCTAAATATTCATTGAACATCTAATTAATTAAAATAAGCAACTTAGTCAAGAGATTACAACATTGTAGATAAAAGCACTAGTGAAATGTTAGGGGTATAAATCCATGAGGATAGACCATATTTGAGGTACCTTACAAATTGCGGCCAAGCATGAACTGACAAAACAAACTTGTATCCTTCCAATTGGAAGTAATTGATTTATTTGCAGAAGAAATTAGAAAATCAAATAATTTTGAAAAATTATTAGTGAGAGGTTACACCTTTGTTTTTGATTTCCAGATTACAAACTTAAACAAGATTTGTGTATTAAAATGAAAGTTGTTTGTAATAATATTTCATATATCTGTCCCGAAGTTGAAAATGACAGAGCAAAAATATAGCAAGTGCTTTATAGATCCTTTGTGCTTTTGAATACCAGCAATGTGGGTTACCAATTAACTTTGCTTTAAACATTTTAAGTGAAGACCATTCAAAAATGTAAATAATAAAATATTAGCCTGGAAATTAGGAGCTGGTAGATAGCCGGCAACACTACATAGCCATATATTTCTCTAGTGATTTATGGACAATCAGACTTCAATGCCCGAAATTCCATATTTGTGAAAAATGTGTTTGACTAGAATTATCAGTAGTGGTGAACATTTTATGCACTTTAGAAGCTATGTTGCCAGAGCAAATAAAGATGTTAATGCATTATTCCATAGTAGAAAATGCCAGCCTCAATCAGGGATTTCCAAAACAATCTATGTTTATTCTTTTTTATTTATTTAGAATTGTATCACTTTTAGAAGTTTTTATGTTAGCACCAAATGTTGCATCGTAATTCAACAAGGCACGTTTAGTAGACTTAATAATTGGTGAAATGTTGCCAAATTTACTATTGGAAATTCCCAAGAGAGCTGTTAATGGGAAAGGGTTTAGTAGATTACATTCTTTTAGTAGCCATTTTGGAATAGAAAAAGGAGTAACATTGTGAAACCATAAAATAAAACTCTGTGCTACTAGAAAAGACAAGTGATTTAAAAAAAAAAACTCAAGTAAACCCAAACCACCATCTCTTTTGGATCTATAGATTTATACCATATTTGAGAAAGTTTGTTGTTCCAAATGAATGTATTATTTAACTTATTCAACTTGTTATAGAAACAAGTTGGTAAGCATAATGATAACAGAAATATTGTATTTACAAATTGCATAGTAATGGCCATTTCAATTCTATCCCACCAGTTCAAATGGAGAGAGATGACCCCTTCTATGATGTTTCCTTTGTTTGAGGAATTACATTTCTACAGCTTGCTTCAATAATTTATTTGTTCCAAGTGGAGAAACTCATAAAGATGTTTGAATGTGAGAAGATTCATTAGAACATTGGAAGTTGGCAGCTCCATTGAAAACAATAATTTTAAATCCCCTTGGGCTCCGTGAGCAATTTGTTTTTTTAAATAGAACATTCTGCCCTGAGTGGCAGAATGTTCTAATAGCCTTAGAACCCGCCGTAGCGGGCTCTACCGGCTATAAAAGGCCCTTTCCCTTGTTGAATGCCCTCGCCTTCGGCTCGGGCATTTAACGCGGGAGCAGGCCTTTAATAGCCGGTAGAGCCCGCTACGGCGGGTTCTAAGGCTATATTATAACACTTGTGGCTGTTAACATATCAGGTGTATATAAAATAGTTAAAGGAATAAAATCATTTTACTAATATTCAGTGTAAATCCAGAAACAAAAACATATTGGTTAATGATGTTTAAAATAAACAGAATAGAAGGAGGATTATCAATATGCTATATAATATTTTCAGCATAATTTGAAATCTTTAAGGCAACATCTAGTACTCTATTGTGTCATGAACCAAACATAATAAGGGTTCTATAGTGATATGAAATAAAAGGGTCGTAAGGAGACACCCTTGCCTTTATGTAAATTAAAGAAGAAAGAAAAATGCCATTAGCATACAATTGGCCAACAGGCCAACATGCCATGCTAATTTTTCCCAAGATAGGACCAGAATGAAAGGATTTCGTTGGTTACAATTAATATTGCCAGTATAATTTATTGAAAGCTTTTTTAGCATCTAAAGCACCAAAACCAACAGGAGTTTTTATTTTCTTAAAGGAGGACAAAACATGGCACACGAGTCATGTTATGCACAAAGAGATTAACTTTCATGAAGCCTGTTCGGTCAAACTGTATTATAAAGTTCAGAGTTAGGGTTAATCAGCTCTATAAGATCTCAGAACCACATTGCTGAGGAATTGGCATATGGCAGTGCCACAAGTCTTTTTGTTGCGCTGCCCTACACCAATGTGAAAAGGCAGGCATGCACTGTATTTATGAAATATGGTGCATTCATGTCCTTTCCCCCTGCACTGGCACACAATTGGCCTCCTAGAACCAACGTAGGCACCCTTGCACCATGGTGCAAGGGTGCCTGTGTTGTATGCAGGATTGTTTTTTTGTGCAGCAAGTGATACCTTTCTGCACAAACAAAATCCCAAGAGGTGTTTTGCAGCACACATGGAAAGAGGAAAAAATTAGGAGAAATGAAAATATGTCTCATCATTACACCTGATCGAGGTGGGCAAAAGGTTTTGGTGCTGCCCCAATTTTGTAAATCTGCGGCAGCATCAAAATCCATAGGTGTTGCATGGGAAATCCCACTGCAACACCCATTATATGCCTCCCTGGTGCAGAGTAAGGCAATAAAGCGGCTTGTGCTACTTTGTCTTACACCTTATCTATAAGGCCTGCAAAGCCACACAAAGTGGCTTTGCATGATCTCAGAGATTTGGTTGAGAGACTTGCACCACCAGAGCTTCAAAAAAGTGATGATCCAGCAGCGCAAACCTCTCATAAATATGTCCCTCAGTGTAAATTTTACAATTCTCATTTATAAGCAGTATTGAATGATAATTGACTGAAGTATGAAGTATGGTTCTAATCAGGTTTTGGCAGGACAATACTAGTGACTTCTGTGAAAGAACCTTTAACAGTAACATTATGTTAAAAAATTAAATTATGAAATACCAGAGGGTGGGCACAGGATCATTTGGATTGCGTGTGATTTACCCTGACTAGAGTGAAGGTCCTTGCTTGGACAGGTGGTATCCTGCCAACCAAAGACCCCATTTCTACAATTGGTGGCAGCGGTGGGATAGGACTTGTATTTGTGCAGTGACATACAGTAGCTAAGTATTTCACTACCTACCCACAGTTGAAGGTCAACTTGATTTTTATCTCTTTTCTGCAATTTTGTTTTTCCTCTCAATTTTTGACTAAAATCCTCAAATCAACATGTCTCTAGCTGGGTCTCAAGCAGGAGATGAAGATTTTGATATGGCTATGCTGGAGATCTACACTGTTAAACAGCTGAGGGCATTCTGCAGGGATACGGGTGTACCTACCCAGAAAGCCTCCAGGAAAGAGGAATCCCATAGGGCGCTGAGGTCCTGGGCAGAAGCCGCTGCTGAGGAGGACATTGTGGAGGAGGGTCCAGAGAATGGCCCCTCAGAGGATTTTTTGCCCTCATTAGTTGAGATTAGTGCTGCAATTGTGCCCCCTGCAAAACCAGAGTGCAGTGTCTCTGATCAAGGCCTGACCGCAGAGGAAAGAGAGTTTAAGTTGCAGATGACAAAGTTAAAAATTGAGGTTCAACAGGAGGAAAGGAGAGCAGAGAGAGAAGCCAAGCAAGCTGAGGCTGAAAGAGCAGCCAAACAGATTGAAGCTGAAAGAGCTGAAGCTGCAGCTGAGAGAGCCTTGGCTGAGAAAAAACTGTTGTTGGCTCATGAACTGAGTCTCAAGGAGTTGGAGATCAAGGCGAGACAGTCTTAGTCCAGCAGTGATGGTGGAAGCATACGTGCAGGACCGGTTGGGGACAAACAGGTTCATATACCCAAGAATGTGGTGCCAAGTTTTGTGGTGGGAGATAACATTGATAAGTGGTTGGCTGCCTAAGAAGTTGCACTAAGGGCCCATGGGACACCTGAGGAGCACTGGGGGGTGGCCATGTGGTTTTATGTACCATCCTCAGGGAGGGACACACTTCTCACACTTGCTCCACAGAATAGAAATGACTACTCACACATGAAAGCCGCTTTACTGGCCAAGTTTGGGCTGACCCCTGAGAGATACCGTCAGAGGTTCAGGGACAGCACCAAACTTTAAACACAAACTTGGGTGGATTGTTATGATTTCTCCAACAAGGCACTGGATGGATAGGTGCGGGCAGCAAAGTAGATGATTATAAAGGGTTATATGACTTGATTCTGAGAGAGCATATGCTCAAAAATTGTTTTACAAAGTTGCGCCAGCACTTGGTAGATGGTAAGCTGACTGACCCCAGGAAGCTTGCTGAGGAGGCGGACCTCTGGGTTAGCACCCGAGTGTCCAAGAAGGCATCTGTGGGGGACTCCCACAAAGGTGGTCAGGGTTCCCAACAGAAGAAAGAGGGGGGAGAAAAACTTAAAGATAAGGAGTTCTCAAAAGGCCCCCAAAAGAATTCCCAAGGGGGGGTGGATACCATTCCTCTTCTAGATTTGGGAAGAAGCCAGGTTATTTTGATAAAACATTAGGGAAATTCATCCCCAAATGCTTAGAGTGCTACCAGCATGGACACTCTAAGGGTGACTCTCAGTGCCCCAAGAGGGCACAGTCCACCACTGGACAGACACCTGGGTTGGCTAGTGTAGCGCTCGGGGAGAGACAGTCTTAGATTGCTTTGGGGGGCAGGCAGAGGTTTCCCTAGAGAGATGGTGCCTAAAGCCTACATGCCAGAAAATACTTCCAGGTATAGGCAGGGGAGCACCATTGAAGGGCAAAGGGTGGAAGCTCTGTGTGACACAGGAGCCAGAATGACTACTGTCAAGAGTCAGCTGGTGTCATCAGAGCAGATAGTCGCTAATACATTCCACCAGGTCATAGTCGCTGACAATCGTGAGCGTCACGTACCAGTGGCTCTGGTTCCCTTTGAGTTGGTCTCTGGTACTCTGAAAGTAGCTGTGAGTCCTGCCATGCCTGTAGATTGTCTGTTAGGCAATGATCTTGAGCATACTGCCTGGAAAGAAGTAGAGCTCAGATCCCACCTGGAAATGTTGGGTTTGCCTGAGAGGGTCTGCATGACCACACGGTCCATGGCTTCCCGGGAAGGGAGTCAAGGGTGTCGGGAGCCTGGAACAATGGCCCAGACAGCTGCAAAGAAGAAGGGCAAGAGGCGCGGGAATCCCACCTCAGATGTTCCCACAGTGGTGGACTGGGCCCCTGAAGAGGATGAGGCATGTGAGCCAACTGGGGAGGACATAGCTGACCTGGGTAACCTGCCTGAACTTGCTGGCTGGCAAGTAGAGGGTGGGCCAACCAGGGCAGAATTCTGCAAGGCACAGAAGGAATGCCCCACCCTTGAGGGTGTGAGGCAACAGGCCGCAGCCCAAGCAATAGGTGACACCTCTGGCAATCACCATATTTACTGGAAGAATTATCTCCTTTACAGTGAGCCCAAGGTTCCAGGTCCTGGGGCAGCACATGTGCTGGTGGTCCCCCAGTGTTACCGGGCCTTCCTACTGGCTCTGGCTCACGACATTCCCCTGGCAGCACATCTAGGTCAAGTCAAGACCTTTGACAGGCTTGTGACCCACTTTCATTGGCCCAGAATGAGGTTTGCCTCAGATAATTTCTGCAGAGCTTGCCCCACCTGCCAGGCTAGTGGGAAGACAAGGAAAAAGCTTAAGGCTCCCCTGCTCCCACTCCCTGTCATTGGCACCCCCTTTGAAAGGGTGGGCATTGACATTGATGGTCCCTTGGACCCTAAAACCGCCTTGGGCAACAGGTTTATCCTGGTTTTGGTGGACCATGCACCCGCTATCCAGAGGCAATCCCTCTGAGAACAGTGACTGCACCGGTGGTGACCAGAGCCCTGTTGGGAATATTTACCCGTGTTGGATTTCCTAAGGAAGTTGTGTCTGACAGGGGCACAAACTTCATGTCTGCGTTCATTAAGTCCATGTGGGATAAGTGTATGGTGACCTACCGGTTTACCACCCCTTATCATCCTCAATCCAATGGGCTGGTTGAGAGATTCAACAAGACCCTGAAGGACATGATTAATGGCCTGACTGAAGCCACAAGGCATAAGAGGGATGTCCTCTTACCATGCCTGTTGTTTGCCTACAGGGAGGTGCCCCAGAAAGGAGTGGGTTCAGCCCCTTTGAGCTTCTCTATGGCCACCTGAGAAAGCTCCCAGGACACTTCCCCAGGATATGGTCTGCTACATGCTGGACCTCCGCAACCAAACCCAACGCTTCTGGAAGCAGGCCAAGAGTAATCTCCAGGCCAGTCAAGAGGTGATAAAGGAGTGGTATGACCGGAAGACCACTCTGGTTGAGTTCTCACCTGGAGACAAGGTTTTGGCAATGGAGCCAGTAGAGCCCAGGGCTCTCCAGGACCGCTAGACTGGCCATTTTGAGATCAAGGAGCGCAAAGGAGAGGCCACTTACCTAGTGGACCTCAAGACCCCTAGGCACCCCCCAAGGTACCACTTGTAATTATACCTAATCACTCTATACCTTTTAACCAGGAAACTGGCCCTGGGCCTGGTTAGCAGAGCCCAGGACACAATCAGAGTCAGTAACCACCAGTATGAGTAAAGAAAAATGGGGGTGATCAGGGCAAAAAGGATGACTTTCTCACAGTGCATTAAATAATGCCTATGACGGGGTTGTGTGGAATAACATACGGTATTTTGTGTTTAAAGCGCCAAAATCCACACAATACAGTAAATACTGTCTGCTTTTCCCCCATCTCCCCCATTTGACCTGACAATATTTAACAAAGGTTGAGTTGTTTAACACATTCAAAAATTTACATTTGCTCATAATTCCTACCCATGTGTCAACAGATGTTTATGCATGGGTCGGAATTAACTGACCCAATTGTAATCACGCCATAAGTGGTTAGCCCAGAATCACAGTATATCAAGCCAGCACTGACCCTCAAACTTGGTTTCCCAGTTCTAAAGTAATTAGCTTTGGCCAAAACGTCACTTCACCCGACTCAATCTGAGGAGGGTGGGGATCCCCCTTTTGAATAACAATTTAGTTCTAGATGTACTAAGAGTCTGTTAAAAAAAAGTGGTTGCAAACTGCTCAACAACGTCATGTGAACAAACTCTGATTTTTAAAATGTGAACTATGTACTAACTAGTTGTGTTGCAAAATCAATCACCATTCGAAGATGATGGCCAAATGACCTGCTTAATGATTATAATTTGGCAGGTTGCTGTGAGGGACAGTAAATCATAATCCCTGTATTTGAAAACACCAATGGACTTTATTTAAACCAACCCTTGTTACATAAAGGAACCAATGCTGCATAAAAAATAAAAGATTTCCACTTGGGAAAACATACGGGGAAGTATGCACTGGACCACTGACTACTCCCCTGAGGCTGCAAACACAATTCCTAAAGGGAAAGGTGTCCTGAGGACCCTTTCCCTTTTATCAATCATACCCTTTTCAAGTCAGTTATCACACCTTTGAGGTGTAAGCAACTGTTCACCGGTTTGTGGTTGCAAAACATTCATACATAATAAACAGCTGGGAACACACTGCCTCAAACTACAGCATGCAGTTTGCACCATTGCATTATGGTAAATGCAGTACAAATTCATTATTCCTTCATCTAAGCATTCTGCTCTCTGCTGATGATGGGCTAAACCCAGAAACACGTGTCCAGAGATATACAGCACTAGCTGTACCCCCTGAGGTGAAAGACCACAGACTACTTAATGAAGTAAGAGCAAAGTTGTACTACATTTACCATGATGCAATGGGGCAGACTTCATGCTCGAGTATGAGGCTGGCTGTTCCTTACTCTTTCCTGTTTTGAAAAGGCTCCCTTGAGCCAGCAAGCTGACAAGCTTTGATTGATGCATCTGCGTGCCAGTGAGTGGCATTGAGACCTGAGCAGACTTGGCAGCATTTCCAGCAACCCCAGAAATAAGCTTGCTGCTCTCTGCTCATGAAGGGCTAAACCCAGAAGCACTTGTCCAGAGATATACAGCACTAGCTGCACCCACTAAGGTGAAAAACTACAGACTACTTAATGAAGTAAGAGCTAATTTATACTACATTTACCATGATACAATGGAGAAGACTTCATGCTGGAGTGTTAAGCAGGGTGCTCCCAACTGTTTCCTGTTTATACATTCATACATTGCACACTGAATTGCAAGTTGGAAAGATCACTCATATTGCACCCTTTCTAAAATGCAGTTTGGTAAGGGTTGAAAATCGATTTTACAATTCGGAGAAACTTTTCTGACTCACAAAATGGGTTTTACACTTTGGAAAAAAAGGCATTTTGTAGTAGAGTGATTTTGTGAATGTTTTGGATTGCAATATCCGTTCGAACATGTGTCCCTTAGGGCCAGATGTGCGAAAAAAGTGGTTTGTGATTTCCTAATGGAGAGTTTTTGTAACGGGCTTTTAGGAAATCACAAACTGCAATGTATTACAGTGTGTTTAACACTGTTTGAGATTCCTAAGTGGGTTGCAAGGGATCTGCCTCATCAACAGTCATGAGGCAAGTCTCAATTTGCGACCCAGTGGGAATGGCCTGCACTCACAGGGTTGGTAGCCTACCAGGTCTGTGACTACTTATTAAACAGTTTTTTTTCTTCAATGCAGTCCATTTTCCTTTAGGGAAAATGAGATGTATTTCAAAAACAAAAATAAAAGGTTTCCTTTTCATTTGTTTAAGAGTAGGCAGTGGGACCGCTGCCAGCTCCTAAAAAATGTTGGCACCCCTATTCACAAAGGGGAAAGGGTTCCTTAGGGACCCCTTCCTGTTTTCTAATGGGTTATCAACGCCTTCATGGATTTGGTAAAGTATGAATGTTTTGTGACCGCTTTCTGGTCGCCAAACATTCATACATGGCCATGTGACTCACTATCAGGAAGGGACACCCTTTATATGCCCCTTCCTAATAGCGACTTGTGAACCCATTTTGCCATTTGTTAATAGATTACCGAATTGCCAAATAGGGTTCAGTCATCCAGAAATGTTTTTTTCTGGTCGCAAAGGGCCCGATTCTGCAATTCAAATCAGTCAGGGTGATGCTGAACTCAGTATCATCCTGTTGATTATGACCTGGTTCTCCGCCAGCCTTTTAATTGCAGTTTCACTGCCATGGAAAAGCTGGCGGAGAACAGGTGCAGGGGGCCACAGGGGGACCTATGCACGTCACATGCTTATAGAATGGGCTGTGCAGGGGTCTCCCTGCCCAGCATCCTCATAATATAGATGGTCTGCTGTGCAGACAGTGCACATTACAAGGGTGATGCTGCCACTTTCCCGCTGGGCTGACTGGCAGAAACTTTGGTTTCCATCCATCAGCCCAGCGGGAAACTTGTAGTAGGGCAGGCAGGGAGGTCGCCACTAAGACGGCAGCCTCCCCGTTGGAAGTTCGGTGGACAGATCTTCCTATTTTCGGAGCTCGTATTGAGGCCCTTAGTCTCATGCACATGACCAAATGGCTTTACTCATGCTCCTCTTCCATACTACAGTGGAAGGCACCTAGGAAAGAAGTCCTCACTGAAAGTCATTTAGGAGGTCAATTTAAAATGTATCCTTACTGAGGGCCTGGTTTATATTTTTTGGTGCACAACTGCATTAACGCAGTTTTGCACCAAAAAGTTTAGCACCAGCTTGCACCATTTCTGTGCACCAGCCGGGCACCATATTTATGGAATGTTGCAAGCCGGTGCAAAGGGTAGGTTAGCATATGATGTCAGTCGGTTGGGGCTGGCGGTATGGAAGAAGGAGGTTTTTCACCAAAAAATTACTTTAGACAGGTTAGAATAAAAAAAAATTACTCTAAGCTGCCTAGAGTCATTTTCTGACGCAAAACCATCCACACCACATGACTCCTGTCTTTGAAAAGACAGGAGTCATCCCCACCACCCCAATGGCCAGCACAGGGGACCACGTTCCCCTGTGCATGGCCATTGCACCCAGTGTCATGTAGGGTGGCTCATTTCAGGCCCCCCAGTGGCACTTTAAAAAAAACATACTTACCTGTACTTACCTATACTTACCTGGGATGGGTTCCTCCATCCTCCACTGTCCCTCTGGTGTGGGAGGGGGTGTCCCTGGGGCATGGGAGGGCACCTGTGGGCTTATTCCATGGTGTTCCACCATGGATATAGGCCCACAGGTCCCCTATCGCCTGCCCTGTCCCAGGCGTTAAAAAATGGTGCAAAGCAAGCTTTGCACCCTTTTTTGACCCCTCCTCCCTCCCGTGCGTGATTTTAGCACAGGGTATAAATATGACGCTAAGGCCATAGAGTCATTTTTTGCACAGGAAGGCCTACTTTGCATCCCATTGATGCAAAGTAGGTTTCCACGTCCAAAAAATGACTTTAACTCCATAAATTTGGTGCCAGATGGGTCTAGCGCCTAAGTATAAATATGGAGTTAGTTTTGCACCAAATTTGCGTACAAGAAATTACACAAATTTGTCGCAAAACAAGTATAAATATGCCCCTAAATGTTTAATCAGTGCTCTTTTCTTTTCAATTTGATACCGGGTAGTAAAGCTGAAGGAACATAATGCATGTAATTGATAAACTGATGTCTATAAGCTTCGGACGACATTTAGACAGCCTTCATAAAGCTGTGGATCAGTAAAAATATGCAGTAATCAGATCGCTGCACATTTTTACAATTTCTAATGATTTTGAGCTGTGACAGAAGTACTTTGGATCAGTAAGATAATTCTGTCATGAGTACCACGAACAAAACGCTAGTGGCAATCAGTAACAAGAACATGTCCCTGATTCAGCTAAAAGCCTTTAATGCAAGTTATTTGACATACTTTCTGTCGAAAGCTAAATACATAATAATACCGTGCAGTAGCATATTGAGGGCTGGATTTACAAGGCCCTAGTTCCTCCTTGCGCAACATTATCATCATTTGTTTTAGCGCTAATGTGGCTCAACGAGGCAAAAATCATTGCTCCACATTTGCATGTATTGTGTCATACTCCAACCTTAAACCATAAACAGAAAATACTACAACACTTTTTCCCACACCATCCCTTACTTCACTATACCCCTTAGCCATGCACTAAAGTTAACTTTACCCACTACCAGGAATAATATTGGTACAAATAGTTGTGGGGTATTATATGCGTGTGGGACAGACAGGATGAGCATATTGAATCAGCTGTTTTCTTTAATGTTTACAAACATGAATACTGCAGTGAGTACTAGCACTCAGGGAGTCATTGCAAGTTTGGCAGTCTGAAACATCCGACCGCTAAACTCCCGACAAGGAGACCGCCACGGTGCTGGCGGTCTTCCCACCAGCCCCATTACAACTTTTCAACTGAGCTGACGGGCAACAACCAAGGTTCCCGCTTGTCAACCCAGTAGAAAAGGTGTGGCAGCATTGTTCCTGGCTCATAATTGAGCCGGTGGCAATGCTTCTGCACGCAGGGTGCAACAGCACCCTTGAAATGCGCACTGTCTGCACAGTGCATGTGTGTGTCACATATGAAAAGTGTGTGAATGGACTGTAAAGCAGTTGATGCCTTGATGCAGCTTTACAGCTCACGAGTTGTAAGTAATTGGTTCAGTTTTTTACCTTTCAATTATTAACCGTGCATTTCAGTTTTGTGAATATAATTTGTTCTATTGAACCATCACTCACCCTGGTGCCAAATCCAACCAATATCTGTGTGTACTTGATGAATAAATAGCTGTGCAGTAATATTTGCCTTTTCTGTCTTTCTCTGCCAGGTTGTTTATTGTATCTATACTGTCTCCTGTCATGAATGTTGTAATGTGATGGGCCCCCGGCTGGTGGTGTGAATGATCTTGCATGTGTCATGTATAAAAGGAGAGTGAATGGCCTGTAAAGTGGTTTGTTTCTAGTCGTGGTTTTACAACTCATGAGCTGTCAGTGATTAGTTCAGTTTTTTGACCTATTAATTATTAAAAAAGCATTTAAATTGTGTGAAATGTCTTGGTAATAAAATATTACATTTTGAACCATCACTAGTCTTCGTGCCAAATCAAACCAGTATGTATATGCTGTAATGAGAAATCCTGCTCCACTATAAACAGGCATTGAAGCATACCCCTGACACACATAGTGCCTAATTATGAGTTTTATGAAGGGGATAATCTGTCCCCCAAACTCCTTACAGGGCGGCTGGCACCCTAGCGGAAAACAGGCGGCAACATTGTGCAGACAGTGAACATTATGAGGGTGCTGGGCAGGGGGACCCCTGCACTGCCCATGCCAACTGCATGGACAGTGCAGAGACCCCTATGTGGCCCCCTGAACCTGTTCTCCAACAGCTTTGTCACTGCCATGAAAAGGCTGGCGGAGAACGAGGTCGTAATCCTCTGGGCAGCGCTGCATGCATCACTGCCCTGGCAGATTGCGACCTCCACTCATTGTCAACCCGTCGGGTCTTAATGTGGCGGTTGGACTGCCACAGCGGCGGAGGTCCTGACTGCTACCACTAGGCTGATGGTCTTAAAACCGCCAGCCTTATAATGAGGCCCTAAGTTTCTCGGACAGGACCCTAATGATGAAGCATACCACCAACTAGCTTGATGGGTGAGGTTTTTTTTTAACAAAACCTAAGGGCATTTCTTTCACAATTTGAGGGTTTGAGGCATCACAGAAGCAAGAGACTTTGTAGCGTGCTTGCTCCTTGTCTAGGGAAAATCTACCAACTCTAGATATGCTCAAAAAATAGACACCCAGGGTAGTACAGGGGTGTGTGCCTCTTGTGGATCCCAACAAGTTTTAGGTTTCTTACCCACAATGCCCTGCATACCTCAAAATGAGACTAAAATCACACATATTCTTTGCATTTTTGTGCTATATTGTTCCAGAAGCAGAAATAAACCAGAAATGTTCTACCACCCAGGGTTCCCCTCGGCCTCTCAATAATAATGCTGCCTCACTTGTGTGAGTAGGCCCAGTGCCCGCGACAGGGATGGGCCCAAAACACAAAGTTGACACATCAAAATTATCTATCACAAAAAAACCTGTTTTTGAAAGGGATGGCACCTGCGTTTTTGGTTCTGGGCTCAGCAGGCATCTATGAAACCTACCAAATCATTACATTTCTGAAAACTAGGCACCTGGGGGAGTCCATGGAGGTGTGGCTTTCATGGATCTTCCAATGTTTTCTTACTCAAAATCCATTGCAAACTTCAACTTTAGCTAAATAAATCACATTTTCCTCACATTTCTGTGTTGGATCACTACACCGGCACAAATTTCCTACCACCCAGCATTATCCTTGGTCTCCCTTAAAAATTATGGCCCTCATTTCAACTTTGCTGCCCGCCAAGTTGAAACCACCGGGCGGCCGCACTCCCGCGGGGTCTATTTTGAGATCCTCGCCGGCCCACCAGGGATCTCGGGCGCAACACGGGAGCCAGCTCCAAATGGAGCCGGCGGTCTTGCGGCTGTGTGACGGGTGCAGTTGCACCCGTTGCGCTTTTCACTCTCTGCTATGCATGGGGCCGTGGCAGGGGGCGCCTGCACTGCCCACGCCAGTGGCATGGGCAGTGCAAGGGCCCCCGGGGCCCCACAACTCCCCTTTCCGGCAGCCTTTTCATGGCGGTTTATACCGCCATGAAAAGGCTGGCAGGAGGGGGACTCGTAATGCCCTGGGGGATTACAACCGCCGGGATAAAAGTGGCGGGAAACCGCCGGACCCGGCGGTGCGACCGTAATGCCCAAGTTTGTACCTCCAGCCTGTTGGCAGTACAAACTCCAAAACAGCCCTAGCGGTCTTTGACCGCAAGGGTTGTAATGAGGGCCTATATTTCACTTGTGTAGGTGGGCCAAATGCCTGCGACAGGGAAGGGCCAAAAACATGTAGAGATTGAGGGGGCACCAAAGCGGTTCAGAAGGGCAGTTTTATTTATATGTTTTTAGGCTGACTCTGCTTTGGGCACCCACACAAGTGAGTCATCCTTTTTATCGGGAGACTGAAGGGAACAATGGGTGGTAGGCAATTTGTGCTGGCATGCTGATACACTAAAAAAGCCAGCAGTTGAACACTTAGGTGGTCATTCCGAGTTTGGCGGTAACTGACCGTCAACTGACTGCCAGGGAGGCAGTGCAGACCACCACATAACGAGTAAGGCGGTGAACCCAAAACAACACAGAAAACTCTCCGCCAGCACCGCCACTGACGACGAGCAACAACCGGCGGTGGAAGCCAACATCATGCAGGCGGAATCCCTCCATATTCCGAGTCACTAAACCACCAGGATATCCGCTGCGGGCTGGCCGCCACAAAAAACTTGGCAGAAACAGAAAGTACAAAAGGAGACACCCACCACCAGGCACAAAGATGTGTCAGCAGCTGCCAAGGCAGACAAACTGCTAGCTTTCCCAGCTTTGTTTCCTGCCATACACTTCAGGGCCACCAACAACATCGAAGATGACAACCGTAAGTATGCCTAGCACAGAGGGGAGGAAATGGCAGTGATACAATCCCACACATAACACACATTTCCTCACACAGACAGTCAAGGCCACATACAGGCACACACAATATACTTCAATGGCAAGTACCCAATACACACACAAAGCAAATCTGATACATGACAAACATACAACACAACACATACCAGCACCACCAACACACCCCATAACAACACAATGACAACTAGACCACAAACACCTCAACACAAGCACAAACAGGAACGTCGTGTGACACCACACATACACACACCATGAAGACTGTGTAGCAATGACACAAAATCAATAGCTGTGAACACATATCCAAACAATGATACAGGTGACACACCACGTACAACCAACAATCAAGGAAATCCACACATGCAGCACCATACACATGGATGCACACAATACCCGATACAATCACACAAGCAAGCAGTCACACACACAAACCATCTACCCAGCACATGCAACAACACAGACACAATCCATAAACAGATCTCACACACCTTTGCACACAGATGTCACACCACCATGTAGAAGGTAACCAGGACAAGCATCTCAACTTGCCAACCACAACAATGTGGGCAGATGTATTCACATACAAAATCTATAAAAAAATATATACAAAATGTGCCAAATGGCAAGTTCAATGTCCGGTAGTTCAGGACACATTGTCCAGATATTATCGCCCCAACTTAACTCCTCACAGCAATTAGACCTCCACGTAATAGGGGCTTCAATGGGACAGTCAGGCACCTCAGGGGCGTGGGGGTGGTGGGGGAGTCTTGGATGTGGAAGGGGCACGTTTAGGTTTGGGCTTAGGAGGGGTGAATTTCTTGCTGGGTGGAGGAGAAGGTGGTGTAGAAGGCTGGCCTGGTTTGTAGTGGGTACCTTGGGTACTTACACCTTATACCAGATCCTGTTATCCCTTATTAGTGAAGTAGTAGTGTTCTAGCAGCTTAAGCTGATAGAGGTAGCTATAGCAGAGCAGCTTAGGATGAACTAGGAGACATGCAAAGCTCATGCAATACCACCTATAGTTACACAGTACTTATACACAAGTAAAGACAATACTCAGTGTTACCAAAAATAAAGGTATTTATTTGGGTGACACAGTACCAAAAATATCTTAGAGACAATACTCCTTCTGAAGGTAAGTATTATACACAATATATACACTCAACACCAAAATTAGACAAGTAAATAGTCATAGAACAATTCAAACTGTAGGTGATCCTATAGAATGTAATGGGAGAAAATAGGTCTAGGGGCAACACAAACCATATACTAAAAAGTGAAATATGAATCACGAATTCCCCCCAGACAAGTTTAGTGTGTGCAGAATTGCTATGAGAGAGTAAGAATACAGTAAAGGTAAGTAAATTACCCCACCCTAGAGCCCAGAAAAGCAGGAGTAAATTACTGCAAGTTTCCTTACGACACACTACACCTCGTTTTGGGGATTTTGCAGCAGCCAACCAAGTCTGCAAAGAACAACTGCTGGATTATTGGACCTGAAGACCTGCAAAGGAAGGGGACCAAGTCCAGAAGTCGAAAGAAGTTCCAGGAAGGACAGGAGCCCCTGCCAACCCAGAAGAGGGTGCATAAGACGAGTCCCCAGTTAGTCGAAGACTGCAGAAATGCATGCTAGGAAGATGCCAGTGGGTTACTGCATGATGCAAAAGATGTCCCACGGCGTGAAGATTGTTGCATATGAGATTTGGTGTTGGAAGGTGCCAACAGGCCTTGGCTATGGCAAAAGTGCAATTTTCATCAAAATGGCGCTGGATGGACCCAGGAGGGACATGGGGGCCTCAACTCTATGTGAGAAGGAAGAGAGGGCTCTCAGCACTATAGAGAGCCCTCAGGACACCAGCCAGCACCCCCAGAAGACACAGAATATGGGTTCAAAGTTGATGCAAAATGCAGTTGATGCAGTACAACAAAAGAAGGTCCCACACCGCCGGAGAACAACTCAGCAAGTTGAGCATCACAGGGTGGAGTGCTGGGGACCTGGGCCAGGCGGTGCATGAAGGAATTTTGCAAAGAGTGCACAGAGGCCTCAGAAGGCGAAGAAGACACAACACACAGGGGTACCGTCGTTCTCAGGGAAGGCAAGGTCTTACCTCCTCTAAATTGCATCAGCAGGACCTCAGGACAGTCTATGTTGATGATGTCTACCCTCTGTGCCCTTCAGAGCACGCTCATCACTGTGAGAGGAGTCCCAGGGTACCGGTCATAGCCTTGGAAGGTGCCTGCTTGGAGCAGGGGAGTGACTCCATCACTCCACAGGAGATTTCTTCAGTTTTTCTGGTGCAGGATGAAGACAGGGAGTCTCCAGAGCGTGCACACCATGGAAACTGTTGCAGTTGCTGACTTGGAGCTGAGGTTGCTGAAGAAAAGTGTCTCTTGAAAACACTTTGTTGCTGTTACAGCGTTTCTTGGAGCAGACTGTGGTTGATCCGATGTCAGAAGAGTCTGAAGTTGTTGCAGAGGATTCCTGAACGAAACGTGCAAGCAGAATCAGAAGAGAAAACAGAGGAGAGACCCTAAATAGCCCTGAGAGGGGGATTGGCTACCTTATCAGGTATGGACCTATCAGGAGGGGTCTCTGACGTCACCTGCTGGCACTGACCACTCAGAGCCCTCCAGAGTGCCCCCACACCTTGAAAAGCAAGATGGCTGAAGTCTGGGACACACTGGAGGAGCTCTGGGCACCACCCCTGGGGTGGTGATGGACAGGGAAGTGGTCACTCCCCTTTCCTTTGTCCAGTTTTCCACCAGAGCATGGGAGAAAGGGTCCCTGAACTAGTGTAGACTGGTTTATGCAAGGAGGGCACCATCTGTGCCCTTCAAAGCATTTCCAGAGTCTGGGGGGAGGTTACCCCTCCCCAGCTGGTAACACCTATTTTCAAAGGGAGAGGGTGTAACAGACCGCTCTCAGAGGAAATGCTTTGTTCTGCCTTCCTGGGACTGGGCTGCCCAGACCCCAGGAGGGCAGAACCCTGTCTGTGAGGTGGCAGCAGCTGTAGCTGCAGTGCAGGCCTCAGGGAGCTGGTTTGGTAGTACTGGGTGTCCATGGTGGAGCCCCCAGGATGCATGGAATTTGCTCCCCAATACCAGATTTGGAATACGGAGACAATTCCATGATCTTAGACATGTTACAGGGCCATATTCGGCGTTACCATTGTGAAGCTACATATAGGTGTTGACCTATATGTAGTGCACACGTGTAATGGTGTCCCCACACTCACAAAGTCCGGGGAAATGGCCCTGAACTATGTGGGGTCACCTTTGCTAGTGCAAGGGCGCCCTCACACTTAGTAACTTTGCACCTAACATTCAGCAAGTGAAGGTTAAACATATAGGTGACTTATAAGTTACTTAAGTGCAGTGAAAATGGCTGTGAAATAACGTGTGCGTAATTTCATGCAGGCTGCAATGGTAGGCCTGTGCAAGGGTTTGTCTGAGCTCACTATGGGTGGCAAAATAAATGCTGCAGCCCATATGGATCTCCTGGAACCCCAATGCCCTGGGTACCTAGGTAACATATACTAGGTACTTATAAGGGGGGTCCAGTATTCCAATTGAAATTGGTAAATGTAGTCAGTGGCCTACAGTGACAAATTTGAAAGCAGAGAGAGCATAAGCACTGAGGTTCTGGTTAGCAAAGCCTCAGTGACACAGTTAGGCACTACACAGGCATACACATTAGGCCACAAACTAAGAGCACCGGGGTCCTGGCTAGCATGGTCTCAGTGAGACAGGCAAAACATACTGACATATAGGTTTTTATCTATGAGCACTGGAGTCTTGGCTAGCAGGATCCCAGTGACACAGTAAAAACACACTGACACACACTCACAAGCAGGCCAAAAGTGGGGGTAACCATGTTAGAAAGAGGCTACTTTCTCACAGCAGGGGAAACGCCAGAGGAGGAACCCGGGGAGGTGGAAGGGCCTGGGAGGGGCCTGGGAGACACTGCATTTATGGGGAAAACGGGGTGAGAGAGGAGTAGGAAAGAGGTCAAGGGTGGCAAGGAAAAATGTCTTAGTTACAAGGGGAGTGCGCATGATTGAGGGTTGGGAGTTGAGGTAGAGGGAGTGCTCGTCTGACGTGTAGGTGTGCTGTACGTGGATGCTTGTGTGTAAAATGTCTGAATGTGTGTGGTGGCTGAATATTGGGTGGATGAGGAGGGGTGTGGGTGTGTGTGAATACATTGGGAGGAGTGGGTAGAGATGCAGGGAGAAGGAATGGGAGATGTGTGAGTGAATGTTTCGGTGGTGTGAGCAAGTGAGGTGGGTGTGCTGCAGGTGGCTTAGACAGTAGTTGTGGTGAGTGCAGCTGTGGGGTGTGTGTCTGTAAATCTGCTGTTGTGGTGATTGAGGGTATGACAGGAATGGCAGTAGGACCAGTGTGTGATGATGCAGTGCTGACAGGTGTGAGTGTCGATGTGACTGCAAGGGAGGAGGTGGGGGAAGTGTCTTTTGTTATGTCTGCAGATGTGTGTTGTGTGCGTGTATGCCTGTGAGAACGTTTGTGATGCCTATGACTGTCTTTGCGCACCTTGTCTGTTGTAGTGGGTGAATGCTGGTATGTAGGTGTGCTTTGGACGGGTGTAGGGAGAGGGGATGTGGATTGGGAACAGGTAGCTGGAGGGGGGACGGAAGATGAAGGGACACTGGCTGCCATTAACGAGGAGGCCAGAGCCTGAAAAGGCCAGACAAGGCACTGTGAATGCTTTCTAGGAACGCATTAGACTGCTGTATCTGGGATACCAGTTCATGGATGGCATTTATGATCTTTGTCTGCACCAAAGAGATGGACCTCAAGAGGTCAATAGCCTCCTTATTGAGGGCATCAGGGTTGACTGGGGCAGAGGTGCCTGCGGCGAAGGAGACACCCACCCTCCGGGGTGAGAGGGCACGGGCAACTGGGTGGGGTGCAACACGGAGGGCGGTGCTGGTAAGGGGATTGCGGACAAGGATGGGGCTGGGGTGGTCCCAGATGGCTCCACCACCACCAGGGAGCCTCCATCGGAGGAGGAATCTGAATCAGATGTGTTGGTAGCTCCAGTCTCCCCGTGGTTCTCCCCTCACCCTCCGTCCCACTGGTCCCCTCAGCTTCACTGGTGTCCGCCTCCTGGGTCCTGTGGGCTGCTGCATCCACACTCCCCTGTGGCCTTCCGTGTTCTCCAGGTGATGCTAATGCATACAGAGACAGATATGGAGAGAGAAGGAGGGTGGGAGGAACAGAAAGGGAGGAAATGATGTTAACCCACACATCCACTTCACATACAAACAATACAGATAACAGCCCCTGCCGGGAAAACAAGAGCCCATTTAGCAATCATTTACTATTGGGTCATGCAAGCACTACCCAAACTTCCCTCATTCCTGCAGCCTAAACACCTGAATAAAGACCACTACATGGGTATTAACTGCATGAATGACCTATCCAACAAACCAACACAGGACCATACCCATCCATGTGTCATCCATTATGGGATGATACAAATCTGAGCACAGAAAGACCTGGACACTTACGAACTGACAGGATTGTGTGGAGCACATGTGCTACAAAGGTCCATTGATGTGGCAAGTCAATCAATTGCAATGTTCATGTAACAAACCTGTCATAACTCATATACAATGCCTAAATGACCACCTTTTTACTACAACAGTACACGCAGCGTTAGAGGATGCAGCCAGTGACATCATTGCATACATGAGCGACCCATACCAACAAGTGAACATGTGTCACAGTACCACCACTTCTCCTGCATGGCTCAACTTAGCTAACGTCACACACTCCTACATGATGGATGTGACAACCAGGACTGTGCATTCCCTAAATCACATCTGACCACGTCAATTTCTAATCCAGTGAGGGCCACAGAACACAATCATGCAGTAATCACCTGACAGTCAACACTTAGGGGGTCATTCTGACCCTGGCCGGCGGCGGAAGCCGCCGGCCTGGCTGGAACCGCCAGAATACCGCTGCGCGGTCAAAAGACCGCCGCGGGTATTCTGGGTTTCCCGCTGGGCTGGCGGGCGACCGCCAGAAGGCCGCCCGCCAGCCCAGCGGGAAACACCCTTCCATGAGCATGCCGGCTCCGAATGGAGCCGGCGGAATGGAAGGGGTGCGACGGCTGCAGTTGCACCCGTGGCGATTTTCAGTGTCTGCATGGCAGACACTGAAAATCATGGTGGGGCCCTGTTACGGGGGCCCCTGCAGTGCCCATGCCATTGGCATTGGCATGGGCACTGCAGGGGCCCCCAGGGGCCCCACGACACCCCATACCGCCATCCTGTTCCTGGCGGCCAAAACCGCCAGGAACAGGATGGTGGTATGGGGGTCGGAATCCCCATGGCGGCGCAGCAAGCTGCGCCGCCATGGAGGATTCCCCAGGGCAGTGGAAAACCGGCGGTACACCGCTGGTTTTCCGTTTCTGACCGCGGCTGTACCGCCGCGGTCAGAATGCCCAAGGGAGCACCGCCAGCCTGTTGGCGGTGCTCCCGCGGTCGTTGGCCCTGGCGGATTTTACCTCAAGGGTCAGAATGACCCCCTTACTCCCTTGTGGCTGCTGTGCTGCCTTCAAGTGCCCATCTAACTCTGCTATGCCACCACCAGTATGTGGGACATTAGGGGGTCAAGGTCCAAAGGGCATCCCTCCCATGTTGGGAGGCCATCCCCAGCTGGGCCGCCGCAATCTTCAGGGCCCAAAGCCTTAGATCCTACCACTGCTTCCTGCAGTGGGTGCTCCACAACATGATGGCTCGCTTGATGGCTCTCCATAACCCTTTTTTTCTGGTGGGCACTGATCTGCATGTGAAACAGTCAGAAAAGGGTGGACATGATGTTAACTACAACAATACAGCAGTAACCTTTCGCGACACATAACAAACAGGGACCATGCACACTGCCAATATTCCACACATGTCCTGTGCATGCGAAACACCTGATCAGTCATGACATGTCAAAGTGCACACACATACATCATCAAACACCACCCGACATGTGGGACAAAGGGCGTTGTACTGATCTGTTGCCCTGAAGCACCATATAACTGGTCATACAGGGGTAGGACCCCTTCCACCAGTTTCTCCAGTTCCTCCGTAGTGAAAGCTGGGGCCCTATCCCCTGCAGTGCGTGCCATCGTTGTTCCAAGTGACAGGATGCAGCAGCACACAAAGTGGGGGTCTGTCTTGCCCGAATGCCAGGAGTCATGGGAGCTGGCCCATACAAAATGACGGTTACGACCGCAGCGGTCATGACCGTCACCGCAGGCGGTGATCGTCATTGGTCCCAGTCTCCCATAGATGTCAATGTTAACCAATGGGGAGTTGCACGGCAGTTTAGACAGCCTTCCGTCATGACGACTTCCGTCAGCGGAACGAGGTCACTTCCAGCTAAACAGTGCATGCCATTACTGTCCTGGATGTACGCTGCATAATTACCTGCATGTCGTCACAAATAGATACATCAGGTCACACATTGTGGATAATGACACATGTAGTGAGTGCCTGGTGACATCACCACATTTGTCCCTGCAGTTGTTAGCATATATGATCAGTATAGTGGAACACATGAAGGTGTACATGTATATGTCCTGTATGCATCCATTGCCACAGGGATCATGTGCCATCGTCTGGTTAGGTGTGGAGTAATGTGTCTTCCCACAACATGACAAACAACTTTCATGAATGACACTTTGTGACTGTTGTATGTCATACTTGGTGCCCTACATTGTGAGAGGCTCTCAGACTGCTGTTAGTGTCCCTGCACAGATATCGCCACAATGGAGTGATGAGGAGTGAACCAGTTTACTGGCCACTTGTGGATCTTGATACCATGGAAGAGAGCTTCATCATCTTGACCTATAGACTGAATAATTTGTGCATCAGGGACTTGGTCGCCCAGTTGAAGCCAGACCTCCTGCCGGGTTTGAGAAATCCCCATGCCATTCCTCCGACAGTCCAGCTGTTGTCAGTCCTGTATTTTCTGATGAGTGGCACTTTTCAGGTCACAGTGGGACTGGCTGCAGGGATGTCACAGCCCAGATCAGTAAGGTGTTGCAGGATATGCTGGATGCCCCACTCAAGCATGTGCACAGGTACATTAGGTTGCTACAACCTCCAGAATTGTCCGCTGTAAAAGCAGCCTTCTACAATATGCCAAATGTCCCACATGTAATTGGGGCCATTGATGGGACTCACATTGCCTTGGTACCTCCGAGGACCTATGAACAGGTCTGCAGAAACAGGAAGAGTACGTATTTGCTCAATGTACAAGTTGTGTGTCTTACAGATGAGTAAATAACACAAGTGAACACAAAATTTCCAGGATCAGTACATGATTCCTACTGCCTGAGGAACAACAGTATCCCTGCAATGATGTCAAAGCTACAGGGAGAAAGGGCCTAGTTCATAGGTATGTGTACTGCCCTCCATGTGAGACATTTGTACCCCTCAAAACACAGTCAGCACTCTGCCTAGCATTGTTACCTATGGTCATGTTCCCTTTACCACACAGGTGACTCCAGAAACCACCACCTGCCCTGGCTCCTGACACCTTTGAGACATCCAATTACAGGAGGGGAGAACAGGTACAATAAGGCACATGGCCGGACAAGACGATTGATTGAGCAGATTTTCGGTCTCTTGAAAGCTAGATTTCGTTGCCTTCATGTGTCTGGTGGTGCCCTACAATACCATCCAGGGAAAGTCTGCAAGATCATTGTTGCATGCTGCATGCTCCATTTTCTGGCCCTCAGAAGGCACATCCCACTGTTGGAGGAGAGATCTTGATACCATGGAAGAGAGCTTCATCATCTTGACCTATAGACTGAATAATTTGTGCATCAGGGACTTGGTCGCCCAGTTGAAGCCAGACCTCCTGCCGGGTTTGAGAAATCCCCATGCCATTCCTCCGACAGTCCAGCTGTTGTCAGTCCTGCATTTTCTGGTGAGTGGCACTTTTCAGGTCACAGTGGGACTGGCTGCAGGGATGTCACAGCCCAGATCAGTAAGGTGTTGCAGGATATGCTGGATGCCCCACTCAAGCATGTGCACAGGTACATTAGGTTGCTACAACCTCCAGAATTGTCCGCTGTAAAAGCAGCCTTCTACAATATGCCAAATGTCCCACATGTAATTGGGGCCATTGATGGGACTCACATTGCCTTGGTACCTCCGAGGACCTATGAACAGGTCTGCAGAAACAGGAAGAGTACGTATTTGCTCAATGTACAAGTTGTGTGTCTTACAGATGAGTAAATAACACAAGTGAACACAAAATTTCAAAGATCAGTACATGATTCCTACGGCCTGAGGAACAACAGTATCCCTGCAATGATGTGACAGCTACAGGGAGAAAGGGCCTAGTTCATAGGTATGTGTACTGCCCTCCATGTGAGACATTTGTACCCCTCAAAACACAGTCAGCACTCTGCCTAGCATTGTTACCTATGGTCATGTTCCCTTTACCACACAGGTGACTTCAGAAACCACCACCTGCCCTGGCTCCTGACACCTTTGAGACATCCAACTACAGGAGGGGAGAACAGGTACAATAAGGCACATGGCCGGACAAGACGATTGATTGAGCAGATTTTCGGTCTCTTGAAAGCTAGATTTCATTGCCTTCATGTGTCTGGTGGTGCCCTACAATACCGTCCAGGGAAAGTCTGCAAGATCATTGTTGCATGCTACATGCTCCATTTTCTGGCCCTCAGAAGGCACATCCCACTGTTGGAGGAGAGAGACATAAATTCTGGAGCAGTGTTTTGGGCCGGTGACTGATGCTGAGGGGGAGGCAGAGGAGCATGAGGCACACAGGACTCACCTGATTCGTCACTACTTTCAATGATGTACAGGTATGTATGAATTGCATGGCATCTGTACATGGAAGATGTATTGCTGAAGCCAGTCACTAGCCAGTATTTGCATGCCTCAAGGTCAGTGTGGGGACTACAGCCTTCCATCTTGTTTTCCGACCTTGAAGGGTAGTACACTTACCATGAGGGGTAGTGGTAATTTCCTGCTGATACGTGCATGTGTGGAATACTGGTTCCATTGTGGTACAGCCTTATTGTTGTACCAAAGGTTTAGGGTCCTCAGTCTGCCTGTTTGGGGATATGTTAGGGGGAATTATCAGTCTTGTCCTGTTGTGTAGGCATGTCATGCTGCATTGTCAGCTGCTGTGTGGCAAGTACCTGTTCCTTGACCACTCAGGGAGGTGTACAATAGAGGATGTTACCTATGTTACAACTTTCCTGTCCGACACGGGTGTGACTGCCTATGCAGACCCTCACATATGTGGTATCATAGCTGCTGGGCCTGTCATCCTGTGTATGTTTTCAAATGGTGTAGATGTAAGTATTGTTTACATGCCTTACAACTTTGTGCCTGATTCCATTTAATTTTTCCTCTTCAGGTCACATCTCTGTCTGCAAGCTGATTTCTGTATTCTCTGTTGCCATCATCAATACTGGAAATCATTACAGTTTTGATTTACTTACACACCTGCCTGGGTGTCCCACACAAGGGTGACAGTTGAGAAAAAGGATCACTTCCTAGTGGGGGGATTGGTCTTGGCCTGAGGTTCTGCAGGATGTCTGGATGGGTGGCCTCTTTTGTGGAGGGGTCTTGATCTGCAGGGGTAGAGGTGCTGGTGGCCTTTGGGTCCTCCTGCTGTGCCTCAATTCCAGTAGCAGTTGCTGGTGTTGCCTGATTACTGGATATGGCCTGCTTTTGGGTTGAGGATGTCTGCAGGATGTTGTTTAATTCCTTGAACTTCCCTAATATGGAGCCCATGGTGGCATTGAGTGCCGGCCACTGCTGCATGGCCTCCTGGTGGTATTCCCCCTGCAGCCTTTGTGTGTCCTGCAAGGTGGATTGTATCTGGCCCATCTTCTCCTGGGTTTGCTGGGAGGCTCCAAGGACTCTGGAGACGGCATCCTGGCAGTAGTGTCCTGTACCAGCCTTGTCCCTTAGCCCACGATTGCCCTCCCACTGGCCCTTCCCCCTGTGCCTGTGCCCCTGGTGCAGTGTGCCCCCTCCCACTGACACCAGGACTGTCATTGTTTTGGGTTTGCACCGTTGACTTCTGCCCCTATCCTGTGGGGCACAGTTGTTTAATGTGACCTTAGGACACAGGTATGGGAAGGTGGGCTCTGCTGTACAATGGCTGCCACAGGGGAGGTGGTTTCAGTAGTGGGCAGGGTGATGCTGGCGGTGTTTGACTGGCCACTCATGCCTAATGGTGCCAGGTCCGTCGTCCATATCCAGACTTCTGTGGGAGTCCTGCCCTATTGGACCTGCTTCCAGGCCTAGGCTTTCTGTCACAGGGCTCCTCTGCTGTGTGGCAGTACTTGGGAGACCTGTGCAATGAGAGGTATTGTGTCAGATGACGGTATTGTAGTAGTAATACACATGGTTGTATGCCATTATTGTCTGGATTTGCAGGGCAGTAATGACATTGACAGTTAGCAGTCCATTGCTTGTGTTCCCATCAGTGGAATGTTACAATGGGCCTATTTTGGAGGATAGTTCATGTTTGCCTTGGTACTTTCATTGCCATGTACTGATGTGCATTGCTAATACTTATGGGAGATGGGGAGTGACATGGTTTAAGGTGCAATTTCAGTGATGTGATGTGGATGTAGCAATCATGCAAGGGTAGGGAGTGTTGCATTGTGGTAGATGTGGTACTTGCTGGAGTGTAGGGTATCCATGCACTAGGTGGGCCTGTGAGGGAATGGTGTCAGTAGGGTGCTGTGGCATGCAAGGGTGGAGATTGGGTCCATGATGGGTTTGTGCATGGGTACATGTTGGCCGGGGAGTACAGTAAACTTACTGGTGTCCAGTCCAGTAGGTATTCCCGTCAGCCCTTCTGGATGTAGTATGGCCAGGACCTTCTCCTCTCAAGGTGATGTTTCTGGGGGGTCTGGTGGGAGCCCACCACCCGTCTTCATGATGGCGATTTGGTGCCTGGAAGCCATGGCCCATATCTTCCCCCTGAGGACATTCCACCTCCTCCTAATGTCCTCCTTTTTGCATGGATTGTTCCCCAATGCATTCATCCTGTTGACTATCCTCTGCCATAGGTCGTTCTTACGGGATGTTGATGTCTGTTGGACCTGTGCTCCAAACCGTTGCAGCTCCGCTCTGAGGATTTCCGCAACCATTACCCTGAGCTCCTCTTTTGTAAATCGTGTGTTTTTTGGTGGTGCCATATTGGTTGTGTTGTGGGTGGGGGTGTTTGTTGTGCAAGGATTCTGGGAGTGCTGTTTGTTGATGTGAGTTTGTGTAGTGGTATGTGTGTGTGCTCTGTGGGGTTTGTGTGCAGTGGTGTGCTGTGAGATGCGTGTTCAGGGTGATGGTGCCTGTCATATCTAGGTGCAGTGAATCCTTTCAGTGTGCTCTTACCTCGCTCTGTCAGGGTTTCTGTTTGCAAAGGGCTCTGGGTATTTGTGAGGGGGTGTTTTGTAGTGCTGTGGACAGGTGTGTGTATGTGTCTCAAGTGTTGGGTAACGGTATTGTCCAATGTGGTGCAGTGTTCTGGTGGTGGTGCCTTTTTCCTTGCGGCAGTTCTGACCGGCAATGGATTTCCGTCATGTTAGGTCCACGGTGCGGATTTTTTACTCACTTGGCGGGAGGGATATTCTCGGCATGGTGGTGCTGGTGGTGCAGCCGCCCCCTTCACACCGTCGTTTCGCCCAACGGTGTTGTTTTTTGGGTGTACTTTGGACGGTGTTGTGTGGGTGACTCGTAATACGTCGGTCTTCACTCCGCCATCACTAGCGGTCTTTCTGCTGCCACTTGCACGGCGGTCCTCGGTGATGACCGACAAACCCTGTATGACCACCTTAACCACCACACATAATGAAAATCTATTCCTCTTGCATGATAGCCTTAAGGATGAAAAACACATAAAAATATTTGCTACAGCACAAAACATATTAAAACTAAGCCAATGTCAAACATGGATTGTTGATGGGATATTCCAAATTTCATATGTGGTGAATATCTAAAGATTAATATACCATTCATACACGCCCTACTACCTAAAAAACAAAGTAGCACTTACTACAAACTACTAAACAATATTAAAATTAAAACAAACAACTGCTCCCTATGTATAATGATAAGTGATTTGAAACAATCCGCAATCCAAACTATCTTTAAACTCACTCACACACACCCACTGTTACTACCATTTTAACCAAAGCATTTGGAGACACCCCCTAACAAGCTGCACTTTGGGCCTCATTACAAGTCTGGCAGTGGTAGTCATGACTGACGTCGGTTTGGCAGTCCAACTTCCAAATTAAGAGTTTGGTGGTTGGACCACCAACGACTGCTGTCCCTGTCAATGTTCCTGATGGGCTGACAGTGGTGCAGGTTGTAATCAGCCAGGGCAATGCTGAACTCAGCGCTGGCCTCCTGATTACAACCTAGTTCTCCACCAACCTTTTCATGGTAAGCTTTACCGCCATGAAAGGGCTGGCAGAGAACAGATGCAGGAGGTCGCAGGGGGGGCCCTGGGCAGTGTAAGGGTCCAGCTGCCCAGCACACTTGTACTGCGCACTTTCTGCTGTGCAGACAGTTCACATTAGGAGGGTGCTAGTTCCCCCTGCGGGCGGCAGCATTGTCTTCAGCTTGATTATGAGCTGGAGACAATGCTGATGACACTTTCCCGCTAGGCTGATGGTCGGAAACCTTGGTTTCCGGCTGTCAGCCCAGGGGGAAAGTCATAATGGAGCCGGTGAGGAGGTCACCAGTAAGGCGGCAAGGTCCCCGCCGAGAGTTCGGCAGATAAGTCTTCCCGTCCGCTGAACTCGTAATGAGCCCCTTAGTGTTCATTGTACAACAAACAGCCAATTTGCCTTTGAAATTTAAAAAAAAAAAAACATTGCTCTAGTCTATGTCCCTGTACCAGAGGTAGAAATCCACTACAACTGACGCATAAAAAACCCATTCTACCAACACAAACACAAATTAAGGGGCTCATTATGAGGTTGGCGGTCTTGAGCCTGCCAAACTCGTGGAGGAGGGTGGACCACTACTCTTCTGGCAGACCCACTGCCAGATTATGATCTGGGCGGTTGGACCGCCAGGAGACCACCGCCTCCACAGGGATCAGGAATCCCAACAGGTTAGCAGCAGTCAAAGTAGTGGGCAGCCACAGCTGTGCCGAGTTTAGCACCACTATGCTGGTCACAAATTTCTTTTCCACCAGGCTTTTTATGGTGGAGTCCCTGCTATGAAAAGGCTAGCAGAAAAGCAGTCCTAGACCATGTCATGGGCAGTGCAGGGACCTCTGTGCCAGCACCCTTGGAATGTGCTATGCAGACAGTGCACATTCCGAGGGTGCTGTGTGCAACAGCATTGACCTTGGCTCCCTATGGGAGCTGAGGCCAATGCTGCGACACTGTTTCCCCTGGGCTGACCAGTGAAAATATTACAACACAATGTTTCCTCCGGTCAGCATGGTGCAAACATCGTGACATGGTGATGGTGAGGCCACCGGCTTGACGGCCACTTCACCACTGCTGTAATGGAGTTGTGCTGGTTCAACCACCCAACTCCTAATCAGGTCCTAAGTTACCTAAAGTACTACTTGAAGGTACTTGGGTTGGCAGCGTGACCTGCTCTGGACACCGACATCATGTCAAATTCCGAATACGATGATGGAATGTCTCTAACAGCACCATGGCCCTCGTCGCCAAAACGTGGAATACTCTTTCCACCCACATGCGCAAGACCAAAGACCTCCTTACCTTCAGGAAACTTCTCAAGACCTGGCTGTTCGAGCAGTAGCAGCACCTCCCCCCCCCCCCATTCCCCTTCCCTCCTCAGCGGCTTAAGACCATCACAGGTGAGTAGTGCGCTGTACAAATTCCTGACTGATTGATTGATGGCCCACGAAGCAAAAACCATGAACGCAGTAGAAGAATGGCACAATACCTTCCAAACTACACTAGGCAGAACCCAACCTGCACTCTTAAAATTCATAGAAGCCCAACAAAAACAAAGCTATTAAAACCTATAAATGGAGCAATCTGTAACCCAAATTAAATCTAAAATTGGTGAACAAACCAATAGAATGTAACATTTGCTACAATGTAAAAATCTTCATCAACATCAAGGTAGTATACTACTTATAATTATTAGCCAAAACCCTACTATAAAAAAGCAAACTATCTATACAGTCACCTAAGCAAAAATTCAAAACAACATAGCTAAAATATTTCTAACTAAATAAAAAGCAGATAATTTTTATACATCAGTCAAAAAATATAACTGAAATATCAAACAATATTGATATATGAAACTAATATGTATATTAATTAATTAAATAGGTCACCAACCACAAAACTCAAAATTGCAAATAAAATAGAATTGAATCAATTAAATACAACACATAAAATAAAATATAACAATTAACAATCTCATCAAATATACACATATTAAAATATAACAGTTTCTACCCAGATAATAGTAAAATAAAATTACTATTCTATAGCTGCAGATCTTTGTTCATCCCAGTAGTCAAAAATATAACTCAGCAAAAACTTGATAAATTATTAAAGAAAATCCCCAAAATAATGAAAAAATAAAACAGGTCTATTTTAAATTCAATGAGGCAATTCAAAGTCCTAATGATCCATCCAAAAACCCCCAAAAAGGGTAACATCAAGGAACACTCCAGAAAACTTGAAGAATTTAATTAAATCAAAATGAAAAATATTGGTGAACTAGAAACCGAAATGTGTTCCTTAAAAAATAAATAAATAAAAAAACGACATCCAAACATCCATACAATCAATAACATCAGATCCTTAAACCTGTAAACAAAGTAAAATATCCACCAACCAAAACACTGTCTTCAAACGTAACATAAGTAGTGCACTTAAAACACATAACACATCACAGCATTATATAAAATAATGATACAGTAACATTAAACACTATCTAGACCTAACACAGAGCACTAGTATACAAACTAACCAAAACTACAAATAAACTTTCCAAAAACAAGAAAACAACACTATGGCTACCGGTTACATGTCATCACTACAGGCACCCTACTCCCAAAACCATATAGAAAACTATAAAAATGCCCTTACTTGATCTGACGATCAGCAGCACCTTTCTGTGACTCACTTCAAGGAAAATGGACAGAAAATGACATAAGTAGCCTACAAAAGGTAAGATGTTGGGAAGAAAGGCAAGTTGATGAAACTAAAAAAAAAATATTTCCTTATAGAAGACAATGGGGATTTAAATAGAAAATATTTTAAAAATGTAAAAAAAATGTAAAAAAAATGCTAGAAAATGTACAATATGTCAAAAAAATGTATATGAAAATATGAAACACACAAATTATATAATTATAATAATAATGTAAAAATAAACCATATCATATTATTTAGGAAATACTTTTAAGGGGTTAAAAAATGTTAACAAAAAAATATGTAAAACATATACATATGTTTAAAAAATAAATGTACCACTCTTGAAAAAAATACAAGAAATAATTACAATTGTTCACCAGTATTTAAAAATGGTCACATTTTATTTAATAATAAAAATGCACTAAACTGTTGTTTAAATAAATATACCAATAAAAGTTCATTTTCTTATGTTTACAATTGTATACTTAACTAGGTATCTTACATAAGTTGTTTTAACAGTAAAAAAATGAAACACCTCCTATTCTACTCTTATCGGACAAATATTTGTAATGTACTTACCAGAACAAATTATCTAAAGAAATATATATTTTTTTATCAATAACTTTAAATTATACATTATATTCAATATTAGTAATGAACTATTTTAAAATGTTATAAGTACTACATACCATGAGACATTAATAGCAACTAAACAAATGTCAAACCACAAACTAGAGACATCATTTATGTTATATATTTAAGGTGTCATGAATATAATACATAAATAACATATAACTATTTTTGATTACCCACATAAATAATTAAATTATATTTAAAATGACCTAAGTTACAATACTATAAATGATTTTTTCTCTAAATAAAATAACAAAAATATATTATATAAAACATACAAAATAATTATAAAACTCAATATTATTTCAGATTTTTAAATGTATATATTTAAGAAAAACTTAATTACACACAAAACCTACAAAGTAAACAATAAATAAGTCATATTAAAATTAAATGTGTTAAAACTAATATTTGTATATTTCAATACTTACTTATTTTATACACAAAATGTTTATTAAACAACAATCAAAACAATATGTATTTTTATTATATTTGCCAAAAATAGAGATACATTTAAATATAAATTTAAACTAGTAAATAATGACTTCAAAATTACAAGTTTTTTTCACATAGAAAAAAGACAATTTCAAAATAAAAGTATTATTCTTAAAACGTAACAACATTTAAAAAATGTTATAAATATCTCAAAATTATTAAAATACATTGACTCACATTTTCTTTTCTTTATAAACATTGAAGATATTTTTCATAAGTACTAATATTTTAAGTATAATTAAACCAATAAATAAATGAAAACAAAAAATACATAAAAAAATGAATTTATCAATTTAAAAAAGGAAAAAATATTTAAATATTTTTAATAGCAAACAAAATGTAATATACATGCAAATTAATATTCACATTTTAACCTCCCCAACCTTTCCCCCTTAATGTCCAACATCCCACTCCCATAACATATTTATATATACATTAATCAAACATATTATTCAAATGTATAATAGAATATTTTTTACAACTTTTTCAAATTGCAAAATATAAATTACACAGAAGTTAACATACAACTAAAATAAAACCTTACAAAAAGTATAGATGAACCCATCAAAACAATAAAGCATACAAGAAAGCTTTTTGAAACAATAGTGTTACAATATTAAAAACAACTCTTAAAATGGTATTCTAACTTTGATATTCCTATATATGAAATTTATAACATCACAATATTCCAGACACAATATTTATGTATCAAAATATTTTTAATTCAATATTTTGACCAACCCCATTTAGGTTTCCTTCCCCAGGGATGTAATATATCTGATTTTGCTATTCACAGGCTGTAAGGACACAAGGAATAGCCCACCCAGCATGTGTGTAAGGAGACAGCAAGGCACTGCATAGGTTTACATTAGGCCACATCTTCATGTTGTGGAGGCCCTGATTTGAAAGTAGACATGTCCTCAAGTTTTCTAATGCTGCAGAACTCAGCTTATGCTCTTAGATATCAAACTAAAACAGAGAATGCTTGTTTTTTCCAAAATGACTGAATGACTTAGGTTTAGGCACTTCAACCACCACTTCAACAACAATGTAGACCAATGGTGTCCGTCTAGGAGCACCACACCATCTATGTAAAATAAGAGGCTACTGTGCTTATTATTCATCTTTAGTGCACATCTAGTATAGTCTACAGTTAACCCCTATTGTTAATGCATTTATGTCATGGATCAAGTATTGCAAGGGTGATGGTGTCAAAGCCAGGCACCCCCTTTCCCCCAGTGGTCTAGTAACCCTGTATATGAGGTCAAAGCTGGTAATAAAGAACCAGACTAAGGTGAAAAGTGGGTTAAGATAAACTGCTCAAGTTTTTAGTTGGGAAATCGGGACTGGATTCCTAGGCTCAACATCTCGAGCCAAACTTATCAAGATTATGGTCCTGACTATAAGTTCGGTGGACGGGATGACCCGTCAGATGAACTCCCAAAGGAAAGGTTGCTGCCATACTGGCTACCTCCCTGTCGGGCCGATTACAAATTTCCCACTAGGCTGACGGGTGGAAACTGAGGTTTCCACTGGTCAGCCCAGTAAGAAAGTGGTGGCAGCATTGTTGCTAGCTCTTAATAAACCCGGCTGCAATGCTGCTGCCCACACGGGGCACCAGCATCCTTGCAATGCTGGGCATTGCGTGGGTGCTAGGCAAGGGGACCTCTGCAATAACCAGGCCAAGTGATTGGGCAGTTCAGGGGTCCCCCGTGGCCCCCCTACCTGGTCTCTCCCAACCTTTTCATGGCAGTTTAGGTTGGTGGAGAACCAGGTAGTAATCAGCAAAGCAGTACTGCCATGGTTGATTCTGACCTGGACCACTGTCAGCCCATCGGGAATATTGTTCCCGGTGGAGATGGTGGTCATTTGGAGCGCTGACCTCCAAGCTGTTGGTGGTCAGGACTGTCACCACAAGGCTGGCAATATCAAGACCACCAGCCTCGTAATAAGGCCCTCTGTACCCAGATTTGGAAGAGAGAGCACAAATTACTATTCAGTCACAGAAGGAAAATATGAGGCAAAATACCACAGACTGAGAGTTACCTAGGACGAGCAAATAGTAGTCTGTAACTTGTCTCTGGTGTATCAAGAAACCAACAGAAGAGCCAAAGATAAAGACCACTGGAACACCAGGAAGGAAGAAGACTGAATGAGAAATACAAATTCAACAAAAAGGTAAGCAAGTGCAAGGGGGTAATACGGTACAAGAGGAGAGGGAAAAGGGAACCAAACACAGGGGTAAACAGCAAAAGTGAAGGAATGAGTCAAGGAGGGTGACACCTATTTGGAGTAGCAAGGAGTCACAACAATTACTGTTGCCAGACAAGTAAGTTCAGTGTGAATCAGGCCTTAATATTCTGTTTGCCATTGTTATTCTGAAAGCATGCCTGCTTGGGCCAGTCCTCTAGTACGTAGGCCTGCAACTATTGTGATCTTCATTGCCCTGTTTCTTATCTCTTCCAAGTTTGCCTTTGCTTGTGTCATACTTTATCCTTTGAACTGACAATGGTGTAGTCAAAGTGCAGGTTTTCCATCTCTGCTTACTTTAGTACAATCTAGATTTTTCATACAAGTCATGAATGATATTGAACAACCACCTCAGTGAACCCTAAATAATCTTTTTGGATAAACAACCCTTTTTTCCACAGTGTCAAGCATTATGGAGAATAAAAAAAAACACAACACAGTGGCCCTACTGCCCCATGAAGGAGCAGATAGGTATCATGTCCATGACCACAATATTGTGCATTATGGACTTGCTAGTTTGAAACTCCTACAGAACATTGGGTGTAATTGCACTATTTCCATTCAGTCTTGTAAATACGGTTCAAGGACTTCTGTGAGCATTTTGTTTAGAGACCGAATAATGGAATTTTTTTTTGCAATTTATTAGCAAATTCACATATACTTTTTGTGCACTAGTGTGAGCAATTCACTCTTCTGCTATTCTCGGATGTTACCAGTCTTTACCATATAATTCGCTTATCTATTCATCAAGGAGGCACACCAGACTACATCACCAGCATATCATACTACCACCACATTCCCTTCATTTCATTGCCCTGAACATTGCATTGTTTGCCACTGCATCCCTAGTCCAGTAAAGGTAAGTACATAAAAACAGTGTTGATATAAAATGTATATTTATACCAGCTTTAGGATGGGGAATAGAAAGTTATCGGGGTCTAAGGACTAGGTCCGGCCCCAGAGGGAACCTCTTAGTACAACCCTGGCCTCCTTTCTGACGAGAACAGTAAGGGTGGTTTCAAAAGAAATGGACCTGGTGGAGAAAAGTCTTGCCCTCAGCGATTGGCAAGATACCTCTGGATTATACTCTCAAATTAGTTATACTCTCAAATTATTGTCTTTTCTGGGGGGCCCACAGCCTCTGTGGAAGGCTCGTTGACAGGTAGTGGACCGGCTTCTGAAGGTCAGGATAGTTCCTTGTTAGGGCCCAAGATACATTGCTGTATTAGTTTTCCATAGAGTGAAGAAAGACACCCACTAAAAAGGAAGCATCAACCTCAAAGGTTTTATAATAAAAGGAACAAGGAAAATACAAACACTGGGAACTCTGGCAATGCTAATGAGGCCCCAGCTGGGTCATCTCAGGTGGTTGTTATTGATAACGGCTCAAAATATTTTGAATAACCTCTTGAGCAATTCAAGGGCCTGGTTGAGACATGCTTAGCCACCGGAAATAAAAACTAAGGGCTCATTACGACTTTGGCAGTTGGAAAACTCCGACCGTCAAAGCCTCGGGAAGGAGGCAACATCACACCGGCTGCGTCCCCTGCCAGTCGTATTATGATGTTCCCACCATGCCGACCAGTGGGAACATCATATTATGATGTTACCGCCTATCATACCAGCAAGAACAGTGCTTGGGTAGTGGCCTCGGCTCCCTTAAGGGAGCCAATGTCATTACCATAGCACACCAGCACTCTTTGAATGCATGCTGTTTGCAAAACAGACAGTGCACATTCCAAGGGTGCTGGGCAGGGGGCCCTGCAATGCTGATGCCGTGGGGATGGGCAGTGCAGGGCCTCCCTGTCACCCCCTGCACTGTGTTTCCTCCTGCCTGCCATCAGCCCACTGGGAATCTTGTTTCCAGTGGTGACTATGGTTGACTGCTGTTTCTGACCGCCAGGGTTGTAATGTGGCGATCGAACCACCTGGAGTGTGGCAGTCTGACTGTCACCCCTGGGCTGGTGGTCTCAATACCACCAGCCTCATAATGAGGGCCTGAGTTTCCTGCAGTATATGGTCTCTAAGCTGGGATTTAGATGAAGTTGGGTCTGGTCCTGTGAGCATTGTTTCTGCCAAAGGTGCACCCCGGGAGGCAGATATTCTCCTGGAAATGAGGCTGGCCATTATAGCCGGTCAAACTCAACACAGTTGAATTTGCTAACCCAACCAGATAAATTCCTCCAGTACCCTGAGAAGGCAACTCTGCAATGTTGTGAAATGTAAAGGCAGCTTAACTGTGTGTACTAAAGATCCCAATCTGCCCGTGAGGGAGCTGTGTCTAGGGCTGATCTCTCCATTGACAATCATTCATGGCTGAACCTCCCCCTGAGTGTTGTCCCTCTGTTGCCATACTAACAAATGTACCACCATTGCTACTGGCAATGAAGGAATCCATGGTTGAACTTAAAAACAAGGTCTGCTTCTGGCTGAGCAAGAACTCAGATTTTCTCACTGTGGAATTTAAAGACATTCTAATTGTATGAAGAATAGGGTGAATTGGGCCATCAGCTAAGCAGATGAAGGGGGCTGTGTTATCAATTGTCATTACCCAAAGATGGCTCATTACGTGATTTGTTCTTGCAGACAGCAAGGACCATTGCCCAATGTGATTAGTTTGGTGCCTCTGTGTTTTTTTATAAGCACTTTCGGCTCTTGGAGAAGCTGGTGACACAGCAACCATCATTATTTGCAAACGAAACCACAGAATGACCCCCCCATTAGGATCAGCAATAGACTTTCTGTGTTTTCTGGTCTAGAGGACAATGACCACTGTGGTATGTTTAAAAAATCCCTGTTTCTCAGAAAATGAGATAAGAGTCAGGGTGGATTAAATCATAAGAGTAGAACCACAATTGTGCACAAGTCCAGCATATTTCTCTCAGTATGAAAATGGAAATGTTGAACAGGATCGTCAACAGAGCCAATGCTGTAGGCACCACCCCGAGCACAAGGGAGGATATTAAGAAGAGGTGAATTACCTCAGGGGCAAGGTCCATTCCCTGGACTCCAGGCACAGCTGCAGGCCAAGAAGACAGGCAGTGGCCCTGCCAGTGCCCCATTCCGTCTCTTTCCCTGGGATGAGAAGGTCTTCACCATTCTGCATCCTGCGGGCTTGAGAGGAATACCTGGGGGAGTGGAGTCTGGTACGTCACAACATTAAAAATGTCAACAAAATGCTACTCACACCCCAGCTCAGTGTTAACCTGTCTAAAGATCTCTACTGTGCAGCTCACATTTGAAGTGTACTCACTTGGGGAGATGACATTTGTATAGTGTATTTAGTACAGGGACTGACATTACTCTAAATCCCAGCAGGCACTGTTCTATATCGCCAAACAACAGACAGTGGTCATTTCTCAAAATACCCCAGTTTTGTACATATCAATATAAGGGTATACACCTGCAGAAAAAACATACAATCACATTTGTATGGTGGTTAAACCCAATAGACCCTGTGTTCCCAAATCCAACCACAAAAACAATGTTCGCTTGCCCAAATGTATTTATTTATGAACTCTCAATTGATGTTTACTCACCTGGGAGGATAATATTTGTCAAGTGTGTGTAGTATGGAGAATGACCTGACTGCAACTCCAAGCAGGCACTGTTTCAGTAACTCCAAACACCAGACCAGTGTTCTCTTCTCCAAATACACTTGCCTCATAACTCTCAATTGAAGTTTACTCATATGGGAGGGGCCAAGATCCAGATAATGCTCAACTCAGAGATGTGTCTGGCCACCTAGCCCCATCTTGACTAGTTCACCCAAGATGAAACTATTGAGGACAGGAAGGACAGTTTACCCAGTGTGCAAAACAATGATCCCAAAGACTTCAAGATGCATCATCAGAATGGTATTTGCACCAGACACATTCAAAATGCACTGACCAAATGAGGACTCTAGTCACATATACAACATACTCCTGGGTCTGTGTAGGAAAGTAGCCTCTTTCTAGCATGGTTATCCCCAATTTTGGCATCTTTGTGAGAGTGTGTCAGTGTGTTTTTACTCTGTCACTGGGATCCTGCTAGCCAGGACCCCAGTGTTCATAGATAAAAACCTATATGTCAGTGTGTTTTGCCTGTCTCACTGGGATCCTGCTAGCCAGGACCCCAGTGCTCATAGTTTGTGGCCTAATGTGTATGCCTGTGTAGTGCCTAACTGTGTCACAGAGGCTCTGCTAATCAGAACCTCAGTGCTTATGCTCTCTCTGCTTTTAAATTTGTCACTGTAGGCCAGTTACTACATTTACCAATTGGCATACTGGAACACCCCTTATAAGTCCCTAGTATATGGTACCTAGGTACCCAGGGCATTGGGGTTCCAGGAGATCCAAATGGGTGGCAGCATTTATTTTGCCACCCATAGGGAGCTCAGACAAACCCTTACACAGGACTGCCACTGCAGCCTGCGTGGAAAAGTGCACACACTATTTGACAGCCATTTTCATTGCACTTAAGTAACTTATAGTCACCTATATGTCTAACCTTCACTTGCTGAATGTTAGGTGCAAAGTTACTAAGTGTGAGGGCACCCTTGCACTAGCAAAGGTACCCCCACACAGTTCAGGGCCATTTTCCCAGACCTTTTGACTGTGGGGACGCCATTACACGTGCGCACTACATATAGCCAAATACCTATATGTAGCTTCACAATGGTAACTCTTAATATGGCCATGTAACATTTCTAAGATCACCGAATTGGTCCCCCATTCCAAATCTGGTATTGGGGAGCCAATTCCATGCATCCTGGGGACTCCACTATGGACTCCCAGTACTACCAAACCAGCTATCTGAGGCTTGCACTGCAGCTTCAGCTGCTGCCACCTCACAGACAGGGTTCTGCCCTCCTGTGGTCTGGGCAGCCCAGTCCCAGGAAGGCAGAACAAAGCATTTCCTCTGAGAGCAGGGTGTAACACCCTCTTTCTTTGGAAATAGGTGTTTCAGGCTGGGGAGTGGTAGCTTCCCCCAGCCTCTGGAAATGCTTTGAAGGGCACAGATGGTGCCCTCCTTGCATAAACCAGTCTACACCGTTTCAGGGACCCCTTCTCCCCTGCTCTGGTGGGAAACTGGACAAAGGAAAGGGGAGTGACCACTCCCCTGCCCATCACCACCCCAGGGGTGGTGCCCAGAGCTCCTCCAGTGTGTCCCAGACTTAAGCTATCTTGCTTTGCAAGGTTTGAGGGCACTCTGGGGGGCTCTGAGTGGCCAGTGCCAGCAAGTGACGTCAGAGACCCCTCCTGATAGGTCTATAACTGATAAGGGAGCCAATACCCCTGTCAGGACTAGGGTCTCTCCTGTGCAAGTTTCCTTCAGGAATCCTCTGCAACAACTTTAGCATCCTCTGACCTCGGATCAACCGCAGCCTGCTCCAAGAAACGCTGTAACTGCAACAAAGTGTCTACAAGAGACACTTTTCTTCAGCAACCTCAGCTCCAAGTCAGCAACTGCAACAGTTTCCATGGTGTGCATGCTCTGGGGACTCCCTGTCTTCATCCTGCACCAGAAGGACCTACGAAATCTCCTGTGGAGTGACAGAGTCACTACCCTGATCTAAGCAGGCACCTTCCAAGGCAATGACTGGTACCCTGGGACTCCTCTCATGGTGATGAGTGTGCTCCGAAGGACACAGAGGGTAGACATCATCAACTTAGACTGTCCTGAGGTCCTGCTGACGCAATTAGGAGGAGGTAAGACCTTGCCTTCCCCAAGAACGACAGTACCCCTGTGTTTTGTGTCTTCTTTGCGTCCTGAGGCCTCTGTGCACTCTTTGCAAAATTCCTTTGTGCACATCCTGGCCCAGGTCCCCAGCACTCCACCCTGTGACGCTCAACTTGCTGAGTTGTTCTCCGGCGGCATGGGACCTTCTTTTGTTGTGCTGCATCAACTGTGTTTTGCACCTCTTTGAACCCAGATCATGCAGCTTCTCAGGGTGCTGGCTGGCATCCTGAGGGCTCTCTAAAGTTCTGAGATCACCCTCTTCCTCCTCACATAGAGTTGAGGCCCTCAGGTCCCTCCTGGGTCCCTCCAGCACCATGATGAAAAATGCACTTTTGCCGTAGCCAAGGCTTGTTGGTGCCTTCCAACACGAAATCTCATCTGCAACAATCTTCACACCGTGCAACATCTTTTGCATTGTGCAGAAACCCACTGGCATCTTCCTAGGGTGCATTTCTACAGTCTTCAACTAACTGAGGACTCTTCTTTTGCACCCTCTTCTGGATTGGCAGGGGCTTCTGTCCTTCCTGGAACTTCTTTCGACTTCTGGACTTGGTCCCCTTCCTTTACAGTTCTTCAGGTCCATTAATCCAACAGTTGTTCTTTGCAGACTTGGTTGGCTGCTGCAAAATCCCAAAAACGATGTGTAGTGTGTCGTAAGGAAACTTGCAGTACTTTACTCCTGCTTTTCTGGGCTCTGGGGTGTGGTAATTTACTTACCTTTACTGCATTCTTACTCTACCAGCAATTCTGCACACACTACACTTGTCTAGGGGGGAGTTTGTGATTCACCTTCCACTTTTTTAGTATATGGTTTGTGTTGGCCCTAGACCCATCTTCTCCCATTGCATTCTATAGGATTTCCTACTGTTTGCATTGTTCTATGACTATTTATTTGTCTAATTTTAGTGTCTAGTGTATATATTGTGTATAATACTTACTTCCAGAAGGAGAATTGTCTCTAAGATATTTTTAGTACTGTGTCACCCAAATGAATACCTTTATTTTTGGGAACACTGAGTATTGTCTTTACTTGTGCATAAGTACTGTGTAACTATAAGTGGCATTGCATGAGCTTTGCATGTCTCCTAGTTCAGCGTAGGCTGCTCTGCTATAGCTACCTCTAACAGCCTAAGCTGCTAGAACACTACTACATTCACTAACAAGGGATAACTGGACCTGGTGTAAGGTGTAAGTACCCAAGGTACCCACTACAAACCAGGCCAGCCTCCTACAGTCTGCCTGCATAAACATCAACTAGTGATCAAAATGGCTAAAGATATATCTTACCGAGCCACTGTATTCCTTGCCCTGGTGGCACGATAGCACTCCCACGCCATCCTCCCAAAGGCTAATGATCTGCACATTTTAGCAGCGGCTTGACTTACATGGAATTGCCATGCTTCAATACAGCCAATCTCATGGCTACTTGCCACAATGAGATTAACTTCAAAATAACTTTGTACACGTCTATGCTTAATGTAACACTATACTGTTGGAGATATATGTCAGAATACAACCAGTAACATCCTTTCTTTCACATCAACAGTTCGAGCTGCCACTGAGTGCATTGAGGAAACAGAAGAGACTGCCACTACCCACCTGGATAAAGCCCTCAGTGAAAAAGACACTCCTGGACATCTGGATGTGGAGGACAGTTCTGGCCCATCTGGGCAACCTGGTCAGGCACTAACAGTGAGTCTTTTGCCCAACAACCTGTGTCCTGAGCACAGTGTTTACCATCCTGTGCTCCCCTTCCTGGATCCTACATTGCAGCACAACACTTCTGACAATGAGGGTCCAGGACCCAGTGGGAGAGGGCACCCTATTGTAAGGGTACAGGCCTGTGGGAGTAGGGTGCATAGGAGGAATGCTGTGGGCCAGTGGGGTGAGGACACTGGGGCTGCTCATGGCCAGAACACCATCAGCTACATCTTGGCTGTCTATCAGGAGTCCCAAGGTGTAATGGGCCAGGTAGTAACCGAACTCCAGGAAATAAAGCAGCTACAAAGGGACCAGCAAAGGGAACTGCATGAACAGTGGGAGGCTCACAATATCAATATGGCCTCCATTACAGGGGTGATGAGGGACATTAACACCGCCCTAAGCAGAGCTCTAAAATACCACTCTACCCTTCCTTTGGTCCATCAGCACCAGGCCCTTCTTCATTGATGCCCGCCACTAGAAGGGTGGCCCTGCCAGAGGAACAAGCCCCAGACACCCCTCCCTCTGTAGCAGCAGATCCCCCTCCTCACACAAGAGGGAACATCCGGTGAAGAATCCAGGAGGTGCAGATGGCAAGGCACCCACCACTGCCAGCAAGCAACCTCTTCCTAAAGGAACTCCTTTGTGTGCCACACATTCACTCTGTTGATTGAGCCTGAACTACCTACCAGTTCCAATGTGAGGTGTACTCTGGACTTTGGACTCCCTATGGTGTGGCATCTACTCCAATAGTTTCATTCATCATGAATGACACCTTCACTTTATAATTTTTTGTCTTTTCTGTCAAAATCTTTCTTAGTGCATCAACACTGTAATAAATTTACCCATCCCAAACTTATTGTCTGCTTGCTCAATTTCAACATTTTGCTATGTAGAGATGTAGGACCATGTGAACCATATGATGAAGACATAACTTACTTGTGCAAGGAGGGATATCATACAGGTACACAGTGTCCTGCTCAGGATCACAACCATTACACGCAAACAAATCAGTGCAAGTAACTTGTCACACCAAACATTTTATTCCAGTGTACAGCACATAGGCTGCCCATAGGTCTGGACCTTTGTGACATAAGGGTGTGTGACTCAAAGTGAGTCAAAGTACATATTCCAGTGTACAGCCCCCCTAGACCATGAAAGGGAGGTATTTGTCAGACATTGTCCTGTAGAATAGGCAAACATTAAAGTGAGGGATGTCAGCAGTGTGAGCCTTATCACATACCACACCAAAGTAATCCAACATCACACAAACCAAGATACAGACAGATGGTAGTAGAACAGTCCCTGATCACAGGTACATTAGCATCTAATGACCATGCACCTGGTAGTATGACACATACATATGTCAGTGTTGTGGCGCAGGCACTATAGCCTGCAATGATGAAACACATCTACAACTACATACAGGTCATACAAGAATAATGCTTAGCTAATGTGAAGGGTAAATGACACAAAAGATGACTACATATTTAATGCACACATGATGACACAGACAATGCAATCAGCCCACCACAGCACATAAAATGTTAGAAATGGGGTCTTTGGTTGGCAGTCAGGTTACCCCCTGTCCAAGCAAGGACCCTCACTCTAGTCAGGGTAAAGGAGAATCACCCTCAGTTAACCCCCGCGTATCCCCCTTGGTAGCTTGGCACAAGCAGGCAGGCTTAACTTCAGAGTCTAGGTGTAAAGTATTTGTACCACACACAGTTGTTCCTCCTCTGGTCGGGTCGGCGTGTGTCATTTTTCCTCTCCTCAGTAGTTCGATGCGTCGATCCAAACAGGCACCTCGGGTCCGGGCAGGCTTTGTGTTGTTTTTCTGTACCCAGCAAGGTTTGCATTGAAAATCCTGTCACACTGTACCAGACAAACCGTGCTATGTGGGTTGCGACAACATTATCAGCCTCCGTCAGCTGGTGTTGCATGTTGTTTCTCCAGCCGCGTGCATTGAACTTCCAGTCGCAATGCAGGGGGAGCTTTGATTTCAGCCTCCAGACAGGCGGCACATCATTTCTCAGCTGCGTCTCGGAAATTTCCCCACACAGCGGTCTGTGTGTGGATTTTCAGTCTTGGTCTGTCAGCTTCACCTTTCAAGGCACCAGGAACTGGATAGGGCACCACTTGGCAGGGCAGGAGTCTCAGCAGAGAGTCCATGTGCTGGCAGGGGAAGTCTTTGATGGCCCTGAGACTTCAACAACAGAAGGCAATCTCAGGACAAGCCCTTGGAGATTTCTTCACAAGCAGGAATGCACAAGAAAGTCCAGTCTTTGTCCTCTTGCATAGACAGAAGCAGCAACTGCAGGATAGCTCCAAAAAGCACAGTCACAGGCAGGGCAACACTTCTCCTCAGCTCTTCAGCTCTTCTCCAGGCAGAGATTCCTTTTGATTTCCAGAAGTGATCTAATTTTTCAGGGGTTTGGGTACTTTTCTTATCCCCATTCAAAGGAAATTCTCTCTTGTTTGTGAGATCCTGCCTTGCCCAAGCCAGGCCCCAGACTAACACCAGGGGGTTGGAGACTGCATTGCGTGAGGACAGGTACAGCCCTTTCAGGTGTAAGGGACCACTCCTCCCCTCCCTCCTAGCACAGATAGCTCATCAGGATATGCAGGCTACACCCCAGGTCCCTTTGTGTCACTGTCTGGACAGAGGTGCAAACAGCCCCACTGTCAAACTAACCCAAACAGGGAATCCGCAACCAGGCAGAGTGACAGAATGGTTTAAGCAAGAAAATGCCTACTTTCTAAAAGAGGCATTTTCAAACACACAATCTCAAAACCAACTTTACTAAAAGATGTATTTTTAAATTGTGAGTTCAGAGACCCCAAACTTCACATGTCCATCTGCTCCCAAAGGGAATCTACTCTTTAATCATATTTACAGGTAACCCCTATGTTAACCTATGAGAGGCATAGGCCTTGCAACAGTGAAAAACAAATTTGGCAGTATTTCACTGTCAGGACATAGAAAACACAGTATATGTCCTACCTTAAACATACACTGCACCCTGCCCATGGGGCTACCTAGGGCCTACCTAAGGGGTGTCTTACATGTAAGAAAAGGGAAGGTTTAGGCCTGGCAAGTAGGTACACTTGCCAAGTCGAACTGGCAGTTTAAAACTGCACACACAGACACTGCAGTGACAGGTCTGAGCCATGTTTACAGGGCTACTAATGTGGTTGGCACAACCAGTGCTGCAGACCCACTAGTAGCATTTGATTTACATGCCCTGGGCACTTCTAGTGCACTGTACTAGGGACTTACCAGTAAGTCAAATATGCCAATCATGGAAATCCAACTACACATACATTTTACATAGGAGCACTTCCCAGACTAACAAAAATAGCAAAACAGAGTCCAGCACACATCAACAACCTGGGAGTATTAGCTTGAAACCATACATATGACACAAGTCACATAGAAAGCATATGGAAAACAAAGTACATTACAAGGAAACTGTCACAAACAAAGCAAAATCATCAAAGTGGGGATGTGTCAAAAGATATCTTATCAAGTAGCCTTTGGCTGAATATTGCAGAGTGTCAGCTTTCTAGCTGTATCCAAAACACTCAACTCAACACATTCTCACATTCTCACAGTCATGACATCACATTACATATTTACACTCATGAGAAGTAGCTGTGAATAAGATCTTCTTGCAAGTCAGCTCCTTCCTCTTCACCACAGTCATCCTCAGTTAGCATTTCAGGATTCTCACCCGGTGGCACTGCAGGCTCACCCATCTCTGGGATGTATGGGATATTCCTTTGCAAGACAATGTCGTGGAGCATGCAGCATGCCACAGTGATCTGACACACTTTCCCGGGTGAGTAGAGGGGGGCTCCACCAGTGCTGTCCATACAGAAAAATCTGGTCTTTAGGAACCCAAAAGCCCACTCTACTGCCTGCTGTGTTCTTCCATGGGCCTCACTGAAGCGGACTTCCCCAGTTATAGTTGGACTCCCCAGCAGAGTCAACAACCAAAGATTGTTTGGATATGCTGAGTCTCCTGTTATAGAATGGGACATAAGTGCAACAATGAGTCACTCCCTTCATGACTGTAGTGCCTGACATTGTTCACACACAATCAGGACAGACATAACTCATCAACCAGCCAGGCCCTCTCTTTGTGCAGTGGTGACATCACCCGGGATATGGTGCTGTTGCACATCATGAAGGAATCATAGGCTGATCCAGGATAACGGCATACACATTTGAGATGTAGGGATCTGCCAAACAGACAACTTACACATTGATGGAGTGGAAGTTCTTTCTGTTGTGATAGACTTGTTCAACGGCCTGATTGGCAGCAAGCCAACATGTGTGCCATTAATGGATGCCACCACATGTTGAAGGCGGGCAAAAATATAAAAGTCAGCCATCACATTGTGCAAATCCTTGTGGCTGTAGAATCTTATATAGCTGTCAATGTGCTTCAACATTGTTGAGAGGAAATCCTTCAACACCAGACTGAATATAGGTTGGGACATACCAGCAGAGAGGACCAGTGTATGTTGGAAGGGCCCTGTGGCCAGGAAGTGCAACACTGACAAGTCTCTACAATGGGTGGTATGCAGGATGGATTACTGTTAGGAGGCATCAGATCTGACTCCAGTTGACAGCATAAGTCCACTATTGTTTGCCTATCCAGGCAGGATAACTGGATGATGCGGTTTTCCTCCATGGTCTGAAGGTTTGGCAGTGGATGGTAGACAGGAGGTTGTCACATCCTCCCTCTCCCAGGGTACCTATGTGTGATAAGACATAATTTGTAACATTACTCAGTGTGTCCATAGCAACATACATGATGCATGCCAACAATATCATGTGACAAAGCATTTCTTACTGGATAGGCATAACACCCAGTACATATCACAACTGGAAATTACCCAAGGGTCACATGTGACCCCCATGGTTGTCAGTACATGTGTCCACAACATGAAATTGGGCGAAACCCATGTATCTGATACACGATTGCCTTTTGAAATGTGACTGTATTTTCTGACCGCCAAAAATACCATTGGCAGTGGTGGACCATGCACTGCAGTTATATGCCATCTGTGCCCTGCAACACACTATACTTGTGATTGTGTAATAGGACTTAAATAACGAAACAGAATAAAGATGTTTGTGATGATCCAACACATATATTGTAGGTGTCGCGCAGTTTACAAAGCCATATACAGTATTTCAGACCACCAAAATGTTGGATGCCTGACCTACACCACTGGACATTAGGAACCACTTGCGACTGCCGTTGGAAGTCATCTGCACAGTAGATGGTTTCAACTAAGGTGGACACAGCCATAGGCTAATGTTGTCTGTGAAAGTCGCAGCCCAATGGTTGTGTCCATCAGAGGCGATGACTGTGTATGTGGCGGATGTGACCACCATGTTGTGCAAAATCAGTCACTTGACTCCTGACACTGCTGCCAGCAACACCTCCACTACTTAAGCTGCTGTGTGGCGCCTCTGGGAGCAACCATACAATGTCCAGCAGGTGATAGAGCCCCCACCTTCCCTCCAGAGGAGCTGAAGAGGTTTGAGAATGAGGTCCGTCCCCTGTAAGGGAAGTTTTATGGCTCACCAGAGAAGCAGATAAGTACCTCATGTGCACAATTGACCCTGTTCAACACCATCCTTTCCCTCCTTACAGGGTACAATGTGCCCCTGTATGCCAGTTAGACTTCTTGTGCGCTTGTTGTTGCAGTCTGTGTGCCATCAATGGGATGTACATGGTGCAGGTATTGGCGACCAGTACTGTATGTTGTCTTCATTAACGTTGTGTTGTGTGATTTATTTGGGGTCCTAGATACTCCTTGCATTGGATGCACATAAGTAAGCAAGGAGACTTTACTGCCATACAGTAACATTTCTATGTTTATGATGGCTTTAAATGTTAGACAACATGGATGTGCATGACAGCCTGAGCTGTGTTTGCATCTGGTCTGATTAATTTGAGGATCTTGTAAGCGACGTGTATAGTGCCACAAATGTTTCAACCCACATCTGGCCTTGCCAAACTGTTGTCTGGAAGGCATATCATGACTCACTCTGCCCTTAAGGTTGCCACACAAACCACAAGCCATATTGATGATGGCCATATGATGTACTGTCATGCACAGAAGTGATGAAAATGTGAGTAACATGTAGATTCTGTATGTTTAGCCTGCAGAGACCAGGAGCTGTATTTCCCTGTGTGGGACATAGTCTAGGCCATGGGAGAGTCACTGTGGCTATGCAACTATGGCACTGTGCCCACTCACTGTACACCAGCAGATCCTGCCATGTGGCCAATATGAGGCTCTAGTTGCAACATGTGCCCTGAATGCCTCAGCCTAATGACTAGATAAGGGATTGGTACAGAGGTAAATCCATGAACTAGTCCATATGCACATTTAGCATCATTGTCAATGTGTGTCTTTGACTCATGACAGGTCACTCACTCCCACAGCTCTGTTGCCACGTACACAGAAGTCATATTTGTCCTATACGAGGCTTATTACACCAGTGCAGGCATTGTGTAGATTCCTGGGAGAGGATTACATGTGACTCAGTAGCTTGGTTACATAGCAGAAATTGGACAATGTATACCTTTGTAAGTTGGATGCCATCTTTGTAATTTGGACACATATGTCCAAAGGAATATTCTGTGGTAGAGGTACATACCACAGCAACTCCCCCTGAAGTGGCATGAGTCTGCTTTTGTTAGGCACAGGGAGAACACTTTCTGTGCCCACCATACCAGCCCCTTCATTGTCACTAAAGTGTATGGGTGAATTCTGTACTATAGAAGTTGCCTGTAGGGACTGTGTACAGTGATTCAATCTTGCAGAGTGTAAATGTGTTAGTCCAGTAAGTTCTAAGGTGTTTACCCTTCGGAAGCCACATAGGTGTGTAATGTTTCATTATGGCTCACATCACAGTACATGTTGCTGGAGCACGAACTATCTCATGTGAGTAGGCTTGCTTAGTCATTGTAGGCCATGAGCAGGGCAGTGGGTTAGTCTGCAGATGAATATAAAAGTCTGTAGTCATGTCCCTGTACTTATACACATGTGTGCTTCGCATTTGTGACATGTTGTCAAACTAACCATTTTTTGCTTGGTGTTTCTGACATGTGTGTGACACAACCATTTGGGCAGAAACATGTGATTGTAATTGCTTGATCTGTCCCTTGCATCCATACAGGTCAATTCCCATCAGGAGAAGAAGATATGGACATCCGACTCCCAGAAGGTGCAGGCACTGGGGGTCCACAGCGAGCGGGGCACCCACTATCCCAAGAGGTGGGAGAACCTGAGACACTGGGCCTGGAAAATCACAGAGGTCCAGCTGGGGCTGTCCTCACAACAGCCCAGGGACTTAGGACGCAACCATGTACAATCCACAAACAATTTGCTCTCAAAGGATAACACATGGCTGTGTACATTGATCAATCCAGTAATGCTTGTTGTAGTGGGTGTAAAGTTTATGCTACAGACCACTACTCCACATTGTTACAGGCCAAAGAATATAAATTGATGGATCACTGTCTTCAGCCATATGTCTGGTCTAGTGAGTAAATTGGCATCTGTCCCCAAGTGGCTACTTGTCTTCAGTGTTTGACGAGTGCTGGTGCCTCACTACCGTCTGTAATGTGAAGATGGCCATAATACATATGACAGAGCATACACTGTTCTTTGGGTCAGCTACAGATCAATACTTTCCCTTCATAAGTGGGGAACGTCCATTGACATGTTTTATGTGCTATCACTGTTGCCAACATTGCTTGTGCCAACATGTGATCATGTGTCCATTTCCCTTTTGACTAAATATATACACTGCTGTTTCATGCATGGTCTACCTGTGTTCATAGGGTAATTTCTGTATTTCCTCACATATATGTGCATGACTACCTATGTTTGGAATAGGACATCTGCAATGGGGCTACATTTCCTGTGCTGCCACTGACAAGAGTGTGTCACCATTGATTGTTGGCTCACACATACCCTCACCCGTCATAGCATGTCATTTGGCATGTACACCTGCAGTAGCAATGAGGGACATGACGGGTAGGACTAAAGTTTTTGCACAAAGTGTTAATTTCCATGCTATTGATGTGGCATCATGTGGAAAAGTGCACTGCACATGTGTAATGGGTAAGGTTTGTCACCTGACTATTGGCAAGCATCAATGAATGACTTGCAGTTATGTTTGAATCGTATGTGGTTGGGTACAACCATTCATCCACAGACATCTGGGTTTGCAGAACCAAAATGGAAACAGTGATGTAGCTTCCCATTCGGAACATGTTGAGGGCCGTCTATAAGTACTTGTACATTTTTGGGCCTCTCCAACATACAAAGGGCTAACGGCACCTACTGATGCAATCAGAGTATGTCATTGTAAGCGGTGCCAGACACCAGTGGTGATTTCCCTGGTGCTTGCAGATTCATTCTGTTGTGGATTTTAGGGACATATTGTAGGCGATGTGGTCTCCTACTTGTTCAGTGGTTACTGTGATTGCACAACTTCAGCCATGCAATTGTAGTTGTCTGAGATCCTGATTTTCCTGTGGGCAACTGCTGACAGTTCAGGTGGTATGCATGCATTTGGTATGGTACATGTAGGAGGCACTTTGAAGTAGTTTGTTGCTGAGGCCTACTTGACATCATGATAAAATGTGCTAATAACAGCTGTTGTTCAAGGGTGATCAGAAACATGTGGTGATCCCTTTTTTCTTTGTGTTTGCAGCATCAGCCCAGGCAACCGAGGAAGATAGGGCACAACCAAGTGGGGACGTATCTGGCCATGGTACCTCCAGTCATGACACCACTAACACAGAGGTACCCAGTGGCCCAGAGGATGAGTGGAGTGCCACGGAGCAGACAGGATCAATGTCATCATCATGGGATTTTTCCTCCAGTGGCCACTCCCTAGTGGTGACGGACCCATCAGGACTTGCTCCTGTACCATCTTTGTCCACCACCCCCAGTTCTATTGCTGCCCTCTCTGTTGCTCCCCACCCAGTTGGCCGTGCCCACTCACCCAAGAGGGTGTGAGTCTCCTTTGCTGCAAGCACCTCAGCCCCGGCGCCTGTTAACCCTGCTGCCCTAAGCTAGGAGGCTATTAACCTCCAGAGGAGTAGCTCTGTGGACCGACTGCCATTGTGAATGCCAGGGGTAGGCCAGCCAACATCAGCAGATCAATGCTTTCCTGGAAGGCATTCATAGTGCTATGTCTGGCCTACAGAGATCTTTTCGGGCTCTGGACTCCTCACTGACGGCTGCCAATCACCCCTCACATTCCTCCTCTCTCCACCTCCCTCTTCCTAATCCAAATCCCCTACCTGTCCCAAGCACACACACACATCCATACGCACCCACCTCAACACACACAAGCAGCATACATTGACACAAACACCATATGACACACCGGTACGCAGGCACTCAACATACACCCACAAACATATCAGCCACCACTTCACCGGACACCCCCACTAACCCACACACCACATCCAGCATACCCAAAGGCACCGCCACAAAAGTCAGTGAACCATCAACTGCACCCACCATACACTGACACCAACACAACACACACAGACACATCCAACACATCCACTATACCTGTAGACACCATCACAACACCCACAGATACATCCACCATATCCAGCGTACACACAGACACCTCCCCAACAAACACACACACATCCACCACTCCCACATCACCCAGCACATGCACCTCCCAGCCCTCAAGACACACAAACGCCCACACTCACACACAACAGACACCAACCAAACCGAAGCATACCTCACACACACACTAATACTTTTAAAATATCCTCCTAGCCTGAAAACCACAACCCCTCCTCTTCCCAGCAAGTCATAAATTGTGAGATCATTTTGATTCAGACTTCAACTTCACATCACAAATCTATGTAGTGGTCAATAGAACTAACTTCCGACATCTTCCATAGATACTCTAAAAAATGGAGCATTAAAGCAAAAGAAAGGCCGTTTTTTCTTGTTGTACTCTATATGAATTGTTGTCTATAGCGGTCAACCGTTCTAGAACTACAAGAGATAGCCCATTCGTTATCCATTTTAACAATCTGACTGAGACTGTAAACACGTGTAGCTCAGTTATAAGAAAAACATAAACAGGAAAGAAGTTCTGAGACAGATCAATGCGTAATAGATGAGTATGATTATCTTCTTCCTAGGATTGGCTGAAACCACATTTGCTTCAATAAATGTGGTTTATATGCAGTCACGTGAAAAGAACGGAAAGTTAATCAGTTTCAGTTTTCCTCTTACTGCTGTGATCCAAAAGAGTGGTGACCTATAGGTAATCCTGTCTGATTCTGATTTGGTGCATTAATACAATCTCAGCCTTACGTTTTCTTTATCTTCCCATCAGTATTGCTGAACAATTTCACAGCCCTTTGTTTTTCTGTGTTTCTCAGCAATAAAAAGGCTCTTAAGAAGCTTTCTAGTAAGAAATGCTGGAATGATCTAGTGTGTGCTATTGAGATTAACAAGCACTTTGTAGTTGCTCGTGCCTTGCAATATTTTTACAAAGTAATTACAGAAAACGTTGGTTGACATTTGGCTCATTTGCAAGATGGAAGGACTGTTAAATGACTGACCCTCAATTAAATGGCTGATCTAATTAAGACTTTTGATGAAACATAGGCTGATTGCCACACTCGTGACCACCACTTTCAAATGAGAAATTTAGCACAATTAATGAATAAACATTACAGCTTCTAATACACAGACGCATGACAGAACTGATATTGATTGCAAAAAATATGCTCCCCTTATCCAAACTTTCAGTAATGAAATTAGACAGAATAAAATATTGGGCACAAAAAACAAAGGCCACTGTTTAAATATAACTCATATAAGGATTTGAAATAAAATGTGCAATAGGTCTAAGTGAAAATAAGCATCAGATTTGCCTCTCATAATCAGCGGGCCCCGTGCTTTTTCACTCTTACTGTTAAGGGCGCACCAATAAAGGATCTGATTTGTATGTTCATGGGCGGCCTAGTGTTCTGCAAGGGGAGCGTAGAATATTACTTGGTCCCACTTGTCGAAGGACCAGCGGCTAAGTTTATGCACTGACAACGTTTGCCTGGCATTAATGCACAGTAAAAACATGGCTATATGTCCGCCCATCCTAATTGGCTGAGCAGACATATAGCCATTTCTCCGATGACCCTTACTATATTGGGCCGTCAGAGAGCTTTGGCTATGGCAATGAACCAGTAGTCGCTGCCGTAGCAAACCTATTGCCTGTCTACATCTAAATTAAGCAGTGGACCATTAATTCGGCAGCAAACACAGTACATCGCCTTTGCAACAGAGTATTCTTAAGTCACAACACAACCCAAAGAGAAATAAATGAAATGACATGAAAACAACAAAAAACCAACAAGGAAAGCCAGAGTAATACAATTTTAAATCTTTAATAGAAAAACAACTTCAAAAAGTGTTAAGCACCAACCATGGTCATCTGGCTGCACTTGACCAGGGTCTCGGCACAGGTCAAGGCCATCTTCAAAGGACCACGGGTCAGAAGTTTTACCTTTGGCCTTAGTCTCTGAAATTGAAGTCTTAGTTGGGTAAGGCAGCAGGCTGTGGCCGAAGGGGGCTACATGACGTTGGGTGGCTTTTGGACAAGGTCTCTGTGAAGCTGTTGACTACCAATGGGAAAGCTCCAAGTTGGAGACATTTAAATTTCATGCCCAATAATGGTCCCTTATGAGCCAGATACTATTGGTGCCTTTGCATGTTGAAGATTTCAGACTTAGGGGCATATTTATACTCGATTTGCGTCAAATTAGTGCAAACCTAACTCCATAATAATACTTTGGCGCTAGACAAGTCTAGTGCCAAAGTTATGGAGTTAACGTCATTTTCTGGACGTGGAAACCCACCTTGCATAAATGAGATGCAAGGTAGGCGTTCCCGTGCAGAAAACAACGTTATGACCCTTGCGCCATATTTATCCCTCCATGCTAAATTTATGCACGGGGGATGGGGGCCTTAAAGCGCTAAGCTTGCTTAGCGCAATTACTTAATGCCTAGGTATGGGCAGGCGTTAGGGAATCTGTGGGCCTATTTCCATGGTCAGAGACCATGGAAAGAGCCCACTGGTGCCCTTCCCTGGTCTGAGGGACACCCCCACTCACACCAGGAAGACACCTAAGGAGGGGGGGCCTCATCCCAGGTAAGTACAAGTAAGTAGAGGTGAGTATTTTGTATTATATTTTGTAGTGCAATAGGGGGCCTAACTTGGGTCTCTCTACATGGCACAATGGCCATGCCCAGGGTACATAAGTCCCCTGGGCTTGGCCATTGGGCCTGGGGTCATGACTCCTGTCTTTACTCGGACAGGAGTCATGTCCATGGGGGTTGTGTGGGTACTTACACCTTACTCCAGGTCCAGTTATCCCTTGTTAGTGAATGTAGTAGTGTTCTAGCAGCTTAGGCTGATAGAGGTAGTTATAGCAGAGCAGCTTAGGCTGAACTAGGAGACATGCAGAGCTCATACAATACCACTTATAGTTACACAGTACTTATACACAAGTAAAGACAATACTCAGTGTTACCAAAAATAAAGGTATTTATTTGGGTGACACAGTACCAAAAATATCTTAGAGACAATTCTCCTTCTGGAAGTAAGTATTATACACAATATATACACTAGACACCAAAATTAGACAAATAAATAGTCATAGAACAATGCAAACAGTAGGAAATCCTATAGAATGCAATGGGAGAAGATAGGTCTAGGAGCAACACAAACCATATACTAAAAAAGTGGAATGTGAATCACAAACTCCCCCCTAGACAAGTGTAGTGTGTGCAGAATTGCTGGTAGAGTAAGAATGCAGTAAAGGTAAGCAATTTACCACACCCCAGAGCCCAGAAAAGCAGGAGTAAAGTACTGCAAGTTTCCTTAGGACACACTACACATAGTTTTTGGGATTTTGCAGCAGCCAACCAAGTCTGCAAAGAACAACTGTTGGATTAATGGACCTGAAGAACTGCAAAGGACGAGGACCAAGTCCAGAAGTCGAAAGAAGTTCCAGGAAGGACAGGAGCCCCTGCCAAACCAGAAGAGGGTGCAAAAGAAGAGTTCCTGGTTAGTCAAAGACTGCAGGAATGCACCCTAGGAAGATTCCAGTGAGTTCCTGTGTGATGCAAATAATGTCCCATGGCATGAAGATCGTTGCATCTGAGATTTCATCTTGGAAGTCATCAACAAACCTTGGCTACGACAAAAGTGCATTTTTTGTCAAAATGGCACTGGATGGACCCAGGAGGGACCAGGGGGGCTCAACTCTGTGTGAGGAGGAAGAGAGGGCTCTCAGCACTTTAGAGAGCCCTCAGGATGCCAGTCAGCACCCCCAGAAGCCGCAGGATCTGTGTTCAAAGGAGGTGCAAAATGCAGCTGATGCAGCACAACAAAAGAAGGTCCCACGCCACCGGAGAACAACTCAGTGAGTTGAGCATCACAGGGTAGAGTGCTGGGGACCTGGGCCAGGCTGTGCATGAAGGAATTTTGCAAAGAGTGCACAGAGGCCTCAGGAGGTGAAAAAGACACAATAAAGAGGGGTACCGTCGTTGTTGGGGAAGGCAAGGTCTTACCTCCTCCAAATTGCGTCAGCAGGGCCTCAGGACAGTCTATGTTGATGATGTCCACCCTCTGTGTCCTTAGGACCACTCTCGTTGCCGTGAGAGGAGTCCCAGGGTACCGGTCGTCACTTTGGAAGGTGCCTGCTTGGAGCAGGGGAGTGACTCCGTGTAGGAAAGTACAATCTTTCCTGGCATGTTACCCCCATTTTTACTTGTGTGTATGTTTGTTTTTGCCTGTGTCACTGGGATCCTGCTAGCCAGGACCCCAGTGCTCATATCTTATGCCCTGTACGTGTTCTCTGTGTGGTGCCTAACTGTGTCACTGAGGCTCTGCTAACCAGAACCTCAGTGTTTATGCTCTCTCTCCTTTTACAATTGTCACTGCAGGCTAGTGACCATTTTCACCAATTCTGTTTGGCACACTGGAACACCCTTATAATTCCCTAGTAGATGGTACCCTGGTACCCAGGGTATTGGGCTTCCTGGATATCCCTATGGACTACAGCATTTCTTTTGCCACCCGTAGGAAGCTCAGACAATTCTTACACAGGACTGCCACTGCAGCCTGAGTGAAATAACGTCCACGTTATTTCACAGCCATTTTACACTGCACTTAAGTAACTTATGAGTCACCTATATGTCTAACCCTTACTTAGTGAAGGTTAGGTGCAAAGCTACTAACTGTTAGGGCACCCTGGCACTAGCCAAGGTGCCCCCACATTGTTCAGGGCAATTTCCCCAGACTTTGTGAGTGCGGGGACACCATTACACGCGTGAACTACATATAGGTCAATACCTATGTGTAGCTTCACAATGGTATCTCCGAACATGGCCATGTAACATGTCTAAGATCATATAATTGTCCCCCCAAGCCAAATCTGGTATTGGGGTGCCAATCCTATGAATCCCCAGGGCTCCAGCATGGACCCCGGGTACTGCCAAACTATCTCTCTGGGGTTTTCTCTGCAGCTATTGCAGCTGCCAACCCTCAGACAGGTTTCTGCCCCCCTGGGGCCTGGGCATCTCAGTCCCAGGAAGGCAGAACAAAGGATTTCCTCTGAGAGAGGGTGTTACACCCTCTCCATTTGGAAATAGGTGTTTCAGGCCTGAGAGGAATAGCCTCTCCTGGCCTCTGGAAATGCTTTGAAGGGAACAGATGGTGCCCTCCTTGCATAAGCCAGTCTACACCGGTTCAGGGATACCCCAGCCCCTGCTCTGGTGCGAAAATGAACAAAGGAAAGGGGAGTGACCACTCTCCTGTCCATCACCACCCCAGGGGTGGTGCCCAGAGCTCCTCCAGTGTGTCCCAGACCTATGCCATCTTGGATGCAGAGGTGTGAGGGCACAATGGAGGCCTCTGAGTGACCAGTGCCAGCAGGTGACGTCAGAAACCCCTCCTGATAGGTGCTTACCTGGTAAGGTGGCCAATCCTCCTCTGAGGGCTATTTAGGGTCTCTCCTGTGGGTGCTAGTGGGTTCCTGTGTGATGCAAAAGATGTCCCGTGGCGTGAAGATCGTTGCAGATGAGATTTCGTGTTGGAAGTCACCAAGAAGCCTTAGCTACGACAAAAGTGCATTTTATTGTCAAAATGGTGCTGGATGGACCCAGGAGGGACCTGGGGGTCTCAAATCTGTGTGAGGAGGAAGAGGGGGCTCTCCGAACTTTAGAGAGCCCTCAGGATGCCAGTCAGTACCCCTAGAAGCTGCAGGATCTGTGTTCAAAGGAGGTGCAAAATGCGGTTGATGCAGCACAACAAAAGAAGGCCCCACGCTGCCGGAGAACAACTCAGTGAGTTGAGCATCGCAGGGTAGAGTGCTGGGGGTCAGGGCCAGGCTGTGCATGAAGGAATTTTGCAATGAGTGCACAGAGGCCTCAGGAGGCAAAGAAGACACAATACACAGGGGTACTGTCGATCTTGAGGAAGGAAACCTCCTCCAAATTGCATCAGCAGGACCTCAGGACAATCAATGTTGATGATGTCCACACTCTGTGTCCTTAGGAGCAGGCTTGTTGCCGTGAGAGGAGTCACAAGGTACCGGTCATCACCTTGGAAGGTGCGTGCTTGGAGCAGGGGAGTGACTCCGTCACTCCACAGAAGATTTCCTTGGTCCTTCTGGTGCAGGATGAAGACAGGGAGTCTCCAGAGCATGCACACTATGGAAACTGTTGCAGTTGCTGACTTGGAGATGAGGTTGCTGAAGAACAATTTCTCTTGTAGACACTTTGTTGCAGTTACAGCATTTCTTGGAGCAGGCTGCGGTTGATCTGAGGTCAGAAGAGTCTGAAGTTGTTGCGGAGGATTCCTGAAGGAAACTTGCAAGCAGAATCTGGAGAGAACCCACAGGAGAGACCCTAAATTGCTCTGGGAGGGGAATTGGCTACCTTATCAGGTATTGACCTATCAGGAGGGGTCTCTGACATCACTTGCTGGCACTGGCCACTCAGAGCCCTCCAGAGTGCCCTAACACCTTGCAAAACAAGATGGCTGAACTCTGAGACACACTGGAGGAACTCTATACACCACCCCTGGGGTGGTGATGGAGAGGGGAATGGTCACTCCCCTTTCCTTTGGCCAATTTCCCACCAGAGCAGGGAAGAAGGGGTCCCTGAACCGGTGTAGACTGGTTAATGCAAGGATGGCACCATCTGTGCCCTTCAAAGCATTTTTCAGACGCTGGGGGAGGCTACCCCTCCCCAGCCAGTAACACCTATCCTGGCTAGCAGGATCCCAGTGAGACAGTCAAAACACACTGACATATAGGTTTTTATCTATGAGCACTGGGATCCTGGCTAGCAGGATCCCAGTGACACAGTAAAAACACACTGACATACACTCACAAACAGGCCAAAAGTGGGGGTAACCTTGCTAGAAAGAGGCTACATTCCTACACAGTGCCCAACTTTGTAAAATGGTGCAGGAAAAAGGCCACTTTTGCACCATATCAGCATCAAAAAGATGATGAGATGGCTACACTAAGGTGGCACAAGAGGCTGTTAAATACGCCCCTTAGTTGCTTTTTTTGAGGCTCTGACTCTTCCCGTAAGGCAAGGCTAAAGGCTGTAGCTGAAGAGAGCTCCAAGAGGCCAGATACCTTCTCTGCAAGGTCTTGCTGAATCAGATTTAATGCTGCAGAAAAGCTACGAGCAGGAGCAAATAGTATCTTAGTTCCAGTGGTAATGCACCTTCATAGGATCAGTTTTGCAGATTGGAGCTAGCCCTCAGGGGGTTCTGGATGGCCAAACTTTTTTAAGTCCCAGGCTTCAAGAAAGTTAGAAGGGGTACACTTTGACACCAGACACATGTCTAGGACCCTGAAAACAACACTTGGGGGTCAAGACTGAACTCAGAAAAGCTCAGCAGCGGGGTACTGAGCAGGTACAGTTGGAAAACATCAGCTGGGCAGTTGCAGGAAAAAACCTCTGTACATTGTTATGTCTGTGTAGCTAAACAGGTCAGCCTTATTACTCTTGGAGTCCACTTCTTTGTCCTGAGTAAAGTGTGGTACATTCTGGTAAAGTGCAGTGGGATAAGTGTAAATGAATAGGGCAGACATAAATCCCCACCTCCCAAAATAACATGGGATATAAAATGCCTTTCCATATAATACAACGGGGTTCCAGGTGAAAGAGTCAACATTTGTTACAGCATACACAAAAGTAAATACTTACTCCCTTAGGAACTTTCTCTGAAGAACAGCAGTAGGTATACATTTATAGTTCATCAAGCATATGTGATCAGTTTGAAGAAGCAGCAAGTAGTGAATGGCTGGTCTGCATCTTATGAAGTTAAGGAGCTTTAATAATGGAATTAACAACTGCTCCCACAGAGCTGTGCATAACTTGCAAAAAAATAAGAAATGTAAAAGGGACTGATCTGTTAAGGAATCACACAGGCAGGGATCCAAAAGGGATTCACGATAAACATTTCTGGGATATGAAACCAGAAAATGAGCTCTACCAACTCAAACTCAGATTAAATAAAGTCTTTGGTTGTGGGTCAAAGAAAATGTAAGTTATGGTTCCATGGTACTGGTTGTAAAAAGAGGAAGGTGAAAGATAAGAGCATACATCTCTTGCTTAAAATGCTTTTTAAGGACCATACCCATTAGGAATGTATTGTAGTAACACCCCTCTCTCCACATCAGAGTAAGATGTTTCCTTACATACTATAACCAGTGAAAGGTACCGTGCATTGTCTAGAGATTTGCAATCATTGTTTAAAGCCTGGTTAAGCAGAGCTTCCTCGTTAACCCAGACTGCTCTCCAAAGCATTAGAGGTGCCACTGTAAGATGGTCCATTAACGGAACTAATCCCACTTATGCATGACATAGATATACAGGCAGACCATTTGGGCCGGACAAGATTCTTCATAAAAAATTATTTTCTGTCACGTGTAGAGCACCAACATCACAGTAACCCCACACCTCTGATCCGTGTGTCACCGTAGAGAGAAAAGATGGAATAGATTTTGATCATAGCAGCTAGGGGTTTATTGTCCAATTTCCCAACAGATCCAAATAAGGCGTCAGAAGTATGTTGGAGACTCAGCTTCCTGTTTTTAGTCAGGTGAGACCATGAACATTTTTACTCAAACAGTATTCCTATATAGGAGAAAGTGGGCACATATCAAAGTTTCTCACCATTAACGCATTGTGGCTTTAAATTTATGCAAGTGTTCCCGGTGGCCATAGCATCGGAATAAGTGGTGTTTACATTTAGTCCTAAACCATTTATAAAGAAATAAAATCAATTTAAAGTTTCTCTAAACCAACACCCGTTCTTGGGATTAAAACACAACCATCCACATGCAATAGAGCAGGTAACTTCCTCAAATCAACCTTCAGGACATCAGCTTCTTTTGGAGTGAGATATTCCTCTAGATCATTGATGTATAGGCAGAATAGAAAGGGAACGAATACATAGTCCTGTCTAACACCATGTTTCATTTCAATTGGGTCTCTGAGCTCTCCATTCTTTCCATACCTCGCACGACCCACCAGTCCATTGTACATGAGGGCCAAGAAATGGACCAATGCAGCATCAATGTCCATTGCAAGCAACTTGAACCACAATTTGCCTCCATCCACCCAATCAAATGCCGATGTTAAATCATTAAAACCTAAATTAATTGAACCACTCTTGGCCACAGAATATCTGGAAATAAGCAGATGGAGATTAAGGCATTGCTCTACAGTGTCTAATCCTCATCTGAACCCATACTGTATTTCAGAGAAACACACCTTATCCTGTACCCAGTCTTCCAAATGTTCAAGCATGATTCTACCCATCAATTTACTGGTGGTATCAATTAAAGAGATCGGGCAGTAGTATTGAGGGTCTGCTCTTTTGCCTTTTTTAAAATGGGTATGATGTTTGAACATAAGCAAGAATTAGGAGGACCCTCAATAGCCACACACCTCATAATTTTAATCAACAGCGGGGCCCACAAGCTGATCTAAGAAAAGATCAAGTGGCACCCTATCAGGGCCTGGGGCCTTGTTTCTCTGAGTGCAACTCAGCACATTGACTACTTCTGAATAATCAGTTGGGGATATCTCCATACTATCTGCCATGGAGGAGGGTGATCCACACCAAGTCTGACTGTAATTTCCACCACTGCAACTATAAAAGCTTGTAAAATGCTCATCACAATCTTCAGGGGAGATGATCTATATGTGTGTTGTGATCATCTTTAGAAAAGGGATCATTTACCCTCTTCCAAAACAAGTGGGATTTGTTACTTAAGCTCGCTTTGTGTAGCTTTTCCCAAGCTTCGCATCTGATATCTTTTTTCCTCCGGGCAATTGCCTGTTTGTCGTTAAGTCTGCAGTATCTCACCAGCCCCCTATCTCGAGAGGCTTGTTTAAGAGCATGCAAGAGGTTTCTATGTGTCTTGGAACAATTCCTATTAAATCACCTATATGGCCAAAGTTCCCAGTTCCTGCTGTGAGTAGTAAGAAGGTCAGCAATTGAGTACACTGAAGTGGTGTATAATGGAGTGGCTTAGCTTGGAAATATGTACAGTGGAGCGGGGTAGACTGGAGTGATATACAGTTGAGTGGATTGGAATGGGGTATAGTGGAGTAGCGCACAGAAGAATACAGTGCATACAGTGAAATAGGTTAGAGTGAAGTCACATACAGTTGAATAGTGTTCCATGAAGTGTCATAGGGCCAGATTTCTGAAAACATTTAGCATTTTTTAATGGATCAAATTGCAATTTCGGTCAGTTGAGAAATGCTGAATGGCCTTTCTATATGTACACAGCCATTTAGAGAAACACAAAATGCGATTTTTACACAGTAGAAATCGCATTTGTGATCCTTAAATAGAAAATCGCAAATAGGGATTTCCTATTTGGGATTTCTTAAGCACATGTATAAAGCATTGAATCCAAGTTGATGGTAACCATCTGCAATTTTTAAAAATGCACCCAAAATGCATTTTTAAAGTTATGTGTAGTGCGTACATGCCCCTGGCATTTGTGCAGGTTTCATGTGCAACACCTTTTTTGGGGGTGCGTCAAGGGGGCCCTAGGGTCATAGTCTCCCTTGGTATTCCGTTTCCTAATCTGCGATTTCCTAGCCCACTGAAAGGAATGGGTTAGCATTTCTTAAATAGAGATTTCCTAATAGTGATTCCCACTATTAGAAAAATCACTTTTCTTGTACATTCCATTTTGCATTTACTAAATAGCGATTATGAAGAAGTCTCTATTGGGGAAATGCAAAATTAGAATTGTGCACATCTGGCCCATACAGTCTAGCTGTGTAGAGTGTATATAGTGGAGTGGGGTACAGTGGTGTAGCATAATGTGGAGTGGTGAAGAGTGGAGTAGTGGAGTGGAGTGTGGTAGATTGTAAAAGCATAAAGTGGACCAGCAAAGAGTGCAGTGGAATAAAATGGAGCGCCGCATGGTGGAGTGAGGTACAGTGTAGTGGACTACAGTACAATTATGCAAAGTGGAGTGGCATAGAGTGGAGAGGTGTAGAGTGGAGTGACACAGAGTGGAATAGCATACAGACAAGTGGCATTAAGTGGAGTGGCATAGAGAAGAACAGCGTAGAGTGGAGTACCGTAGAGCGGAATAGCACACAGTGGAGAGGCAGAGACTGAAGTGGCATAGAGTGGAGTGAAATAGAGTGGAGTGGTGTACAGTTTAGTAAGGTAAAAAAAACAGCGTTAGGAGGAGATGAGTACAGTGGAGTGTGCAAAATAGAATAGCTTATAGAAGAGCGGAGTACAGTGGAGTGGTGTGGGTAGGATGCTGGCCTGGTTTGTAGTGGGTACCTAAGGTATTTACACCTTCTACCAGGTCCAATTATCCATTATTTGTGAAATGTAGGCAGTGTTCAAGCAGCTTAGGCTGTCTAGAGGTAGCTGTAGCACAGCAGCACAGCAGCTTCGGCAGTGCCACTATAGCTACACAGTGCTTATACACAAAAAACATACAGTTACCAAAAATAAAGGTACTTTATTTTAGTAACACAAGGCCAAAAATATCTTAGAGACAATACTCCTTCTGGAGGTAAGTATTATACACAATATATACACTAGAGACCAAAATCAGGTAAGTAAATAGTCAAAGAATAGTGCAAACAGTAGAAAATACAATACAATGTGTTAGACCTGACAGCCTTAGGGTGGTCACCCCTAACTTTGTGCCTGCCTGCCTCCCTCCACTTTTTGGACACTGTTTTTGCTGGTTTTTAAACTCTGCGCACTTTACCACTGCTAACCAGTGCTAAAGTGCACATGCTCTCTCCCTTTAAACATGGTAACATTGGATCACACCCAATTGGACTATTTGAGTTACTTATAAGTCCCTAGTACTGTGCACTATATGTGCCCAGGGCTTGTAGATTAAAATGCTGTTAGTGGGCCTGCAGCACTGGTTGTGCCACCCACTTAAGTAGCCCCTTAACCTTGTCTCAGGCCTGCCATTGCAAGGCCTGTGTGTGCAGTTTCCCTGCCACTTTGACTTGCCATTTAAAAGTACTTGCCAGGCCTAAAACTTCCCTTTTTCTTCATATAAGAAACCCCTAAGATATGCCCTAGGTAACCCATATGGCAGGGTGCTGTGTAGGCAAATGGCAGGGCGTGTACCTATGTAGTTTACATGTCCTGGTAGTGTAAAACTCCCAAATTCGTTTTTACACTGCTGTGAGGCCTGCTCCCTTCATAGGTTAACATTGGGGCTGTCCTCATATATTGTTTGAGTGGTAGCTGCTAGTCTGAAAGGAGTAGGAAGGTCATATTTAGTATGGCCAGAATGGTGATTTAAAATCCTGCTGACTGGTGAAGTTTGATTTCATAATACTAGTTTAGAAATGTCACTTTTAGAAAGTGAGCATTTCTCTGCACTTAAATCTTTCTGTGCCTTACAATCCACGTCTGGCTGGGTTTAGTTGATTGCTCCTGACTAGAGTGAGGGTCCTTGCTTGGACAGGGGGTAACCTGACTGCCAACCAAAGACCCCATTTCTAACAGAATGCAATAGGCCTAGGGGGCAACCGAAACCATATACTAAGAAAGAGGGATGCGAATCACGAATTCCCTCCAGGTAAGTGTAGTGCGTAGCGGGGTGCTGGGGGCATAAGAGAACACCAAAGGTAAGTAAAATACCCCACCCTAGAGCCCTGGAAAGTAGGAGTAAAGTACTGCAAGTTTCCTCAGGACACACTGCAAGTCGTGATAAGAGTTATTGCAAGAACCAAGCAAGACGGCAAGCAACAAGTGGTGGATTCCTGGACCTGAAGATCTGTGAAGAGAGGAGACCAAGTCCAGCAGTCACAGAAGAGTCCAGGAAGGACAGGAGCCCCTGCCAACCTAGAAGATGGCGCAAAAGAGGATTTTCCGGTTAGAAGAAGTCTGCAGAAGAACACCAAAGAAGATGGCTGCAGGTTCCTGAGTGGTGCAGGGGATGTCCTACGTCGAGTTGTTGGATGCAGGCTGTTTGTGTCACTGGATTCGTCCAACAAGCCTTGGTTCAAGCAAGGTCGCAGTTTACATCAAAATGGCACTGCCTGGACCCAGGAGGGACCTGGGGGCCTCAACATGGACTGAGGAGGTAGTGGGGGCTCCCAACACTGGAGAGAGCCCACAGATGACCAGGCAGTGCCCACAGGAGTCCCAAGACACAGGGACAAAGAAGGTGCAAATTGCGGTTGGTGCAGCACAACACAAGAAGGTCCCACGCTGCCGGAGAACAACTCAGCGAGTGGTGTATCGTAGGATGGAGTGCTGGGGACCTGGGCTACACTGTGAATGAAGGATTCTTGGAAGAAGTACACAGAAGCCAGAGGAGATAGAGATGACACAGTGCACAGGGGTACAGTCGCAAACCTGGAAGGTAAGCTCTTACCTCCTATGAATTTGGACAGCTGGACCTTAGAACAGTCTGGGTCAGATGGGTCCACCACATGTGTTCCAGGGAGCACACTCGCCATCAGGAGAGGCGTCTCAGAGAACCGGTCATTGTCTTGGAAGTTGCCTGTATGAGTAGGGAATTGACTCCGTCACTCCATGGGAGATTCCTTTGGTTCTTCTGGTGCAGGGTGAAGACAGGGAGTCCTCAGAGCATGCACACCTTGGAAACTGTTGCAAATGCTGACTGGAGCTGAAGTTGCAGGCTACAGGAGTCATCCTGAATACTTTGTTGCAGTTACAGCAGTTCCTGCTGGAGCAGTCTGCGGTTGATCGGACGGTCAGAAGCTGAAGCAGAGGATGCAGAGGATTCCTGGAGGAGTCTTGGAAGCTGAATCTGAAGAGGAACCCACAGGTGAAACACTAAATTGCCCTGAGAGGGGGATTGGCTACCTAACATGGTATGCACATATCAGGAGGGGTCTCTGATGTCACCAGCTGGCACTGGCCACTCAGAGATCTCCAGAGTGTCCCCACACCTTGGAAAACAAGATTGCTAGCCCAGGGACACACTGGAGGAGCTCAGCACCCCCCCTGGGGTGGTGATAGACAGGGGAGTGGTCACTCCCCTTTCCTTTGTCTAGTTTAATGCCAGAACAGGGACTGGGGGTCTCTGAACCAGTGTAGACTGGCTTATGCAAGGAGAGCACCATCTGTGCCCTTCAAAGCATTCACACCTATTTCCAAAGGGAGAGGGTGTAACACCCTCCTCCCACAGGAAATATATTGTTCTGCCTCCCTGGGACTGAGCTCCTCAGACCCCAGGAGGGCAGAAACCTGTCTGTGAGGTGGCAGCAGCTTTAGCTGCAGTGCAAACCTCAGAGAGCTGGTTTGGCAGTACATGGGGTCCATGGTGGAGCCCCCAGGATGCATGGGATTGCCCCCCCAATACCAGATTTGGAATGGGGTACAATTCCATGATCTTAGGCACCTCACATGGCCAAATTCGGAGTTACCATTGTGAAGCTACATATAGGTAGTGACCTATATGTAGTGCACGCGTGTAATGGTATCCCGCACTCACAAAGTCCATGAATTGGCCCTGCACAGCGTGGAGACACCTTTGTTAGTGCAAGGGCACCCTCACACTTAGTAACTTTGTACCTAGCCTTCACTAAATTAAGGTTAGACATATAGGTGACTTATAAGTTACTTAAGTGCAGTGAAAATTGCTGTGAAATAGTGTGTGCACTATTTCACGCAGGCTGCAGTGGCAGTCCTGAAGAAGGGTTTGTCTGAGCTCCTTATGGGTGGCAAAAGAAATGCTGCAGCCCATAAGGATCTCCTGGAGCCGCAATGCCCTGGGTACCTAGGTACCATATACCAGGGACTTATAAGGGGGGGGGGGTCCAGTGTGCCAATTGGAATTGGAATATGAGGTCACTAAACTATAGTGACTAATTTGGAAGCAGAGAGACCATAAGCACTGGAGTTCTGGTTAGCAGAACTTCAGTGACACTACTGACAACACACACATAAGCCACAAACTATGAGCACCCGGGTCCTGGCTGGCAGGATCCCAGTGAGGCAGTTAAAACACACTGACAAATAAGGTTTTAACTATGAGCAATGGGGTCCTTGCTAGCAGGATCCCAGTGAGACAGCAAGTACACTGATAGACACTCACCAACAGGCCAAACGTTGAGGTAACATTGCTAGAAAGAGGCTACTTTCGCACAGTGTGCAGTGGAGAGGCATACAGAGGAATAGCGTATAGTAGAGTGGCATTCAGTGGGGTGGTGTGGAGTTGCATAAAGTGGAATATTCTAGAGTAGGGTAATGTACAGTGGAGTTCCATATGGTTAAATAGTGTAGAGTGAATTGGCATACAGTGTAATGGTATACAATGGAGTGGTGTAAACTGGAGTGGCATACAGTGGTGAGGCATACAGTAGAATAGCTTACAGTAGAGTGGTGTACAGTTTAGTGATGTAGAGTGTAGTGTGTTGGAGTGGCCTGGCATATAATGGAATAGCATAGAGTGGATTGGTGTAGAGTGGACTGGCGTGCAGTGGAGTCAAGTACAGTAAGTGGCATAAAGGAGAATGGCATAGGGAAGAGTGACGTAAAATGGAGTGGTGTAGAGTGGACTGGCATTGAGTGGAATAACATACAATGGAGCGGCGTAGAGTAGAGTGGCATAGAGTGGAATAGCGTACAGTCAAATCTTGTAGAGTGGAGCTAGTTAGAGAGTAGTGGGGTATTGTGTAGTGGCATACAGTGTTATAAGGTGCCTGGAGTTGCATAGAGTGGTTTGATGAGGAATGAAGTAGAGTATAGTGGAATAGCATAGAGTGAAGTGGCAAAGAGTGGAATGGCATGCAGTTGAGTAGCATAAAGTTGGGTGGTGGAATAACATTAAGTGGTACTAGAATGTGTAAACAGAGTTAAAGTCATCACCTTTAAAATAGTTAAACATTGTGCCATGGTGTACTACAGTAGGTTTGCGGTATACTGAAGTACATGTGGGTGGGATGCCAGCTGCGTGCCCCCACTCCCCACAACAACAAAAAGATTTAGAAGGCTGGGCCCAGTGGATGGGGTCCTGGGGCCGAGATCACCCCGGGAAGGAGGGCAACATGGCCCACCTCCCCCCAAAAAATAAATATGATAATATCAGGTCCCGAGGGATGGGGTCCCCAGGGCCAAACTCAATCGGGGGAGGGGGTCATGTGGACCTGTAGCTGATTCCTACTGCACATGGCCAAAGGCAGTGTGCAGTGTGGGGTTGGGTGGTTAGAAGGGTTGGCCGCAAGCACTGGCTGCAAGCCAAGCACTGCAACTAGCCACCACCGCACATGGCTGAAGGCCTTGCACAATGGTATTTGGATTAACATATATTAATAAAAATTACTTTACGTTAAAAAAAATAGAAATTCAAAGAAAAAAAACAAAGGGTTCAGGGACGTTATAGTTAGGAAATAGAATTTAAAAAACATAAAAATTCACTTAAGAAAAAACAAACTTACAGGGACGTTATAGTTCGGAGGGGGCGCAAGTTATATTTTGCTTAGGGCATGAGTTATGGTTACTTAAGATAACCATAACAGATGAATTCTATGGTTTTAAAATGTGAGCCTAACTATAACATCTCTGTAACCTTTGTTTTTTCAGTGAATATACATATTAAAGGGACATTATAGTTAGGTTCTGATTTAACACACACAAAACCATAGAAATTCAGCAGTTATAGTTAGTAGTGCATGATGAGAGTAACCTTAGGACACGAGTTATAGTTACTTTGGATAGTTATAACTGATGAATTTCTATGGTTTTGTGTGTATAAAATCTGAACCTAACTGTAATGTCCCTGTAACCTTTGGGTTTTTCAGTGAATTCCAAAGGTTTTTTACATTTTATTTACTAATTTTAACATCCCTGTAACCTTCAGTTTTTCAGTCAATTTCTTCATGTTATTTCCTAACTATAACGCCCCTGTAACCTGGGTATGTGAGGGTATGTATGAGTGGGTGTGTGAGTGATTTTGTGTGTGTGTGTTAGTAGGTGTGTGAGTGGCTGTGTGGGATGTGTGAGTGGTTTTGTGGGTCTGTGAGTGGGTGTGTAAGTAGCTGTGTGGGTTTGTGAGTGGCTGTGTGAGTGGCTGTATGGGTGTGTGAGTGGTTATGTGAGTGTGTCAGTGGGTATGTAGGTGGATGTGTGAGTGGCTGTATGGGTTTTGTGAGAGGTTGTATGAGTGGAACGTGTAAGTAGGGTGTGTGGATGTGTGAGTGGGTATGTGAGTGACAAAGTGGGTCTGTGAGTGGGTGTGTGAGTTGGTGTGTGAGTGGCTGTATGGGTGTGTGAGTGGTAATGTGAGTGGTTGTGTGGGTCGTGGAAGTGGTTGTGTGAGTGTGTCAGTGGGTGTGTGAGTGCTGAGTGGGTCTGAGAGTGGGTATGAGTTTGATTTTGAGGGTCTTTGAGAGGGTGTGTGAGTGGCTGTCTGGGTGTATTACTTGGCGTATGAGTGGTATGTAAGTGGCAGTGTGAGTGTGTGAGTAGGTGTGGGTCTGTGAGTGTATGTATTTTTATGAGAGTCTGGATCCACAGACCCACTCACATCCAGGAGGATCCAGACGTTTTTGGACAATTTCTTGCCTAGGAGGGGTCTCTCACAGACCCCTCCATCAGTCCTATGTGGTCAGGGTAGAACCCTTCTAAAACTTTATAATTTTATTTTTCCATCTGGGAACCAAGTCCCAATGAAGAAAATGATGGCCGCAACTTCCCTTTCAGATTGCGGGCATCCAATCACAATATTGTGGTGGAGCATGGATCTGTGAATCCACCTGGATGCGCAGAGGATCTGCAGAGGATCTGCATCCCTAGATATCTATAAATCTTTTTTATTCAATAACTGCAAAACTACTGAATTGATTTGTACCAAATTTTAAAAAGCCTATTTTCTAGACCAATATCTAGCTTTCTGCCAAATGTGGTGTAATTCCATCTTAGTGATTAGGGCTGTAGTCGTATCTAAAATCCTTCTGGGAAATTGCATGGGGAAAATGAGTTTTGAGACGCCCCTTGTTCTCAGCCCTTGCTTGATGAAGCACTCCAAAACTTTCATGACAGCAGCAGAAGCGAGTGGCATACTAGTTTTGAAAATTTCATGAAGATTCGGCAAACGACAACAAAGTTAGTAACAAAACAAAAAACGCTTTTTCAATGGAAACTAAGGGCCTTATTTATACTTTTTGGTGCAAAACTGCACTAAGGCAGTTTTGCCCCAAAAAGTTTTGCACCGGCTTGCACCATTTTTTAGCACCAGCTGGGCACCATATTTATGGAATGGTGCAAGCCGGTGCAAAGGGTAGGCTAGCTTAAAAAAAAAATGACATTAGGCAGTTTTGAGTCAAAATAAATGATTCTGACTAGATTATCATCATTTTTTGACGCTAAGGGGCATTTCTATACTCTGTTTGCACTGAATTAGCTTCTTTTTTTTTTTTTACTCTAATTCAGTGCAAAACTAACTCCATATTTATACTTTGGTGCTAGACCCATCTAGCACCAAAGTTATGGAGTTAAAGTCATTTTTTGGAAGTGGAAACCTACCTTGCCTTAATGAGATGCAAGGTAGGCGTTCCCGTGCAAAAAAATGACTCTATGGCCTTAACACCATATTTATACTCCCATGTAAAAATGGTGCAAGGGAGGGAGGAGGGGTCAGAAAATGGGGCAAAGCTTGCTTTGCCCCATTTTTTAAGACCTGGGTCAGGGCAGGTGTTAGGGGACCTGTGGCCCTATTTCCATGGTGGAACACCATGGAATAAGCCCAGAGGTGCCCTCCCTAGGCCCTAGGGGCACCCCCACACACACTAGAGGGACTGCGAGGATGGGGGACCCCATCCCAGGTTAGTACAGGTAAGTGCATTTTATTTTTGAAAGTGCCATAGGGGGCCCTGAAATGGGCCCCCATACATGGCACCAGGTGAAATGGCCATGCCCAGGGGACCCCTGTCCTCTGTGCTGGCCACTGGGGTGGTGGACATGACTCCTGCCTTTTCTAAGGCAGGAGTCATGTGGCATGGTAGGTTTAGCACCATAAAATGACGCTACTCTGGTTAGAGTCATTTTTTTTTACTCTAACCTGCCTAAAGCCATTTTTTGGTGCTAAACCCTCTTCTTCTATACTGCCAGCCCCACCGACTAAAGTCATTTTTTAAAACTCTAGCCTACCCTTTGCACCGGCTTGCACCATTCCATAAATATGGTGCCCAGCTGGGGCACAGAAATGGTGCAAGCCGGTGCTAAACTTTTTGGTGCAAAATTGAGTTAGTGCAGTTTTCAGCAAAAAGTATAAATAAGGGCCAATATTTTGTAAGTTTGCGCCACTTTTGTGTCATAAAATGACGTTAATGCGGTGCAAAAAAAGTATAAATCAGGGCCTTGGTGCTAGATGGGTCTAGAACCAAAGTATAAATATGGAGTTAGTTTTGCACCAAATTAGAGTAAAAAAAAATGACATTAATTCGGTGCAAACAGAGTATAAATATGCCGCAGAGTATAAATATGCCCCTAAATATGGCATTAAGGCCATAGAGTCATTTTTTGCACGGGAACGCCTACCTTGCATCTCATTAAGGCAAAGTAGGACTCCACTTTCAAAAAATGACTTTAACTCCATAAATTTGGTGCTAGAGGGGTCTAGAACCAAAGGATAAATATAGAGTTAGTTTTGCACCGAATTAGAGTAAAAAAAAATGATCCTAATTTGGTGCAAACAGAGTATAAATATGCCCCTAAGTCCTAACTATAACACCTCTGTGCAACAAAATTAAAAATTGCCTTAGCAGTGAGCCACAAAGGCCACTATTTGGAGTACATGATAATTGGCCACTAGGAAAAAAAAAACAATGATTGCCTTTCATTCACTTTGGTCTTCATATGTAGCACAATCCTTCTGAAAGTAGCAAGGGAGCCTAAAGAAGAAACTGGACTGCATATGTAAGGTTTAGATTTACTACTTGACAAACTGAAAGACCCATTTATGGACACATGCTAAAGGAAATCTATAAACAAATAGATAACAATTAGAATGCATCTTAAGTTACATGAGTTGTCTTTGCATGCTCTCTGGCTCACAAAATAAAACAAGCCAAAAAAACCCATCTTCCTTATGTACTCCTATGTTAAGAAATGGAAATGTGACCTAGCATTGAGCTAAAATATAAGGAGGACATGATAATTTCCCATTAGGAAAAAAAATAATAAGCTTATTTTTTTATAACAACAATGATTGGCTTTCATGTAGTTTGGCCTTCATATGTAGCACAATCCTACTAAAAGTAGCAAGGAAGCCCAAAAACTAAATTAGTCTGCATGTGTAAAGTTTCAAAATGACTACAAGAACAACTAAAAGGCACATTTACGATCACATGATGATGTAAAGATATAAACAAACATATAACAAATACAATAGACAAAAATTCCTACCTGTATTATTGGATTGTGGTACCCTTGCATCACTCATGGTGGCACACTGGTGATGCAGTACTTAAATCAGAGTTACAAAGAAACGCAACAATACCATGAATAGTGAAACATTGCTTGGTAAATCTTGAGATATACAAGGAAGCGTAATTCACTGTTTTGCATTACGCTACACACCATAATCTACATTGCTGCTAAATTTCACATACATCCATATGCCACACCACTGTAGCTACTCTACCATAGGCTATTCTACTCTACACCACTCCACTCTAAGCCTCTCCACTGTACGATACTTCACTCTATGTCATTCCACTCTATGCTGTTACACTGTACGCAACGCCACCGTAAGCCACTCCAGTCTACATCACTCCAGTGTATGCCACTCCACTGGGTGCTACATTCATATTTGTTCCAATCTACTGTATGCCACTCCACTCTACTCTATCCCCCTGTATGCCACTCCACTCTACCACACCCCACTTTACGCTATTTCACTCTATTCAATTACACTGTATGCCACTCCGCTGTGTGCTTTTCCACTGTAGGACACAAACTGTATGCTACTCCACTCTATGCCACTCCACTGTAACCCACTCCATTCTAACCTATTCCATTGGATGCCACTCCACTGTACCCCACTTCATTTTATGCTATTACAATCTCCCCGATTCCACTGCATGCCACTGCAGACTACACCACTTCACTGTCACTGCACTGTACGCTACTCTACTATATGATATTCCAATCAATGCCACTTTACTGTATACCACTCCACTCTATACTATTCCACTGTATGCCATTTCACTATATGCTGCTCCTCTCCATTCTACTCCAGTGTACACCATTCCAATCTATACAACTCCATTGTATGCTACTTCACTCTACCAACTCCACTATACACTACTCCATTCAATACCATTTCACTGTACACCACTCTACTCTATACTATTCTACTCTAAACTATTCCACTCTATGCTATTTTACTCGTTGCCGCTCTTCTGTAATACACTGAATGATATTCCACTGTACAGCACTCCATTCTGCACTGATACATTGAATGCAACTTCAATCTTTGCCCCTCTACTCCTTGATATTCCACTCTACCCCATTACACTGTATGCTATTACACTCAACCCCCTCCACATTACACCACTCCATTCTAAACCACTTCACTGTACTCTACTCCACTGTAAGCCACTACACTATATGCTATTCCACTCTATGCCACTCCACTGTAGGGCACTCCAGTATACTTTCCTCCACTCTATAAAACTCCATTCTACAAAACTCTCCTACACTCTAAGTCACACTACTAGACTTTACACCACTCTAACCCCACACACTCCAATGTCCAAATTTGCACTCCACTCTATGCTCTCACACTCTATTGTACAGCACTCTACTTCACTCTACAATAGTTTCCAATACTGTACGACACAGGTCGCCACTCTACTGTATGAGACAGCACTCCAATTATTAAAAGTTTCCTCTAATCTATGCTATGCCACTTACATGCATGCCACCCCACTCTACGCTATTCCACTGTATCCTACTCCACTTCACGCCACTCTGCTGTACACCACTCCCATCTACATTTTTTCACCGAATGCCACTCCACTCTTCTACACTCCACTGGGCAGTATTCCACTGAGCAGTACTCTCCTGTATGCTTCTCCACTATACGGTAATCAACTGTATGTCACTACATTGTACTCCACTCCCCTTTACACTCTACATTACTCCACTCTATAAAGGTCTACCATGCCTCAAGGCACTCTAGTACATTCTACTCCGCTCTATTACCATACACTCCAATGGACAACACTGTATTCCACTGTATAACTCTTTTCTATATGACACAGAACTCCCCACTACTTTACGAGACCCCTCTGCAAATTATAACAGTTTACTTCCTACGCTATGCCAATACACTCCATTCCATGCGGTTTTACTCTGCGAAACAGACCAATACACACCATTGTACTTTACTCCACACTACATTACACCACTCCACTTGACTTCACTCTGCTGTACGGGACTTTACCTCACCTTACGTCACTATACAACAATACACTCTTTGCAGCTCCACTGTTTCCACTGTTTCACTGTATTCTGTAGCCCACATGTATCAAAATGCAATTTTATATTTCCTAACTACTGACTCCATAGAAATTGCTGTTTAGGAAATGCAAAACGATAAGTATGAACTTACCAATTTTCTAATAGCGACTCCTACAAAGTAGGAATCGCTATTAGTAAATCACAATTAGGAAATCCCATGGCATTTGTTCCAATGGGCTGGTTTAGCATTTCCAAAATTGTGATTTCCTATTAGAAAATCACCATTTTGGAAATGATTAGCCAAGGATGGCACTGGTCATAAGGACCTGTAGGAAAGTACCATCTTGCATGGCATGTTACCCCCACTTTGTTTACTTGTGTGTCAGTTTGTTTTTGCCTGTCTCACTGGGATTCTGCTAGCCAGGACCACAGTGCTCATAGTTGCAGCCTGAATGTGTTCCCTGTGTGGTGCCTAACTGTGTCACTGAGGCTCTGCTAACCAGAACCTCAGAGCTTATGTTCTCTCTGCTTTTAATATTGTCACTGCAGGCTAGTGACCATTTTTACCAACTCTGATCGGCACACTGGAACACCCTTATCATTCCCTAGTTTATGGTACCTAGGTACCCAGGGTATTGGGGTTCCAGGAGATCCCCATGGGCTGCAGCATTTATTTTGCCACCCATAGGGAGCTCAGACAATTCTTACACAGGACTGCCACTGCAGCATGATAGCCATTTTACACTGCACATAAGTAACTTATAAGTCACCTATATGTCTAACCCTCACTTAGTGAAGGTTAGGTGCAAAGTTACTAAGTGTGAGGGCACCCTGGCACTAGCCAAGGTGCCACCGCATAGTTTTGGGCAATTTTCCCAGACTTTGTGAGTGCGGGGACACCATTACACGTCTGCACTACATATAGGTCAAGACCTATATGTAGCTTAACAATGGTAACTTCAAATACGGCCATGTAACATGTCTAAGATCATAGAATTGTCCCCCCATGCCAAATATGGTATTGGGGTGCCAATCCCATGCATCCCTGGGGCACCAGCATGGACCCCGGTACTGCCAAACCAGCTCTCTGGGGTTTTCACTGCAGCTACCGCTGCTGCCAACCCACAGACAGGCTCCTGCCCTTCTGGGGACTGGGAAACCCAGTCCCAGGAAGGCAGAACAAAGGATTTCCTCTGAGAGAGAGTGTTACACCCTCTCCCTTTGGAAATAGGTGTTAAGGGCCTGAGAGGAGTAGCCTCTCCTGGCCTCTGGGAATGCTTTGAAGGGCACAGATGGTGCCCTCCTTGCATAAACCAGTCTACCCCGGTTCAGGGATCCCCCAGACCCTGCTCTGGCGCGAAACTGGACAAAGGGAAGGGGAGTGACCACTCCCCTGTCCATCACCACCCCAGGGGTGGTGCCCAGAGCTTCTCCAGTGTGTCCCAGACCTCTGCCATCTTTAATGCAGAGGTGTGAGGGCACAATGGAGACCTCTGAGTGGCCAGTGCCGGCAGGTGACGTCAGAGACCTCCCTGATAGGTGCTTACCTGAGGAGGTGGCCAACCCTCCTCTGAGGGCTTTTTCGGGTCTCTCCTGTGGACTTCTTGTCAGATAACGAATGCAAGAGCTCACCAGAGTTCCTCTGCATCTCCCTCTTCGACTACTGCCAAGGATCGACCGCTGCCTGCTCCAGAACGCCTGCAAAACTGCAACAAAGTAGCAAGAAGACTACCAGCGATATTGTAGCGCCTAATCCTGCTGGCGTTCTCAACTGTTTCCTGGTGGTGCATGCTCTGGGGGCTGTCTGCCTTCACCCTGCACTGGAAGCCAAGAAGAAATCTCCATTTGGGTTGACGGAATCTTCCCCCTGCTAACGCAGGCACCAAACTTCTGCTTCACCGGTCCTCTGGTCCCCTCTCATCGTGACAAGCGTGGTCCCTGGAACACAGGTGCTAGTTCCAAGTAACCCCGACAGTCCAGTGGTCCTTCTGTCCAAATTAGATGGAGGTAAGTCCTTGCCTCCCCACGCCAGACAGTAATCCTGTGTACTGCGTGATCTGCAGCTGCTAGGGCTTCTGTGCACTTTTGAAAGGAATCCTTCATGTACAGCAAAGGTCCCCAGCACTCTGTCCTGCATTGCTCAACTCACTGAGTTGACCATCGGCTTCGTGGGACCCTCCTTTGTAGTGTTGAGATGACCACCATGCTCAGTTTTCTTGAACCCATGTTCAAGTACTTCTGCAGGTGCTGCCTGCTTCTGCATGGGCTCTCTGTATTGCTGGGCACCCCCTCTGTCTCCTCTTCCAAGTGGAGAACTCCTGGTCCTTCCTGGTCCCAGGCAGCACCCTTTTTCTTCAATCGTGACCTTTGCAGCAAGCGAGGCTTGTTTGCAGTCTTTCTGCATGAAAACAACTCTGCATTCTTCAGCATGCCGTGGGACATCGTCTGTGCAAAGGAGAAGTTCCTGGCATCTCTTGTTGTTGCAGAATCTTCAGCTTCTCCTACCTAGAGGCAGCCATTTTGCACCTTCCTCCGGGCTTTAGTGGGCTCCTGCCCCCCCCCGGACACTTTTGTGACTCTTGGACTTGGTCCCCTTCCTTTAAAGGTCCTCAGGTCCAGGAATCTGTCTTCAGTTGTTTGCAGCCGGTTGTGGTCTTTGCAGAATCTCCTATCACAACTTTAGTGTGTTTCTGGGGAAGCAGGGTAACTTTGCTCCTACTTTTCAGGGTCTTGGGGTGGGGTATCTTGGACACTCTGTTTTCTAATACTCCCAGCGACCCTCTACACACTACACTAGGCCTGGGGTCCCTAAGTGGTTCGCATTCCACTTTCTTAGTATATGGTTTGTGTTGCCCCTAGGCCTATTGCATCCTATTGTATTCATTAGTGTTTGCATTACTTTTCTAACTGTTTACTTATCTGATTTTGGTTTGTGTGTATATTTAGTGTATTTTACTTACCTCCTAAGGGAGTATATACTCTACGATATTTCTGACACATTGTCACTAAAATAATGTACCTTTATTTTAAGTAACTCTGAGTATTGTGTTTCTTATGATATAGTGCTATATGATATACGTGGTGTAGTAGGAGCTTTGCATGTCTCCTAGTTCACCCTAAGCTTCTCTGCTATAGCTACCTCTATCAGCCTAAGCTGCTATAACACTACTAATCTACTAATAAGGGATAACTGGACCTGGCACAAGGTGTAAGTACCATCAGATACCCACTATAAGCCTGGCCAGCCTCCTACAGGACCCCTGTGATGCACCTGAAAAATACTTAGGGCACATGCACATTTAGAGCACACATATGCCCTAGGAGCATGTGTGTGCTCTATTGCACTTAAAAAAAAACATCTTTAGGTGTTTTTAAAAAAGATTCCCATGGTTTCCATTGACTTAGAGTAGATGGTAATTGCATTTCCCAAATGCCCAATTCTCATTTAGGAAATGCTTTGTACATGTGAATAGGAATCCCAAATAGGGAATTCCTATTTGTTATTTTTTATTTAGGGGATCACAAATTGTGAGTTCTAGTGGGTAAAAATCACAAATTGTGACTGCTTACATTGTTTTGTACATCTGAAAAGCACAATAAGCAATTCTTAATGACACAAAATAGCACTTTGGATCATTAAGAAACAGCTCTGCACATCTGGCCTTATACAACTCAACTCTACAACACTCTACTCAACTGTATGCCACTCTCTGTCACTTTACTCCTGTCTATACCCCTTCACTTTACTGTACAACACTGTGGCCCTTATTACGACCCTGGCTGTCTAAAGACCGCCAAGTACGCTGTGGCAGTCTCACCACCGATGGGCCGGCGGTGAAGACTGCCACATTACGAGTGTGGTGGTTTGGCCTCTGCCAAACTGCTACATCTCCTCTGGTACTGCCAGGGTGGAAGGACAGATGGCCCTGAGGACAGCACTTCTGGGCTTGCTGTCCACTGAATACTGCCAGCGGTATTACGGGTCGCATATCTGCCCGTGTTTCCATGACAGTAGCACCTCCACGAAAACCCTGATGGAAAGGGAGCCGACAACTGGAAATTCCTTTCCTGCCGCTGGTAGACAACTCCCCTTCAATTCCATGAATTCCATGAATTCCAAGACATCACCACACACACCCCGCATACACACATTCACCGACACTCACATACACGCATTCACCAACACTTACATACACGCATTGACCAACTTACAAACGCGCATTCACCAACATGCATATATAAACTCATTCACCTGAACCAACTGACACGCATTCACACAAGCATACCAACACGCATTCACTTCAATAATCACACACGCATACACACTTATATTCACACACGCAGACATACACCCACTCACACACGCACACACAATACCTCCCACCCTCCCCAGTCGGCCGATTGATTTACCATGTCCGGCGAGGAGGTCGTCTCCCAGGGGACAGGACCCGGCGCTTCCACCACCGGCAGTGCCCCATAATCAGGACACCGCCACGCTGTATTACTGCTCTTAATATGGCAGGCAGAGTCCTTTTGTAATTGCAGTGACAGCTGTAGACCCGCCTCTGTGCCCCCGACCGCCAGCACGACTGCTGATGGATTTCCACCCAAATTGTGGCAGAAATCTTTCAGTACTCATAATATGGTGGTCGGAAGACCGCCAAAACTGGCGGTCTTCTGGCGCCCTCGACTTCAGCAGGCTTTGTAAAAGACCTCCGAAGTTGTAATGAGGGCCAGTATGCCATTATACAACATGACACTCTACTTTACTCACCCAACTTTACTCCACTTTACTCCACTCTGACACAGTACTCCAGACTGTGGAACTTCTCTACTGCACACCACTCCACTCTATGCCACTCAATGCCACTGTACTATACAATACTGTATGCCAATCCACTCTACCACACTCTACATTATACTGAACTGTACACCATTCCACTCTACAAACAATCAACAAGACTATCTGCCACTCTACTGTAGTCTACATCACTTTCAAATATTGCATGACATCCCACTACACTCTACTGTACAACACCGTTTGTGATACTTTACTTACCTGCATGCTATGCCACCCCACTCTACTGCACTTCAGGCCCCTATAGTCTACAACACACCACTCCACTCTGAAACTTTACTCCAATCTACACTATTCAATGCAGTGTACTTCACTCCACTCTACTCCACTCTTCCACACTTCATCCCATTCTACACCACTCTACTATAGTCCGCCCTATGCCACTTCACTGTCTGACACTCTGCTCCACTGTATACAACTCTACTCTGGAAAACTCTACTACACTCTGTGCCACTCTATGTCCCTCTACTCCACTCTATACCCATCCACACTATGCCACTGCACTACACTGTCTGTCACCACTAAACTTATTTCTATGATATGACACTCCACTACATGACACTGCACAGCACACTACAACACCACCCTCTACTCTACTCTATGACACTCTACTTGATGATACTCCACTCTGTGGCAATGTACTTCACCCTACTCCACTCAAAGAGCCAGATGTATCAAAATGCAATCTTGAATTTCCTAAGTATTGACTCCTTAGAATCGCTATTTAGCAAATGCAAAATGACATGTATGAAATTACCGATTTCCTAATAGCCATTCCTACTCTGTAGGAATGGCTATCAGGAAATCACAATTAGGAAATCGTATGCCATTTGTTCCAATGGTCCGATTCAGCATTTCCAAAATAGTGCTTTCCTATGAGGAAATTGCTATTTGGAAAAAGATAAACCAGGGATGGCAATGGGAATACGGTCCTCCATGACGCACCCCAAAAATAGTGGTGCAAATATAGAGCATGCATATGCCTTTGGGGCATGTGTGTGCTCTATTGCACATTAAATTAAGCATCTTTGAGTGTTTTTGCAATTTTCTATTTGGGGGATCACAAATTCCAATTGCTACTGGGTAGAACTCACAATCTGGGACTGCTTGCAGGGCTTTATATATCTGAAAAGCCCATTTAGCAGTCCTTAATGGCCCGCATCAGCCAATAATCGCAATTTAGACTGTTGAGGAATGCTAAATGGCTTTATACATCTGACCCTAAAACACTCTAGCCCACTCTGTGACAGTATATGACACTTTAATCACTGCTCCAGTGTACAATACTCGACTCTACTACATGAAACACCATGCCACTACACTACATAACATTTTACTAAACTGAAAGAAGCACTAATAGTACTGCACTCTACTCTACTCCACTCAATTCCAATCTACAATAGCCCAGTCTATTAAAATAGACTTTACAACTCTCTCCTTCACTGTTCTGTACAACACTTCACATAACAACTCTCCACTTGTGAGACTGGACTCTAGGGTTTGAAACACATTTTTATTAAAAAAATTAAAAAAAATTGAAATGCAATGAAAAATCAAAGGTTAAAGCTTAATTATAGTTAACAAAATGTATTCTTTCCGTACAAAACTACAAAAACTTCAAAAATTCTAAAGTTATAGTTAATACTTTTATTTATCCATCACATTAAAATTACTATAGGAGACAGACCTCATTACAGCTCACTAACCAGAAAACACTAACTATAACTCACCATTCTACCAAGCACTATGCGAATTATAGTTAATGTTGTCTGGTTAGCGAGATCAAAAGAGTGTGTAATGAGGTCTGCTACTGATAATAATTTGAAGGTAGTGTATAAGGCTTGGCATGTGACCAGACTATGCATCAACCCTCCGCCCCCCCGAGCAGGCAAAAATAAAATAACTCTAGTGGAACAGATCTAGCTTATGCTTTTAATCAACAATAATACATGAATTATTATTGGACATCTGAAACATTAGTTCAGTACCTTACTTTGATATTTGTATAACCCCTTCGCTGCCAGGCCTTTTCCCCCTCCTGTGCCGAGCCTTTTTTTGGCTATTTGGGGTAGTTAGTTTGCGCTTAGGCCCTCATAACTTCTTGTTCACATAAGCTACCCACACCAAATTTGCGTCCTTTTTTTTCAACATCCTAGGGATTCTAGAGGTACCCAGACTTTGTGGGTTCCTCTGAAGGAGACCAAGAAATGAGCCAAAATACAGTGAAAATTTAGTTTTAAAAAAAAAATGGGAAAAAAGGGCTGCAGAAAGCAGCTTGTGGTGTTTTCCCTGAAAATAGCATCAACAAAGGGTTTGTGGTGACAAGATCACCATCTTCCCAGCTTTGAGGAACAGGCAGACTTGAACTGGAAAACCCACTTTTTCAATACAATTTTGACATTTTACTGGGACATACCCAATTTTTACTATTTTTTGTGCTTTCAACCTCCTTCCAGTTAGTGACCAAAATGAGTGAGAAATCAATGCTGGATCCCAGACAGCTAAACATTTCTCAAAAGTAGACAACATTCTGAATTCAGCAAGGGGTCATTTGTGTAGATCCTACAAGTGTTTCCTACAGAAAATAACAGCTGAAATAAAAAAATATTGAAATTGAGGTGACAAAAACAGCCATTTGTCTCCACGTTTTACTCTGTAACTTTTTTCTGTGATGTCAGATTTCTAAAAGCAATATACTGTTACGTCAGCTGGACTCTTCTGGTTGCGGGATATATAGGACTTGTAGGTTCATCAAGAACTCTAGGTACCCAGAGCCAATAAATGAGCTGCACCTTGCAATGGGTTTTTAATTCTATACAGGGTATACAGCAATTCATTTGGTGAAATATAAAAAGTGAAAAATAGGTACACATTGTCTTACATTTGGAAGGAAAAAATTTAGAGAAAGGCAAGGGGCAATAACACTTGTTTTGCTATTCTGTGTTCCCCCACGTCTGCCGATAAAAATGGTACCTCACTTGCGTTGATAGGCCTAGCGCCCACGAAAGGAAATGGCCCAAAACACAACATGGACACATCACATTGTTTCACAGAAAACAGAGGTGTTTTTTACACAGTGCCTACCTGTGGATTTTGTCCTCTAGCTCAGCCGGCACCTAGGGAAACCTAGCAAACCAGTCCATTTTTGAAAACTAGACACCTAGGGGAATCCAAGATGGGGTGACTTGTGGGGCTCTGACCAGGTTCTTTTACCCAGTATCCTTTGCAAACCTCAAAATTTGGCCAAAAAAACACTTTTTCCTCACATTTCGGTGACATAAAGTTCTGGAATCTGATAGGAGTCACAAATTTCCTTCCACCTAGCGTTCCCCCAAGTCTCCCGATAAAAATGGTACCTCACTTGTGCGGGTGGGCCAGGTGCCTGCAACAGAAAAATGCCAAAAACCTGTAGAGATTGAGGGGATAGCACAGCGAGTTGATAAGCACATATTTTTCTTTTATACATCTTTTAGGCTGACTCTGCTTTGGGGTCCCAAGCAAGTGAGGTATCATTTTACTTGGGGGACTGAGGGGAACACTGGGTGGTAGGAAATTTGTGCGGCAGCGGTGATCCTACAAAGAAAAGTGAGGAAAATATGATTTTTTAATGCAAATGTTGAGGTTTGTCGAGGAGTCTGGGTAAGAAAATGTTGGGGGATCCAAGCAAGCCACAACTCCTTGGACTCCTTGGGGTGTCTATTTTTAAAACATGTCTGGGTTTGTAGGTTTCCCTAGATGAAGGCTGAACCAGAGGCCAAAACCATAGGTTCCCCCCCCCCCAAACACAGGTAGTTTTACAATAGATCATTATGTTGTGTCCAAACACTAAAATTGTGAAAAGAAACACACTTAGGTTATGTTAAAAAGACCCCTCACCCACCAACCAAGTTGGTGGCATGCTTCATCATCGGGGTCCAACCCGAGGCACCTAGCGTGTCACAGGTGTGCTGCGACGCCTGATTACAGCGGAGCAGGTTTTGTCATTTTTACCACACATACTGGTTGGATTTGGCACGAGGGTGAGTGATGGTTCAGTGGATAACATTTTATTAACAAGAGATTTCACAAAAATGAAATGCACTATTACTAACTGAAAGGCCAAAAAACTGAATCAATGACTCACAGCTCGTGAGCTGTAAAGCCACGGCAAGGCACCAACCGCTTTACAGTCCATTCACTCACCTTTCATACATGACATGCACAAGACCATTCACGCCAGCCACGGCCCAGCACATTACAACACTTGCATCGACAGACAGCGCCACTCAAGGGCCCATCACTTACATACGCCCACATGCCTGATACAGCAATCACACCAGCTGATGGGAGTGTGTGGACTGGTGTTTGGCTGGCAGTGTGTTGCAGTAGCCAACAGCAAGTCAATATGTACACTATGTACACCCTCAGCCAAGCCCCACTCCACACACAATGGCATCACTTTTTTTTTTTTTAAACAAAGAAACCACTAACTAATTAGAAATAATTACAAAACTACAAACACAAAAGCTCTAACTAAGTACATGACAGAAATGCTAACCATGAAACTGAACACATGAAATACAAAACAGACATGAGTTTACATTCATGGTTGTTCCCAGTAATTCTTCTGGGTGTGGTAATTCTTAAAACAATCACCCACACATAGCCCAGGCTTTGAGGGACAATCTGGGCAGTACATTCGAGTCTCCCTACGGATACCTCTTCGAAAACACACTCTACATTTCTTAGCTGGAAAGTCTTTTTTGGGTGTGGGAGGAATGTGCTCAGCAAAGTGGCGATCTTTCAATCTAGCCACATCCTCCACCACTGCTTCTCTAGGAACTCTGGCCTGTTCCACCACAATAAGGCTCACTATCACTGACTCCTGAAATTTCACAAATGTCATCTTTGACTCTGGAGACCTATCCTTAAACACAATAAAAGAATTGAAAGTTGCTAAGTGGAAGAGGTGAATTGCCAACTTCTTATACCAAATGTAAGACTTAGGAATAGCAGTATAAGGTTCCAACCTTTGATCAACTCTATCTACACCTCCCATGTGCTTATTATAATCTAAAATGCACACAGGTTTGCGCACTTCAGCAACCTGGCCCCAAACAGTCACGGGGGAAGTACTCTCATCATGGATGGTACTTAGCATGTAGACATCCCTCCTGTCTGAAAACTTCAAAGCTAGCAGCTCATCATTCTGCAAGGCACTGCACTGTCCCCTCTGAAGTTTTTTTAAGACAAGCTCCCTTGGATAGCCTTTCCGGTTACAACGAATTGTGCCACAAGCAACAGTGTCCACTCTAAACAATTCCTTGAACAACTGCACTCCAGTGTAAAAGTTATCTACATATAAATGGTGACCTTTGTTGAACAGTCGTCTACCAAATTCCCACACAATTTTCTCAGTAACTCCAAAAGTGGGAGGACAACCAGGCGGGTCAATACTGGAATCCCTACCAGTGTAGACACGGAAATTATACACATATTCCGTACTACTTTCAGACAGCATATACAATTTAATTCCACATCGTGCCCTCTTACTAGGAATGTACTGCCTAAAAACCAAACAACCCTTGAAGAGGACCGAAGACTCGTCCACAGCTATTTCTTTGCCTGGAACATAGACCTCTGAAAAACGATCTACAAAATGATCAAACACAGGCCTAATCTCAAAAAGACGGTCAGAATCAGGGTGATCTGGTGGCAATGCTAATGCATTGTCAATAAAATGCAGCATCCTATGAAGAAGCAAATACTGATTACGACTCATTGTTGCAGGAAATATAGCCGTTGCCATCAAGGGACTAGTAGACCAATAAGAAGCCAGTGACGGCTTCCTTATCAACCCCATCAAAAAGAGTCAAACCTAAAAACCTTTTCATCTCCTCCAAATTTGTGGGAATCCATTGGGCAGCTCTAGAGTGCTGCCTAAGTCTAGCAGCGTTGTCCCTCAAATACTGCTCCGCATACAAATTAGTCTGCTCAACAATCTCTTCCAAAAACACATCATCCACAAATAACTCAAAGAAATTGACAGGCAAAAAGTTCTCAGTATTGGCTCTACACCCCGGGAGACAAGTAAAGGCAGACAACTCTGGCTGATCCATGTTTTGGGCAACCCAGAGTTCAGGACTTCTAACGGGAAACCTTTCAGCCCCAGGTAGCTGCACTAATGGCACATCAGTGTCCTCCTCTGAAACAGGCCCTTCATCTGCACTGAGTGTGGCTTCCTCATCAGAAGATTCCTCTCCGACAGAAACTTCACTGCAGAATCTCTCACTTCCTCCTCTGCCTCAGATGCAGAGTCCGTCTCATAATCATGATCAGACAATGACTCAAAAAGCATACCAACCACCTGTGGAGCGGTCATCCTGCGGCTAGCCATGATCTTTCCTACGAAAATTAACTGGACAAATGCACCACCAACAACCAGCACTGTGTAAGATAAGTAATAAAGTGTAGCTTTATTAGTAAGAGTTATAAACTCAAAAACTATACCGCTCACTTGCCTGAAAAAGCTTGAATCACCAGCAACTACTCTGCACAGACACAGCAATCACCAATGGTATCCCACTAAAAAGAAAGAAAGAAAAGCAAATTAGAAATAAGACAACACAAATATCATTGTGCACAAATCTAAGGACAATTTCACACAAACCTGCATTTAGTACACCACCTACACACATGTCATTCATGCATGGCAAAAATACTCCTTTGGAGTAAATTGTTTTTACTTACCTAAAACATGCAACTATGCAAACCGCAGGTCAACCACCGCCAAAACCGCAAGGAGCCACAGCAAAGAAAGCAAAAGCTTTGAACTAGAACAAAAAGGAGGAAAACAATTATCACAAATGCAAATACTTCGTCAGTTGACAAACATCCCACCATCAAGCATTTAGAAATTGGTGCCTAAGTGGATTCTGCCATAGGGGCAGATGGGCCTACTAAAAAATAGGCCTATCTGCCCCAAGGAGGGCAAAAAAATACCTTTAGTAGTGTGTCCCCAGGGGGAGCGAGCCTTGCCCAAGGGCCCACCCCCAAACAAAAAACAAACCACACACCCACTATCCCTGGTGCCCATGTGGCTTCTGCCCCCCTTGGGGGCAGATGGGCCTAAAAAAAATAGAAATGGCCAACAGTTCAATGCCCCCCTTGAGGGGGGTGCCCCTTGCCCAAGGGGACGACCCCCCCCCACATAAATAAACATATTAAAAAAAAATCCCTGTCGTTCTAGTGGTTTCTGCCCCCCTTGGGGGCAGATGAGCCTATAAATAATAGGCCGATCTGTCCCCAAGGGGGGCAGAAATTGCCTTGGTACACGTGCCCCCAAAGGGTGGCGACCCTTGCCCAAGGGTCGCCCCCCCTCCACTAACACACACACACTATCGCTGGTGTTTAAGTGGCTTCTGCCCCCCTTGGGGGCAGAGGGGCCTGAAATAAAATAGGTCCATCCGCCCCCAAGGGGGTCAGAAATGGCCAACAGTTCAATGCCCCCCCTTGGGGGGGCACCCCTTGCCCAAGGCCCCCTCCCAACAAAAATAAACATGTTAAAAAATCCCTGGCGTTCTAGTGGTTTCTGCCCCCCTGGGGGCAGATCAGCCTAAAAATAATAGGCCGATCTGCCCCCAACGGGGGCAGAAATGGCCACAACAAGCATGCCCCCAAATGGGAGCGACCCTTGCCCAAGGGGCCGCTCCCCAACTCAAACATTGGAAATATAAAAAAAAACAAATCCCTGGCGTCTAGTGGATTATGCCCCCCTTGGGGGCAGATCAGCCTAAAAATAATAGGCCGATCTGCCCCCAAGGGGGGCAGAAATGGCCACAAGCAACATGCCCCCAAATGGGAGCGACCCTTGCCCAAGGGGCCGCTCCCCGACAGGTAAAAAACAAAGCACAACAAACAAAGACAAAATCCCTTGCGTCTAGTGGGCATTCCTGCTGCCCGATCGCAATGCGATCGGGCAGAAGGAAAGCTCAAAGAGACACCGGGGTAAAGGAAAAGCCTTTCCTTTCCCCCGGTGGCTCTTTGTCCCAAACCCCCACCTGCCGTAGAAGAAACTCACCTGTTTCTCCGTACTCGCACTAGAAGCAAATGGCTTCCAGTGCGACCAGCAGTGTGTAATGATGTCAGCGCGCAATTGCGCGCTGACGTCATTACAGGGGGGTGGGGAGGTGGGGGGGGCGAGGGTGGAAGGGGTAGGTCTTCCCCTTCCATCCCCGCATGGGGGGGAACCCCACGGAGGGAGCGCCAGCACTCCCTCCGGGGTCCGGGCCGAGGACATAATAGTTACGTCCTCGGCACAGGAGCACTGTGCCGCGGGACGTAACCACTACGTCCGCGGCACAGAAGGAGATAACGATCCTGCCTTTTGAGAGCCCAAAAAAGCCTAAATGTCTCATGTCTGTACACAAAATACTTTCAAAATCAATTTATTTTGCAGAATGAATCAATTACAAGATTGAAAAGTTATGTTTTTGATAACAAGATCACACTCTCCTTGTATATAATATGTGGTTGTACTATAAGAAAATCAATCCTGAATTCCAAATGTAGATCATCTAAAGATAGTCCACTATGTAAAAAATGATCACGTTTAGCCATGTGCAAAATATCCAAATAGATTTAGGCTATGGTCCACAAATGCATTTTCCTCTTATACCTTCAGTGTAGACTTCTCATAATGTGTTGTCATCGTGTTTTGGCCTTCAAATCATGGCCTCCTCTGGAAAAAGCAAGGGAGCCTGAATCTGCAAAAATAGGCTATTGTATCTAACACAGACACCATTTATAACCGAACACTCTTTTTCTGGCATCATATTCAGTGTCTGGGTCTTTATGCACTGAAGCATGGTAGATCACTTTTTAGGATTAGTTACTTTATGACCGTATTGTAGAATCAGAGATCTTGCAGCTCAGTGAGCTATGTGCCATGTTGTTAGTACTGATTGGAAAACTTACATCTAGGGAGATCTCACGTGAGGATAGATAGGAAAGCATATGTTGGAGATATTCACCAGTAGGTTCATGAATTTCATATTTTCGTAGTGAAGTAGTGTTAATGTAATTTTTCCTTAAGTACTTAATTCCACTAATTGGGCCCAATGTCATTATGTTTTCATTTTCAACACTATTGAGGTCAAATATAAATTAATGTTCTATTCATTTTGAAGCAGAAAAATATGCGAGCATTGGAAACAAAAAAAAACAGGAACTCAAATATATTTTACGTAATTGAAGGCATAAATTGAAAGAAATTACATTACAAATACATATTATTCTTCATAAAAAAATAAACAGAAAATGTACCACTTAAAATATTAGCATAATTAAACAAATAATATTGAGACATTAACTACTATATCATTATAATGAAACACAACTAAATCAATCCCCAGTAAACCCCACAACCTGAACATTATAATAAACACAAATAAAACAGTATAATATAAATACAAAAACTTTAATTTGTATATACAATTAGAACACAAGTATGCACAACACAAAAGAAATAAAGCTATATTATATACCACAATATTTTTGTAAATAAATATTATTGTAAACAAAACAATATTCCTGTAATATTCTGTTCCTCAATATTTGGATCACATAGCTTAAGTCAACCTAACTCAGGCTGAGTACTTACCTTGATCTACATTCCATCGACTTGCTGTATAATATGGAACCACTTATTTCTGACTAAAAAATTCTAAATTGGACCACACATCCTAGAGTACTTTTCCTTCTCTTTATGGAACTTTTTCGACTGGCAATTGGATGCCCTCAAAGTATTGATACTACAGTGGGAACCTACCAGATATTAGCAGGTCGCAATTTGGGACCAACTGTGAATGACTACAATCACAGGGATGGTGGCCTGCTGGGGTTTTTAAATAAAGCATTTTTTGAAATGCAGCCCCTTTTCCTTAAAAGTAAATGAGATGCATTAAACAAAAAGCAGTGGTCCGTGAGACCACTGCCTGATCTTAAAAAATGAATGCACCCCCAGTCCCTTTGGGACCCTTCCCCTTTGCGAATGGGTTACCACCATCTTGAAGTTGGTGGTAACTGCAAATGTTTTGCAACTGCATTCCCATTCGCAAAACATTCGTACACCTCCCTGCAACTCGCTATTAGGAAGGGACACCCTTGGTATGCCACGTTCTAATAGCGAGTCACAAACCCATTTTGTGAGTTGGTAATAGGTTACCAAATTGCAAAATCACAAAAGGCATTTTACTGATCACGACCGTTAAAAGGCTTTGTACATCTGGCCCCAAGTACCTTACTGATGAGCACTTATTCTGTGCCTTCTCTTCTAGAAGGATTATTTTAGGAGCATTCATTGAGTCTATTAGTAAGACCTTCAGGGACCAATTACAATGAACAGACATGCTAGTGTGTCTTCAGTGCACCTTTACAGCCTTTGGTTGTCTCTTGAGTGCCACTCTCGAGCTATGATTATGACAATCATTTCTATTACTATACTGTTAGAAATGGGGTCTTTGGTTGACAGTCAGGTTACCCCCTGTCCAAGCAAGGACCCTCACTCTAGTCAGGGTAAGTCACACACAATCCAAATTATCCTGTGCCCACCCTCTGGTAGCTTGGCACTGAGCAGTCAGGCTTAACTTAGAAGGCAACGTGTAATTGGACAATAACACCATATAGCACTACAGAAATACACCACACAGTTTTTAGAAAAACATATAGGTAGTCATTACAACCCTGGCGGACGGTGTTAAAGAGGCGGGCAGACCGCAAACAGTCTGGCGGTAAAAAGTTTGGAATTATGACCGTGGCGGAAAGACAGCCACTTTAACACTCCGACCGCCACGGCGGTACAGACAAGCAGCGCGGCGGTCACCGCCAACAGACAGACGGAAGACAATGTACCGCCCATAGTATCACAACACGCCAATCCGCCACCTTTTCCGGGGCGGATTCTCCGTGGATAAAAACACGGCGGAAACAGTTTCTGCAATGGGAAAACGCTCACCTGAACACATCCCACAAGGAAGAAGGACTCCATGGAGCCTGAACTCCAAATCCTACCGGCCCTTGTATTCCTACTCATCTACGAAGACCAACGCCTGCGCCAGCGACGACAACGGTGAGTACTGCACCTATGACATAGGGGGGGGAGGCAAAAGTTAGGGGGACACACACGCAACACCCCCACCCCCACCCCACCCTCGCATATTACAACACACACACCAAAGCATTTACAAAAATAACATCAACAACCGACAACCCCCCCAGAAGAAAGCAAAGACAAAACAAAATCAGTCAAAACCTTGTAATGTATCAATATACATGTCTCAAAAATATACAGATATATTAGCTAACCATACAAAAATATATACATTTCGAGAAGTAGTGCAGATATGCACATATAAATGTCCGTGCACCACTAGTCCAAAAATGCATGGGCGAGGCCCACAAAAGATACCTGTCCACACACGGAGAGAACACTGCCGGGGCATCAGATAGAAATACTACAGGCACCTCAGGGGGAAGGGAAGGGGGGGCACCTCAGCCGGAGGAGTGCAAAGCCAGATCCACGACGGGGCTCCATGCCCACTGTTCCATCCTGGGGAGTGCAAAGCCACAGTCTCTCAAGTCTCTACAGTGGGTGGCTTGCCCACTGTTCCATCCTGGGGAGTGCAAAGCCACAGTCTCTCAAGTCTCTACAGTGGGTGGCTTGCCCACTGTACCATCCTAGGGAGTGCAAAGCCACAGTTTCCAAAGTAGATAACAGCCTCCACTGGTTCAGGAGGGGGACTGGTGCCCAGACTGGATTAGTCTCCCCGTGGAAGTTCCTGTACCGTCCCTGGCCCACCCGCACATGGGATAATGATGCTTGATGTGGCGGACATTTCATACTTCCCCGATGCATGCCCTGTTCAGCTGTGCTTTGCCATGGCGGTGTCTGGACTGTTCAGCGGTGCTTTGCCATGGCGGTGTCTGGACTGTTCAGCGGTGCTTTGCCATGGCGGTGTCTGGACTGTTCAGCGGTGCTTTGCCATGGCGGTGTCTGGACTCTTCAGCGGCGCTTTTCCATAGCGGTGTCTGGACTCTTCAGTGGTGCTTTGCCATGGCGGTGTCTGGACTGTTCAGCTGTGCTTTGCCATGGCGGTGTCTGGACTGTTCAGCGGTGCTTTGCCATGCCGGTTCTAGACTGGGCATTGGTGTGTGGCATGACGTTCTCTGGACTGGGCATTGGTGTGTGGCATGATGTTCCCTCATTGCCCAGCGGGGCTGTGGCAGCCGGGCCCCTCGTGGGCACTGACTTCGGCGGTGATCTCCTGACCAGTGACGATACTTGGGCCCTCCTGGGCACTGACTCTGGCGGTGGCGGTGGTCTCCTGACCAGTGACGGTACTTGGGCCCTCCTGGGCACTGACTCTGGCGGTGGTCTCCTGACCAGTGACGGTACTTCGACCCTCTTGGGCACTGACTCTGGTGGTGGTCTCCTGACCAGTGACAATACTTGGGCCCTCCTGGGCACTGACTCTGGCGGTGGTCTCCTGACCAGTGACGGTACTTGGGCCCTCCTGGGCACTGACTCTGGCGGTGGCAGTGGTCTCCTGACCAGTGACGATACTTGGGCCCTCATGGGCACTGACTCTGGCCTCCTGACCAGTGACGGTACTTGGGCCCTCCTGGGCACTGACTCCGGCGGTGGCGGTGGTCTGCTGACCAGTGACGATACTTGGGCCCTCCTGGGCACTGACTCTGGTGGTGGTCTCCTGACCAGTGATGGTACTTGGGCCCTCCTGGGCACTGACTCTGGTGGTGGTCTCCTGACCAGTGATGGTACTTGGGCCCTCCTGGGCACTGACTCTGGCGGTGGTCTCCTGACCAGTGACGGTACTTGGGCCCTCCTGGGCACTGACTCTGGCGGTGGTCTCCTGACCAGTGACGGTACTTGGGTCCTCCTGGGCAATGACTCTGGCGGTGGTCTTCTAACCAGTGACGACGGTTCTGGCGGTGGCGTCCCGACCGCCAGGAAGGATGCCGCCCTTCTCTGCCGTGCTGCTCACACTAGGCTGTGCAGACTTCCTCTGGCCCTTCCCCACCTTTGGAGGAGTCAGAGCTGACTCTGCCATCCGCCTGAAACCCCTGTGAGTTGTTTTGACACCAGGCGTCTTCACAGGGTCCCGTCGGCCACTTTCCAATTTCAGAGCCTTTACAGGGGGCGGGCTGCCAGTGCCTTGGCTTCGGGTCACACTGCCAGTCCTGGTGGCCGGTGCACTCCACACACCTTGAACAGGCACCACTGGTATTGGAGGCTTTTTGGCTGAGACGCTACGACGGGACTGCTGAAGTGGGGGGGGGAAGGTCCACTTTACACAGGGATAGTTTCTGACGAACACTGGGATGGGTAGTTGGAGGGGGTCTGGGAGTGGCGGAAGAGGAGGTGGTTGTATGAGGTGTCACTTTAGGTGTTTTGGGTGCAGGTGCAGGTACTGGAGGCTGTCGTGAGGTGGATGTATGTTGGGTGTTTGGGAGCCCGCGTTTGTGTACTTTGGGAGGGGGCGTCACAGACACACTGGGAGAGGACACAGGGGATGTGTAAATGGTAGTGGAGGTGGTGAGTGCAGGTGAGCGGGGTGTGGTACTGGGTGTTCTGGTGCGAGTCCTGGTGCCTGTAGATGTAGTGCATGCAGGTGTGAGTGTAGACGAGACTGGGAGGGAGGAGGGAGACGACGAGGAGGGGGACACAGTGGAGGCAGTGGATGTTGCTGTGACTGCACGTGGGTGATGCTTGCATATGTGCCTGTGGGTTGTGAGGTGCCTATGTTTGCCTGAGCTACTTATGGGTGTAGAGGTGTGTGCATGCTGGTCTGATGGTGTGCTTGGGATAGGCTGGGGTACAGGGGATTGGGTCTGGGTGGAGGAGGTTGGAGGGGGCAGGCTAGACACAGGGACAATGGCTGCCATCAGTGCTGAGGCCAGAGATTGCAGGGTTCGCTGAAGGGCAGCCTGACCAGATTGAATGCCCTCCAGGAATGCATTACCGTGTTGCAACTCTCTTTCTACACCCTGGATGGCATTCACAATGGTAGACTGCCCAACAGTGAGTGACTTGAGGAGGTCAATGGCCTCCTCACTGAGGGCAGCAGGGGTGACTGGGGCAGGGCCTGAGGTGCCTGGGGCGAAGGTGATGCCCACCCTCCTGGGTGAGCGGGCACGTGGCGAACGCTGAGGGGCTGCTGGGAGGGCGGTGCTGGTAGGGGAGGTGGCGGCTGTACCTGTAGAAGTGGGGCGCACAGATGGTGGCGCCCCCACAAGGGAGCTCCCTTCGTCGGACGAGTCCGTGTCGCTGGTTGGTGATCCGGTGCCCGACGTGAAGCTCCCCTCGCCCTCCGTCCCACTGGTGCATTCAGAGTCTGTGGTGTGGCTCTCCAAGGCCATGTGGGTTGCAGCTCCCTCGTGTTCCGGTGCCACTGTACCTCGGTCTGTTGATGCTGATGCACATAGGAACATGGAGAGCACAAATATGGGGGGGAGACAGAAGAAAGACAGGTTGAGTGCATGGCATTCCGCAACCGTTGGCGGACACCACAGACACAGCAGCCCCCTGCACTACTCCGTGCTCCCAGCCTCTACAAATGCTATTCCTGGGATCTGGCCTACATGGCTATGGTGGACCTCTGCACACATGGATGCCACAGGGGCATCTATACCTGTACTTGGCACTCTACTGCAGCGGGGTGAGGAGCCACATGGCCTGCATTACGGAGGGGCCTAGTCTACCTATGTCTGCCTGGCCTAGGTACACCCACAGGACTCCTCCCCCACCCAGACCCCTCCACTGCGCGCAAAGTCCGCAGAATGATGTTGTACTCACCCCCTTGTGTCTGCTGTGATGCCCTCAAGCGCCCATCCAACTCAGGGTAGGCCACCGCCAGGATCCGGAACATCAGGGGGGTCATGGGGCGACGGGCACCACTCCCACGTTGGGAGGCCATCCCCAGCTGAGCCTCCGGCGTCTTCTTGCTCCAGCGGCGAATGTCCTCCCATCGTTTACGGCAGTGGGTGCCCCGTCTCTGGTGGACCCCCAGGGTCCGGACGTCCTTGGCGATGGCATGCCAGATGTCCTTCTTCTGGTGGGCGCTGACCTACATGACATGCACAAGGGAAGAAGAGAAGTCATTAACAACCGCACCGTCAATGTGCGTGGCCCCCCTCCCTACCCTAGCCATGTGGCACATTCATTCACATGCATTAATGTTCCCTGAACTCTGCCCCCTTCCCTCTTCCAACCAGCCCTCTCCACCCAGGCCTAGCCCATACAATGTGCTCCCAGTGTACTTACCTGTTGGTCTGGAGGACCGTAGAGTAGCGTGTACTGGGGGTGGACCCCGTCTACCAGTTTCTCCAACTCCTGAGCAGTGAAGGCAGGGGCCCTTTCCCCAGACGCAGCAGCCATTGTCGCTTCCAGACCGAGGTCACAGCATCACTTGCAGTGTAGGTCCTCTCCTGTCGAAGAGCAGGTATCTAGTGATAGAACAGATAGAAAATGGCGGTGACGTCCGCGGCGGTGACGTCCGTGGCGGTGCGTATCATCACCGCCGGCGCACTTCCTCATTGGCTCCTGGGACCCACGGGGTCCGATGTAAACCAATGCAGCATTGCGCCGCGGTCTACGACCGCCTACCGCGACGTGTGCAACGCCAACGCAGTTACCCCACAATCCCATTGTCCCAGTTTAGAGGTCATGCAGCCGCCATTTCAGGGGCCCACATGGCTCCATTTACTTCTGCGTCACACATAGCTAGGCCTGCACTCAACAAATACAGGAAGGGTTTTCTGTTTGGTGTCGTGTTCTGTGTAACTGTGGGTACATACCTGGAAAAAAGTTGAATCGATCCTCGCTGTTGTCCTTCCTAGGCGCCGTCAGCTGGGACAATTGAGAAGATGGCGGAATCCTCCGGTGTACCGACCGCTGGTGGACCTGTTGACAATGGAGGAGTGACATTTAATCGTGATCTACAGGTTTGACCGTGCCACTATCCAGGAACTATGTACCCAGTTGGAGCCAGACCTGATGTCACCAATCCGCCATCCCACTGGAATCCCCCCTGACGTGCAGGTGCTGTCAGTGCTCCATTTCCTTGAGAGTGGGTCTTTTCAAACAACTGTGGCCATGGCATCAGAGATGTCCCAGCCTATGTTTTCCAAAGTGCTGTCCAGAGTGTTGTCTGCCCTGCTGAAACACGTAAGGAGATACATCATATTCCCTGAGGTGGAAGATTGGGCTACAGTGAAAGGTGACTTCTATGCCCTTGGACATATCCCCAGCGTCATAGGTGCTATTGATGGGACCCATGTGGCTTTGGTCCCCCCCCACAGGAGTGAACAGGTGTACAGGAACCGGAAGAGTTATCATTCCATGAATGTACAGATGGTCTGTTTGGCAGACCAGTACATCTCTCAGGTAAATGCAATGTTCACTGGCTCAGTGCATGACGCCTACATCCTGCGGAATAGCGGCATCCCTGATGTGATAGGTCAACTCCAGAGGCACCGTGTGTGGCTATTAGGGGACTCTGGTTACCCCAACCTTTCCTGGCTATTGACCCCAGTGAGGAATCCCAGGACCAGGGCAGAGGAACGCTACAATGAGGCCCATGGGCGGGCTAGGAGGGTGATCGAACTCACCTTCGGCCTCCTGAAGGCCAGGTTCAGGTGCCTCCATATGACAGGTGGTTCCCTATTCTACTCACCGAAGAAGGTGTGCCAGATCATCATCGCCTGCTCGATGCTTCACAATCTTCCTTTGCGACGCCAGGTGCCTTTTCTGCAGGAGTATGGTCCAGATGATGGTGTTGTGCCAGCTGTGGAGCCTGTGGACAGTGATGAGGAGGAAGCTGAGGAAGAAGACAACGACAACAGGGAGTCAGTAATACAGCAATATTTCCAGTGACACACAGGTGAGAACATTTTCTTTTTTAACATGACATTCACTGTCACACGTCTTACTCTAGCCAGTGTGTAATTGAACGGGATTATTTGGTACCTGAGTTGTTCCTTTCCATTACGGTTTCACAGGTGTGGTTACCAACGTGTGTCATCTGCATGCATCCTTCAAGGACTTGTGATGTGTGACATTGGTATGTTGCCTTAACAATAGAAAAAGCATTTTGACACTGTCATTGATCATACATTTTACTAAATCATAGACTGACTCCAGAATGTTTTGTGCTTCAAGGGTGTTTATTTAAGTGCTCAAAAATGGAAGGGGGTTGTAAAATGGTGATGGGTGAAGGTGGAGGAATGTCCATGGCAGAGTCCAGTCTATTAGTCTCACAGGTGCACTGCCCATCTGGGCATAGGAAGTGGAGCTGGGGCAGTTTAAGTATGGACAGGGTAACAAAGTGGGACGGTGGGGGGACAATCAGGGTGGTGTCATTTCCTGGCGGGGGTCTTGTCATCTTGCTCTGCCTGTTCCTGGATCTCAGAGACCGCTTGCATGGTGGTTGTCCGTCTGCAGGGGGTGGGGTGCTGGTGTGGTGGTCCTGTGGCGGTGCCTCCTTTCCACTAGCGCCGGCGGAGGTGGTGGGCAGTTCATCGTCCATGCTAGTGTCAGGGGCCCCTTGGAGTGCCACAGTGTCCCTCAAGGTCTGCTGTATGTCCTTCAGCACCCCAACGATGGTGCCCAAGTCGGAGCTGATGGTCTTGAGCTCCTATCTGAAGCCCAAATACTGTTCCTCCTGCAGGCGCTGGGTCTCCTGAAACTTGACCAGGACCGTCGCCATCGTCTCCTGGGAGTGGTGGTATGCTCCCATGATGGAGGATAGGGCCTCGTGGAGAGTGGGTTCCCTTGGCCTGTCCGCCCCCTGTCGCACAGCAGCCCTCCCAGTTCCCCTGTGTTCCTGGGCCTCCGTCCCCTGGACTGTGTGCCCACTACCACTGCCCCCAGGTCCCTGTTGTTGTTGGGGTGGTGGGTTATCCTGGGTTCCCTGTAGTGGTGGACACACAGCTGATTGACCTGTCCTGGGTACGGAGGTTTGGGCCCGCTGGGTGGGTGCTGTGCTGGTGTTACCAGAGGGTGGAAGGACAGTGTTGGGCTGTGCCTGTGCAAGGGGAACCGACTGTCCCGAGGCCCACGATGGTCCGGGCTGGTCATCAGGCTCCAGTAGGGCAGAGCTGCTATTGTCACTGTGGGCCTCTTCTGTGGGTGGAGTGGAGATGTCTGGACCCTCCGGTGTGGTGACGGTCCTTCGTGATCCTGCAGGGGCATAAGAGCATGATTATTGCATGTGTGTGTGTCATGGTGTGCAATGGGTGGGTGAGCGTGTACCCCAGTGTTAGCATTCCTGTGTGGGGGCTTGTGTGATGATGGTTAGGGGGTTGTTCTGGGTATGTGCAGTGAGCATGCTTTGGTGAGGGGTGACCATGCTTAGTTGTGTCATGCAGGGCTTGTTGTTGGGATGTGTGGTTTGTGTTCTTAGTACATTATTGTGGAGTTGGAGTGATAGGGGAGGGTGTGAAGGTGGGGGTGTGTGATAGCATGCAAGTAGGGTGGGGGATCTGATAGTTAAGATTTGACTTACCAGTGTCCATTCCTCCACAACTCCTCCGAGGCCCTCTGGATGCATGATGGTCAAGACTTGCTCCTCCCATGTTGTTAGTTGTGGGGGAGGAGGTGGGGGTCCGCCGCCAGTCCGCTGTACCGCGATGTTGTGCCTGGAGACCGCTGAACGCACCTTCCCCCGTAGGTCGTTCCACCTCTTCCTGATGTCCTCCCGATTTCTTGGGTGTTGTCCCACTGCATTGACCCTGTCGACTATTCTTTGCCATAGCTCCATCTTCCTGGCTATGGAGGTGTGCTGCACCTGTGATCCAAATAGCTGTGGCTCTACCCGTAGGATTTCCTCCACCATGACCCTGAGCTCCTCCTCAGAAAATCGGGGGTGTCTTTGGCATGCCATGGGGTGGTGTGTGTGATGTGTGAGGTGGTGTATGTGGTGATGAGTGTAGTGATGTGTAGTGGTGTGTGGTGTTTTGTGCGTGGATGTTGTGTGGGTGATGGTGTTGTGTGCCTCTGTGTGGTGGTATTGTCTATTCTGTGCTCTCTCTCTGGCCTTCTTCCTGTATTTTTGGTCATAGGGGTTTGTGGGTGATATGGGTGTGTGTTTTATATTGTGTTGGGTGTGTGGGAGTGGTGTGTGTATGTGTATCAGGTGTGTGTATTTCGAAATGTCCAATGTGGCGGTGTTTTGGAGATGTGTGTGTATTTTGAGCGCGGCGGTGTGTACCGCCAATGGAATACCGCGGTTGAAAGACCGCCGCATGGATTCGTGTGTCGTAATAGCATGGGCGTGTTTCGGTTGGCGTGGAGGTGGAGGTTTTGTTTTTGGCAGTTTAACACTGACCTTTGGTGTGGCGGACTTGTGTGGGTGTCTGAGTTTCGGCGGATTCCGAGATGTGGGTCATAATTGCTGTGGCGGAATTCCGCGGCCGCGACGGTGTATTGGCGGTCTTCTGCACGGCGGTAAGCGGCTTTTACCGCCAATGTTGTAATGACCCCCATAATATTTATCTGGATAAATGCAGGTCAGAACGATTAAAATGCAATAAGTAAATGTTGAGATATCAGTTAAAAGTGATATAAGGGGATCATTACAACATTGGCGGTAAAAGACGCTTACCGCCGTGCAGAAGTCCGCCAACACACTGCCGCGGCAGCGGAATTCAGCCACAGCTATTATGACCCACAGCTCGGAATCCGCCAAAATTCAGACACCCACACAAGTCCGCCACATCAAAGGTCAGTGATAAACTGGCGATAATAAAACCTCCACCGTCACGCCAACAGAAATATGCCCACACTATCACGACAAACGAATCCACGGGGCGGTCTTTCAACCGCGGTATACCATTGGTGGTGCACACCACCGCACTCAAAATGCACACACATCTCCAAAACACAGCCACATTGGACAATTCAAAATACACACACCTGATACACATACACACAATACACTATAAAACACACACCCAAATCACCCACAAACCCTTACGACAAAAAATCACGAATGAAAGCCAGAGAGAGACACCACCATCAACAACACTAGCATCCACAGGCACACAACACCATCACCCACATAACTTCCATGCACCTCACACACCACCCCACTTTATATCAGCACACTTATCACCACACACACCACCCCACACATCACCTACACCACCCCATGGCACGGCAAAGACACCCCAGGTTCTCGGAGGAGGAGCTCAGGGTCATGGTGGAGGAAATCGTCCGGGTAGAGCCACAGCTATTCGGATCACAGGTGCAGCACACCTCAATTGCAAGGAAGATGGAGCTATGGCGAAGAATAGTGCACCCAAGAAATCGGGAGGCCATCAGGAAGAGGTGGAACGACCTACGGGGGAAGGTGCGTTCCGTGGTCGCCAGACACCACCTGGCGGTTCAGCGGACTGGCGGCGGACCCCCACCTCCTCCCCCACAACTAACAACATGGGAGGAGCAGGTTTTTGCGATTCTGCATCCTGAGGGTCTCGCAGGAGTAGGTGGAGGAATGGACTCTGGTAAGGCAAACCTTTAACTACTTCATCCCCCACCCACCTGCATGCTATCACCTACCCCCACCCTCGCCCTCACCCCCATCACTCCTACTCCTCACAAATGTCCCACTATCACAAACCACACATCCCAACACCAGGCCCTGCATGCAAAAACAAAGCATGGACACCAATCACTAAAGCATGCCCACTGCACATACCCATACACCCCCCTAAACCACCATCACACATGGTCCCACACAGGAATGCAAGCCCTGCGGTACACGGTCACCCACCCATTGCACACTTTGACACACACAGAAGCAATAATCATGCCTTTATACCCCTGCAGGACCCCTACCCAACGTCACCAGACAGGAGGGTCCACACCACCAACAGAAGAGTCCCACAGTGATGACAGCACCTCTGTCCAACTGGATCTACATGACCAACCCGGCCCATCAGGGACCTCGGGACAGACGGTTCCCTTCACACAGTCACAGGCCACTACAGAGCTTCTCCCCTCTGGAAACACCAGCACAGCACCCACCCAGCGGGCCCATACCTCTGTCCCCAGGACACGTCAATCAGCAGTGTGTCCACCACTACAGGGAACCCAGGATAACCCACCACCCCAACAACAACAGGGACCTGGGGGCAGTGGTAGTGGGCACACGGTCCAGGGGACGGAGGCCCAGGAACACATGGGAACTGGGAGGGCTGCTGTGCGCCAGGGGGCGGACAGGCCCAGGGAACCCACTCTCTGCGAGGCCCTCTCCTCCATCATGGGAGCCTACCACCACTCCCAGGAGATGATGGCAATGGTACCGGCCAAGTTTCAGGAGACCCAGCGCCTGCAGGAGGAACAGTATATGGGCTTCAGGGAGGAACTCAGAACCATCATTCCACCCTGGGCACCATCGTAGGGGTGCTGAAGGGAGTCCTCAACACCAGGAGGGACACTGTGGCACTACAAGGGGCCCCTGACACTAGCCTGGACGATGAACTGTCCACCACCTCCGCCGGCGCTAGTGGACAGGAGGCACCGCCACAGGACAGCCACACCAGCACCCCACCCCCTGCAGAGGGAGAACCACCTCGCAAACGGTCCCTGAGATCCAGGACAAAGACAGAGAACGATGCCAAGACCCCAGCCAAGAAATGAGACCACCCTGATTGTCATCCCACTGTCTCACTTTGTCACCCTGTCCATTCTTAAACTGCCCCAGCTCCACTTCCTATGCCCATATGGGCAATGCACCTGTGAGACTAATAGACTGGACTCTGCCATGGACATTCCTCCACCATCAACCCACACCATTTTGCTACCCCCTCCAATTATGAGCACAAAAATAAACACCCTTAAAGCACAAAACAATCTGGAGTCTGTCTGTGATTTCGGAATACTGTATTAGCAATAACTGTGGCAAAAAGCTTCTTAATTTGTAATGTCAACATACCTATGTCACACAGCTCTAGTCCATGAGGAAACAAAGCAGATGCCACACAGTGGGACCCACATCTGTGAAATCATAAGGGAAATTGACAACTCAGTGACCATACACTGGGTGAAAATGACAGACAGTAGAGAGGTAGTAGTGTTTAAGTACATGTAGTAGGCATGTTTGTATTCTTACCTGTGTCTCATTGGAAATATTGCGGGATCATTGAGTCCCTGTTGTCCACGTCTTCTTCCTCTCTTTCCTCATCTCCACTGTCCACAGGCTCCACAGCTGCAACAACACCGCCATCTGGACTATCCTCCTGCAGAAAGGGCACCTGTCGTCGCAAAGCCAAGTTGTGAAACATACAGCAGGCCACGATGATCTGGCACACCTTCTTTGGTGAGTAGAATAGGGATCCACCTGTCATATGGAGGCACCTGAACCTCGCCTTCAGGAGGCCGAAGGTGCGCTCGATCACCCTCCTAGTTCACCCATGGGCCTCATTGTAGCGTTCATCTGCCCTTCTCCTGGGATTCCTCACTGGGGTCAGTAGCCATGACAGGTTGGGGTAACCAGAGTCACCTGCAAATGGCGAGGGACAACTGTTAGACACACACTAACCTGGAGGGATATCCCCAGACAACCATTCCCACTGACTTGCTTCCAGGTGCTCACCTAGTAGCCACACACGGTGCCTCTGGAGTTGACCCATAACATAAGGGATGCTGCTATTCCGCAGGATGTAAGCGTCATACACTGAGCCAGGGAACATGGCATTCACATGGGAGATGTACTGGTCTGCCAAACATACCATCTGTACATTCATCGAATGATAACTCTTCCAGTTTCTGTACACCTGTTCACTCCTATGGAGGGGGACCAAAGCCACTTGTGTCCCATCAATGGCACCTATGATGTTGGGGATATGTCCCAGGGCATAGAAATCACCTTTCACTGTAGGCAAATCCTCAACATGAGGGAAAACGATGTAGCTCTGCATGTGTTTCAGCAGGGCAGACAACACTCTGGAGAACGCGTTGGAAAACATAGGCTGGGACATCCCTGATGCTATGGTCACTGTTGTTTGAAATGATCCACTTGCAAGGAAATGGAGCACTGACAGCACCTGCACTTGAGAGGGGATTCCTGTGGGATGGCGGATAGCTGAGATCAGGTCTGGCTCCAGCTGGGTAGACAGTTCCAGGATTGTGGCACAGTCAAGCCTGTATGTGATTATCACGTGTCTTTCCTCCATTGTCGACAGGTCCACCAACGGTCGGTACACCGGAGGATACCGCCATCTCCTCACATGTCCCAGCGGACGGTGCCTATGAAGGACAACAGCGAGCACAGAGTCAACCAACTCAGAGGTACGTACCCACAGCTTGCACAGAACACCATCCATAATCTAAAAAGTGGCCTGTATGTGTGTAGAGTCTAGGCCTAGGTATGTGTGACGCCGTTGAAAATGAAGCCATGTGGCCCCCTGAAATGGTGGCTGCCTGACCTCTAAAGTGGGACAATGGGATGTGAGGTAACTGCCCTGGTGTTGTACACAATCGCGGTAGGCGGTCGAAGACCGCAGCGCAATGCTGCATTGGTTAACATTGGACCCTATCGGTCCCAGGAGCCAATGACGATGTACGCCGGCGGTGACAGTACACACCGCCGTGGACGTGACCGCCATTTTCTATCTGTTCAATCACTCGATACCTGATCTTCGACAGGAGAGGACCTACACTGCAAGTGCTGCTGTGACCTCGATCTGGAAGAGACAATGGCTCGAGTGTCTGGGGAAAGGGCCCCTGCCTTCACATCAGAGGAGTTGGAGAGACTCGTGGATGGGGTCCTCCCCCAGTACACGCTACTCTACGGTCCTCCAGACAAACAGCTAAGTACACTGGGAGCATGCTGTATGGGCAATGCCTGTGTGGAGTGGGGTAGATGAAAGATGGGGGGGTAGATTTAGGCGTTCATGAAACGACGGTGAGTGCATGTGCCACATGGCAAGGGTAGGGATGGGGGCCAATCACTTTGACGGTGCAGTTGGTAATAATTTTCTCTTCCCCCTGAACAAATCATGTAGGTCAGCGCCCACCAAAAAAAAGATATTTGGCATGCCATCGCCAAGGACGCCCGGACCCTGGGGGTCTACCACAGACGGAGCACCCACTTCTGGAAAAGATGGGAGGACATTCGCCGCTGGAGCAAGAAGATGGCGGAGGCTCAGCTGGGGATGGCCTCCCAATGTGGGAGGGCTGCCCGTCGCACCATAACCCCCCTGATGTTCAGGATCCTGGCGGTGGCGTACCCGGAGTCCCGGAGTAGGATGGGCACTTGAGGGCATCACAGCAGACACAAGGGGGTGAGTACACTCGCTTTCTGCTGACTTTGCGCGCAGTGGAGGGGTCTGGGTGGGGGAGGTGGGCTGTGAGTTTCCCTACGCCAGGGCGAGTTCCGTAGGCAAGGTCCCTCCATAAGGCAGGCCATGTGGCACCCCACCCCACCTCTGCAGAGTGCAGAGTACACCCAGTCATGCCCCTGTGTCATCTATGTGTGCAGATGTTGTCCATAGCCTTGTAGGCCATTTCCCAGGAATTGAGCAGTGGAGCCCAAGAGCACGGCATAGTGTAGGGGGCTTCTGCGTCTGTCGTGTCCGCCAACGGTAGTGGTAATGCAATGCATGCACTCAACATGTCTTTCTTCTGTCGTCCCCCCCCTTTTTGTGGTCTCCCTGTTCTTGTGTGCATTAGCATCACCAGGCGGAGGAGCAGTGGCACCGGAGCACGAGGGAGCTGCATCCCACATGGCCATGGAGGGCAACACTACGGAATCGGAGTTCACCAGTGGGGGGGAGGGCGAGGGGAGCTCCATGGCGGGGACAGGAGCTGAGACCAGTGACACGGACTCGTCCTCTGATGGGAGCTCCCTTGTTCTGGTGGCAATATCTGTGCCCCCCCATCTACAGGTACAGCCGCCACCCCCCCTTCCAGCACCGCCCTCCCAGCAGCCCGTCAGCCTTCGCCCCATGCCCGCTCCCCCGGGAGGGTGGGCATCACCTTCGCCCCAGGCACCTCAGGTCCTGCCCCAGTCACTCCTGCTGCCCTCAGTGAGGAGGCCATTGACCTCCTCTGGTCCCTCACTGTTGGGCAGTCTACCATTTTGAATGCCATCCAGGGTGTAGAAAGGCAGTTACAACAAACAAATGCATTCCTGGAGGGCATTCATTCTGGTCAGGCGGCCCTTCAGCGAGCTTTTCAGACTCTGGCCTCAGCACTGATGGCAGCCATTGTCCCTGTGTTTAGCCTCCCCCCTCCAACTTCCTCCACCCCGACCCAATCCCCTGTAACTCAGCCTATCCCAAGCACACCTACAGACCAGCATGCACACACGTCAACACACAAGGGAAGCTCAGCCAAACATAAGCACCACACATCCCACAGGCACTCACGCAAGCATCACACACATGCAGACACACCAACATCCACTGCCTCCACTGTGTCCCCCTCCTCCTCGTCTCCCTCCTCCCTCCCAGTCTCGTCTACACTCACACCTGCATGCACTACATCTACAGCCACTACGTCCCTCTCCAGTACACCCACCACCACACCCCGCTCACGTGCAGTCACCACCCCACTACCATTTACACGTCCCCTGTGTCCTCTCCCAGTGTGTCTGTGACGCCCCCTCTCAAGATACACAAACGCAGGCACACACCCACCCAACAGCCATCCACCTCACGACAGCCTCCAGCGCATGCACCTTCACCCAAAGTCAGCAAACGAACACCTCCTGCAACCACAACCTCTTCCTCCACTCCCAAACCCCCTCCAGCTACCCGTCCCAGTGTGTCAAAAAAACTTTTCCTGTCCAACCTTGACCTCTTTCCCACACCTCCCCCACCCCGTACGTCTCCTAGGTCCCGAACTAGCACCTCAGCCACACATCTCCGGGACCAGTGGTGCCTGTAGTCACTGGAATCTGGAGTGCACCGGCTACCAGGGCAGCCAGTGTGGCACGGAGCCACAGCACAGACAGTCCCCCACCTGTGAAGCATCAGAAGTTGGCCAGTGCCCGGCGGGAGAGGGGGAAGACTCCAGCCACCAAAGCCGCTCCCAGGGGTCCCGGTGGGAGTGTGGAGTCAGCTGTGACACCTTCCAAGGTGGGGAAGGGCCACAAGAAACACGGCAAGTCTGGGAAGAACAGTACGGCGGAGAAGACCGCCATCATCCCAGCTGCCCAGGAGGCCCCCGCCAGCACAAGCCCAGCTGCCCAGGAGGCTACCGCCAGCACAAGCCCAGCTGCCCAGGAGGCCACCGCCAGCACAAGCCCAGCTGCCCAGGAGGCCCCCGCCAGCACAAGCCCGGCTGCCCAGGAGGCCCCCTCCAGCACAAGCTCAGCTTCCCAGGATGCCACTGTCAGCACAAGCCCTGCGGGACCATAAAGGACCACCAGCAAAAGCCCCACTGGGCCATGAAGGACCGCCAGCAAAAGCCCCGCTGGGCCATGAAGGACCACCAGCACAAGCCCCGCTGGGCCATGAAGGAACGCCAGCACAAGCCCAGCTGGGCCATGAAGGACCGCCAGCACAAGCCCCACTGGGCCATGAAGGACCGCCAGAAGCTAAGTCCCTGCAATGAAGACTGCCGTCTCAAGCACCGTTGAACAGGGCACCGCCGTCTCAAGCACCGCTGAACAGGGCACCGCCATCTCAAGCACCGCTGAACAGGGCACCGCCGCCACAAGCACCGCTGAACAGGGCACCGCCGCCTCAAGCACCGCTGAACAGGGCACCGCCGTCTCAAGCACCGCTGAACAGGGCAGCGCCGTCTCAAGCACCGCTGAACAGGGCACCGCCGCCTCAAGCACCGCTGAACAGGGCACTGCCGTCTCAAGCACCTCTGAACAGGGCAGCACGTCTCAAGCACCGCTGAACAGGGCACCTCCGTCTCAAGCACCGCTGAATAGGGCACCGCCGTCTCAAGCGCCCGCTGGCCCATGAGCACCAAGGGCACTGACACTACTGAGTCCGTCACGGGCAGAATCAAGCACTCTGGGCACAAGGCCCCCTCCAGAACCAGTGAAGAGATCCATCCACTACCTCTGTCCTTAGCAGGGTGAAGCACTGTGGGCACCATGCCCCCTCCAGAACCAGTGGAGAGATCCATCCACTACCTCTGTCCTTAGCAGGATGAAGCACTCTGGGCACCATGCCCCCTCCAGAACATGTGGAGAGATCCATCCACTACCTCTGTCCTTAGCAGGATGAAGCACTCTGGGCACAAGGCCCACTCCAGAACCAGTGGAGACTGTTCTCCACTTGAGAGACTGTGGCTTTGCACTCCCCAGGATTGAACAGTGGGCACACCACCCACTGTAGAGACTTGAGAGACTGTGGCTTTGCACTCCCCAGGATTGACCAGTCAGCAACCCACCCACTGTAGAGACTTGAGAGACTGTGGCTTTGCACTCCCCAGGATTGAACAGTGGGCAGACCACCCACTGTGGAGACTTGAGAGACTGTGGCTTTGCACTCCCCAGGATGGAACAGTGGGCAACCCACCCACTGTAGAGACTTGAGAGACTGTGACTTTGCACTCCCCAGGATGGAACAGTGGGCAACCGACCCGCTGTAGAGACTTGAGAGACTGTGGCTTTGCACTCCCCAGGGTGTAACAGTGGGCATGTGGCCCCCTCGTGGATTTGGCGTCGTGCACTCAAGCAGCTGAGGTGTCCCCCCTTTCCCTCCCCCTGAGGTGCCTGTTTAGTTGCTCTCTGATGCCCCTGTAGTGTTTTCTCCGTCATGGTAGGGGATTTTGTGTGGGCCTCGCCCATACCATGTGGGCCCAGTGTTCCACTGACTTAATTGGAGCACTACCTGGACTACTATGCTTGGTATATATTTTGTAAATGGTGTATATATATATTTTTGCCTACTTGTTTTTAATATATTACAATGGTTACACTCATTTTCTATTGTCTTTGCATTCTTCCGGGGGGGTTGGGGGGGTGTAACTGTGATGTATTAATATGCATTAGTGTGTGTGTTGTAGTGGGTGAGGGTGGGGGTGTTGCGTGTGTGTGTCCCTGTTTTTTCCCTCCCCTGTGTCGTAGGTGCAGTACTCACCGTGGTCTTCGCCGCCGGCGTTCGTGCTCCTGGTAGAGGAGCAGGAAGACTATCGCAGGTAGAATTTGGAGTTCAGGGTCTATGGTGTCCTCGTTCCTCGTGGGGTGTGTAGAGGTGAGCGTTTTCCCTTCAAATTTCCTGTTTCCGCCGTGTTTTTATCCGTGGTGAATCCTCCCCGGAAAAGGTGGCGGATTGGCCTGTCATAATAGTTTTGGCGGTACATTGTCTCCCGCCTGTCTGTTGGCGGTGACCGCCGCGCTGTTTGTTTGTACCGCCGTGGTGGTCGGAGTGTTAAAGTGGCTGTCTTTGTTGGCGGTTTCCGCCACGGTCGTAATTGCAAATTTCTTACAGCCGGCCTGTTGGCGGTCTTACCGCCGCTTTAACACCGTCCGCCAGGGTTGTAATGACCACCAAAGCTGCCGCCCGCCAATGTTCCCCCGACAAAATACCGCTCCGCGGTCACAAGACCGCTGAGGGTATTTTGAGATTTGCCCTGGGCTGGCGGGCGGCCGCCCGCCAGCCCAGGGCAAATCTACCTTCCCACTAGGACACCGGCTCCGAATGGAGCCGGCGTAGTGGGAAGGTGCGACGGGTGCAGTTGCACTCGTCGCGTATTTCAGTGTCTGCTTTGCAGACACTGAAATACTTTGTGGGGCCCTCTTACGGGGGCCCCTGCAGTGCCCATGCCATTGGCATGGGCACTGGAGGGGCCCCCAGGGGCCCCGCGGCACCCCCTACCGCCATCCTGTTCCTGGCGGGAGACCCGCCAGGAACAGGATGCGGTAGGGGGTGTCAGAATCCCCATGGCGGCGGAGCGCGCTCCGCAGCCATGGAGGATTCTCCCGAGCAGCGAAAAGTCGGCGGGAGACCGCCGACTTTCCGTTTCTGACCGCGGCTGAACCGCCGCGGTCAGAATGCTCGACGGAGCACCGCCAGCCTGTTGGCGGTGCTCCCGTGGTCGGTGACCCTGGCGGTCACCGACCGCCAGGGTCAGAATGACCCCCAAAGTCTCTTTCAAGCACAAAGTACCTGGTTCGTGTGAAAAATCTTCACAAAGAACCGCAGAGGAGGAGAAGCGCGGGGTGTTCGTCGATTTGTCGGGCCGCACACCGTGATGCGCTGTTTAGTTTTCACGCAGGGACAGCTGTGCATCGATTTGTGGTGCTCGGTTGTGGATTCTCTTCGGGTTGCGGGGTTTTCAGATACCCCGGAGATGGTGCATGGATTTCCTGCACTGGCAGGACGAAGTCACAGGAGCTGCGTTGATCCGGTGGGCGTTGTGTCGAATTTTCTACCGCACCTCAGGTGCTGCATCGATTCCTCTCGGGAAGTCAGGCTGCATCGTTCCGGTTCGGCTGTGCGCCAATCCTGTGGGCCGTGCGTCGAATTACCAGTCACTACCCTGGTGCTGCATCGATCTTCTCGTTGCGAAGTCGGGCTGCGCTGTTCAGGTTCGGCGTGCAGTGAAATTTTCACCACGGTGCAGGCTGTGCATTGTTTCTGGCACGCTGTGCGTCGAATTTCGCCATACAAGGAGTTCTTCTTGAAGAGATGAAGTCTTTTTGGTCCTGAGACTTCAGGGAACAGGAGGCAAACTCTATCCAAGCCCTTAGAGAGCACTTCTTCACCACAGCCATAGAGCAGCAAGGCAGCAGGGCAACAACAAGGAAGCAGTCCTTCATAGAAAGCAGACAGGTGAGTCCTTTGAGCAGCCAGACAGTTCTTCTTGGCAGGATGCAGGTTCTGGTTCAGGTTTCTTCTCCAGGAAGTGTCTGAGTTGGTAGGGGCAGAGGCCCTGTTTATATACCCAAATGTGCCATTGAAGTGGGGGAGACTTCAAAGAGTGGCTTAGAAGTGCACCAGGTCCCCTTTCAGTTCAATCCTGTCCGCCAGGATCCTAGTAGGAGGTGTGGCAGTCCTTCGTGTGAGGGCAGGCCCTCCACCCTCCCAGCTCAGGAAGACCCATTCAAAATGCAGATGTATGCAAGTGAGGCTGAGTATCCTGTGTTTGTGGTATTATTATGCAAACAGGCAGGACCACCGCATGCCAAGCAAAAAAGGCATACTGCCAGCTACACGGCGGCTTGTATCTAGGAGGTCCGACCTCCAGCACCATCAGCACTGTGGGCAACAACTACGCCTATTACAATCACACAGTCGTCATGGTTGTCTCCTCGCGGCAGTTAGCTAATGATGGTCGATCACCGCAGTATGCATCCAGAAAAGTAACAAACAAGTGCACATTAGATGAAATCAAAAACAACACAGCTGACACACATTGGTCCAGTGGACACACCTTCAAATCACAGTATAAAACACACCCCTTCACAGAACACAATCCTTTGCATTTCCACAGGAAGCCAAAGAGCCATGACCAACATTTATTGAATTTTTCATTCATTACGTACCCCTTTTCCGCCATCCCATTGAACACCCTGCGCACAGGTTTCTCCATTCATTCCATCTTGCACTTTCCCTATCACCCACCTTTTTGTCCACCATTCACTTTCCAAAAATCCCTGTTTTTCTGAGGATGAGTTGAGAGTCATGTTTGATGAAATCATAAGAGTAGAGCACAATTGTCTGAAGCACAAGTCCAGCATTGTCCTCTCAGTAGGATAATTGAAATGTGGGACAGAATAGTTGACATAGTCAGTGCTTTAGGCACCATCCTGCACACAAAGGATGACATCAGAAAGCGGTGGAACAAACTCAGGGGCAAGGTGCATTCCCTGGTCTCCAGGCACCAGATCCAGGCCAAGAAGACTGAGAGTGCTCCCCCAAGTGTCCCATTACATCTCTTTCCCATCCTGTATCCCGAGTGCTTGACAGGAATACCTGGAAGAGTAGAGTCTGATAAGTCATAACAATAAAAATGTCACCCAAATCCTATGTCATGCATGCTCATAGCTCACCTTTTGTCACTGTAACTGTGACTCTACTCACGAGCCCAGTGTCCACCTGTCTAAAGACATCTATTTAGCAACCTACATTTGAAGCGTCCTCACTTGGGGAGATGACATTTGTATAGTGCGTGTAGTACAGGGATTGATGACTACAACTCCCAGCAGGCACTGTTCTACAACTCCAAACACCAGACCGGTGGTCATTTGTCATCATACCCCTGTTTGGCAAATCACAAATAAATGTACTCACCTCGGAGGATACCATTTGTCAAGTGTGGGAAGTGAAAGAGTGACTTGACCACAGCTTACAGGAGGCACTGTTCCAGAAACTGCAAACACCAGCACACTTGTCACATGCTACAATACATCTGTTAGTAAAATCTTAATTGAAGTGGACCCACAAGGGGGAGAGCATTGGTCACGTGTATGTACAAGAGAGAGTGACATGACTGCAACTCAAAGGAGACGCTGTTTCATCAACTCCAAATACCAAAACAGTGGTCACTTGTCCAAAAACCACAGTCTGCCAACTCACAAGTTACATATACCCAGCTGGGAGGATACCATTTGTCAAATTTTGGAAGCAGAAAGAGTGACATGACTACTGAGTGCAGAAAGTCCCTGTGTCTGTAAAACCAACCATCAGCCCAGTGTACTCTTGTCCAAATACCATTGTTTGTGAACTCTCAATTGAAGTGGACTCATCTGAGAGGATAACATTTGTATAGAGTGTGTAGTGCGAGGGTGACCAGACTGCAACTCACAGCAGACCCTGTTTCTGAAACTCGACACACCAGCACAATGTTCTCTTGTCCCTGACCCCTGTGTCTTAATTCTCGATTGAAGTGTACTCACCTGGGAGGATGATATTTCGGTAGTATCTGTAGTACAGGAATGACAAGACTCGAACTCCCATGAGGCACTCTTTCTGTAACTACAAACAACATCTCAGTGTTCTCTTCTCCAAATACCATTGTTTGTTAACTCATATTGAGGTGTATTCACCTGGGGGATACCATTTGTCAGATATTCAGAGTACTGAGAGTGACCTGACTGCAACACCCAGGAGGCACTGTTTCTGTAACAACAACAGCAGCCCAGTGGTCACATGCCCAAATACATCTGTTGGTGAACCCTAAAATGATGTTTACTAACCTGTAGGGATAACATTGGTCAAGTGTGTGTCTTACAGAGTGTGACCTGACTGCAACTGCCAGGAGGAACTGTTTCACTAACTCCAGACACTAGACCAGTGGTCACTTGTCCAAACACCCTTCTTTGGTAACTCTCAATTTAAGTCTACTCACCTGGGAGGATGATACATGTAAAGTGTGTGTTGTACAGGGAGGTACATGATTGCAACTGGCAGCAGGTCCTGTATCTGTCACTCCAAACATCAGCACAGCATTCTCTCATCCAAGGACCCCTGTATCTAAACTCTAAATTGAAATGTACTCACCTGGGATTAAACTATTCCTATAGTGAGTATAGTACATGGAGTTACATGACTGCAACTCCCAGGAGGCACTCTTACTGTCACTCCAACAACCCGTCCTCTTCTCCAAATACCCTTGTTTGGTAACTCCCAAATGAAGTGTACTCACATGGGGGAATAACATTTGTCAAGTGTGTGAAGTAGGGGTGGTGCTATGACTAAGGCCAGGAAGCTCTGTTTCCCTAACGCCAAACACAAGCCCAGTGTTCACATGCCCAATTATCTCTGTGTCTTACTCTCAATTGAAGTTAGCTCAACTGGGAAGGACCAAGATATAGATCATGCTCAACTCTGAGATGTATGTGGCCACCTCGCTCCATCTTGACCAACTAACCCAAGATGAAGCTATTGAGGACAGGAAGGTCACCTTACCCAGTTTGCAAAACAATTATCCCAAAGGCTTCAAGATGCATCACCAGAATGGTATTGGCAGCAGACATATTCACAACACACTGACCACATGATGACTACAGTAACATATACAACAACCTCCTGGGTCTGCCTGCATAACAATCAGATAGGCCTCAAAATGGCCAATGACACATCTTGCCCAGCCACTGTTTTGCCTGCACCGGTGGCAAGATGACATTCTCAGGCCATCGTCCCAAGGGCTAATGATCTGCATATCTGAGCAGCTGCTTCAGTCAAAAAAATCTGGCATGCTCCACAAATGGCAAGTCAATACAACCAATTTCATGGCTACTTTCCACAATAAGATTAACTGCAAAATAACTTTGTACAAGGTCCATGTTAATGTAACCCTAAATTGTTGGAGGTAGATGTCACAATACAACCAGTAACATTGTATCTTTCTTACCCAACAGGTCGAGCAGCCACTGGGCACACAGAGGCCACAGAAGAGACTGCCACTACCCCCATGGACGAAGCCCTCATTGAAAAAGACACTCCTGGATGTCTGGACATGGAGGGTGGTTCTCCCCATCTGGCCAAATCAGTTAGACACCACCAGTGAGTCTCACTGTGGCCACATCAACACCCCCCAGGCTTGTTGCCTCTACATCACAAACAACCATTCATCCCCCAGCCTGTGTTCCAGCCGGTGTTCTATGCACACTGTCCACCATCTCGTGACCTCCAGTCCTGAGTTGCAATGCAACACTTCCAACAATGACTGCCCAGGACCCAGTGGGAGAGGGCACCCAGTGGCAAAGGCACAGGGCCGTGGGAGTAGGATTCATGTGAGGGATGCTGTGGGCCAGTAGGGTGAGGCCACTGGGGATGTTCCTGACCAGGACACCATCAGCCACATCTTGGGAGTCTATCAGGAGTAGCAAGGCGTGATGAGCCAGGTCTTGAGTGAACTCTGGGCAATCAAGCAGCTACAGAGAAACATGCATAGGGACATGCGAGTACAGTGGGAGGCTCACAATAGCAACTTGGCCTCCATTACAGAGGTGGAGAGGGACATTAACACCACCCTGAGCAAGGCTCTACAACACCACTCTACCCCTTCCTTCGGCCAGTCAACACAAGGCTCCTCTTCATCGGTGCCAGCCACTAGAAGGAAGGCCCTGCCAGAGGAACAAGACCCAGATACCCCCGCCTCTGTAGCAACATATCCCCCCCACCACCACGCAAGCAGGGACATTTGGCAAAGAATCCAGGAGGTGCGGGTGGCAAGCTACCCACCACTGCCAGCAAGTGACGCCTTCCAAAAGGAACTCCTTTGTGTGCCACACATTTACTCTGTTGACTGATCCTAAACTACCCACCAGTTCCAATGGGTGAAGAACTCTAGATTTTGGACTCCTAATGGTGTGACCTCAACACCAATGATTTCATTCACCATGACTGACCCTTCACTTTATTATTTTTCTTTTTTTCTGTCAAAATGTTATTTAATGAATCATCAATGTAATAAATGCATCCATCACAAACTCATTGTCTGCTTGCTTAATTTCAACCTTTTGCTATGTAGAGATGTAAGACCATGTGAACCACATGATAATGTCATGGCTTACTCGTGCAAGGATGGATAATTCACAGGTACAGTGGCCTACTCAGGATTACAACCATTACACACAAACACATCAGAACAAGTATCTGGTCACAGCAAACATTTTATTCCAGTGTACAGCACATAGGCTTCGAGACATAAGAATGTGTGACTCGTACTGAGTCAAAGTACATATTCAGAGTACAGCTACCCAGGCCACTGAAGAGAGGAATTTGTCATACATTGTCCAATAGAATAGGCATACATTAAAGTCGTTGATGTCAGCAGCTTGAGCCTTATCACATACCACACCAAAGTAATCCAACATCACATCATCCAAGATGCAGACAGACGGTAGTACAACAGTCCCTGATGACACACCTATCATTATAAAATGACCATGCATCTGGTGGTATGCAGTCGCAGCTCGCTCCTATTTAAAGTGGGGGGGCGGGTGCCGCATGCAGGGAAGAGGGTAACGGGGGGACATTTAATAATTTTTTTTTTAAAAAGACAAAAAAACTTACCTCCTCCATTGCTGCTGCTCCTCTGTCCCTTGTCGCTCCAGCTGCAGGCACAGGTTCCCAGCCTGTCTTGTGGCCAATACTGACACGGCTCAGAGCAGCATTAGGATTGGCTGGGAGCACCCAGCCAGGGCGTTCTGAGTCAGACTGGGAGCTTGTGCAGGCTCTCTCCAGCCCGGAAACTGTATCGGCAGGCTGGAGAGAGCCTACTGCACATGTGTGTTTGGCGGGCCCGAGACCGCCAGCCAAACACACATGAACTCTGTGGGGAGTGCTCTGTGCACTCCCCTCCGTGGCTGTCATCCTCAATGCCCCGCCCCTTTCACCATGAAGGCATAATGAACTTAGTTTATTGGACAGGGAAGACACTTTCTGTACCCATCAAGCCAGACTCTTGTTTGTTACTCAAGTGTAATGTTGGAGTTTGTACTCTGGCAGCCTCCTTCAGGGACTGCATGCAGTGAGTAATTCACAGAGTGTAAATGTGTTGGTCCATCCAGGCCTAAGGAGCTTTCCCCTCATACTCCACATAGGTGTGTAGTGTTTCATAGTGATGCACATCACAGTATAGGTTTCTAGAGCATAGGCTACCTGATGTCAGTAAGTACTTAGTCATTGTAGGTCCTGAGCAGGGTAGTGGGTTAGTCAGCAGATAGAAATATATATGTCTGCAGTAATGTCCTTGTACTCATTGGCTTATGTGTTTCACACTTTGGGAGGACTGACAAATAGAAAAGCCCTAGCTTGGTGTTACTGACATGTAAGTGACTCAACCATTTGTGATGAACCTTGCGATTATAATCTCTTGATTTGTTTTTTGCATCCAATCAGGCGAACACCCATCAAAAGAAGGAACTATGGAGAGCCATCTCCCAGAAGGTCCAGACCCTGGAGGTCCACAGTCGACAGAGTGCCCGCTGCAGGAAATTGTGAGAGGACCTGAGATGCTGGGCCAGGAAAATTGCTGGATTCCAGCTGGGGATGTTCTCCCAATGTGGGCGCAATGCTCTTTGAACCATGACCCCCTAATGGTCCGCATTCTGGCAGTGGCCTACGCAGATCAAGAAAACCAGAAAGGGAGCACCCTTCCTCACACTCCAGCATGTAGTCAGCCCCAATGCATCATGGTAAATGCAGTTAAAGTTTGTTTTTTATTCATAAAGTAAACTGTAGTTTTTCACCTTAGTAGGTTCAGCAAGTTCTGTAAATCTGTGGACACGTGTTTCTGGGTTCAGCACTTCATCAGCAGAGAGCAGCCTTGTCTGTGGGGTTGCTGGAAATGCTGCCAAAAGTCTGCTAAAGTTTACATACCACTCACTGGCACGCAGGTGCTCAAACAGAGCCCATCAGCTCGTTGGCTCAAGGGAGACTTCTTAAACAGGAAAACCAGAAAGGGAGCACCCTGCCTCACACTCCAGCATGCAGTCAGCACCAATGAATCATGGTAAATGTAGTCAAAGTTTGTTTTGTATCCATAAAGTAAACTGTAGTTTCGCTGCTCTCTGCTGATGAAGGGCTGAACCCAAAAACATGTGTAAAGAAATTTACAGCATTTACTGCACCTACCAAGGTGAAAAACGACAGTTTACTTTTAGGATACAAAACAAACTTGTACTTCATTTACCAGAATGCACTGGAGCTGAACACATGCTGGAGTGTGAGGCAGAGTGCTCCATTTTTCTATTTTGCCTGTTTAAAAAGGTTCCCTTGCGCTAACAAGGTGAGGAACTCTAGGTTGAAGCACCTGCGCCCCAGTGAGTGGTACATACACCTCGGAGGACCTTTGGCATAATTTCCAGCTACCCACAGACAAAGCTGTGCTCTGCTGATGAAGGGCTGAACCCAGAAACACATGTCCACAGATTAACAGCACTTGCTGCACCTACTAAGGTAAAAAAAACTACAGTTTACTTTAAGGATATAAAACGAGCTTGTACTGCATTTACCATGATGCATTGGGGCTGACTACATGCTAGAGTGTGAGGCAGAGTGCTCCCTTTTTCTTTTTTGACTTTTGAAGAAGGCTCCCTTGAACCAACGAGATGACGAGCTCTAGTTGAAGCACCTGCGTGCCACTGAGTGGTACATAAAACTGAGAGGGCTTTTGGCAGCCTTCCCAGCTACCCCACAGATAAAGCTGCTCTCTGATGATGAAGGGCTGAACCCAGAAACATGTGTACAGAGATTTACAGCACTTGCTGCACCTACTAAGCTGAAAAACTACAGGTTACTTTAAGGATATAAAACAAACTTGTACTGCATTTACCTGGATGCATTGGGTCTGACTACATTCTGGAGTGTGAGGCAGAGTGCTCCCTTTTTCTATTTTGCTTGTTTAAGAAGGCTCCCTTGAGCCAACGAGCTGACAAGTTCAAGGTTGAAGCACCAGCGCGCCAGTGAGTGGTACATAAACCTGAGATGGGCTTTTGGCAGCATTTCCAGCTATCCCAAAGACATAGCTGCTCTCTGCTGATGTAGGGCTGAACACAGAAACACGAGTCCCTAGATTTACAGCACTTGCTGCACCTACTACGGTGAAAAACTGCAGTTTACGTTAAGAATATAAAACAAACTTGTACTGCATTTACCAGGAGGCATTGCGGCTGACTACATGTTGGAGTGTGAGGCAGAGTGCTCCCTTTCTTTATTTTGCCTATTTAAGAAGGATCCCTTGAGTCAACACGCTGATGAGCTGTTGGTTGAAGAACCTATGCGCTAGTGAGTGGAACATAAACCTGAGAGGGCTTTTGGAAGTTTTCCAGCTACCCCACTGACAACGCTGCTCTCTGCTGATGAAGGGCTGAACCCAGAAACACGGATCCAGAGATTTACAGCACTTTCTGCACCTACTAAGGCGAAAAACTACACTTTACTTTAAAGATATTAAACAAAATTGTACTGCATTTCACAAGATGCATTGGGGCTGACTACATGCTGGAGTGTGAGGCAGAATGCTCCATTTTTCTATTTTGCCTGTTTAGGAAGGCTCCCTTGATCCAACGAGCTGACGAGCTCTAGGTTGAAGCACCTATGCGCCAGTGAGTGGTACATAAACCTGAGAGGGCTTTTGGCAGCATTTCCAGCTACCCCACTGGCAAAGCTGCTCTCTGCTGATGAAGGGCTGAACCCAGAAACACGTGTCCTGAGATTTACAGCATTTTCTCCAACTACTAAGGTGAAAAACTACATTTTATTTTAAGGACATAAAACAAACTTGTACTGCATTTACCAGGATGCACTGGGGCTGATTACATGCTGCAGTGTGAGCAGTGTGCTGCCTTTCTCTATTTTGCCTGTTTAAGAAGGCTCCCTTAGGCCAATGAGCTGATGAGCTCTAGGTTGAAGCACCTATACGCCAGTGAGTGGTACATAAGCCTGAGAGGACTTTTGACAACATTTTCAGCTACCCCCCAGACATAGCTACTCTCTACTGATGAAGGGTTTAACCCAGAAACACGTGTCCAGACATTTACAGCACTTGCTGAACCTACTAAGGTGAAAAACTATAGTTTACTTAATGGACAAAAAACAAACTTTAACTTCCTTGAGCCAACAAGCTGATGAGCTCTAATATGAGGCACCTGCGCGCCAGTGAGTGGTACATAAACCTGAGTGGACTTTTGGCAGCATTTCCACCTATCCACAGACAAAGCTGCTCTCTGCTGATGAAGGGCTGAACACAGAAACACGTGTACAGAGATTTACAGCACTTTCTGCACCTACTAAGGTGAAAAACTACAGTTTACTTTCAGGATATAAAACAAAATTGTACTGCATTTACCAGGATGCATTGGGGCTGACTACATGCTGGAGTGTGAGGCAGAGTGCTTCCTTTCTCTATTTTGCCTATTTAAGAAGACTCCGTGGAGCCAACAAACTGATGAGCTCTAGGTTGAAGCACCTGCGCGCCAGCGAATGGTACATAAACCTGAGGGGACTTTTGGCAGCATTTCCAGCTACCCAGAGACAAAGCTACTCTCTGCTGATGAAGGGATCATCCCAGAAACACGTTTCCAGATTTTTACAGCACGTTCTGCACCTACAAAGGTGAAAAACTGCAGTTTAATTTAAGGATATAAAACAAACTTGTACTGCATTTACCAGGATGCACTGGAGCTGACTACATGCTGGAGTGTGAGGCAGAGTGCTCCCTTTTTTTATTTTACCTGTTTAAGAAGGCTCTCTTGAACCAAAGAGCTGACGAGCTCTAGGTTGAAACACCTGCGAACCATTGAGTGGTACATAAACCTGAGAGGACTTTTGGCAGCATTTCCAGCTACCCCACAGACAAAGCTGCTCTCTGCTGATGAAGGGCTGAACCCAAAAACATGTGCCTGGAGTTTTATAGCACTTGCTGCACATACCAAGGTGAAAAACTACAGTTTACTTTAAGGATGTAAAACAAACTTGTACTACATTTACCAGGATGCATTGGGTCTGACTTTTTCTATTTTGCCTATTTAAGAAGACTCAGTTGAGCCAACAAACTGATGAGCTCTAGGTTGAAGCACCTGCGCACCATTGAGTGGTACATAAACCTGAGAGGACTTTTGGCAGCATTTCCAGCTACCCACAGACAAAGCTGCTCTCTGCTGGTGAAGGGCTGATCCCAGAAACACGTGTCCAGAGATTTACAGCACTTGCTGCACCTACTAAGGTGAAAAACTACAGTTTACTTTAAGGATATAAAATTAACTTTTACAACATTTACCACGATGCATTGGGGCTGACTACATGCTAGAGTGTGAGGCAGAGTGCTCCCTTTTTCTATTTTGACTTTTCAAGAAGGCTCCCTTGAGCCAATGAGCTGACGAGCTCTAGGTTGAGGCACCTACGTGCCAGTGACTGGAACATAATCCTGAGAGGGCTTTTGGCAGTATTTTCAGCTACCCCACTGACAAAGCTACTCTCTGCTGATGAAGGCCTGAACCCTGAAACACGTGTCCTGAGATTTACAGCACTTTCTGCACCTACTAAGGTGAAAAACTACAGTTTAATTTAAGGATATAAAACAAACCTGTACTGCATTTACCAGGATGCATCGGGGCTGACTACATGCTGGAGTGTGAAACAGAGTGCTCCCTTTTTCTATTTTGCCTGTTTAAGAAGGCTTTCTTGAGCCAACAAGCTGATGAGCTCTAGGCTGAAGCATCTGGGCACCAGTGAATGGCACATAAACCTGAGAGGACTTTTGACAGCATTTCCAGCTACCCACAGACAAAGCTGCTCTCTGCTGATGAAGGGCTGATCCCAGAAACACGTGTCCTGAGTTTTACAGCACTTGCTGCACCTACTGCAGTGAAAAACTACGGTTTACTTTAAGGATAGAAAACAAACTTATACTGCATTTACCAGGATGCACTGGGGCTGACTACATGCTGGAGTGTGAGGCAGAGTGCTCCATTTTTCTATTTTGCCTGTTTAAGAAGGCTCCCTTGAGCCAACAAGCAGACGGGCTCTAGGTTGAAGCACCTTTGCGCCAGTGAGTGGTACACAAACCTGAGAGGAGTTTTGGCAGCATTTCCAGCTACCCCGCAGACAACACTGCTCTCTGCTGATGAAGGGCTGAACCCCGAAACACGTGTCTAGTGATTTACAGCACTTTCTGCACCTATTAAGGTGAAAAACTACAGTTCACTTTAAGGATATAAAACAAACTTCTACTGCATTTACCAGGATGCATTGGGGCTGACTAAATGCTGGAATGTGAGGTAGAGTGCTGCCTTTTTCTATTTTGCCTGTTTAAGAAGGCTCCCTTGAGCCAAAGAGCTGACAAGCTCTAGGTTGAAGCACCTGCGCACCAGTCAGTGGTACATAAACCTGAGAGGTCTTTTGGCAGCATTATCTGCTACGCCACAAACAAAGCTGCTCTCTGCTGATGAAGAGCTGAACCCAGAAACACATGTCCAGAGATTTACAGAACTTGCTGCACCTACTAAGGTGAAAAACTACAGTTTACTTTAAGGATATAAAACAAACTTGGATTGCATTTACCAGGATGCATTGGGGCTGACTACATGCTGGAATGTGAGTCACATTGCTCCCTTTTTCTATTTTGCCTATCCAGAACAGATGGGCATTTCAAGACAGCACAGCAGCCACAAGGGGGTGATAACAGGTCACATTCCTGCTTGTGACATTGCGGAGAGACTGTGTTAGATTCTGAGAGTTTACCCTGACAATTAGGGATGAGACATGTGTCACACAGTAAATAATTGATTGTTTATGTAGACATGTCATGTGTTGTATAATGATGTGCTTTGCCTATTTGCCTAGGGACCTAGGACACAACTGTGCGCAGTCCAGAAACCACTCTCTCTTCAGGGACGCCATATGGCTGTGTACATTTACCAATTAAGCACTGTTTGGTGTTGTAGTGTGTGTAAATTCTATGTAACAGACAACTACTCCTCAATGTTTCAGGCCAAAGGTATGTAAGCCATGTGTCTCAGTAAACAAGTCAGCCATGTGTCCTGGTAAACAGATACATTGGCATCTGCCACTCAGAGTCTACTTGTCTTCAGCGTATGACGGGTGTCATTGCCTCACTGCATTTTGTAATGTAAAGATGGCCATCATACATGTGACACAGCCAGGCTAGCTTGAATCCAGTGGCACAGTGAGCAAGGGACCCACATCTAGGCATGCCCAAGCTATTTAGGGCAACTTTAGCAATGGACGGAATTTTGAAACTTTACAACACTCACACCCAGTCACAGATCTAGGTTTAATACATTGTTCTTTTGCTCACCATGCCACCCCAGTTTGAACCCAGCCATATGCAAATCTGTCATGAGCCTGTTCCCAAGGGGAACAGTTCATCCTGAAAAACCAGGAAAGGTCCTTTCTGGACCAGAAGCAATCATCCTGGGACTGGTTTCAGGGTATTGCCCCTCATAAGCCAGGCTAGTTGGAATCCAGTGGCACAGTGAGCAAGGGACCCATATCTGGGCATACCCTGGCCACTTAGGGCACCTTTAGCAATATAAAAGGAGGATGGATGGAGTGCTGAAACTCTTCAACACTCACTGAGTCACAAATCTGAATTTAATCCATTGTTCTTTTCCTTACCATGCCACCCCAGTTTTGACCCAGCCATATGCAAATCAGTCTTGAATCTGATCCCTATGGGAACAGTCCAGCCTGAACTGCAAGGCCAGGTCCTTCCTGGACCAGAAACAAGCATCCTGGGACCTGTTTCAGGGCATTACCCCTCATCTGCCAGGCTAGCTGGGGATGAGTGCTTAAAAAGTTTCATAACACCGTCCATCATCCTTTTGTGTTGAATACATGAGTATCTCACCAATGTTTATTGACTGACACATTACCTCATGCGTCATAGCATGTAATTTGGCATATACAACTACAGTAGCATTGAGGGACATGCGAGGTAGGCCTGCAGATTTGAGCCACAATGTGCATTTCTATGCTATTGATGTGGCAGCATGTAGCAAAATGTACTGTGCATGTGTAATGAGTAAGATATGTGACCTCACTGTTGGCATGCATCATGGAGTGACTTACAGGTTTGTTGAAATCACACGTTTTGGGGTACAAGCATTCATTCTCAGACAGACATCTGGGTCTACATGACCATAATGGAGACAATGATGTAGCTTCCAATTGGGCAACATGTTGATAGCCGTCAACGAGTACCTGCAAATTCCAGGACCTCTCCAAAATCCAGGGGACTAATGGCATCTACTTATGCAATCACAGTATGTCATTGTAAGGGGCGCCGGACATTAGTGGTTTGTTGTGGTCTCTGGGGACACCTTTTCCTGACATATCGCACATGATGTCTACAGTTTTCATTTACTTATCACGTGTGGCCTATCTGTGCAACATTAGTACTACCTCCATGACTCAATTGGGACAAATATAATTTGGTTAAGTATGCATTGTCGATATGTTTCCATTGTGGCATGAGTATTTCCATGTCATCCTCTCCAGGCTATTGTACTTTTCTCATCAACATGGCAGAATTTTGGAGCATCATTTCTTATTGTTGGTCATTATGTATGTTACAAATAGGTGTGTGCATGACCTTGTGTTGGATCTGTGGGACTGCATTTGGCATTGGCCTACTATTCTATGACAACAGATAACTGAGGTTTGCTTCATGGGGCAAAGCTTTGAGAGTGAGAAGGTCTCCTACTTGTTCAATGGTTATTGTGTTTGCACAACTTCAGCAATACAACTGTAGTTGTCTGAGATCCTGGCTTCTCTGTGCGCTACTGTTGACAGTTCAGATGGCATGCATATATATGATATGGCACATGTATGGTCCACTTAGGAAGTGTTTCTTGCTGGGGCCTACTAGACATCATGGTAATGGTAATCAGAGCTGTTGTTCAGGTGTGATCATAGACATGTGATGACTCTATTTCTCTTTGTATTTGCAGCATCAGTACTGGCAAGCAGAGGGGCAGGGCACAGCCGAGTGAGAAATCATTTGGCAGTGGAACTTCAGATCAAGGCACCACAGACACAGAGGGACCCAGGGGCATGGAGGGTAAGGAGAGTGCCATGGGGGAAACCGGAACGTCCTCTTCATCATCAGATTCTTCCTCCAGTGGACACTCCCTAGTGGTGGCGGACCTATTGGGGAATGCCCCTGTATCATCTTTGTCCACCACGCCCACTCAATCAATACCCTGCCTGTTGCTCCCCAACCAGTTGCCTTGCCCACTCACCTAAAAGGGTGTGCATCTCCTTTGCTGCAGGCACAACCGCCCCAGGCCCTGTTACCATGGCTACCCTCAGTGAGGAGGCTACTGACCTCCTGAGGAGTGTCTCTATGTGTCAGACAGCCATTGTGAATGCCATCCAGGGATTGTCAACACAACTCCAGCAAACAAATGCATTCCTGGAAGGCATTCATGATGCAATGTCTGGCCTATAGATATCTTTTCAGGCTCTGGCCGCCACACTGACCACAGACAATCACCCCCACCTTCTGCCCCCCTCCACCTCCCTCTTCCCAATCCAATTCCCCCTTCCCCAATCTACCCAAAGCACACAGACCAATCCACCCTTACCTAACTCAACACACAAAAGCAGCACACACAGAGACAAGCACAACAAAACACACCAGTATGCAAGCAAAGAATAGACACCCACAGACACAACATCAGTCACCACTTCCCCAGACACCCCGACCACCCCTACTGTGGCACATACAATATCAAGCATGCCGGCAGGCACTACCACAAAGGTCAGTGACACACCCACCACACCCAGCATACCCACAGACACCACCCCAATAGACACACAGACATCCACCACATCCAGCATACCCGCAGATACCACCTCAACAGACACACATACATCCACCACTCTATCCCCCACCACCTCCTAGCACTCCAAAACACACAAATGCACTCACTCACCCACGCAACAGACACAACCCAATCACAAGCATACATCTCACACGCACGTACCCAGGACATCCACACCAACACAGCAGAACGGCAAATCCTGACCCCCTTCCGCTGACCATCCTGTGTCCTTTAGAAACCTTTTTGGTCGAGCTTGACCTTTCTCCTGTTCCCTCCACCCCGTCCCAAACCCAAGAGACCCCGACGGACCTCCCACTTCCTCCCTTCCACCTCCAAGTCCTCCCCTGCCCCTGAAAGCACCCTGACCTCTCCCCCAAGGAAAACCTCACCCCTCCTCAAGAATCACTCGACCCCACCCAAACCCAAGACCAAACCAACCCTTCCCAAATCCAACCCCCCCAAAGATGATCTCTGATTTGCATGCCTGCCCCTTGATGCCCCTTCCTGTGTAGGCTCCCTGATAGTTAGGAGAAGAGTGACAGCACAATGATGTACCTGTGCAAAGCATATGTACTGGCCAATGGCCTTGGACTATTGAAAGTTGATTAAAAATAGACCCAAACTGTTGTTTTTTTGGTTGATACATTTGTCCTCCAATTTCTTTTCTACCTTTTTGTTGTTCCTTAGAAACATGTGTTGTCTGCCTTCAGTTGTGTGTGTTTCAGCCTGCTTGCTGATCCATTTGCTGTTGTTTGTAGTATGTGACTTTGTAGGCAGTGCTGGTGTCCCTCAAGACAAGGGTACACGTTGGCTGTACGGATATGTGGGTGTAAAGGCAATTGTGGTGTCATTGCATTGTGTTCTGTTTCTTTTGGTATGTATTTCACCTTGTGTTGTCCAATGTGAGCATGTATGGTGTAAGACCTGTCCCCCTGACATGGATTATAGATTCATCTAATGTGTGACAGCTCGAGTTTTGTTTGTGGAGACATGGAGGGAATTCAATAGTGCTACCTTTGTTTTTAATTGACTGTGCATGTGTCCATTTAACTGTGTGTACCTTGCAGGTACTTCATGTAGAGTTATGTCTCATGCAGTTGGAATTGTATGTGTTTTGTTGACTTGCACTTCCCCTTTGTGCAGATAGGCATGTCATTTGCGTCTAGTATTGTTTATCCCTGAGATATATGAAGGGCCAGTTCATGTGTAAATGTTGTTAAGGGACATGTGCAAAGTGATATTTGTCCCAGTGCAGCCTCCTTCCCTTGTGTTGCAATGTGGGTGACGTGTGTGTCCGTTGTAGGACTGTTTACTGGTAGTGGTGTTTGTGTTCAATGCCACATTTATACATATGTGTGTTGAATGTGATCACAGTCTATGGCATGTGAGGAATGTGAGTTTGTGAGTTGTATTTGTAGATGTGATGTTGGTGCTTTGTTGGAATACTGTGGGAGAATGTTGAGTACACTTCTCTGTTCCTGAGATGAACAGACATGTGTTTTTGTGTAGTGTTGCACTGCAGTGTGAGTAACCTGCCTAAGGGAGGTGTATTGTGACTGTGCATGTTTCCTTCTTTTTGTCTGGTTCTGATGTGGAACACAATGACAAGTGTACTTGGTAACCATAGTGTGACCCACATATGATATGGATGATGGCACGACGATCTGTTGTTACGGTTAATAACATAGGTAGGTGTGTGTTCCTATGGTTGTTTGCGCCCACAGTGGCATGGATTTTGGGCTCTGTTGATGATCATCAGCAATGGCAGGACGTGTGTGATGGGCTCCCTGGTGGTACTGGATGTGTAAGGCTACATGCAGGTGAGTGTCTCCCTGTATACTCCCCGTTTCTGCCTGCTGAGATGTGGTGGTTGGACCGCCACGGTCACATTAGTGGTGTGCAGCCTCATAATGATTCCGGCAGAAACACTGTCTCCGCCGGCCTGTATGTGCAGCTTTGTGACCATGGCGGTCTGTGCTGCCTGGTGGTGCTGGCAAAACAGTGACAGTCTTTGCTCGATAGGCCACAATGGCTCTTAATACTGCGGTCCGACCACCAACCTGATGGCAGTCCGACCGCCAACGCCGGTATGGAGGTCCACAGACCATCAAATATGTAATGAGGCCTTTTGTTTGTAGTGGGGATGAATAGTAAATGTCACCCCTTTAGTGTCCAACAAGTTCCCAGACTTGCTTTTGTAGTGGAGTGTGAATAGTAAATGTAACCCTTTTAGGGTTCAACACCTTTCCCGAGTTGTTCTGTAGTGGAGTGGGAATAGTAAATGTTACCCTAGTAGTGTCCAACACCTTCCCCAAGTTGGTTTGTAGTAGAATGAGAATAGTAAATTCCACCCTGTTAGTGTCCAACATCTTCCCAGACTTGGTTTGTAGTGGAGTAGGAACAGTAAATGTCAACCCTTTAGTGTCCAACACCTTCAATGAGTTTGTTTTTAGTGGAGTAGGAATAGTAAATGTTACCCTCTTATGTACAACACCTTCCCCGAGTTGGTTTGTACTGGATTGGGTGTGTCACCCCTTTAGTGTCCAATACCTTCCCTGACTTGGTTTGTAGTGGAGAGGGAATAGTAAATGTCACCCCTTCAGTGTCCAATAAATTCCCTGACTTGGTTTGTAGTAGAATGGGAATAGTAAATGTTTGCCGGTTAGTGTCCAACACCTTCCCTGAGTTTGTTTGTAGTGGAGTGGCAATAATAAATGTCTCCTCTTTAGTGTGCAACACCTTCCCCTAGTCGGTTTGTAGTCAAGTGGGAATAGTAAGTTTTATCTTTGTAGTATCAAATACCTTCCCTACGTTTCTTTGCATTGGAATGGGAATATAAAATTGTATCTTTATACCATTATTATTTATATGTCATTAAGTATAATAAATAAATCACACATATATTTTTTATTTTTTATTTTCAATGATTAACATTTATTGCATATTTTTAGTAGTTGTTAAATACATTTGTTAAGTAACATAGTAGGATTTTTTAATGTAAATAGAAAACACATTTTTTTTTAGGTTTATAAAAAGCACACAAAAAATTATATTATTACTCCCATATTATACTTCATTATGTTTTTTATCATTGTACATATTTATATTTTTTGCACATTTGTAAGCTGTTTTATATATATTTTGTGAGTGTTGTTTAACATAAATATCATTAGTATATATTAAATACATGTCATACTATTATTTACTATATACTTTACAATGTTTTTATTATTTGTTACAACATTGTTTTACATGTATAACATCTACAACGTACTTTAGATTTTTTAAACATTTATTAACATTTTACTATTTTTCCTATTAATTTTGATGGGGATACTTCTTTTTTTACTTTAATTCAGGAGCCATTGTTTTTGCTGCTATTTATACTTTGTACTCTATTGGTGTTAATTTGGGTCATTTTCGGAAAGAAGAAGTAACAGTTGGGTGCTTCTGTTCATCCCAAAGTCTCTTTATAGGGCTTTTTAAAGGTTTCTAAAGGAGGGGATATCTAGTTTAGTTGTGTAATGGATGGGTGTGTTATTGTTAAGGAGTGTTTTGTTTATTTTATGAGTTTTTTACACTATTCTGTATTGTCTAGTTGTATTGTATTGTGTGTTTTTTTATGAAAAGGTAATGAATGATTATGTTATGTTTAACATATGTATTGGTAAATATGTTTCAATACTTAAATGTTATTTGTGTATTTATTTGAGAATGTACTGTTTTGTACTAGAGGTTGTTTTACTTTTCTGTTACAGGCTTGTTTTTGAGCTGTTTCAATGGGAAATCTGGAGGCTCCATTTTCTAGTTTTTAAAGGAAATCTGTTTAGTTTTATTAAAAACCCATTTTTTAGTATGGATTTTCTTATGTTTTACGTTTCCTGGAAAGGGTCATTTTTAAAATCTTTTTTTTTTTTTTTTATGGAAGCTACAGCCTGTGGATTGTGTCAAAGGCATTTTTCTATTTTTGCATTTTTTAATGATTTTGGAATTTGTTGCCATTATTTTTGGTGGATTGCGATTTTCTATTATGTGGATTTGGCCTGCGATTTGTAGCTACAAAATCATATGTTGCATTTCTTTTTCTCCTCTGGGTGGGAAATGTACATTATTTTATACATGTTATGTTGCTGTTTTTAATATTTTGTTTAGTTAATAATATGTGTTGGATTTATTCAATGTTATGGACTGAGTTTGTTTGTTAGCTAGTGTCATATATTTTTTTGTTGCTAATATTAATGTTTTTATTAGATCAGTGACTAATATATTTGTTTTTGTATGATTTAGTCACTGATATAATCAGAGTATTAAATTAGTATTTAAAAACTATATTTTATTTATTGTGGTGGAGTATCTTGTGGATTCTGAAGTTTGTGGCAGGTTTAAATGTGTTTTAGAGGATAGATTTAGCTATTATTTCAAAGTAGTCTAGTCCTTTGTTATTGATAGATATTGTAACTTTGCTTTGTAGCATCTCATTCCACTGTTTTGTTTATTTTGCTTCCTGTACCAAGGTGCTGTCATAGACATTCCACCATGGTATATTGAAATAGGGCTGGCATCTGTGTCCTGACTGATGCAGTCTACCATTCCATGTGCCCTCAAACTAGTTAATTAGGGGACTAACAGCCTGATTCCGAGTTTGGTGGTCCATCCGTCGGACCGCCAATATGGCGGTCTGGTTGCCGCCGCCAAGCCGGCAGCATCCAGATTGCTATATTCTGATGTTCTTGCGGGGATGGCAGGACAGTTAGTGTGGTAGCATTGGCTCTCGCTCTTCAAGAGAGCCGAGGCCAATGCCAGCTGCACTGATTGTGTTGCCAGCAGACAGTGCGCATTTTGACTGTGCATGAGCATGGGCAGTGCATGGGCCCTCTTGTGGCCCCTTCTTTGCATTTCCAGTGGCTTTTTCATGGTGAGGTACCCACCATGGAAAGGTGGGTGGAAAGGCAAGTTGTGATCAGCACGGCAGTGCAGACATTGGCACTGCTGTGCTTGAACATGGCTTTCACTGCGGCCAATGCATTGGGATCCACAATCCTGGCAGTAGCGGCAGTCCATCCACTAGCATTGTAATCTGGTGGTCGGACCACCAAGATTACTGTGGTCGGACCACAACAGTGGGTGCGACAGTGTTAGGATTGCCATACTCATAATCAGGCCCTAAGTTTGTCTTCATTTTGTTGATAGTAGTGGGTTTGTATTAGGATGTTACAGTGTTTGGATACTTCTATGACAGTGAGTAGGGTAGTGCTATTATTTTTTTGCACCTAAAAGGGAAATTTGTTATTGGTTGCCTATTCCTCACGTAAGTGGCACCATATACTTTGGTTGAAGTTATAGTAACAACCTTGTATGGCTGTGTCAGGGTGTACATTTAGGTCAGAACGAATCATTGCTTCTTCAAAGTCTAGGATTATTTTTCTGGGGGGAATAGTTTTTTTACTTGGGTTAGGAGTTCCATCTAGGTAGTTCCTTGTTTATTAGGAGGTTAAGCATATATGAAAAGGGATTTTGGTGTTCTGAAATTCACGATCTATGGAGTATGTTTGAATGGTTTGGACTTTTTAATTTAAATATGTTGGACCTGGCCCTTTTACACAGTCATTCCCCAAACTTTTGACCTTTTATCCCCTTATTTTTCTGACCCTTGTTGGCTGACGTTATGACTCTGAGCACTTTTTCACAACTAATCAGCGCTAAAGTGCATGTGCTCTCCCTTGTAAACTTGGAATGATTGGCTTATACCTAATTGGCACATTTAATTTACCTATAAGTCCCTTTTAAAGGGGCATCCCTATACGCAGGGCCTATAAAATAAATTCTACTAGTGGGGCTGCAGCTCTGCTTGCGCCACCCACTGAAGTAGCCTTTCAAACCTGTCTGAGGCCTGCTAGCGCAGGCCCTGTGTGCGCAGTTTTCTGACACAGCGACCTGGCATTTAAATTTACTTGCCAGCCCCAGAACTCCTGTTTTAATACATATGAGTCAACCCTAAGGTAGGCCATAGCTAGCCCTATGGGCAGTGTTTTATGTGTGTAGAAGGCAGGACATGTGTAAGGTAGCGTGGCCTGTCCTGGTAATGACAAACAGCCTATTTGGTTTCTCACTGCTGTGAGTGCTGCCTTCTCATAGGATTGCATTGGAAATGGCCTGCTTTATGTGGAGGGGGTATTATCTGATTTATGAGGGGTAGCATATGTATGTTTGGTATGGTTGTAGTGGTAGTGAGAAATGCTTCTTACTGGTGTAGGTGGATATTTTATTATCATTACAGAAATGATACTTCTAGAAAGAGAGCATTTCTCTGTGCTTATGACTTTTGCAGCTTGACTCTAATCTACGTCTGGGCAGAGTGACAATTGGCCTTTGTGCATACTTTTCAGACAGCCTGTACACAGGGAGGGTGAAGGTGTCACAGAGTACATCTACAGACTTCTTCCTGGGCTGAGAGAAGGGACAGGCACCTGCATTTGTAAAGGCTGTGCCCTGGCCTCACACAAAAGGGTGTTTACCCCCAACTGATGTTTGGAGCCTGTGCTGGAAGAGAGAGGGGACACTCCTAGAACCAGTTGTAACTGGTTGAAACCCCCTCTCTTCTTTATTAAAAATGGTTTGCAGAACTGAGTATAAGTACAGGGGATTTTCCCCACAATTTAGACTTGAAGAGACTTAGGGGGTGATTCTCACCCTGCCGCCCGCCAGAGTTCCCCACTCCAGAATACCGCACCGCGGTCATTAGACCGCTGCGGGTATTCTGGGTTTTACACTGGGCTGGCGGGCGACCGCCAAAAGGCCGCCCGCCAGCCCAGTGTAAAACAACCTTCCCACGAGGACGCCGGCTCCGAATGGAGCCGGCGGAGTGGGAAGGTGCGACGGGTGCAGTGGCACCCGTCGCGAATTTCACTGTCTGCAATGCAGACAGTGAAATTCATTGTGGGGCCCTCTTACGGGGGCCCCTGCAGTGCCCATGCCATTGGCATGGGCACTGCAGGGGCCCCCAGGGGCCCCACGACACCCCATACCGCCATCCTGTTCCTGGCGGGCGAACCGCCAGGAACAGGATGGCGGTATGGGGTGTGTGAATCCCCATGGCGGCGCAGCGAGCTGCGCCGCCATGGAGGATTCAGAAGGGCAGCGGAAAACCGGCGGGAGACTGCCGGTTTTCCACTTCTGACCGCGGCCAAACCGCCGCGGTCAGAATGCCCTGCGGGGCACCGCCAGCCTGTTGGCGGTGCCCCCGTCATTTTAGCCCTGGCGGTCAATGACCGCCAGGGTTAGAATGACCCCCTTACTTGGAACTGGACACAGGACGCGGCTGAATAGGACTCACCAGGACCCACCTTGGACTGCTGCTGCTATGCTGGCTTGTGACCTGCCTGTTCTCTAGGAGGAACTGCCACCATCTGCATCCTTTGTGCTGGCCTGTTGTTGGACCTGCTAGCCCTGTGCTTCCCCCCTCTCTTGTCTCCAGGGGCAGGGTGCCGTGGCTCCTGACCCCTGCAACTATCAACAAAATGAGGAGTGCTTCTCTTATGCACCTATAGCACCTGGAGAGCGCTTGTTGGTGCCTCTCTGTGCTTTTTCATTGCAGTTGCTGTGAGAAACATACACCGCCGCAACCCTGGCTTTGGGAATGCCCCCCTGTGCCTGGAAAAGCACATTATTTCTGTAAAGCACTCACCGCCGCGACCTGGCTTGGTTATTTTCGAGCGCACCGGAGTCACGCTTTTCCTGGTTCCCTGGGACATGAAAAGGCGAAGAGTGAAGCATCTGTGTTCTCACCAGTACCCCCGGGGCGACGCATGCGGTGAGGAGCGCCCCCAGGGCACAAACCGGCACCACTTTTGATGCGTTTTCACAGCTGCAGCTCGGGAAGGGCAGAAGAGCCTGTGTCGGGTGCGGCTGCTTCCCGAGCGGAGGGGAGGCCTCATTGGGGCCTCCGCTCCACCAGGCCCCAGTCAATGAGACTCCCCTCTTTTCCTGCACCAGAGATCGTGAGCAGGTGGACGCCTCATCAGAGGCCCCCGCATCACCAGGTCTCTTCTTCTCCCCCATTTTGCGGGATTCGCCCCCCTGTGGAGAGGCCGGCAAAGGCCCAGGGAGGGGCTCCCTAGAGATCATGGGTCCCAGGAGGGGCCCCAATAGAAGAAACAGAGGGGGTGCGTGGCGCCCTCCTTCCCTCTTATATAAACGGCCTCCGTTTTGCACATAGGAGCGCTGGGGACCCCTATATCGATCTTCCTGGCACAGGAGGTGCCCTCCAGATGGAAACAGGTACTTTTCAGAGACTACCCATCCTTTTCTAATGCTTCTTCTATGGGCCCGATATGATCACCTGTGTGTTTTATGACATGGCCTATGCTGTCTAGTCTTCCTCTAATGGGCATTTATGGTAATACCAGGACAAGTTTATTGGTTGTATAATGTGATTCCTGACTACTGCTTATGCTGCAGAATCCTGAGTACTTACATGTTCTAATGTGACTACTGCTTATTTTAGCAGAGTATTAGTAACCTGTGTAAGGTTCTGACAACTGATAAGGTAGCAGGATATTACTGACATGTAGTGTTTGGTCTAATTATGTTTGTGCAATACAGTTTATTTTTACATAACTCAGTGTTGTGTTTACTTTGTGGTGTGCATATTGCGTCACGTGTGTTGTATGTGTGTTGTGAAAACGCTTTACACATTGCCTCCGAGTTAGGCCTGACTGCTCGTGCCAAGCTACCAAGAGGGTGTGCAGGAGTTATCTTGGATGTGTAACTCCCTCGCCCTGACTAGAGTGGGTGGGTTCTGCCTGGCTTAGGTGAATACCATAGCCAACTAGAAACCCCATTTCTAACAAAATACAATTGTTACTTACTTGCATATGCAGTAGTAGAGTTGTTTATTTTGCATTGTTAAGTTTTGTAGTGAGAAAACGGCTGAGTTTCCTCCTCTTCAAATATTTGTTGTTTTTTTAGTTAATATTTGGTTTAATTAGTGTGCTTTTATACTGCTTATTTAATTATTTGATCCCTTTGATTGGTTAAAGTTGTTTATAGTTTGATTGTACTGGTTGCTTTAGTATAAATCATTGTTTATCTGTTATATCCTTATTTGGCAAATGCTTATTTGTGTGTTCATATATTTGTATTTTATATCATTTTATTTATTTCTGTTAGAAATGGGGTCTTTGGTTGGCAATCATGTTACCCCCGTCCAAGAAAGGACCTTCACTCTAGTCAGGGTAAAGTAGAATCACCCTCAGTTAACTCCTGCTCACTCCCTTGGTAGCTTGGCATGAGCAGGCAGGCCTAACTTCAGAAGCAAGGTGCAACGTATTTGTACCACCACACTCAGTAACTCAGTGAAAACACTACAAAATGACACAGCACAGGTTTAGAAAAATAAATAATATTTATCCAAACAAAACAAGACCAAAATGACAAAATCCAAAATACACAAGTCAAGATATGAATTTTAAAAAGAATACGAGTCCTAAATCCTTAGAAAACAGTGAGCACACAAAAGTACCTGGGCAGCATCAAAATGAAGCCGCACAGGTGGGCGATTGTACGTCGGAAAAGAACAGCGAAGCATCAATTTCTTATCTGCAAGCGAGAATGTGCATCGTTTCTCCTCCGGTCGGGTCCGCGTGCATCGTTTCTTCTCTCCTGCAAGAGAATGATGTGTCAATCCCGGGTGGGAACCTCAGGTCCGGGCTGGCTTTGTGTTGATCTTCCATGCCAAGTGATGTTACTTTGAGATCCGGTCACATGGTGTCAAGAAACGGCGCTGCGTGGGGCTTGCGTTGTTAACAGCAGCTGCTGAGGGTGTTGCGTGTCATTTCTCCAGCCGTGTTACGTCAATCTCCCGTGAGGCTGGCAGTGCATCATTTATCAGCCACAAGGCTGGTAGTGCATCAAAAATGTGCCCATACGGTGGTCTTTGCGTGGCTTTCTGTCCTTTTCCACCAGCTTCACCTTCCCAAGGCCCAGAGACAGGTGAGGGCACCAGGCACCAGGCCTCTCAGCAGAAAGCCCAGGTGCTGTCAGAGAGACAAGCTCAGTTCAAGCCCTTGGAGATTCTTCACCAGTGAGAAGTCACACAAAAGTCAGTCTTTGTCCTCTCCCAGGCAGAAGCAGCTATAGCAGGCCAACCCAGCACAGCATAGTCACAGGCAAAGGGGCAGTACTCCTCCTCCAGCTTCTCCAGCTCTTCTCCTTGGTAGAGGTTCCTCTTGGTTTCAGAAGTAATCTGAGTTTCAGGGGTTTTGGGTGCTCTTCATATACCCCTTTCTGCCTATGAAGTAGGCCTACTTCAAAGAGAAGCCTCTGTTGTTTTCAAGTTCCTGCCTTTCCCAGGCCAGGCCCCAGATACACATCAGGGGGTTGGAGACTGCACTGTGTGAGGGCAGGCACAGCCCTTTCAGGTGTAAGTGACCACACCTCCCCTCAGCCCAGATGGCCCATCAGGATATGCAGGCTACACCCCAGCTCCCTTTGTGTCACTTTATTGAGGAGAGGTGCAAACAGCCCAACTGTCAAACTGACCCAGACAGGGAACCACAAACAAGCAGAGTCACAGAATGGTTTATGCAAGAAAAAGCCTATTTTCTAAAAGTGGCATTTTCAAACACACAATCTAAAACCAGCTTCACTAAAATATGTATCTTCAGAGTATTTTGTGAGTTCAGAGACCACAAACTCCACATTTCTATCAGCCCCAAAGGGAATCTGTGCTTTAATAATATTTAAAGGCAGCACCCATGTTAACCTATGAGAGAGCTAGGCGTTACAACTGTGAAAACCGAATTTGGCAGTGTTTCACTGTCAGGACATATAAAACACATTAGTATATGTCCTACCGTAAACATACACTGCACCCTACCCATGGGGATACCTAGGGCTTACCTTAGGGGTGACTTACATGTAAGAAAAGGGAAGGTTTAGGCCTGGCAAGTGGGTACACTTGCAAAGGCGAATTAGCAGTTTAAAACTACACATACAGACACTGCAGTGACAGGTCTGAGCCATGTGTACAGGGCTACTAATGTGAGTCACACAACCTGTGCCTCAGGCCCACTAGCAGCATTTGATTTACACACCCTGGGCACCTCGAGTGCACTTTACTAGGGACTTACTAGCAAATCAAATATGCCAATCATGGATAAGCCAATGTGCCCATATAATTTATAAAGGGAACACTTACATTTTTGCACTGGTCAGCAGTGGTAAAGTGTCCAGAGCAAACAAAAACAGAGTCCAGCACACAGAAAAAACCTGGGACGTAGAGGCAAAACGTTAGGGGAAACCATGCCAAAGATGCCAAATCTAAAAAATCATATTAGATTTATTTGTTTTGATAAAAGAATGAATATTGTTTGTTTTATTTAAATGTTTATAATATGTAAATCTGTTGAAATATATTCTATTTTTATAGGGCTTATGCTTAATTTTTCAGTGATGGAATTTTTTTTCATTTAACTATAGATGTTATTATAATTTTAGGATATATTTGCTGTTGTTTGTGTAAATAGTTGTGTTGATGATAATTTTGTTGTTGCAATTATTGTAATTGATATTTTTGACACAGTAGATGTTTATTTAATAGTCACAATATTTGTGTTACTGATATTTGTGTACTCGATATAAGTCAAAGTCAATAACTTCTGCAGCAATATTTATGTGCTCGATATAATTGATTTTTAATCTATGTGTAGGAACTCAATCTATTTGTCATCAATATTAAATTTTAGATAATTGTGTGACTCGATATGTGTTGTCTGGATATTATGTCATTGATCTGAGGTAGCTCACTCGCTGTTTCATGCTTCTTTGTTGGTGTCACCCATCTGTGAGGTGAGTCATAAATGCTCCAAAGAAGGTGGAAGCAATGATTACACCTATGTCAATATTCACTACATTTGTGTGCAGAGTTCATGGGAATAATACAATCTCACATCTCTCACAACCTACACCAGTAACCCTCTCAATAAGAATATCAGGACCAGTGGTAGAGATGGATACAAGAATGAGATAGGAATGAAAACAGAAACACCATACACCACCACTCGTACTTGTCACTCTTGTTGATCAATGATGTCTGCAGGATGTAGTGGTTCTCTACATGGCAAAGATATATCTTAAGGATCTAGCCAAAGTAGGTTCAATGTTTAACTGTAAGGGTGAATAGATATCCCAAAGCAATATCTCTGTGTACCTGAATCTTTGTACTTTAATGTGGAACTTGTAATTTTCGAAAGCTAAACATACAAAGAATTAGTACCCCAAATGTATGCTCACTAAAACCGCTTCCTATGAATGAATAATTACCACAAGTGTCAACACTATGCATTCTATCTGAAATATGATAATCCACTCACTGGTGTTACAGAAGGGGCCACAGCATCATCTATACCATGATTATGACAATAATAATAAATGACTTCTCACAAAGTTAATCGTACTTGGGCTTTCATGATATGTTTCATTGCAATTTGTGAGGGGATATTTGTCCACACATCGACCACAGATAGGTGTTCCAATGGAGATCTACGGTACAGAGGCCAAATATTTGTTGTAGTGCTTTTTTCCTCCATTATTGGTTGCAGTGTGCTTTTTAATGCTTGCTTTTTTGCACAGCTCATGCCATAGTTAAATTTATTAGAACTGTCCTTACCTACCAGGTCTTAATTCAAAAGGCCAAATTCCAGCTGGGTCTAAGTTCTTTGCACATCTTGTGGGAGTTGGAAGACTCTCCATTAAAACTTGCTCTTCCGTTGATCAATGGTTGAATAAAATCTTCCCTGGTGAGAATGTGCCAATTAATGTTAAGCTTGCTTCTGCAGAATGGCTTACTGACTTGTGTTAATTCTGCAAAGGTAAGAGATGCTGATTTAGCCTTCATTTCTTTTAGATAGGGTCTTGAAGCGCGTCTTTCATGTAACCGTACCCCTAAATTGTCTTAGGGCCTAATGATGAGTCTGGCTGTCTGACCGTCAGACCACCAATACCGCAGTGGGGACGACGCTGCCAAGCCAGCAGCCTCCTCACTGCCATATTATGATGTTCTCACCGGGCGGAACAGCTGAGACAGTGCGGGCGCATTGGCTCGAAGGGAGAGCCGAGGCCAATGCTGCAGCGCTGTCTGCACTGCCAGCACAATCAGAATGCGCACTGTTGCTATAAATGGCAGTGTGCACTCTGACTGTGCTGACAGGGGGGCCCTTGCACTGCCCATGACATGGGCATGGGTGTTGCAGGGGTCCCCCGTGGCCCGTGTCAGCCTTTCTGCTGGCCTTTTCAAGGCTGGCGGAAAGGCAAGTTGTGATCAGCATGGCAATTACGACATCGACACTGCAGTGCTTGACACCAGCTTTCACCGCCGCCAACATGTCAGGATCCGTGATTCTGGCAGTGGCAGCGGCCTTGTGACGGTCCTGTGGCAGTCTGACCCCCAACCTCCAAATCTGGGGGTCGGACCCCCAAGAATGTGGTGGTCGGACCGACACCACGGGTGCTTCTAATCAGGCACTTAGATGTTCCACTAGCTGACCTAAATTCCAATTTCTCTTGGCTTTGTTTACACCTGGTTGATTCTGCAATCTTCAACAGGACTTTGTCAGTCATAATGTGCTCGAGGACGGCTGACATTTTTAGAGCATTTGTGCTAACATGATCATATAGGTGTTTCGAATTGCAAAAATGTAGCAGGAAGGGGTACATAAAAAACGCTTTCCAATATAGTTATAGAAATATATGCATTATGCTACCTAACCATTAACTTCAGTCTGTGCAATTAAGATGTAAAACGTTTTCTTTTTACCCTTGACCGTTGTCGCTCGGTTACCCACTGGGAAACAGACATGCGTCCTTAACAAGTGAAAGTTGAATGTTTACAGTAATTCATGCCTGAAAAATTTACTTTTTGAACTGGCTCAGGCTCCTCTGGATTGAAATGGCGTTAAGCAGCCTTCTCAGCCTACTGCAAAAGACGATCAAGAAAAGGATGTGATTCTTTTCCTATTGAACACTTCATCGGCGAAGTCGATATTGTATGCTTTATTCCCGATGTGGGACTCTCCTTCTAACACATGGTTGGAAAGAGTGTTCAGCTTAACTCCTGCTGGGCTAGATCAATTCCAGGGCTACAAAATATCCTCAAAAGATACTTTTACATAACATGAAAGTAACATGATCAATGTTTATACTGCAATTTCGAGCATGGCTCCAGCCCCAGTACTCAGGGGCATATTTATAGTCCCCTTGCGCCACATTAGTGTCATTATTTTTTACCTTAATGGGGCCCAATGAGGCCGAAATCCCCGCACTACATGATAGAGTGGCGCAATGTAACCCTTTGCTCTACATTATGCCTGTGCCAGGCATATTGTATGCAAAGGGGCGTTACACCGTTAGGGGGGACGAAAAAATGGCGCAAGGAAATCTATGAGATTTCCTTGCATCATTTGTTACGGCACTTTTAACGCCTGCTCAGAGCAGGGGTTAAAAGGGGGCTTCCAATATTTTTAATGGGCCCCTATGTACTCTGCAGGAGAAGCGCCAGTGTTTTGGTTCAACTCCGGCAGAGTACATCAATAGCGCCATGAAAAATTACACTCAGTGGAGCGCCAATTTCCATAAATCTGCCCCTTAATTTCTCAAATAATAAATGCCGATCCCCAAAGCTCTGCTCAGAAGTCCTCACCTGGTGCTATTAAATGTCAGCATATCGATTATCAAGGCGGCGCAATCTTCAATCAACGTTGCACCTCTCTAATTCACTTTCTGACACTCTCTGTCCCTTTATATCACTCTTGCCGGTTGCTGCTTTCTCCTTTTGAGATGTTTCCCATCTTTTTTCTTCCTCATTCTTTCTGCTTTGCAGGGTTTAAAGTGGGCTATGTCTCTCTGACTCTCAAACCCTGCAGTAATTTAAATTGACATTGAAGTGGGTCCCTATCAAATCCTTAAGGTAATCAATGTCAGTGATTTAAGTGCTGTTTATATTTCATGTTTTACGACTCTTGCACTCCATAGGAGGACTAGCTGTTTCCAGGATGTTGTTGTTTTTTTTTTTTTTCATAAGCATATTGATCTTCTATAGTGCATCCTTTGAACTAAGTGACCTCAAGGTCTTCATAACAGCCCATGATTGAGCGATCTTGAGTTGTGGTTGAAGGCACTGCAAGTTTCTCACAGTGCCTGTCAGTGAGTCAAAAAGATTTTCAAACCATATGGTCATTCAATCCTTTAAATCACTGCAGAGCACACAGAAAACCATTGACAAAGCCTATGGTCCTGGCTGGTTTTAGATAAATGTCAGTTGTTGCGCGATGTGTCTGAATTAAATAACAGAAAGCTCGGAAACATCAAAATACCAGTTGGGTGGCACACTGTGGGAAACACATTAATTTAGTTTATGTGTTTAAGCTATGCCTATAAATACATAGATCACACACCCTTTTAGAGACACTCCCTCGTCCACCACTTTTTTTATCCATTTGTCTGTTTTACCTCACTGTCTCTCAGGAAATGTGGACATACGTTCTGGTCCCCACAAATGAGTGCCAGTGGCTTCCACCTGCAACCACCAGCTCAATTTAAGTGATGTTTGTCCCTCCTCAAACTACCTCACAGTGGCTCAGCAAGGGTGCAATGGACATTATTGCAGACAAGGAAATCTCACAATGCAACTAGGCTCTGGTTTGGTAGTAAACAGTGATATTATTGGGGTACCATTAGACCTCTGTGCCCCAGTGCCACTGCACCTACCACTGTTGTGTTCTGTTTATTAGGAATAATTAAACTAAAACATAAATATAGCGTTTTTTCTCCTTCCTTAGGCAGTAGGTGATACACGAAGCGTGCTAATGAAGAATCCTTGCAGAAATCAAAATCGACCTAAATATTTCATACACTCAGTTAGACAAACGTAGCTTTATTGTTGCTGTTGTCAGCACTGGTGTATTGCCATTTAAATATTTGTATAGTTGTTTTTCTTCTCTAAAATTTAAATTTCAGTCAACTAACTTTTCTTTCCTATTAAATGTTTGTGAAGAATGCAACATATTTGGGCCTAGATTCTCAAAGGTTTAACTTCTGGTTAGTAGTACTTTTGTAACTTGTAGCTCTAAACCGATGCTAAAATTTTTGGGGGACTCACAAACCAATGTAAATTGGTATTTGCGTTGGTTTGTGTGGCAGAGTAACGTAAAGCAGCGCAAAATGCTGCTTTGCATTACTTTGCTTCAAGGGGGCGTTACATGGGTAGTACTTGGGCATACCCATGCTACCACACATGCTTTTTGGCGCTAAACCCTATTCTGAAGTGCTAAAAATGAATGCCACTACAAAGCATGCGTTAAATATTTTTATTTCTCCATGCTTTTCCGACTTTGCATGGGTGGTGCAGTGTACAGCACACATTCAAAGTGGGAAAATAATTTCCACTTGTCTAGGCATAGTATTTTGTACAGGAAAGACACCCTTCCTGTACAAAACCTATGCTAGACTCATGCACTCACCCTAGCACTCAGGTGCTAAGGTGTGTGCATGGCACATGGCAGCACAAAAATCAGCCGCTGGGTATTAGGAGAGGGGAGGAGAGTGCCATATCTATCTGAATACGGTGCTATCCTGATCTCTCCTTGTCACCCTGAACACCATTTTTGGTTGCTGTTTATGGGCCTCCTCTCCACCTCTTAAGCAGCATGTGTTATAGAATTTTTTGAAAGCTATTGGACCTGCATACAATGCCCGATTTAAAGAGACAGCAGAGTGTTAGGGCAACATGGATGTTCTCTATTTGAAATTATTTACTAACTGCTTAAGTATAATGTTTTCCGTGCCCTGGATTGTTGACAGAGAAGTACCATTTATATTGTAAAATCTCACAGAATTAGACCCTATATTGAAATGTCAACTCCGGTTAACTTGAAGTGAAACATGGTTATAAAGTAAGTGCCAGTGATGCTGCTAAACAAGGCAGAAAATGACCACCAACAGTGAATGGTCACGATTGTGCAATGCAGCAACAAAGACGATTGCAAAAAAGAGACTGCGTGATAGCTTAAATCCTGTGTTAACAGGGAAGCATCCTTCATTTTCAGGTTAACTCCAGATTTTTAGGGTTTGAAGTAAATATATCCTTTTGCCAAAGGGTGTCAAAATAGTGAATAGAATAGCATCTTTACTGCTGTAATATTCTACTGAATGTGACCTGTCCAAGGGTCCAAACAGAAAATTGAGTTCATGCCGGAACATTTATGAATTCAAAAAATTAAGTCCGAGTGGTAGCCCCAATGGAATAAAATGTGACCCTCTTCAGGAGTACCAAGGACATTGAGCCTGGTTTTAGCACGCAGGAATTAAGCATACCAATGGGATCAGTAATTCTCATGTGCGACAATTACTCTATGGAATGAGGGGCATATTTATGCAGGTTTTGCATAGCTCTTGCACCACATAAGGGGCACAAGGGCAAAGCAAAATTTATGTCAGATTTATTAAGCCACGCCCTTTCCTTAGATCTATGTGTTGTCTATATAATAACACATACAGATGTTGGAGAACAGGTCTGATGTAAAGATGTATCTCGTGGATAGGAACTAGCTCCTGGATTCTGGGCAGGCAATAGGAGCTGGCCTTTCATGTACAGTACTGGCAGCCTTGGACAAGTCACAAAATGCACGTTGAACAATGACTGATAAAATGCCCTGCATGACCTCTGTCTTTTTAGAAAGAGGCACCTGATTAAAATTTAAAAAACAACTAGCTTAAAGGCAGTCTTTGCTAAAAAAATATGAAAACGTATAAAATGTATATCAATATAAAAAGCACAGGCCTTGGGCCAAACGTTAAATAAGGGTGGCCAATCTAGATGCTAGAGGGGTCCAAAAACAAGGGCACCATGCATGACTCTGCATAGCTTGAAAGATCCAGAGTAACGCAGGGCAGCGTAAATTGCTGCCTTGTGTTACTCTGCCCCAGGGAGGCGTTCCATGGGTGGAGCATGGGTGCTCCCATGCATCCACCCATGGATTTTGGCACATTCCCAGTTTTATCAACACTGGTATACCTGGGAATGTGTCAAACCACTACTCATCTCTAAGGGAGGCGTAACAAGGAAAAATATCTTTATTTCTTCTCTTCATTTCCTCGTTCTACATAGAAAGTGGAAAAAGTCTTAGAGGATTGTTTTTGTGCAGGAAGGAGTCCCTTCAGGCACGAAAACAATTCTGTCTGCAAAGCAGGCACCCTTGCACAATGGCACAAGGGTGCCTGCATTGGAGCTAGGCAGCCAAAAGGGAGCCAGTGCAAGGAAAGGACAGAAATGCATCATATTTTTTTTTAAATACAGCACATTCCTGCCCTTTCCCTTTCACGCAGCGCAGCAAGGTAGCTTGCTGTGCTGAATGAAGGGTTCAAAGATATGCCCCTGTGTTTTCATGCCTGGGTTGGAGGCTGAGGGGCACATTCATACTCTTTTTGCACCGAATTTGTGTCATGTTTTTTTTAAGCAAATTTAGCGCAAACTTAACTCTATATTTATATTTTGTTGTTAGACACGTCTAATGTCAAAATATAGGACTTTACACCATTTTGTGGATGAGTGTACCTACCTTGCGTCAATGAGATTCAAGGTAGGAATTCCCATTCAAAAAAATGGTGCTATCCCCATAGCACCATATCTACCCCTCATGCTAAAATGATGCACTGGTGGGAGGTGGGGCTAACTAATGGTGCTAAGCTCGCTTAGCACCATTATTTAATGCCTGGATCAGACCAGGCGTTAGGGGACCTGTGGAGACATTTCCATGGTCAGACACCATGGAATGGGTCTACAGGTGCCCTCCCCAAGCCCCAGGAATACCCCCACCAGAGGGACACTGGAGGATAGGTGACCCCATCCCAGGTAAGTCCAGGTAAGTATTTTTTTTTTTGACATTGAGGGCCCTATCTTGGGGGGCCTGTCCATGGCACAGGGGCAATGGCCATGTCCAGGGGGCACTTGTCCCCTGTGCTGGCCATTGGGGTGGTGAGCATGACTCCTGTCTTTCCTAAGACAGGAGTCATGTTTTTGGTGGTTGTGCGCCAGGAAATGGCACTAGTCTGGTTAGAGGCATTTTATTTTGCTTCTAACCAGGCTAGCATAATTTTATGAGGCACAACCTCCTCCATCCCACCCTTCCCAATAATAATAATAACCTTCCTTTCTGGAATTTGGAGCAGGGGAGTTGCCGAATGAAGCAAGCTAATGCCAGACTGTGGTATTCCAACTGGCAGGAAGTAAATGTTTTTCAATTTGTTTGCACAATATATTTGTAGGTGTCCTCTAATGATTGTTTGGCAGCTATTATCTTTTGCAGTACCATATGGCCTTAAAACAAAGAGAGAATGAAGGGTGTGACAAATACACATTTTGTGATGCTTTAGACCAAGTGATAGTTCTCTTCTATCCCATCCACTGACAAATTTAGGGAATCAGCATAGTGATGTTGGGCCAAATGTAAAACGTTCTTTTACAGTTGCAATCCCTGCAATTTGCAAAATCACAGGGTCCACAATCTCATAAAGGCTTTTTTCGACAATGTTCAAAAGTTCTTTTATAAGTTCAGAGTATGCTTGCGGCACATTCAGTATTATAAAGGACAGATGAGGAAAGAGTTGTTCCGCTCCTACTTGTGATTCAGAAAGGAATGTATCAATAGAATGTTATTGTATGTTAGAAAGAGAATTATTCATTAGGGTGGATAGAAGCCCAAAGTAAGTGGCAAAGACACCAACCAGTTAGGTTCAATAAAAGATTTCAGTGAGCTCAACCCCTGGTAGCATTTAGAAGTATCTTAACAGTTATAAAGTCAAATTCACAACACAATAAATATACCAACCCAATTTTGAAAAGTAGAGAAAGTGAAATGTAGGCAGTGTTCTAGCAGCTTATGCTGTCTAGAGGTAGCTCTAGCAGAGCATCTTAGGCTGAACTAGGAGACATGCATAGCTCCTGCAATACCACTATAGTTACACAGTACTTATACACAATAATAGACAACACTCAGTGTTACCAAACATAAAGGTACTTTATTTTAGTTACACAAGGCCAAACCTATCTTAGAGACAATACTCTTTCTGGAGGTAAGTATTATACACAATATATTCACTAGTAACCAAAATCAGGTAAGTAAACAGTCATAGAATAGTGCAAACAGTAGACAATAGAATAGATTGCAATGGGCCTCCCTGCAACACAAACCATACTCTAAACTAGTGGAATGTGAATCAAAAATTCCCCCCTAGGCAAGTGTAGTGCATAGAGGGGCACTGGGAGTGTAGGAAAAAAACAAAGGTAAATAAAGTACCCCACCCCAGAGCCCAGGAAAGTACAGCAAGTTTCCTCAAGACACATTACAAGTCGTGATAAGAGATTTTGCAATAACCAAGCAAGACTGCAAGCAACAAACAATGGATTCCTGCACCTGAAGACCTGTGGAGAGAGGAGACAAAATCCAGAAGTCAAAGAAGAGTCAAGGAAGGGCAGGAGACCCTGCCAACCTAGAAGATGGTGCAAAAGTGGATTCTCTGGTAAGAAGAAAAGTACAGAAGAGCACCAAAGAACATTGATGTGGGTTCCTGCTTGGCGCAGGTAATGTCCCACGTCGAGTTGTTGGATGCAGGCTGTCTGTGTCGCTGGATTCTGCCAACAAGCCTTGGTTCAAGCAAGTAGGCGGTTTGTGTCAAAAAGGAGCTGCCTGGACCCAGGAGGGACCTGGGGGTCTCAACTTGAACTGAGGAGACAGAGGGGGCTCTCAGCACTTCAGAGAGCCACCAGAAGACCAGACAGCACCCACAGGAGTCCCAGAACATGGGGACAAAGAAGATGCAAAGTGTGGTCATTGCAGCACTGCACTGGAAGGTCTCACACTGCCGGAGAACAACTCAGGGAGCTGTGCATCATAGAATGGAGTACTGGGGACCTGGGCTACACTGTGCATGAAGGATTCTTGGAAGAAGTGCACAGAAGCCCAAGGAGCTGGAAAAGACACAGTACACAGGGGTACTGTCACAGCACGGGGAGACAAGCTCTTACTTCCACCAAATTTGGACAGCTGGACATTTGGACAGTCTGGGTCACTTCGATCCACCACCTGTGTTCCAGGGAGCACACTCATCGTCACGAGAGGAGTCCCAGAGTACCAGTTATCGTCACAGAAGGGTGCCTGCAGAAGTAGGGAAGTGACTTCGTCACTCCACGGGAGATTCCTCGGGTTCTTCTGGTGCAGGGTGAAGACAGGTAGTTCTCAGAGCATGCACACCTTGGAAACTATTGCAAATGCTGGCTAGAGCTGAAGTGGCAGGTCACAGGAGTCATCCTTAATACTTTGTTACAGTAACAGCGGTCCCTGGAGCAGTCTGCGGTTGATCCGATGATCAGAAGCTGAAGCAGAGGATTCCTGGAGGAGTCTTGCAAGCTGAATCTGAGGAAACACCTAGAGGAGAGACCCTAAATAACACTGAGAGGAGGGGGGTTGGCTACCTACCCATGTATGCACCTATCAGGAGGGTTCTCTGACATCACCTGCTAGCATTGGCCACTCAGAGGTCTCCAGAGTGTCCCCACACCTTGGAAACCAAGATGGCTAATGCCAGGGACACACTGGAGGAGCTCTGGGCACCACCCCTGGGGAGGTGATGGACAGGGGAGTGGTCACTCTCCTTTCCTTTGCCCAGTTTCGTGCCAGAGCAAGGAATGGGGGTCCCTGAAATGGTGTAGACTGGCTTATGCAAGGAGTGCACCATTTGTGCCCTTCAAAGCATTTCCAGAGGCTCTGGGAGGAACACCTATTTCTAAAGGGAGAGGGTGTAACAGCATCTTCCCAAAGGAAATGCATTGTTCTGTCTTCCTGGGATTGAGCTGCTCAGTCTCAGGGAGGGCAGAAACCTGTCTGTGAGGTGGCTGCAGATGGGGCTGCAGTGGAAACCTCAGAGAACTGGTTTGGCAGTACAGGGAGTCCATGGTGGAGCCCCCAGGGTGCATGGGATTGGGCCCCCAGTACCAGATTTGGAATGGGGTTGACAATTCCATGATCTTAGACACCTCAAATGGCCATATTCGGAGTGACCATTGTTAAGCTACATATATATATTGACATAAATGTAGTGCACATGTGTAATGGTATCCCCGCACTCACGAAGTCCAGGGAATTGGCCCTGAGCAATGTGGGGGCACCGTTGCTAGTGCAAGGGTGCCCTCACACATAGTAACTTTGCACTTAGCCTTCAGTAAATTAAGGTTAATCATATATGTGCCTTATAAGTTACTTAAGTGCAAGGGCACCCTCACACACAGTAACTTTGCTCTTAGCCTTCAGTAAATTAAGGTTAGACATACAGGTGCCTTATAAGTTACTTGAGTGCAAAGGTGCCCTCACACACAGTAACTTTGCACTTAGCCTTCAGTAAATGAAGGTTAGACATATAGGTGACTTATAAGTTACTTAAGTGCTGTGAAAATGGCTGTGAAATAGTGTGTGCACTATTTCACTCAGGCTGCAGTGGCAGTACTGAAAAAAGGTTTGTCTGAGCTCCTTGTGGGTGACAAAAGAAATGCTGCAGCCCATAAGGATCTCCTGGAACCCCAATGCCCTGGGTACCTAGGTACCACATACTAGGGACTTATAAGGGGGGGTCCAGTGTGCCAATTAGAATTGGAATATGGAGTCACTAAACTATAGTGACGAATTTGTTAAGTAGAGAGAGCATAAGCACTGGAGTTCTGGTTTGCAGAACTTCAGTGGCACAGTTAAGCACACTGACAAGACACACATAGGCCACAAACTGTGGTCCTGGCTAGCAGGATCCCAGTGAGACAGGCAAAACATACTGGCAAACAGGCAGAAATAGGGGGTAACATGCCAAGAAAGATGGTACTTTCCTACACCTGCGAGCCTGATGGCTAGGAAGAGCACTCCATCGTGCAGGTCGGAGGCTCAGTCACTATACATCTAAATACAGCGGTCGGAACACTGTCAACTTGACGGAGTTCTTGGGTCTGCCACCACAGCGGATCAGCAGTAATATCATCAAGATCAAAATCAGGCCCTTAGTCTCATTTTCAGAGCTCAGAATCGTCCAGTGGGACAAGGTTGCAGGCTGTACCTGATCATGAGTTTCACAAGTCTGGATACCTTCTAAACCGAGTGCCCTCTGAAATGGATTTGCTGTGGTGCAGAAGCTCCAAGCAGATAAACCCTGTTTCTTTAGTCCAGCAAAGTTTCCCCTTAGACGCATTGGCTCAGGAGATTAGTCCCAGTCCTCAGGAGGTCTGGAAGTCCAAAAATGCCTTACTCTGAAAATCCAAACTGAGGGAACTTTCCTCACTTGTTCGGAACTTGTGTGCCATCCCAGAGATGAGACCAGGGAAAAGAGCAGCCCCCTTCTCTCTGCTCACTAATGCCAGCCTGCCTGTGGGAACAAAGGGTTGCCATGTCTCCTTGCAAATTAATGAAATTCCTGAGTCCGCCCCCTAACAGGTCTTCCTGCAAGTGGAAAAAAATACTTCACCACACCCAGGCTATTGTTACTGCTCTGAGAACTCTTTTCATACCTCATTAAGGTCAATCACTGGCTGAGCAGCAGCAGGAGAGCTAGTAAATGCAGATTCAGGCAGGGAAAAGGTACACTTATAAAATATATTTTTTCAAAATATTTATTAGAAATCCATCTTCAACGTTGAATTGTGATTTTATTAAATTTTAAAAATAGTAATGGAGCTATTTTTCTAGCTTGTGTCAAACCCGAGATAACAGAATTCATATTTTTCTCTGTGTTCTAGTTTTTCCGTAGGGCAGCCAGAGCATTCAACATTGAAATAGCTTTTGTGGGCTTGCCCCTGCAGGGACATGGTAATATTAAATTCCTACATGTCCCATTTTCAAATACCAAGCACCAAACCTTCTGAGCTACAAGGCTCACACAGGGGTGACTAATGAATACTAAAATGTATATTTGTTCCCCTGTCAAAAGTTTATTTTGACAGGTTGGTCTGCAGATTTAAATACAGTAGGCAGGCTGCAATGGTAGGCATAAAGCCATACTTTCATTGTGACATTAGAGATAGCACAATAAGTACTGCAGTCCTTATTGTTACCTTTCCATGCCATGGGTGTAATTCCAGAGCATATACTATGACTTCAAAGGGAAGCTTAATATTCCAATTAGGTATTGCTATCTTCTGCATGTTTAGACATCAGAGCACATACACTGGACAGAAGTGCACCAGTGCCCCAGGGTGCAGTCTTAAAACCAGAATTTAAAACAGCAAAAATGGGGTTGACCACACAAAAAGGGGCACTTTTCATACTACAATTGTGTTCACAAATCATTCATCAGTTACCAACCCTTGGATAGTAACTATTTTGTAAAGAAAAGATGTCCCATAGGAATGACTACTGCTTTGTGAATTGTGATAGTGACTGTAGGGGTGCAGAAAGTGGTCCAGGGGTACATTACTTGCTCTTCTCAGTGTCCTCTTAAAATATTTTAAAAGCAGCACCTGTGTTGTTAAAGAAGACAGATTATATTTCTCTTTTGGATAAGAATTTGCAAGAATGGAAATCTGCATTGCCTTGCAGGCATCCATCCTTGTTTTCTCCATCTTTTTGTGTGGTGTTCCCCCAGATATTTGCTGTATCTGTTTTTGTTGGCAAAAGAACTTTGTGCACCTTACCCCTGCGAGCCAGTAGTAAAGTGCCTGTGCTCCCTCATTTTCACCATGGTCCAATTGGCTTAACCATAATTAGTATATTTAACTAACCTATAAGTAGGGATGTGCGAAATGTGAGTGATTTGCTTTCGCTTAACTATGCAAATTTACAGTTATAATACGTAAAATTACTCATAATTACAAAAATCACAAATCCAACATTTTGTGATAAATTTTAGCATCAATTTGGGGAGTCAGGATGCATTTAAAGAAGAGCACCATGAGCAGCAGCTGTTGTTCCTGTGCATTCAAGGTACATTTTTGTAGAAAAATGCACCATTAATGGTTTTTAACGTTAACAGCACAAAATTAAATCAAGTAGTGTAATGCCATAATTTTGATAATTTTGTAGAACAAGTACAAAGCAAAACTGTTAAAAATACACAAATTAAAATTACAGCTGCTTAATTTGTCCCAAGCATACCTATAAATGCTATTAAAGGACTGCAGCATATTTTGTGCTATTCACTATAGTGGGATCGTAACACGGCCTAACACAATTTTTAAACTGCAATTCGACCTATCAAAATAAACCCTTTTGGCAAGTCTAAGCTATCACCCTAAAAAGGCCTTATTACTTGTAATCCAGAGTGCATGGTATTTAACAGTAGACAGGTAAGAATGTAATGTTAAACATATCCTCATAGTGACTAGCACCTAAAAGCTATTTCACTGAAGCAACAGTAGCTGTTCCATAAAGAAATACTGGATGCGATCTTGACTTTTATTAACGCTATCTTCAGCTAAAAAATAGCTAGAAGTTTCACTCTTGGACTCTTTGTAATATTTCTTAAAACCAAAATTTACAGGTGAAGTCAAATTTTGAATAAACATTAAGGAAAATTTATTTTTACAAAGCTACTTCTCCCCTCCCTAAAGCTTGAAGCTGCAGTTCTCTGAGTGCTCAATCTTCAATGAGGTATGGAAAAGCTTCTTCCAGAACTGAGCCAAAGGCTTGGTTGTTGGGTGGTATTTCTGTTCCTCTAGTAGGATGACAGTTTGGGCTGTGCCCAAGAACTTAACACAGTTCAAAGGGGTCTCCTTGTCACAAGCAGATGTCAGATGACACCTGCTCTGGCGCCTTTTCTGTTCCCCCAGTCAGCCAGGCTCCATTCACAGTAGAGAGGAGCAGTCTCAGAACTCATTTGAATGACCAGAGTCGGGATGCTAATTTCCCTGACAATGATTCTGGAGTGGATATACAGTACCCTCCTTTGAACATATTCTTAACCTGAGGAAGGCAAGAAGAGTTCTGAACCTGCTGTCTGAGACCTGTGAAGAGCTCTGAAGATTTGGATCTGCTCTTCCTCTAGTACCCTGGGAAAGAAAGTGAACCCCAAAGATCATAAGATTGGCTTTCTGTTCAAGCTACAGGCACACAACAAGCTTCAGAGGCCTTTCCTGCAACTGCCCCACTGACTAGTTCTCACTGGACCCCCCTTCATTTTGCTGTTGGGCTCTGCTGGAGTGCATTCTGACTCACAAGTGCTGTTCCTGAAGTACTAAAATCCTGTGCTATGTCAGAGTAGACTCTTCTTACCATCCTGAGATACGTGGCATTTTTTAGCTCAAAAGATCTCTGGAGGAAAGGAACAAACCTGCCAAGCAAATTTGACCAAAATGCATTACCACAAGGATTCAGGTTTCCACCACACTGAGCTTTTCCACAATAGTAAATCTGATTCAGTGCAGCCTCGCAGAGAAGGTATCTGGCATTGTGGATCCCTCTTTGACCACAGCCTGCAACCTTGGCCTGCTAGATGAATACAAGCTCCAATAAAAGGGCGAACAAAAAAATCTTGACCAGGCGAAGGCTATAACAGTATCTGGCTGGTGACAGATCTTCTTTGGATTCAAAATTTGAATTTCTCCCTTTTGGAGATTTCCCACTGAAACCTAACGACTACTCCAGTACCTCATCTGATTGCTCTCTGACCTTGTACAGAACTCCATGGCGACAGCCTGCTGCCTTGCCACCCCTGAAGATTTCGATCTTCCCTTTTTAAGACTAAGGGCCTGATTTAGACTTTGGTAAACGTTACAGATATACTGTCTGCTGTACTAAGTGCCTTAGGATACAATGTACCTGTAATACAGGGGACAGGATATCTGTCACATTTGTGGTAGAGTATCCCACCCGACAAATGTCTAAATCAGGCCCTTAGTGCGAAAGTAATACTTCTGACCAGGTCGAACCTGGTTTCTGACTCAGACCTGTACTGCATCGCTGTTGGCCTCAAACTGCACCTTGGAACCCCTCAACTGCAAAGACTTGACCTTGGTTACCACTTTATACTTTTTGTCACTTTCTTTATATATATCTTTAAAAATTCATATCTCCGGTTCCCCTGATTAGATTTTTGTTCTTCTTGTCATCTAATTTATTAAAATGTACTCTATTTCTCTAAATTAGTTTGGGATTTTTCTTATGCTGTGTTTTGATTTTAATAATGTTTTCACACTGCATACATATTTTGCACATTGCCTCTAAGGTAACCCTGTCTGCTCAGTGTCACCACTACCAAGAAGTTGAGCTCATGTTAATTTGGAGTATGAATGGGAAGTAACTACATTCATCACAGATAGGCTGTTCCAAAAGTGTAATGGTCTCGCACCAGTGCAGCCCTCTGCAGCCTATTAGACAGACACCATCTGCAAGTACTATGCCCAATGTTGACGTGGGCTGGAAAATTTCCAGAACAGGTCTTATGAAAAGTTGAAAAGGCCACATATGGTTTTATTAAAGAGTGATGACTAGAAAATTAATGATTGATTATTGTAATAATAATGAAGCCTCCAGTAACTCATGGGCATTCCACAGTCCTATTCCTTTCAGATCGTGGATAGAATCTAACAATGTGAAGACCTGAGTTCTGTGTTTTTGAAAGGAGAGATTGTTAGTGATACAGCACTGCTGAAATGAAGGGGAGTGTTTCTGGGAGCAGCAGCACAGTGAGAAGAGGTGTGTCTTCCCACCCAGGTAAAATGACAGAACATGGACCATCACAGTAGCAAAATAAGAGATATTGAGGTCCAAAATATCAACTTTACGTAGATGTAACATAAAGGACTAGCATATTGAAAACAAAAACATTTTGGACCAAAATATCAAAAGTACATAGGTCAGTGTATCTATTTAAATGTATTTAGGACTGTATTTTAAAAAGTTAATATTATTTTAAACTGTGATTCAGGTGTTTAGGAGTATGTATGTCATCCAAAATATGTAAACATCCTTTAACTAACTTAAAAACAAATGTATGTAAGTTTAATAAACCATTAACAAATAATTGGAAAAATCCAAAATTAATATTAAAAATGGAACTGTGTTAATGTTATTTAAATAATTATTTATTAATGTACAGTATGTTAACATTTCAAAATAATAATACAACACAATATACACAGGAAGAATGAACCATATTTTAAAAAGAATTATAAACATGCTATATGCACACTTTATCACTTGGATTAGTCAATTAGACAAATAGGGTCAAACTTTCAATCTTCTTTATAGAAATTTGCTCAACCCACTACAATCAAATCAATAACATACTGGCAATGAGGGCACAAGGACTCATAAATATTAAGTATTCCAATGACTATCTTTTATTTCATCTGGAACTATACCTTTGGAAAATCAAAAATGCAGATTTCACTAGGGCCAATCAACACAGTACACATATATCTTATTGAAACAGAGTTTCAATCACATGATAGTTCATTCTTAGTGCAATCAGTGTCAAGCAGTATATATTTCTCAGAGGGTTCTTAACTTTGTATTCAGCACAGTGCCAGATTGTTTAACCATAGTGTAAGTGATGAAGACAAACATTGGTGACAGTGCATATATTTTGCAGGGTTATTATTGACTGTGCTCAATACACTTTAGCAAATGTTGGAGAAAGTGTAAAAGAGCAGGTAACATTTACTATTCTGACACAAATCTTACAAAAGTTGGGAAAAGAGTATACATTGGAAAGTGGCAGAATTTATTATTTTACTTCCAGTTCAGGGTAACCCATATCACTTCCAAAAACACCCAGCCACAAAAAAGAACAGATAGTACTCCAACAATGCGACCTAGCTACACCAAAGATTGCAGACCTTTGTAGTCCCCAAAACTTTGTTGCTCCTAGAATGAGGAAACACTTTGCTACTTACAGACCATCTAGAATAAAATTGTCTTTCATTAGACCTCTAGGGCATGCCAGTGTATATTTGACATAATACTTCTATATGTACCTATTTATAGTTATCAAATGTTGTACAATCCCTGCTGTATTTGTAAAGTGCTCTGCCACCTATTTCTAGGTAATAGTCCATGCTGTATAAAAACATTGGTTGAACTTCACCTTCTCTGAAGGCTACCCCAACCTTTTTGCCTTCCCCCCCTGTTTTGCTGAGAATGTTGGCTTTAGAACGCTGTACACCCTACTGCCGCTAACCAGTGCAAATGTGCTTGTTATCACTCCTTTAAACATAGTAAAACTGGTTTACATCCTGTAGGTACATTTAATTTACCTATAAGTCCCTAGTAAAGTGGCACCATCTGTACCCAGGGCCTGGAAATTAAACTCTACGAGTGGGCCTGCAGCACTTATTGGGCCACCCACTTAAGTAGCCATTTTGAAACAAGTCTCGGGCCTGCAGCCTGTGTACAGCTTTAAATTGTCATACCAACCTGACAAAATAAACCTTTTTTGCCAGGCCTGGACCTTCCTTTTTAATACATATAAGTCACACCTAGGTAGGCCTTAAACAGCTCATACAGCAGGGGGCTTTCTATTGAAAAAGTTGGACACGTACCTTTAAATTGTATATTTTTTACACTCTTAAATTCATGTTTTACTACTGCAAGGCCTACCCCTCCAATAGGATAACATTGGGTTGCCTTATTGCATTTAGTAAATCATAACTTTGCTTGGGAAAAGGTAGCACTTCCATATTTGTTCTCTAAAGGATTGTAATTTAACATAATGTTTAAGGAAAAAATCAAATTGTAAGGTTTCATTCTGAAAATTCCACTTTTGGAATGTTGGCATTTTCTCACCCTAACCATTTGGTGTCTGCAGTCTGTGTCTCGGGAAACATGACTAGATGTAGTTGGCCTTCATGTGGTCCTCCCAGACAGTGTCACAAAGAAGGACCAGGTTTGGCAGGATGAGCCATCCTGACAAAATGGGTGGGGGCGTAGCTGTCACCTACCACCCTTGCACTTCAATGAAGGCTGCCTCCAGCACTCACAAAGAGCTTCACATTAGCCTTTTGCTACTCCGAACATCCCGAAATATGGACAGAGAGGAAGGAAATTTCAGAACCGTTTGCTGTGGGGAATACTCCAGAAGTTCTACCACTTCAGAGCTGGCACCAGGTATAATAATAATAGGACAAATCCGGAGACTAGCTGGAGAATCTGGAGACTAGCCTGTTGTGAGCAGCATCATTCTACCCCAAGGTTGTGTTTGACGAGCATCCCGGAGAGGACACATAAAAAGACAACCCCCCCAAATTGGTTCTGAAAGTGCAGACTTGGAATCCTTATTATCTGTCTGATTTAACTTTATACAAATAGGAAGCACAAAATGACTTGTATTTCCATTTCCAAGCTTTCTTTGACCAAAGAAGGGAGTATTCTTCAGAGTACTCCCTTGACTGCTGTGCAACTACAGCTGGTTTCTGCCTGACAGACAGCTTGACAGAATGAGGAGACATTACTTACTGTCTTACTTTGCTGAAGATCTGTACCCCTGACCTTAACTTCCAGGGAACCATCTTGCCTGCTGAGAGAGCAAAGGAATCTGCCAACTCTGGAGGAGGTGTGTCATTTCAGGGAGTGTCAGAAGCAATCATAGCCTGCTGCTGTGGGTCTACCAAGTAACAGAAGACTGCAGAGAGTGACTTGGGAGCCCTAGGACCATAGGCACCGTCTCTCTATAAGTGCCCCTCTGAACAGGAAACAGGAATAATATCATAAAGATTGATTGTTGTGCAAAGAAAATTGATAATGACAGCTTGCACTGCTGACATCAAGAGTTGTGTCCATCATGGGCATCATCATCCAAGGGAGAGCTCTGCCCATGTTGGATGTCACGACTGAGAACCAAGAATGATACCCCAGTGAACACCACCACCTGAATTAAAAGCTGTGGCTGTCATTGTCGATAAATATGAGAGTGTGGCTGTGGTGATTGCCACTGCCTCATATGAGATGTGTGACCCACGGCTGCCCTGATGTCACTGCAACGGAATTGAACTGTGCTCAGTTGATATTGAGCCGGAGGAAGGGAATCATATGGTTTAATATTCTAAGTCCAGACAAACAAACTTTGTGGAAAAAACAAACAGTGGAGCAGGGGTGAGAAAGTTAGATTTAATATTCTAACACCAACCCTAGCAAACATTGCAAAATCACAAAATCACATACATGTGGGGGCATATTTAATATTCTAACTTCAGTTAAAAAATGTAGGATAAAGTGCATACATTGGAGGGGGAGAAATGTATTATTCAAACATTAGGGAAAGTTCAAACTTTGAGATATAGTTACTATCCTATTACCAATCATCAAACTTTGGGGAAAGTACATATATTGAGGGATGTGGTATGTAAATCTACTATTCTATTTTAAGTCTAAAATGAACTAAGGAAAGCACATATGTTTGGAAGGTCACTGTCTTTACATCATATACTACAATTATGCATTAAAATATTAAAAAAGCATAACACATTTTTTTAGAAATGAACAGGTGTTGAAATAAACAGTATACCCCAGGCATGCCCATAAAACCACAATATACCTAAAGAAATCCTTTATGACATAGAATAATGGTGTTCATAACATTAGTTTTATAATTTTAACATTTCATAAAAACTATTAACTACAAAATATTATTTGTAATAAAAATCTCAACCGAACCTAAAATATATCCTAAAACTTAAAAAAATTGCTTTAAAAATTAAATGAAGAACTATATGTACATTTAAATGTTAATTAAAAATGTAACTAATTAATTGCCTATTTAAAATCAGCATAATAATGTACTAATCAATTCATCTAAAGTAATACATATTTTAGTTAAACAACTACACATGCAATCTTCCAATAAATCCCACAAAAGGAACATATAGGGGCATAATTATACTCTGTTTGCGCCGAATATGCGTCAAACATTTTGACGCATATTCAGCACAAACCTTGCCCCATATTTATACTATGATGGCCGACCCCGCGGACATCAAAATTTCTCTGTGGCCGTCATTGTTTGGATGCGGGAAACCGCCTTGCATTAATGAAATGCAAGGTAGGCGTTCCCGCCCAAAAAATGACTTTAAGGCCTGTGCGCCTTATTTATACTCCAGCATCATTTTCACGAACAGGAGGGGGCGGGCCTTAAAAAAATGGCGCACAGCCTGATGTGTGCCGTTTTTTAACGCCTGGGTCAGTGCAAGCGTTAAGGGACCTGTGGGCTCATTTCCATGGTCTCTGACCATGGAAGCAGTCCAGTGGTGCCCTTCCCTACCACCAGGGACACCCCCTGCCACCCTCGCCCACCCCTGGAGGACACCCATCAATGGGGGGACCCATCCCAGGTAAGTACAGGTAATTTGAGGTAAGTATTATATATTTTTTTTAAAGTGGCATAGGGGGGCCTAATTTAGGCCCCCTATATATGCCACTGTGCCCAATTGACATGGCCATTGGGCAAGGGGGCATTTCAATGGGGGTTGTGCAACAAAAAATGGCGCAAGTCCGGTTTGAGCCATGATTTTTGACTCAAACCTGACTTGTACCATTTGTGTACGCACAACCCCCATTTTCCCCTATGCCGGCGCAGCCTGGTTTGAGTCATTGTTTTTTACTCTGACCAGTCCGCATTGCCGGCTAACATCAATCCTTAAATAAGGTGCCCACATGGCACGTAGGAATGTTGTTAGTCGGTGGTAAAACCTTCGACACAAACCAGCGCCGGCGCAGGTTTGCGTCAAAAAGTATAAATATGGGCCATACATTTTAAACATTCCAGACAGCTAGGCATGTAAATTGCACTTGACATATGTGTTACAATGACTTCTAAATCAATTACCATTAATTAATATACATTTAAAAGAACAGTCCCCATCCAAGACCCCAAAAAATCCCACAACCAGGAATTAAAATATGTTTTATAAATGCATCAAACAAGTGAAAACAAATTTTTTTAAGTTCAAATATATGATAAAATTAACTCATTAATAAATGAAACATTACTTAACATCTAATTAAAAAACTATCTAAATACCCCCAAAAACAAGCAAAACAGATTTAAAATTAAATATATTATTTAAAAATGTATTAAACTTTTTTTGGGATAACCAACTTTTATGGATTTTTGCATTCACTGAAAACCAAACACACAACAAATACCACAGTCCACCCTTGCACAGCACAGTACAATACAAAGTGTAATTTAGTCTTGGACTTTTTCTCCACCTAGCCTATGAAGGCACCACCATTTGCCCCATTTCTTCACATTTGTCTCAGGAAAGTCTGGGGGTTTGTAGATGGGCCATTCTTGTTCAACACACCAATCCACCCAACTTCACCATTCAGCCACAGAGGGGAGATCCAGAGATCTCCATTTGCGGGTGATATCCCACTTGGCAACAAGTGTTGTAACCCCCAAAAAGATGTGCTCCATTCTTTGCCCACCCACATCCTTCAGCAGCCCCAGCAAAGCAATCCTGGGAGTAAGGTCTAAGGGCCATTCCAAGACTGACAAGAGCACCCTCTTTATCCTCCCCCCCCAGGGCACCAGTCCCGGGGCAAGACCAGACCACATGGAAAAAATCTGCATCTGGCCAAGACCACTGGAAGTAGTCAGCCTGAGGGATCTTACCAGCTCGGTGAAGCCTTGGGAGGGGTCATATAAGTAATGTGTAGGTAATTAAGCTGAACCAACTGAAGGCGGGTGGAGATAACCAGTTCCCGGGAGGCCACCCTAGCATCGCGTGCTCAGCAACCTTAAACTCCACCATCCAAGCCTCCCTCCTCCATCTCAGTCTAGGGAAATAGTCCAGGACGTTGACAACTAAGGAGTGATACAGCTGTGAAATGGCTCCCTTCTGTAGCTTTCCCATCAAAATCAAGAGGATTGAACTCTGGGACCTGGGTGTCAGGGAGTATGTTGACTGACAACACATGGTACAGCTGCAGGTATTTGGGGAACTGGGTATGAGAAGTTGGTAATGCTCTTGCAGGTCCCCAAACACCAGTACATGAGTACCCCTGGTAATTCCTATCCTATCCCACTTCACAAATCCCTTCAGCCCAGCAGTGTGGTGCAAGCATGTGCCCTGCAAGAGGTGGGTCATCCTCGTAAGTGTATGGCCCCTGCAGGCAAAGCAAAGTGCTGCACATCAACATAGTAGCACTGCTCGGGTGGTTTTCAGATGGGAGCAATGAATTGGAGTCCCATAGAGCGGGCCCAGGAGCCCATCTAGGTCAAGCAAAGTAAATTCCACATGGTAGGTCGAATCATCCTACCCCCTATGAGCTAATCATTAGTCACCACCAATTACACAGCTAGGTTGTAAAAATACAAATCAGCCATAACCACCTCCATCATGGGGGGATTGGCAGCTGCTAACAAAATCCATACTGGAGCGACGATCCGCTCAAAGAAAAGCAATGGTCATAGAAGTGAGGAATTGGAACCACTGCCTGGGAGTTGGATGGGGAAAGCTCGAAAAGAGAAAGAGAAAGAGGGGCAAAATCATCATTTTTAAAAGAGCCACCTCCCAAAGACATGGATCAGGAGCAACCTCCACTTCTGTAGGTACCTCCTCATTCTGGCAACTAGAGGTGTCAAATTAAGGCTCCACACCAAGTCCAGTAGGTGCAAGATATAAATACCCAGGTATTGAAAGCATAAGTGGTGCACAGGAATTGAAGAGCATCAAGAGCCAACACCTGAATTACCTAAAATAGGGACAAATAGGGATTTGGTCACCCAGAGACCGAAGGCCTCCTTATAAATTGCAAGGGTTTCTAAACATAATAAGCCTGAGGTCTGTAGATTAATTAGGAAGAGAAAAATGTCCTCTGCGTACACAGCAATGCGCTCCTCAGGGCAATAATCCCAAGACTGCCCCTGCACACACGTGTCACACTGAATCAGGTGTGCCAAGGGCTCAATGGCCAAAGCAAATAAAAGTGCAGGCCAGCCTTGCATGTCCCTTCTACAGATAAGGAAGGGAAAGAAGAGAATGCCATTGACCTGAATCTAGGAGGTCAGACAGGCATGTAGGAGGCCAATAAGGGTAATAAAATCAATTCACAGCCCAGCTCTTTCCAACACGGCACTCAATAAGGACCAATCAACTATGTCAAAGGCCTTTTTAAAATCCACTAGGAGAAGGGCCAAAGGGCACCGAAGAGGATGTACCTGGGAGAGTGCAACCCAGATCCACATGGGTGGAGACTTACGGGGGTCTAGGCCGACATCTGTACAAAGTGGAATAGTTGTCCACAAAGACCTGCACAATATCAAGGGCCTGCTTGCACAAGAGCCCCCTGGTGTCCCTCATCAGATGGACCACCCTGGAGGCAACCTATAGGGTGACCAAACAATAAAGAAGTTTTCCCGACTTGTCCCCATGTTCATAAACCCTCAGGGTCAAAGTCCCCCAACACTTCCATGCTTTTTCCGGTCAGATTTGTTGCATTTGAGATTGCACCAGCATCAAACAAAGGTCAAGATCGGTAGAGGACCACCACTGTGAGCGACTTTCTAGATTGAAGATCTGGGTCTCCAGGGTAGCAATCTGGTCTAGCTTCTGTTTCTCCCTGCCCCGAATAAGCACAGTGTTGCTTGCCACCCATAAGCTACCAGCCAATTTCACAGTGCCCCGATGGTCACAGAATAGGACGGTATCTTCAACTCAATATAATCGGAACAACTTTGAGCAGTGAGGTACCAAGCGTTAATATGGCAAATAGGATGTTGGGAAGTGACTTGAAAACCAGTGTAAAGCAGAAGGGGTGCATGCTCAAAAAAGCCCCCAGGGCAAGGCCTCAATACCACACAGCAGGAGGACATCAGCCACTGAGAGCCAAAGCAGATCAATATGTGTCATTATTTTTATACTGCTGAAGTGTGAGTATGAGCAATGTCATGGGGATGCCATTTTCTCCATGCATCACACAGGCCCATGGAATCTGCCCAGGCCAACGGCTGTCAGGAGAGTGCCTGGTGCCCTAGCCCTGGTGAGCCAGAGACATCCATCTCTGGATTGGGGACCTCATTGAGTTCCCTGCCCAATCCAGTGAGGCCCAGTAGAAAAACACAAAGGAGGATCCCAAAGGAGCGCAACGTTACAGGAAGCTGATGTTGCGGAAATAAAAAATTACGCCTATCCTCCAGCTGGCCCTCTGACCCCACATACCTCCCCTGAGGGTCCATATGGGCTGTGGTCACCACCAATGAAAATTCCTTATGCAGTAAAATAGCCACTCCTCTGGACACCTGGGTAAACTCTGCATGATAGACTCTGTTGTTGCCGTGTGGGTCAAGGAAAGGACAGTGAGTGTCCATTAAAGGTGTTTCCTGAAACATACGATCCGCCAGCTGGAATTGCCTGACATAGTGAAGAACAGCAGACTTCTTAATGCAATCCAGCAAGCCGACCATATTCCAAGACAATAGCATAGCATCCTGATCAACCCCTGAGGCTACTGTCTTTCCCCCATCCAAGCCAGAGGTGCCTGGCGGCTGTGGGGGTGTGAACAAGTCTTCCAAGAGTGAAATCACTTCTATTTTGGTGTCTTGAGAAGAAGATGGGGAGCACTATACCCCTCCTGGAGACCAGGCTGTGCAGGTACATCCATCTGTCAGAGCACCCCCTCTCCACCTTCCACACCCAAGCCTGCTCCAAGGAATCAAAGAAATAAGTGTCTGAGTTGAAGATTACTTTCAACCTCACACAAAAAGTGAGCATGTACTGCAGTTTGAGGGTACCAAGTTTCTGTTTGATTTCCTGAAAAAAAAAAGTGTCTACTCTATTAGATCACTCGTGTATAAACAGGAAAAACCATAATCCTAGAATTTTGAAAGTGAAGGTTCTAGTGGGTCCTGACCTCCCTAATGATAGCTTCTCTTTTCCAATGGTTGAGAGTCTGTGCCAATATCAGACAGGCCACAGCCCTAGGCGGAGGTCTGGGGTCCAAGGACCGATGTGCCCAATCCAGTACAAACCACAGTGACAGCTTGTCAGCAGGGACCCAGGACTGCAACCACCCTTCCAGAAAATGCCCTATGTCAGGGCATCAGCTCCCATTGTGAATACAACAAATTGGAGGTTGTTCCTGCATGACCAGTTTTCAATTTCCTCAAGCTGCTTCTCGGGCTGCACCCTCATCGAGAGTAATTTGGAAACCTGAAGATTAAGTGTGACCAATTTGTTCCCCACCAACGACACTCGGGTCTCCACCTCAGTCACCCACATGGTAACATTTGTGTGGTCCTGGCGCAGCAAGGTGACATCTATTGGACCACTCACCTGAAATCCAGGTTTCTGTGGGAACGAAGAGCAAGTCTCACACCCCTTCGCTCACTGCTGAGCTTACAAGCAGTGAGTGAAGAATCCCAAGGGGGAGGGGCAGGGATTCGGGAGATGTGAAGAGAGGGTATGAGACAACAGATTCTGAGACACTTTGATTCTGCAGTGCTAGCTAGTTGGACCGTTTCTGGCTTGTGATTAAAGGACCCTGGGCAAAAGACAGATATAGTATTAACCTTGAGCATTAATTCACCCTACTACCTTTCTTAGATATGATTGGGTGATTAACCATTGGCAAAATACACACCAATAAATATCTTGCTCTGAATCTTTCAGAAGACAAAGCAACAATGTTCAAGTTACACAAAACTTCTTATACAATGTTCTTATTGCACAAAAGCTCAGTGTTCCTATACCACCATAATATGCAGAAAACTAAATGGAGTCAAAGTTCCTTAACAGTTTAAGTATCAGTATTTAGAAATGTTGTTAGACATCGATTTCAGTATAGATGTCCCTTAGGAGTAGAAATGTCACAGTGTTTATATAATATTCTGGATTGCTATCAGTTTTAGGTAAACAAAGTCATTCAGCAAGAAACCATGCCCAGCGGTGTTATCAGTTTTCACCACAGCGCTTTACTAAATTAGTTCCCAAAGTCTGACCTTTTTAGAATTGCCCCAACAAAACCTTTTAAGTTTGTATCTCTGTTGAGTCTTTCCTTTAATGAAACGAGAAGGCTCGCGTAGAGTCCAGCCAGTCTTTCACATGGGTTTCTCAGTAATGTAATAATCACTAACCTTTAAATCCCGGGGCACAGTAACATTCTTACTGTAACATGCTTCTTTTCTCTTTCTCTTTGCAGGAATTCAGCTGCAGGAGGACTTGGACTAAAGGAAGGCTTGCGAGAACCAGGAAACAGGAGCGGAGTCAGAAGACTGCAGACCAATTGGGAGCTGGAACCACATAGGTAAGGCTCGTGAAGCAAAGCGATGTGAGGCACCACTGGTGTGGTCTAAAGAAGGAACCTCTCACATGTCTTGACATGGGGGGCCAGGGGAACGAGTCATCGTTCTCCCTCAGCTGCTGGGAGCTGGTAACGTGCAAGAAGATGAATCATAGATAACAATTTTGAAGACGTGAAAAAACACACATTGAAGTAATAACATTGTACATTCCTTCTGGGTTACAATATACATGACATCCGAAGATTATATAGAGAATACACAAAACATAAATGTTCACTATACTAATATAGAAATGTTTACCAGACTTATACAGAAATGTGTGGGCCCTTGGATGAATTTAGAGTACCTAGAGGGTTACAACCAGTACAGGATGAGTGTGATGTAACACCCACCTTAGTCTTTACTGCCACCCTCGAGTCTTGGATTGCCTTAAATATGGTGGCAAGGCTGGATTGCCCAAAAGGCCTCTGTGTCACCGGCAGCTTTGGTGGCACCTGCTGCATTAAAGGCACTGCAGTATGCTGGTCCACCTCAATTTGGGTCTGCACAGGAGTTGCTGGCTTGTCTCATCCCAATGCCCGGTCAACACACCTCCAGACAGAGTTGAAAAAGTCCCCTTCTCACAACCCGTGACCTGCTTACCCAGAGGGGGAGCAAAAGAAGCCAGGGCAACTGCATCCTTATGGACACGCTGGGCCCTAGAGTTCCAGCCACGCCAAACAGGTCACAGGTTGAGAACCTCAGATCAAAGCCAACAACACAAACACAGTCCAGGTTAGAGGATCCACCTCCAAGTAGGCCAAGGCCCCAGGTAGCAGACAGACTGAAGGCCCAATGAAGAAAATGGGACACTGCCCCTGTGGGGGACCACCAGATGAACACCAGGCTGGAGAATAGAGAATGAGGACCTCCGGCAACCACACTGCAATAATCCACTGTACACAGGGAAGCTGGCCTGGGGCCACCGACAATGGAGGGGCCTGCCACAGACAGCGCTCACACTACTGAGGGCTGGTGAACAATCAATTGGGGCAAGGAGTAACCTAAGCAGAGCCACCAGCTGCAGCCAGTCAACAGACCCCACACTGCCTGGGGTCACAACATCTCATAATGAGGGGCTATGAACACTCCCTTCACCTGCCCCTGGGATCTGCAACAGGCAGGCAGTCAATTTCTGATGGTGGAGCATCACGCTGCACCCAGACACGGGATAACACTGTGCCCAGTCCTTCCAGATAGGGGTGATCCAGCACACAAGTCACCAGACCCCACAATCCACTGCACCAGAACTCAGCAGGTCCAAAGAGTCACTAACCTGCCCAATCTACTCACTGCTCCTCTCACACTGACACTGCTTGCTTACACCATGGGGTCTAATCGACTGTTCAGTGGGTTCCCAGCTCCACTCATCACCGCATCCAGGACCAGGGGAGCAAGCAGCATGATGCCCCCATTAGCCATTTCACAGATCAGGAGCCAGCAGCTTTCAGGTATTGCCACCATGGCGTGGGCAGCTACAAGTCACTCTACTCCTCTGCAACACCAGTTGACCCCCGATGTTTCTGCCATTTGCAGCCTCCAAGAATTATCCTCCAGCCGCAGCCCATCAGGCCTGAGAGCAGGCAGCAAAATCAGGTCAGGCAGCATAGCATCCGACTTGTCCCCACGGCCCACACTGCACAGAGCTCTCCCCTGCCTGCTGGACAGCGTTTCCACCAGAGGCTCCCATCGACAGCAAAACGGGGGGGCCAAAGACAGCTGTCAGTCTACAGATGTCACTGGATGCAGAGCAGCTCTAACTTACAGCCACCATCATTAAATGTATTAAACTTGTAAACAATTCAATAACAATTACGATTTTTAACAAGCAAAACAAACTATCTATAATTAATTAAAATATAATTTAAAAAAAACTATATTCACACAATTCCCCATTAAACACAATAACAAGATAAGGCAGGGGACAGTAAGCAGTGCCTTTGAGACTTATGTCAGGCGTTTGTCACTGTGTGATAAGGAGTGTAAGACACAAATGTGCTACCCAGACAAGAGGGGTGAGATGTCGTGTTCCCACATTTGAAAAATGACATGCGCTTCAGTCTGAACTCAGTGAAAATAGGGATGATGAGAGCAGACAAAGTCAAAATAACTTGATAACCTTCTGAATAAAGAAAGGGTATTATTTCCAACACTATTTTATTAAAATAAAGGAGGTGATATCAATTTTCTTGATTTCTGCCTTAAAAGTGAAAGACGGATCAAAGATTACTTCCAGAATAGAATATGTGGTGTCATAAGAATAGAGAGTGAGAGAGAGAGACTATAGCTGTTGGCCACCATGCAGTGATTTAGACACATTATGGGAAAAACTAAGAGATGAACCTTGAACTGTCTTCTAAGTTAAACATTTTGGAGTTTACAGGCATCCATTTCACAACCTCTAGTCAGCAAGGTTCAACTTGTCTGATGCAACCTGCACAATGGGGTCAGATCAGTAATTGGGTGTCATCAGCACATCAACAAAAAGAAATGTGAAACTTCTAATGAGACCTGTCAGAAGTCATTGGACCTGAGGATGAGGGATGTGGGACACAGCAAGTTAAAGTCCAGCAGATTACCCCACTTTCCTGTAGATTAAATACATTAACATAACTACCCCATAGCCAAAGGTGAACTGTGACTTGGTTGCTTTATGCAGGAAACTGCACAAGCTCACTACAAAACCAGAAGACAGAGCAATAAGTGAACTTTTCTTGCTGGGAAATACGAACATCATGCCAGTTATGTGCCAGCATCAACAAGTTTGGGTGAAATCCAACTGGCCCCATACTGTATCCAGTGACAGCGGGCAGCTTTAGGAGGGAGGGGGCAGGCGGGAAGCACACACACACTCATTCTTTCACACACACTTGCACGCACATCCATTAACAACACCCAGAACATTCAAATATGCACACACGTACCAAACATTCACTTTAAAAGATCCCACACACACAAACACTCAATCTTTCACACACACATACATGCACACATGCACATCCATTAACAACACTCATAACATTCAAACATGCACGCACGCACCAAACTTTCATTTTAAAAGATCACACACTCACACACACTTACCTTCAGCCTCGGAGGTCCCAGGAGGGTTGGCAGCATTTCCAGCCTCATCACATAGTGGGATGGGGTCAGTAAGACTGCTGACCCCACCCCATTCTGTGACGAAGTGTCACTGATTGACACTTGCCCTGGGCGCTTCAGGGCTTAAACCTGAAGTGCCCAGGTCGAAGTCAATGGGTTGCGCTTACCTCATCACACAGAGGAGGTCCTCGAGGCACCTTTGCTGAGCCGAGGAGGTCACATCCATAGGAGCTGTGACCTTCTCAGCCCAGCAAAGTTCAGCTCAGGCAGCCAGGAGTCAGTGAAAATCGCTCATGTCTGCTCCTGGCTGCCTGACCTGAACATGAAGAGTGTCTGTCAGGCTGACCTTTGTTCAGCCTGACAGACACTCTTCATGAGGGGCAAAAGGTGGGGGGGGGCATGGCCCCTTTGCCCTAAAGGACGGGCCGCACCTGACTGTGTCCCTTTTGGAGACTCAGACCCACCAAAACAAACAAGATGAGAGCAAAGACACATGATCAAACTAGCTGAAGAGATTGGCTTCTGAAATTTCCATTTTGGATGCAGATTCCTAAAACTGTTCGGGCGAACACCACCAATATTAATATTTATAAAATGAGCCACTGTCACTCCCCAAAATGTATCCCACAGTGCTTTTTAAAAAAAAATTCACGAGGTTTTGAGGGTCAAGGTGTGATCATAATCTTCCATGTTTACACAGAGGTTTCTGTGGATTTTGTGGGGGGAAGTTGGAAATGACAACTTGCTGCCTGTCATTATTCAATAGGAAATCCAAGAACGAAGAAAACACTATGTTGGCCTCCATTCTAGAAAGCAATCCACACTACCATAGCTCAAAGGTTTCCAATCCAACTATTGCTTGCTGTGGATCTGGTCCATCCAGAATGGAAGGCTTTGTGTTTGAAACTGTTGTTGCCAATATCAAGTTAATCTGTTTTTTCACCGTCTCCATTCTGGGTCCTATATATCATCCGTTATTTAGTTACAGATACTCCGAATAGGCGTTTGCAACTTTAAAAATGTTCTTCTAGCAATTTATAAATCCATTTTAGGAGTAGGAAGACGTTTAACGACTCCTACAACGAGATTGTAAGCCCAAACTAACTCAGTTGCATTTTATGTAGAAAACAGTCGTGATTTGTATTGTTTTACTGCAGCAGACTTTTTATGTTTTAGTCTTAACTAAAAATGCAAGCTAGACCCATTGGCTTTGCCACGGTTATTTAAAGTGCATTGTAAACATTAGTTATCAGTCTCACGAAACATAATTAACACTACGTCGAATCCAGTCAACTTAACATATCTGAATACCGAGCATTCAGCAAAAACACATTGAACTTTCTGGGAAAAGCGCCAAAATAGTATGGTCTCATTTTTAGGTACTGTGCCAATAAAAGGCAGGTGCTGATTGAGAGCCCCTCATGTGCCCTGATTAAAACATAAAAGTACTGATTGAATATTACATAGGCCAATTACTTTCTGATTTAGTCACTTGCAGCACTTAATTCAAACGTTATAAGGACAGATTAAACCTTCATATAGTCTAATTAGACCTTAATGAAATTAGTGCCACGATGAAACAATTTTCTACAACTGACTAAACTTGTAGCGGTTCAGAAGTGTGGGTTCTCGAGAATGCCAATAAAACGACAGTAACAAGAACGAATCATCGGAGTGGCGGATTATGCACTGAATTTGTATTTAATTTGTAAAGCTGATTCACAAGCAGCCTTAAGACTGTTATGCCAGAAGAGCGAAGATAAATAAAAATGAATCGAACAGAAAAACTGCTGAATTTAGGCCCTGATTTATACATAATGCAGTTTTGAGTCAAAAGGTTTAGCGCCGACTGGTGCCATTTTTTAACACCACCCTGACGTTGGGTGGCTGACTCAAATCCGTTTTACGACATGTAAACATGTTGCAAAATGGAAATGCACCATTTTTACCTGCAGTAGCGTCAAATACAAACGCTAACGGAGACAACAGTGCAAAGGAGAGGCAAATAGGACCCAGGAAGCCAGGAGAGACCCCAGGGAGACCCCAATCAACCAGGAACCAGCCAGGAGGATACAGAAAAGACCCAGGGGTGGGAGAAGAATAAGATAAAGTGTTGTTTCAGTGTGGAGGAGCATGAAGTACTGGTGAGAGAGGTGACGGAGCATCAAAATCAACTCTTCATCAGCTCAAAATTGACAATTGGAAGAATAATGGCAATTTGGCAGCAGATAGTTGACAAGATTAACAGTGTGGCAGAGGTCAGGAGAACCATAACAGAGTGCAAGAAATGCTGGCAAGACTGCAAGTGAAAGACAAAGGAAAAAATGACAAGGAATAGGAAGGCAGAACTGCAAACTGGTGGTGGGAGTCCAGAACCACAAGAGGACTTGGACGAGATGGAGGAGATGGTTGCAGGGGTCATCCCAGAGGAAATTGTCACAGGAATTGCAGAACAGGACAGTGCAGTCTACCAGGAAACACCACAAATGCAGGGTAAGTTGCATGAGATAAATGCATACTAAAATGTCAAGTGCAAGAAGGGGGAGGGACATAGGACTCACACAATGCATGTAAAAGGAATGCAGTGGGACACAGTGCACATGAAGCAAGTTGCACCATGCTGACGTAAGCAACACATGTACCTATGCCTTGGTAGTGGCATGCCCCATAACACGTACACAACCTAGACATATGTTGATCACCATGCCTAAATACCTACATGTACATATGCAACACATGGGATGAATGTCATCTGTAATCACTGTGCCTCTGGTTGTGTCATCACAACATCCCTTACAATTAGTCATATCAGCCCTACCAACACGACCAAGACTTCAGAGACTAGGTAGTCAGTCAATACCATTCCTCTGGATAACGTCATGGTGGTGTCCCTTCCAGTAACAATTTGCAACTGCCTTGCCTCATTGCCCAAACATATGTGTGCTGCATCTCACACCACACAAGTCATTGCAACTGTCCCAACAGTTCCCAGACATGTGCCGGTAGAACCACCACCCCACACATTGACAACACATCCACATAAGGCAGCCACCACTCTATCATGCAGTCAGGATACCCCCTGGGTGCATGGAACAAAGAACTGAACATGCTCTGCGGGAATAGCAAGCTGGTTCTGCATCATTGGTAACATGCCACTACCCAGACCAACTAAACTGGTGTAGTGTTGAACCACACATCATGATGCTGAACAGAAATGTGCCACTACAGAAAATATGTACCACATATAGCATACAGTAGGTCACAACAGTCACAGGCTGAGCCCACAACTACTCTTACACAACCATGTGGGACACATATGAATGGGTAAATAAACACAAACATACAACACATGGGGTATGACTGTGAACATAATGGCGTATAATTCCACATCGACGGGCGGGGGATGGTGCATGGGCAAGTCCGGTGTTTGTAAGACTGTCAGTGCCGTGTACCCTTTGCGGTTCGCAGTATGAGTCACATGCTGGGATGACAGGTGGAAATCTGTCTACTCATAGTAGCTCTGTGGGGCACTCAGTACAACATTGTTGATGGATCAAATAGAGTCAGTGCCAGTTTTGGGGTACATTGGGTGTGACAGGACACCCTGCACTTTGCCATAAAACCAGGCAGTGAAAAAGGCAAAGAGCCAGGGAATGGGACCCCCTGCACTGCCCATGTCAGGTGCATGGGCTGTGCAGGGGCACCCAGGGTCACACCACATCACCCCCAACTTTTGCATGGGAGTTTCACCGACATCCAAAGGCTGGTGGTAATACGGAATCAGACCTGGAGGTTAGCGTTGAACGTAATACTGGTCTGGTGTCACAGGACAGGCTGGCATTGGCAGTCTGTAAGCTGATGGAAACCTGCCAGTGCCAGGTCATTGGCCCATGGGGCATTTCCTATTTACAACAGTTACCACTACCACCTGTGCTGTTGGGGCTGGTCAAATAGACAATGGCAGTCAGGTGCCCATAGGACTGACGCACTTGGAATGAGGGACCAGTATGACTACCTGCACAATCACCATAAAACTAGCTTCAGGCCCTGACCTAAGTTCAACTCCTGTTAACTGGTTATGTCCATAGACTCATTTACTATCAGGCACTCTTACATCTATATCGTTGTACACAGCAGACATGTTATACCCATGATGGCCATCTCTGGGTCAACCCCTGTGCCTGTGTCAAAGTAGCTGCACTGCCACCATGCTGCATCACATGTATCATAGTGTAAGGAGGGCTGCATTGAGGGGGAGGACATAGGTGTGTAGGAAGGTGAACCCACTTGCACAGACCGAAGATTAAATTGAAGTCTGCCAGGTCCATGAGTGCTATGCAGTGTAGCACACATGCACAAACATCAACAGAAGGAGCTATCAATGGTAACAAGAGGATAGTGTCCTGGCAATGCCATCCTTGGGGTGGTGCAAGGTCTCAGCACCGCATGGGTGTATGTGAAACATGTAAGACTGGGACAGGGGAAAATTGCCATGTGTGGTGCTGTGGCATGAGTACAGCAACACCCATTGCACGGCCTCACCATGCAAATGGATGCATAGGGAGGGTTGACAACGACAAGATGGTGTCAAGACACAAAAAGAATATACATCACGCCTAGAAGATATGACGCAGCCAATTGTGCAAACTGGGCTTCCCTTCATGTGACACGCAGGGCTGATAGACTGCAACCATTATGTACAAGAACAATGTTTGGGTACTAAGATGACAATCAGCCTCCAATAGCAAGTCAGTGACATGACATATCAACTGCCACAACACAGATAGACTGATTTTACACCATCTCATTTCAGAGGATGATGGCTCTCATGCAGATCAGCCTGTCCTGCAGTACCCTAATGACCTGGATGACCAGCTCACAACCATCAGCCAAGAGACCCTCCAAGAAGTCCATGTATCTCTCCAGACACCACTTCCAGTCGCAAGGAAGAGTATTAATGTAGAAGCCATCCCAGAAGCCCCACCCAACACCCCCAATACTATGAGGACTCCGAGGACCCAGGGACCAGCATAGAGAGGAAAGTAGTAGGAGTCCAGTGGGAGCTCACCAGAGAGATGCGGGCGGGGATGCAAACTATCGCAGCCAGCCTAGAGGGTATGTGCATGTGCATAGTTACAGCCACTGAACAGACAGCAGCCAAACGAGGCACACACCCCCCCAAATCATAGAGTCCATCAATGTCTGAGAGACATAGTTGCTGCCATGAGCGAGAGGCCACAACAACTGCCCTCCCAAACTGACAGCAGCGGGATTGAGGACAAGCTGGACTCTGTGCACCGGGAGGTGGCCTCCCTCAGGGCAGACATGGATGCCTACCACAGGGATGATGCTGCTATCCTCAAAAATCAGCAGCTCCTCCTTGCTGCAGTGATGCCAAATGTAGTTCCACAGATGGCTGCTACCGGGAATTGGGAGTCCACATCTCCAACCACTGAAGTGTGTGTGGCCCCTATAACTTCCCACTGACAACCATAAAGGGCAGAGGAAACACCACACACTTCGGAGGATGAAGATGTGGAACAGATCATCTTCACCCGTAGGTGTTCCCAATAGCACCAGCCCATGCCACATGGGCAGTGATTTTCCTTTGTCCTGTGCTTGACATCATGCCAGTGTTAGCACAGTTGGAGATATGCACTCTTCTGTGACATACTGTTGATCTTTCTACTATGGACTGCCATTTTCTCTCACCTCTCAATTGGCAATTCATGTTCCCCTGCACCGAACAACACTTTACCCAAGCATGTCCCATGGCATGTCCCCAACCCTGGACTTGTCTTGTGTCACAATTGGATGGATTTCACTAATGGGGTCACAGACCTGGACATTGTAAAAATTGCACTAACAGCACTTGTAAATAAACACCACCTACACAACCAGTATGTCTTTGTGTATTGTGACAGATCTACTACGCTTAGGAATTGTGATGTGTGTCACATGTCTTTAATTACAGAGTGTCAGCACAAGAGTGCAGAAATATGGGGTTACATCTCAGGTCACAAGGGTCCTACATGATGAAATTCGATGCTGGTCTCATCCCCTGCAAGCAATTCACTGAGTATGTCAAAAATGTTGAACACAAGTATGCTTCACCCACTACAGATGGCAGGAATGGCTGTGAAACAGTTCTCGGGTAATATCGTCAGCTGGGAGTACCAGTAGAACACATTGGTGTGAAACAGAGGTACTTAACCTTATCTGTAATTGGCACTGGTCAGTTTAGCATGATAGATATAAAATGTAGGTTGTTGTCAAATTTCCCACAGTGCCCAACATTCCTACACTGTTCCCAAACAATAACAGCTGAATTACCACACCGACCTCTCCAATACAAAGTTGACATAGTCGCCTTGAGTGGTGGGTACACTGGATGGCAGATGCATAGACAAGTAGATGTGTTGTAGCTGGCAATGTGACAGCTCAGTTGTAAGAAGGTGATAACCATGTCAAGAGAGGGACTTGGAGGCAGGACACAATCCCTAGGCCAACACCCAATTTTCTCTGTACACTCATGGGGGGGCCCTAAGATCCAAGCATATGACATGAAGTAAGGGAGTACCCAAAGATTTTTAATAAGAATAAAACTAAAAATAATGAAGAACACCTTTCTTAACCTAAACTAACCTATCCTAACTATACTTAACCAACAACTGACCCTAACTACCCTATGCTAAACTTACCTAACACATTTAACAACACACTCTGAACATTGGCCCACCCAACCCTTTTATATTACAAGACACATGCAGGACAACATATACTATACTACACATATACTACTTATATCTAAACAAATATATATATATTTGGTATTTTTTTTAAATTGTATAATTTGTTTATTTAAAAAAAAAATGTATTACTGCAACACATAAAGGCCCCAGCATTACAATACAACATAATCTAACCTGACACTAACCCCCTAAAACCCACTATGAAACATTAAAAGAAATGAGGAGGGAGGGGACAGAACTGGGGGTGACAGTCACAAAGCCAATTACAGCTTTGCCCTCTTGAGGGTTTTTTCCTAAACTTAAGTCTCTTTGTGCTTTTTTCTACCTCCTTCTCCAGACTGACCAACTTTTTAAGGACCAGTGTGACATCCCTCTGTAGCTCCTTGATCATATTCATGTCCATGGCAGCAGGTGGTGTAGGCTGTGGTACAGATGTGGATGGTGTAGCAGCTGGGGCTGTAGTGGTGGTGGCAGCTGTGCCCTCCTGCACAGCTGTGAAGCTTGGTCCTTTCAGTGTGGCCAGTGTGGCCAGTGTGGGTCCTCCTTGGGTGAATGCCCACCATTCCCCGGTGGATCTCTCCTTGTGATAGCGGCGTGCCATCCTCTGGAACCCAGATTCTTTTGCCAGGATGTGCCTATAGCGGACTACCCTCTTCTGAAATGCCCGCAGTTCCTCATTGTTCATGTTGGCAGCTGTTAAATTGAGACAGGCAACCATCAGTGTCAGCATTGTGTGGACTATGTACAGATTATTAGCTTACACTCTACATCTAATTGCACATACACTCCAACTCACATTCCGGAAAAAACAATGACACTGATAAATACAACGACAACGCTGCCTTAGCATCCTTTCATTGACACCAAAGCGAAGCACAACAAGATTAGGAACCAAACCAAATTAGGTGTGCATAGATTTTGTACCATGTGTAACAATGCAAAGGCAGCATCAACTTCACATAGCTCAAGGCCAATATGCCTCATCATGTCTGTTAATTTCAACCATACATAACCAGTAACTTGAATATGTTATTGGTGGTATGGGATGCAGTTGGTTACCATAAGGGGTCAGTGTTGATAGGTACACATGCAAACCTGATCAATATGACTGTCACCTACACTGTGAGCATCACATCTACCTACAATTTTGTTGTTCCTCTCCCCCTGTGCCTCAAGGGGTATGGCCATGCAGTCCATCCTCTCAACTGTCCTGGTCATCCACCAAGGCATGACCACTCATACATGGAGTCAGGGTTAGGAGGGCTGCCAACTAGGAACCTGGTATCCATAGGTCTACCACATCTACATTCATGTGTCCAGGTGTAGACTCCCATCACACCTGATCTGCCAATACTATTTCTCACACACCCATATCCATGCCAGCACACATCTGGCCTTGACCTGCAGCCACGTCTATTACATTCCACATAGGTGTTACATAAATGGAGTACAAAATATGGAGCACCATGCTGGGGGACAGTTGCCCACCCAGTCCTACATACACATTACAATACAGTGATGCACCAAATTGTGTTCAAAATGGTGCATCACTGTGTTGTGAGAATGAAGGTGTGTCCCAGTGCCAATATTCTCACAGCGGTGCACTTCTTAGTCACATATGGGCCTACATGTGGCTTGTCATTACCTTGTTTACTCAATGCCGCCCATTAAGCACCACAAGCCTCACAAGATATGACTCTCTGCTCCTGAATGGGGAACCTTTAAATGGGACACGATGACACCATCCAGCATACTTTGATATCTAATCATTTAACAGCTTATCACTTCTACCATTGTGTGCAACACACATGACTCACTCACACCAAACCCTCAATTACTACACAGGGCAGACAATATCACACTTACTGGATATATCTGGGTCCTCAAATCTTGCCACTTCACCAATGGTGTAGGGGGCAGGTCCACTGGTAAGATATAAATGGAAAACCATGCTTAGTGTCAGATCACTGTCACTGCTAGTGGACAATATATTACAGTGTGTACTATTTCAGAGGAATGATCAAGTTACCCTGGTGTAAAACAGTGCAACATACGCACCACTGAAAGCTCACAATGACACTGACACTCAGGTGATTGAGAGCCACACATCTGCACACTTACACTGGGCCTGAGACTCATGTAGTGACACCCTGCAACAACCATATGTGGACAATCTTTAGGAGATGGAACTTCATTGTATGAGGGGGAGTTGGGTGACAAATACATGACACTACCCTGGTGCTTTGCAAGACCGTTGACTCAGGTACTCAGGCCTGTCCTGCAAGGCACCCAGAGGCATTTTGTGATGGACATGCAGCTCAATTATTAGTCTGCAATGATCATGCATTGAGTAATCCATGACTGATGTGGCAAAGTTGTCTGATGGTATCAAATGCCCCATTCACAGTGCCCCCTAAGGCGGGTAAGCCCCCTTTGCTAACATGATGGCAGGGATCATGTGTGTTAAATGATGACAATGTAGGGCTATACATGCATTGCCCTACTTTGTTGACACAATCCAGTTAAATATGGTAGGCAGGCAGTGTCTTGGCAGAACATACATGACACACTGCCGGGGCACAGGTGTTGATATGGCCCCTGAAGTGTGTGACATAGTGATGCTTGTCCATGACTCACCAGACATCTGACCTGCATTGGCCAAATGATAGGACATGTGAACTCCATGTCTAGACTGGCACAGTTACACTTCATTCTGGTTGCATGCAACCTGTCCACAAGCATTGCATGCAGCACTCCAACATGCTGCTACTGTCATTCAAGAGCGGTGAACAGTAAATATTATGCCAATGGGAGACTCACCAACAGGGCCACCGATCACCACACAAAGATGGTCAAGCAGATCCTGCTCCCTAGCCACCAGATCTGCCCAGCGATGCTTGAGCTGGTGCTCATTCCTAGTGCTGTGACACACCCCCTTCAGGTGGTGGAGCACCTTGCCCAACCACTGATGCCTCGCCTCCATCCGGTAACCTTGGTTTACATGGTTCCCCATCTCCCACAACAATGGCAGGTAGTGGGCTACCAACCACACAAAGCCACCCAGCTCCTGCTCTCCCATCCTTGTCAACCTCCTCCTACCAGACATATGTACCATGTAGAGATTGGCAACAAAAAAAAATGAATACAAAGGAACCTTAAGGCCCAAAAATGAATCCCAACTTATCAACTGTCCCGGACAGACACCCCACAGTACAAGGACAATTATATACAGAAAACACACACAAATTTACTGGTACTGGAACAAAGTACAGTCAAAAATACAAAAACATGAAAGGAGGGACACCACAAGGTACAATACTCAGGAAAAACACACCACCAACTCCAGGCTACAACCACACAGTCAAAAGAGGCACAGACTGTAAAGAGAAAGTGAAAGTACACTTATTGTACCATGCCTGTAAATAGGATTTCCTGTTACATCACTTCCTGTCCCCGAGCATCACGTTTACTGTTAAGTGTGTATTTATTTGACGCATGTGATATTTGCATGAGTATTTTGGACGCATGACCTACGTGTGTTTTTTTTTTTTACGCTTTACCTTTATCCCCTTCTGTGCCCAGGACGTAATGGTTACGTCCTGAGGCACAGTGCTCGTGTGCCCAGGACGTAACCATTACGTCCTGGGCACAGAGCCCAGAGGAAGCGCTAGCGCTCCCTCTGCGGGGTTCCCCCCTAACCCCCCAAGGCAGGCAAAGGTCGCTCCCCAGGGGGACATTTTTTTAAGGCCTTTTCTGCCCTCCCAGGGGCAGATCGGCCTATTATTAGGCCGATCTGCCACTAGGGGGGGGCAGAAACCTCTAGGCACCAGGGATCTTTTTTTTTGTTTTGTTTTAGTTTTTTTTAGAGGTGGGGAGCGACCCCTTAGGCAAGGGTCACTCCCCTAGAGGGCAAATTATATTTAGGGCATTTCAGCCCCCCTTGGGGGCAGATTGGCCTATATTTATGAGGCCAATCTGCCCCCAAGGGGGACAGAAACCACTAGACACCAGGGAGTTTTTTTTCTCGTGAATTTCACGCAAGGGGAGCAACCCCTTAGGTAAGGGTCGTTCCCCTGGGGGGCAAATTTATTTTAGGCAATTTCTGCCCCCCTGGGGGGCAGATCAGCCTATTTTAATTAGGCCGATACTAGGCACAGGGCATTTTTGTTGTTGTTGTTGTTGTTTTACAGATAGAGAGTGACCCCTTAGGCTAGGGTCGCTCCCCTGGAGGGGCAAATTGTATTTAGGCCATTTCTGCCCCCTTTGGGGGCAGATCGGCCAATTTTAAGTCAATCTGCCCCCAAGTGGGGCAGAAACCACTAGGCACCGGGGAACATTTTTTTTGCACCAATGTCACGCAAGGAGAGTGACCCCGTAGGCAAGGGTCGCTCCCCAGGGGGCTGGAGTGGGATGGGGGGAAACTTATTTTAGGCCATTTCTGCCCCTCCTGGGGGCAGATCAGCCTATTGTTATTAGGCTGATCTGCCCCCAGGGGGGGGCAGAAACCTCTAGGCGCCAAGGCAAATTTTTTGTGTGTGTTTTTTTTTTGTTTGTTTGTTTTTTTAGAGATGGGGAGCGACCCATTAGGCAAGGGTCGCTCCCCTGGTGGACAAATTGTATTTAGACCATTTCTGCAGATCGGCCGATTTTAGGTCAGAAACCACTAGGCACCGGGGATCTTTTTTTTTGCGCCAATGTCATGCAAGGGGACCGTCCCCGTATGCAAGGGTCGCTCCCTGGGGGGGTGGGAAGGGTGGCAAATATATTTTAGGCCATTTCTGCCCCTCCAAGGGCAGATCGGCCTATTGTTATTAGGCCGATCTGCCCCCAGGGGTGGCAGAAGCCTCTATGCGCCAGGGATACATTTTTGGGGGATTTTTTTTTTTGTTTTGTTTTGTTTTTAGGCAAGGGTCGCTCCCCGGGGGGGGCAAATTTATTTTAGGCCTTTTCTGCCCCCCGGGGGCAGATTGGCCTATTGTTATTAGGCCGATCTGCCCCCAGGGGGGGCAGAAGCCTCTAGACGCCAGGGATACATTTTTTGGGGATTCTTTTTTTTTGGTTTTGTTTTGTTTTTTAGAGGTGGGGAGCGACCCCTCAGTCAAGGGTCGCTCTCCTGTGGGGCAAATTGTATTTAGACCATTTCTGCCCCCCTTGGGGGCAGATCAGCCGTTTTTTGTTTTAGGCCAATCTGCCCCCATGGGGGCAGAAACCACTTAGGCACCAGGGATTGGTGTGTGTGTATGCGTGTGATTTCTTTAGGGGGGCAGCCCCTTGGGTAAGGGTCGCTCCCCATTGGGGCTCATTACTGTTGGCCATATCTGCCCCCATTGGGGGCAGATGGGCCTATTTTTGGAAGGCCCATCTGACCCCAGGGGGGGGCAGAAAGCCCACCAGAGGCCAGGGAAGTTTTTTTTTCAAAAATAAGAGGGTGGGGTATGGCCATACCTCCACCCCAAATAAATGGGGCCAAAGTTGTTCTGCCCACCAGTGGGCAGAGGGGGCAATTACCCCTGATCCACACCCCGGGGGGGGCAGAAAGTCTCCTATATGCCAGGGAATTAAAAACCAAAAAATATATATTGGGGTGGTGGCTACCAACCAGTATGGCCCTGGTTACGCCCCCACCTCAACTGAAGGGGGTAACAGTCTTTCAGCTCTCCCCCGCACTCTAAAACATCTTATCCCACAGCAATCAAGAAGACATTTGATTATTTTTGGTTTACTTTCAAAATCGTCCCACTTGAAATGGTGAGGGCTGCAATTTATGGACTTTGGGACGCTGCCATGTAGAAAAATCCACAAGACCTAGACACATCTGAAAACTAAACATCTGGGTGATTCCAGGGTGGTGTGTTTCACATGCACCCACACCATTTTTGTACCCACAATCCCCTGCAAACCTCCAACTTTGCTGGAAATCACACATTTTTCCCATGTTTTTGTGATGGAACCTTCCGGTATCTGCAGGAATCCACAAAATTCCTACCAACAAGCATTGTCTCATCTATACCGATAAAAATTCTGCTGCACTTAACAGCCTAAAAATTGTTTTTTTGCAAAACTGCCCTTTTGGACCCCCTTTGTTCCCCCTCAATATCGACATGTTTTTGGCTCTTCCCTTTCACAAGCACTTGGCCCACCTACACAAATGAGGTATCATTTTTACTGGGAGACTGAGGGGAACATTGGGTGGTATGAAATGTGTCCCAGTGCAGTGATCCCACACAGAAATGTGGGACAAATGTGATTTGTTAGCTAAATTTCAGTATTGCTGAGGATTCTGGGTAAGAAAACATTGGGGGATTCACGCAAGTCGCACCCCACTGGACTCCCTCAGGTGTCTAGTTTTCAGAAATGTCTGGGTTTGGTAGGTTTCCCTAGAAGGCTGCTGAGCCCAGGACCAAAAACGCAGGTGCCCCCCTGCAATAACAGGTAGTTTTGTATTTGATAATTTTGATGTGTCCAGATAGTGTTTTGGGGCATTTCCTTTTGTGGGCGCTAGGCCTAACCACACAACTGTGGTACAATTTTTATCGGGAGACTTGGGGGAACGCTGGGTGGAAGGAAATTTGTAGCTCCTCTCAGATTCCAGAACTTTCTGTCACTGAAATGAGAGGAAAAAGTGTTTTTTGGTCAAATTTTGAGGTTTGCAAAGGATTCTGGGTAACAGAACCTGGTCAGACCCCCACAAGTCACCCCATTTTGGATTCCCCTAGGTGTCTAGTTTTCAAAAATGTACTGGTTTGCTAAGTTTCCCCAGGTGGCGGCAGAGCCACACAAGTCACCCCATTGTGGATTCCGCTAGATGTCTAGTTTTCAAAAATGTGCTTGTTTGCTAGGTTTCCCCAGGTGGCGGCTGAGCTAGAGGCCAAAATCCACAGGTAGGCACTTTGTAAAAAAACACCTCTGTTTTCTGTGGAAAAATGTGATGTGTCCACGTTGTGTTATGGGCCATTTCTTTTCGCAGGCGCTAGGCCTACCCACACAAGTGAGGTACCATTTTTATCGGGAGACTTGGGGGAATGCTGAGTAGAAGGATATTTGTGGCTCCTCTCAGATTCCAGAACTTTCTGTTACCGGAATGAGAGGAAAACGTGTTTTTTTGGCCAAATTTTGAGGTTTGCAAAGGATTCTGGGTAACGGAACCTAGTCAGAGCCCCACAAGTCACCCCATCTTGGATTCCCCTATGTGTCTAGCTTTCAAAACTGTGCAGGTTTGCTAGGTTTCCCTAGGTGCCGGCTGAGCTAGAGGACAAAATCCACAACTAGGCACTTTGCAAAAAACAGCTCTGTTTTCTTTGGGAAAATGTGATGTGTTCACGTTGTGTTTTGGGGCATTTCCTGTTGCGGGTGCTAGGCCTATCCACGCAAGTGAGGTACCATTTTTATCGGGAGACATGGGGGAACACAGAATAGCAAAACAAGTGTTACTGCCCCTTGTCTTTCTCTAAATTGCTTCCTTCCAAATGTAAGACAGTGTGTAAAAAAGACGTCTATTTGAGAAATGCCCTGTAATTCATATGCTAGTATGGGCACCCCGGAATTCAGAGATGTGCAAATAACCACTGCTTCTCAACACCTTATCTTGTGGCCATTTTGGAAATACAAAGCTTTTCTTGATACTTATTTTTCACTTTTTATATTTCAGTAAATGAATTGCTGTATACCTGGTATAGAATAAAAACCCATTGCAAGGTGCAGCTCATTTATTGGCTCTGGGTACCTAGGGTTCTTGATGAACCTACAAGCCCTTTAAATCCCCCAACCAGAAGAGTCCAGCAGACGTAACGGTATAATGTTTTCAAAAATCTGACATCGCAGGAAAAAGTTACAGAGTAAAACGTAGAGAAAAATTGCATTTTTTTTCACCTCAATTTTAATATTTTTTTATTTCAGCTGTTATTTTCTGTAGGAAACACTTGTAGGATCTACACAAATCACCCCTTGCTGAATTCAGATTTTTGTGTACTTTCAGAAATGTTTAGCTTTCTGGGATCCAGCATTGGTTTCTTACCCATTTCGGTCACTAACTGGAAGGAGGCTGAAAGGGCAAAAAATAGTAAAAATGGGGCATGTCCCAGTAAAATGTCAAAATTGTATTGAAAAATTGGGTTTTCTAATTCAAGTCTCCCTGTTCCTGAAAGCTGGGAAGATGATGATCTTGCCACCGCAAACCCTTTGTTGATGCAATTTTCAGGGAAAAAAACACAAACCGCCTTCTGAAGCCCTTTTTTCCCTATTTTTTGAAAAAAAAATAACTTTTCACTGTATTTTGGCTAATTTCTTGGTCTCCTTCAGGGGAACCCACAAAGTCTGGGTACCTCTAGAATCCCTAGGATACGGGAAAAAAGGACGCAAATTTGGCGTGGGTAGCTTATGTGAACAAAAAGTTATGAGGGCCTAATCGCAAACTGCCCCAAATAGCCCAAAAAAGGCTTGGCGCAGGAGGGGAAAAGGCCTGGCAGCGAAGGGGTTAAGTGTCAAATTAACAGAAAATCTGCATTGAGATGAGTGTGAAAGTGAAATTTGCGCTAAGGGCCCATGGGTCATATACTTTGCGTTTGCGTATGTTTTTGACACATTTGCGTCAATTCTTTTATCTTTATTCCAGACGGTGTGATTTTGTTCCATTGTCTATGGATGTACCCTGTATCAACATACAAATGAAATGGGCTGTGCTGCAGTGTGGCATATTGTGTATGGCCACATGTGGTAGTCCATGCAACAATGTGATTTGGGTGTGATTAGTCTGTTACATCGATGTGTTTGTTATAGAGTCAACAGCATGAAAATATTTGCATATCTATACATGTGTGACAACAGTGTATCTACATATGTGTGGAAGCCAGTACTATGCAACAGTTCTGGTCTGTGGTTGTGAATTGTGTTTACTTATAAGATGTGTGTAGTTGTCTTACAGAGCATAACATTTAAGACGACATACACAGCTCACAGTTGATGATGGCTGATAAATGCTACCAAGGAAATGTTAGCCGATAACTGTCTCCATATGTAGGTTTTGAGTTTATGGTGACTTGTGTGCGGACTACACCTATGTCTGACATGTGTACATATTTGGTACATACTGTGATTGACACACTCAGCTTACATTCCACCCATATTATGTTTTGTCCACAATGAAACTCATTACATTTAGCAATTATTGTTGTTTTTGTGTGGTGGACCTGCAGCCCTAGCTGCATTTGTTCTCATCCATTCTGATGTGCATTCCACAGACGTGTCCGTGCATAGTGTGAAGTCATGTGTACCCTGTGTCAGGACTGGGCCCAATGGCAGTGGCAGAACTGAATACCATGGATGCACTGCGCAGGCCCAAATAATTGTTTTTCCATACCTGGGCTAATCATGATGACCTTTGTTACAAATGATGCCCCCCCTTGTCACACATGCTCCTTGCAGCCATTGCAACTCTCACACTGAGTTGTGACAGTGGTCTGTTTAAACATTACTGTCTTTCCAAATTTTGACATGTACTTCCTCATGTGTGGGGCCCTTGTTAACTACTATTTGGACATGTTGTAGTTGTGTGTGATGAGCTATTGTTGTACAAATTGACAACGTGGATGTAAGTCTAATGCTGTGGTCCTTAGATTCTGTCCTTCAGTTGTCACATTCAGGTGATGAGGCTATTTGTGATGTGTGTGATGGTACGAGTACAATCTCACGCATCACGTGATGTAGCAACAGTACTTTTCAGATTAGTGTTTGTAGCATGCTCCCTGAGGTTAGACTCACAATCCTGAGGTATATCTCATGGAGACTGAAGAGACCAAAGCAGGATTGTGTGAATAAGTGAGGTGTTTATCGACAAACTGTACAAGGTGATTTGAGTGATTTTAAGTGAAGAAGTTCTCAACTATGTGCAGTCTGCACCGTATCCCAGCAGCTGTGTTGTGCTGTTCCCCCTCTTTTATTTCACCACCAGCCTCCTCCTCCTCCTCCTCAGGCAGGTCATCAACCTGCTCTTAAAAAGAGACGTTCATCCACACACGCATGTTGTGCAGGATAGCACGTCATTATGATCTTGTAGATGATGTGTGGGGCATATAGGAGGCTGCCTCCTGTAATGTCCAGTTACCTGAATCTTGATTTCAGGATGCCTAATGTCCTCTCCACAATAGTCCGTGTTCTCTGCTCTGCTGCTGTGCTTGGATTGGTAAATGGGGTCATTATCCATGGCTATACGCCATAACCCTGATCAGTTGCAAAAGATTAAAGGAATAAGTTGTTGTTAAGGCTCGAACAGGTTTGTAATGTAGCATGGCAGTTGATATTTTGAGATAGTTGTGACACGTGTGTTTGTGGTATGGTATGAGTTCCTGGCCTAGTGTAAAGTCTTCTCAGCACTGGGTTGTTGGACATGACAATCTTGTGTTTGGGTCAAGGACCTGGGACATATGATTTGGATTCCTAACTGATGGTCAGTTTGTATGTACTATGCGTTGTGTAGTGCGCCTTTAAATCAGGGGCATGACACATCCTCACAACAAAATGGGGTCAGATGTGGAGGCAACATGGTAGCACTACAGAGCCTGGACATCCTATCCATTTTGACATGTGTCAATGCAGATGATATGCAACACTTAGGCCCATTGAAATGGGTAAGTGAAAATGCACAACAGATCTCCAAAATTGGCACCATTGCCCTGCAACATTTTAACTATGCAAGAATGCCCCATGTGTGACATGTTACTAGGCAACCTTTTGTTTTCCCCTGCGCCAGTTGCTCATATGAAGCCGTACACCTACACTACCTACCTTGCACCAGGCTCCTTGGCTAGCTACCCTGTGGAGGTGGAGGTGGATGTATCTGCGCAGGAAGGGACACCGCCCTATACATATGCTGTTCTGATGCCCAATTGGCTCTTTCTGTGTGTGCAGCAGTATGCGGCATGCATTGGTGGCACAATCATATTAGTTCAAAGCACAGTCTACTTCCTTATTGCAACCTGCAAACGGCACCCCTAGGGTGGTGATAGATGTTGGCACTGTATCAGGTTTTAGGTGACATCTAAATCTGAGTCAGCATCATCAAGTGAAGTATCTTGTGGTGACAGATCTGCAGCAACACACATTGCACACCCCTTCCAACCTACAAAATGCATGGGAGAGTGGGCAATTTACAATGTGGCTTCAAATCATTAAAAAATGGTCATCTGCCTAGTTGTACATACAGTACAGGTCATGACAATGGCACCATGGGATTTTACATAGGTCCCTTAGTGATCCAGAGTTGCAGCTAATGTTTGTGGCAGCCAATAGGTGTCCAAGGGTGTGTATCTCATTGTTACAGGTTGATCAACATTACTACCAGTGTCTCTCCTATCTTTCAACACATGATTCAGTATTTATACTGTCAACACATGCACAGCGCAGACTATGGGATTGGTCTCAGCTACTCAGCAAATGTGTCCCTTGGCACAGTGCATGTGAGGTCAGTGATGTCCGGTATTCTCCTACAGGGCCCCACTATGGCATCCATGATCTGCACTGTCTGACAGTGACTCTCCCCCATGGTGGGTCATTTATTTAATCTGGTACAAACATGATGGTGTTGTGGGTCAGTAAGTGTTGCATGTGAGGTGGCACTACAGTAGGCGTGGTACTATTCATCACACATCTGGCACATGGCATGCTATGGGCATTGATCTTGTATTCCTATATGTGTGAGCCAATGCGTCAGGCAGATGTCTCTGCACACTACAGGTAAGTCAAGTATGTGTTGATGAAATGTAGTTGGTATAAGCAGCAGTTGTCTGGCATTTGATGTTTGTTCTGGCAGTGACTTGCACGGCATGATTTGAGGGATCTGTTTCTATAAGGAACTTACATACGATGAGCATGGTGTATGCCATTGATATGGCTGTGCTATACTTTGTTTGGTGTACTGTGTGTGAAGTGTACGTAGTAGGCAACCTGTGGGCACTTGTAGTGGTCTATGTAGTTCTTCTGTTAGCAAAGGGTACATGTCTGCACCTGTCCTTCTTGTGATGTGCCTGTCAAGTAGTAGGTGTGTTATGTACATGTGGGTGTATGTGTTTGTGGTGTGCACTGATTGCGCTGTACTCCAGCATGGTGCATATGTGTTGGTACATGCACATCCGTGTTACCCTGGCCATGTGTTGATGTAGTGGTGTATGTCTTGTGTGTCCTACTGGGTTGGTGTGTTGTGTGTGTATTGCTATGTTTGTTGTCTTACCCACAAGTAGGCCATTTATATATTGTCCATCCTGGAATTGTTCATTGATCCTGCTGTGCCGGAATATGAAAGTATCATGGACAGTCCCAGGATACTTGGCCAAGATGTTTAGGTATAGTCCTCGATGGTCCACTATGCCCTGCACATTAATCGAATGCCTGTGCTTGCGATTCTGGTATGAGTGCTCTGTTGCTGCAGGTGGTACGAGCCAAACATGGGTGCAGTCAATTGCACAGAGCACATGCTGAGAGCCATAGATTTGGTAGAACCCCAGTTTTGTCTCCTGCTGCTTTTGCTGGTTGTTGGGGAAACTGATGTGGCGGCGAGATTATAGCATGTAACACCTTTGGCAGTAATGCAGAGAATGACGTCTGTAAGACAGCAGCAACCAGGGCACCCGTTGTTTGGAATGAGCCACTTGTCAGCATGTGCAGGACAGCTAGCAGATTTGTCACAGGTGGGATGCTGTGTAGAGTCTGAAGGCTAGCTGTGATTTGTGGCTCGGTGTGGTGTAGCAGGTATAATATGGCTTGCCGGTTCAGTCTGTAGGTCCTTATGATGTCCTGGTCCCTGAGGCCAAGGAAGGTTGTCCTAGTTCTGAAGACCCTCTCCTGCCTTCTGCGTTGCCTTTGTGGGCCGCATTGTGGTGGTGGTGATTACTGTAGCTGTTGCTGTCCTCTGCGTCGTCTCGCAAGCTGGATCAGTATCACCTCCATCTTGTCCTGTGGGTTGGTAATGTTGCTTCTGTGTATTTTCCTTAAGTAGTGATGTGTTTGCTTCATTTGAAGCCTGCCGTGACTCAGGCGTTACATTTTGACGCTAATCAGAGTTAACGTCATTTTTTGGCTCTGCCTCCCTAACGTGTGTCTTTTTTGCCTGGGTGGATAAATATGGTGCTAGGGGGTTAGAATCATTTATTGGACGGGAACGCCTACCTTACATCCTATTGACGCAAGAAGGTTTCACACATCCAAAAAATGACGCTAACACCAATAATTTGACGCTAGACCGGTCTAGTGTCAAAATATAATTATGGATTTGAGTATGTGCTGAATTAGTGTAAAAAAAATGACGCTAATTCAGTGCAAAGAGAGAATAAATATGCCCCTTAGGGTCAGATTTATGGAAAGTGGCGCTGCCCAGAGTGCAGTGCCACTTTCCCTGCGCCACTTAATTCCCCCCTACTGCCCCCTGTGTGCGCCATATTTTAAATATGGCGCACCATGGCGCAGGGCAGGTGGCAATAGCGTCATTTCACATGACGCTATTGATGTACTGTGCAGGAGTAGCACCAAAATATTGGCGCTACTCCTGCAGAGTGCGTAGGGGCCCTTTTAAAATAATGGAAGCCCCATTTTAATGCCTTTTCTGAGCAGGTGTTAAAAGTGCTGTAAAAAATGGCATAAGGAAATCACAAAGATTTCCTTGTGCCATTTTTTGCCCCCCCCCCCAACGGGAGAACACCCCCTTTGCATACATTATGCCTGGTGCAGGCATAATGTAGCTCAAAGGATAACAGAATGTGCAATGCATGCATTGTGCCACTCTGTACATACGGCTCTAGGATTGTGGCCTCATTGGGCCACATTAATGTAAAAAATTATGGGGGTCATTCTGACCCCGGCGGGCGGCGGGAGCCGCCCGCCTGGAGGGAACCGCCAGAATACCGCTGCACGGTCAAAAGACCGCCGCGGGTATTCTGGGTTTCCCACTGGGCTGGCGGGCGACCACCAAAAGGCCGCCCGCCAGCCCAGTGGGAAACACCCCTCCATGAGGATGCGGGCTCCGAATGGAGCCAGCGGAGTGGAGGATGTGCGACGGGTGCAGTGGCACCCGTCGCGTATTTCAGTGTCTGCAAAGCAGACACTGAAATACAAAGTGGGGCCCTCTTACGGGGGCCCCTGCAGTGCCCATGCCATTGGCATGGGCACTGCAGGGGCCCCCAGGGGCCCCATGACACCCCTCACCGCCATCCTGTTCCTGGCGGTCGGAACCGCCAGGAACAGTATGGCGGTGAGGGGGTCGGAATCCCCCATGGCGGCGCAGCAAGCTGCGCCGCCATGGGGGATTCCCAGGGCAGCGGAAAACCGGCGGGACACCACCGGTTTTCCTGTTCTGACCGCGGCCAAACCGCCGCGGTCAGAATGCCCTGCGGGGCACCGCCAGCCTGTTGGCGGTGCTCCCGCTGACCCCGGCCCCGGCTTGACCCCCTATGACATTAATGTGTGCCAAGGTGGCACTAGGGGACTATAACTATGACCCTTAGTTAGCAATTATAGGAGAAAGTAAAGATGATGGACCCTATTCCCGAACAAAAATTTGCTATCAGTGTTTACTCACTTCACAAACTCGCAGAAACTGTAGACGTATATGTACCCTGCGTTTATGCTCAAAATGGAGGCACGTACATCCTGAGCTACAAGTCCTACGCATTAATCTACACATATAGGTGGTCACAGGTGGAAGTTTATACTGATGCAGTTCCATAGTCGAGAATGCCTATTGACATCAAAATATACATATGATCAGTGACAAGTGGAGGTAAAAATATAGGGTATTTGAAATATGCAGGAAGCATGCATGCATTTTATAAGTTACAAATGGAAGGGATAGTGCCTCAGTCGTCTAGGAGCAGTGGTTCAAAGAGAACAAATAGCCATAAGGAATAACAAGGATCCTCTCGGTTCGGAATTGCAGTTTACTTTGTGCATAGACGAGGACTGTACTGTCACAATGGATCACTAGGTCCTGAAGAAGGAAAGAAACTTTATTGGAGAGGAGATGGACATCATAGTGTGTTATGTAGTTAAGTACTATGATGTGTCTGTCCCTGGGTATCTAAGAGGCACTACAAATCAGGAGATGTGGAATCCTAGGTACAGAGGTGTTGGAGCCTAAAATTTAGTAATGCTTTTTATTGACCCAGACGTCAGCTGAAGGTTTCATGTTAAAAGCTTAAGGTAGAGAAAGCTGCACTGACATATATTTTAAAAGTGTTCACGTCTTATTTTGTGGCCGACACCAATGTGCCTACCAGAAACTGACAACGTGCTAACAAGATATAAATAATGTTCAATCATATTTTACACGTTAGAATAACTGCTAACCGACAAATAAATTGATTTATAATGTTTAGTGTGTGATTTATTAGTATGAAGTTATGCACGCAGAAAAATAAATGCAATTCTTTGACATATCTAATGTGATGCTTTAACAAAATTGCAATTATTAATTAAATGTTTTACATATTTTGATGAAATATTATTAATGCTGAATTATAGGTTTGCATAATATACGTGTTTTTTAATAACAATATTCTTGCATTATACTTTTTGTGTTAGCATAACAAAGTCTGAAGACAAATTGGTAAAAATTGCTGAACAATACAATGTGGATTTTGAAAAGTCAAAGCACTTACGAAGGAGTTACAGGTTACAGTTCAGTACCAAAGACATTGCAGACATGAGATAACCTGGCATGAGATAGCACATTAAGAAATGAATTACAAATATTAAAAAATGGGGAGCGTTAGACAAGTGGGAAGGCAGAATTGACATATTGTCATTCACAAATGATTACCCAAGATTGAGGGAGAAGCCAGTAGAATGGTATAAGCAAACAGAGAGATTCGTGAAACTTTCAAAGTATCTGTGGGAAGATTTGAACACATTGACATTGTGGTTTCAGTCAATTTATGGGTTGAGTGCAAGCGGAATGTTGATTTGCCAACTTGTGAACCGCTGAGAGATCCAGATACAGGTGCACCATCTGAAGAGGTGATGATAGGGTATTATAAAGTGATTGAATTTCTGAAAAACAAAGTTTCCTCAAACGATGTTGATTGGCAAAAGATTGACAGGACAGCACCGGAAACAAAGGAGTTGATTAATGCCTATTATGAAAGATTGCTGCAGGCTTTCAAACATCATAGTGGTACAGAAACTAATGAGCCAAAAGAAATGAGTCATTTTGTGTTGTGATTTGGGCAAGGATTGAAACCTGTGATTGGCAATATAATTCATCAGCATTTGATTTGTTGGCAGAAAAAAACAATTGATCAAGTACTGTAGTATGCTAGGTACTGTAGTGACAAAATGGAGTTGAAGCAGAAAAGATTGAAAGAGAAATGGATGATGATGAACATCAAATCTGCCCAGACATGAATTCTGAACCCATAGATGATGGTGAACACCAGTGGAATGCAAAGGGTGCAACAGCAGGTTAACAACATGCCTCAGTTTAGAGGTAAATGACACAGTATTCAGATAAATCAGAGTGATATTGTGATTGATGTACATTCAATGAAGAAAATGCAGCCATGTCATGTGTGCTGAAGTTTTGGGCACTGGAAGCAGGAATGTCCATATAATAATGTGAATAATTTGGTGCAAAATGGTGGTTTGTCTCAGACTGTTGACAGTAGTCAAGTTCAAATTCGGAGAATCCAACGTCTCTGAATCCAAAATGAGCTGTCCCTACAGGATTGCAGCAAATGCACGTCCCTTAACAACAGATGCAGGTTCCTCAGCAGATTCAAGTCCCACAGCAAATGCAAGTTCACAAGCCCCAATGACACAGCAGCAAGTGAGTGTTCCTCAGCAAAACATGAATCAGAGACCAAATGCAAATGAAAATCAGTTGGTAACACAATTCCCCTTAATTGATTTGATTGCTGAAGTGTTTTCAGAAACATATAACAGTGACCGTTCCAATGAGGAGGAATGCATGTTAGCCGCATCAGAGGTAGATCAACATGGTACTTATGTAAATGCTAATGTTATGGGAAACGATGTTCCATTTCTGGTTGACCCTGGAGCAACGCGTTCGACTGTCAGAACTGCAGAAGTCCCAAATGTTCCCGTATAAGCAAAAATAATTCAGGTCGTAGGTGTAGCAAATCAGCAGTTAGCCAACTAATTACAGAACATATCCCAGTCAAAATAGGGTCATTTGAGGACCGGGAACCAATTTTTGTTTTGCAATTTAAGTCCTGTGAGCTTGTTACATCATGATCTATTGTGTAAGCTAAATTGTTCAATTAGCTGCACCCACAAGGGAATAGCAACCCAGACAAATAGTGATGATGAAATGCCCAGTAAATTTGATTAAATGTACCCTCTCATTTCATTGTTTCCAATGATGACAGTTAGGGATTTCTTCGAGGAGTTACAAGAGACAGTTATGGCAAGAGTCTGGAAGTTTGAAGAAAAGATATTGGACTCAAAAGAGGAGTTGAGCCAGTTAAAAACACAGTAAAGCCAAATGCAGTGTATCCAAGGATACCACCTTATAATATGACAGCAGAAGTAATTGCTGGAAATAACCCTCATAATTGAAAATTTCATCAAACAAAGTGTTTTGAAAGAGATCCTAGGAAGTCCATGCAACTCTCCTAATGGAAAATAATGCATAGTCCAGGATTTGAGAAAAGTGAACATGATTGTTGTTCCATGTTGTCCTGTGTTACTGAATCCTGCAGTGATTGTGTTCCAGATTCCTTATGAGGCGGAGTGGTTTTCTGTCATTGATTTGTGTCAGAAATATTTCTCCATTGTGCTTCATGAAGAAAGTCAGTACTTATTTGCTTTTAAATTAGAAAGCCACATATTTTCATGGTGTCATACGTCTCAAGGGTATATGAAGTAGCCATCCATTTAAATCAGATTTTGATAAAGAATTTGAAGTCCCTTAAAATGCCTTTTCAGTCAGTTTTTGTGCAATTCTTTGATGATTTAATGGTTGTATCAAACACTCGTGCCATGTGTAGAAGAGATACAATTGTCCTGTTAAACCACCTAGGTGAGAACGGCCATAAAGTTTCTCCCACAAAGTTGTAGTACTGTCAAAAGGAGGTAAAATTCTTAGGTCACCACATAGAGAAAGGTGCAAGGAATGTTTCTCAAGAGAGGAATACAGTAACCCTGCAAATCAAACCCCCAATGACACAGAGAGATGTCAGAATGTTTTTCGGAATGGTCGGCTACTGCTGCAGTGAATTCTGAATTTTTCCCTTTTTCCAAGTCATATTTGAAGCTATCCGGTGCCATTTGATGACACCAGCATGAAAGCCTTCTCTGGGCTGAAAGGAAGCCTATGCTGAGCTCCAGGTCTGGGAATTCCTGATTACAACAAATGTTTTTCTTTTTCTGTTGGTTTTGAAAGAGATGGCTGTGCACTTTCTGTTTTGACACAGAGACATGGAGGTGTCAAAAGACCAGTCGCATATTTTTCCACCACGCTTGATCCTGTGGCTGCTGCATTGCATGTCTGTTTGAAATCAATGGGTGCTATTGGTGTCATTATTGGCCAGTGCGAAAGCATTGTCATGGGCCACCCTCTGAATGTTTTTGTGCCCCATTCTGATGAAGTGCTTTTGAGCCAAACTGAAACCCAGTACCTGACAAATGCTCGTTTTACCATTTATGAGCAAGCTACTTTGAGTTTGGCTAACATGAATATCAAACACTGTCAAATGCTGAACCCTGCAGGGCTTTTACCCAGTAATGTTGAAAATTTAAATGATTGTGAAGATGAAATGGAACATGACTGTCTCCATGTGACTGAACTGTACACCAAACAAAGACCTGATATTCAAGATACCCCGCTAAATGAAAATGACTATGTCATGTTTGTTAATGGCTCCTGCCTAAGAGACAATGATGGAACTCTGAGAGCTGGTTATGCACATTGCACAGTCTCATGAGTGATAGACACTTCATGGCTTCAAGAAGTCTTTTCTGCCCAGATAGAACAATTGGTGGCGTTTACTAGCGCATGCTGTGTTTCTGAACAGCTTAAAGTAACCATTTTCACTGATTGTCAATATGGTTTTGGTGTTGTTCATGACATCAGACCGTTATGGTCCCAGAGAGGTTTTAAGACCTCTTCTGGATCACCTTTCCGAAATGGTGACAGAGTTTACCAATTGTTGAAAGCATTACAGTTACCTGTGAAAGTTTCAGTTGTTAAGTGTGCAGCACATCAAAAGTCAAATGGTTACATCTCATTAGGCAATGTCTATGCTGACCAAGTGGCTAGATGCTGTGCACTTCATGGAATATCCTTTAATGAGTGATGGAGCAATAGAAACAGCACCAATGAGACAAACTAACGTTTCTCTATGACAGCAATTGATACCTGAGAAGAAGTTAGGAGATTATAGGAAGACATGACAGAAGAGGAACATAGAGGTTGGAGTAGAGCAGGTTGTGTTCGAAGAGATGAAGATGATGTTTGGGAAAATCAGTGCTGCCAAATAGTCTATTACCTTCAATGACTAGGCATTACCATGGTCAGGCACTCATTAGTGGAGATGCCATGATTAAAACTTTCAGAGAAACATGGTACAACCCCAGATTCAGATTGGTTGCAAAAGCGGTGTGTCATAGATGTGTAACATGTCAACAGCTGAATATAGGAAAACACACTGTGGTTAACCTGAGACACAGAGGTAGATCAGTAGGTCCTTTCAACAGAATGCAACTTTATTTCATTGAAATTCCTGTTTGCAATGGATTAGGGTATGTTTTAGTGTAGGTGTGTGTGTTCTCTCATTGGGTCAAGGCTTACCCAAACTGCAGAAATTATAGCCTTACAGTTGCAATGCTGCTTTGAAAGGAATGTATTCATCGATTTGGATTTCCGTTTTCTTTGAAGTGAGACTGAGGATCTAATTTCAATAATGATATTACAAAATGATTGTGTGTGGCATTACAAAAAACTACACTGCAGGTATAGACCAAAAACCTCTGGATTAGTGGAGCAAATGAATAGAACTTTAAAGTCTAGACTGGCTAAAGTGTATGCATCCACAATGTTGAAATGGCGGGATGCATTGCCTCTTGATAAGAATTCGCAGCACACCCAACAGAAAGACAGTATTGTCCCCTCAGGGATACAGGTTAGCCAGACTGTGAGGACTGGACAAGTAGCTGTTGTAGAACAAGCACAAACTTGTGAAAATCTGAGCGCATCAAAGGCAATTGAAGATGCAAGAGGGTCAAGCCAGAGTCAGTCGACTCCTGCTAGCTCAGTGAACATTGAAAACCCTGTTGTGCCTGAAACAAATAATTGTAAATGGAGACCAGTGGGCTACAAAATTACCAGACCCAGATATAAATGTGCCTCCAACTGTAGTTGAAGTGACTGAAGAGTCTGATCAAAGTGACAATGAAAATTGTGTGACAAGGAGGTCAAAAAGAAAAAGAGTGCCAAGTTGAAAGTATTCAGCTCCTAGCTAATACATGTGATTACCAGATGGTTTATTACTAGAGACAATTTAACTTTTAGTAGTGATTTTAAACATTTGCGAGTAGAGTAAACCTACTTTCTAGAAGTTCAAGAACTTAGTAAAAAGTGCAAAAAGACTTTGAGAAGATATTGTTAATTTTGTTTTTTGCTGTGCTCACTTAGAAAAGAAAGGTGCTGTGAATAATTGATAGCTGCTTTACATTTTTTGATTTTGATTTGAATTTTTTGATTTTGATTTTTGATTTCTCGAATTTGATATCTTGGTCTGACTATAGACAAGCCATGAGTTTGGATCAAGGAAAACTGAGTAAATGTAATTATGCATGTGTAGGCTTAGCAAAAGTATGTGTGATTGTGAACATCTTATTAATAGTTGGATTGAGTCTGCCTGTAAAGAACAGCGCTGAAAGCACAATTACACCAGTGTTGGGAGAATCGCATGCAGAACAAGATCCCCTATATCAAGATAAGAGATTATTTCACCTTGATAACTCAAAGGGAAATTGGTCTTCAAATGTATACTATAGGTTACTGTGTGAACACACTGAGAATATGGAGGTACGTGATTGTTATGTTTGTACTCAGATCCCTTCATCAGTACAGGAAGGAATCACATATCACTGCTTGCCACTAACTTACAGAATTTCTGGCAGTCTGTTAATAACACAATTGAAGAACCAAGAGTGTATACAGTATTCCTATTCATGTTTTCCTTTGTACTTATTAACCAACATCTGAGCAGTATCGCTAAAGCGAAAAACAATCACATTGTGGGTGGTTTCTGTGAACGAACCCTGACTTTTGGAACTGCATATGCACACAAGAACAATTTAACCTGTTTTCTCACCTAGGAGAGAAAGAGTTAATTGGACAATTAGATGGCAGAAGGAAAGCAATGAAAGCAAAGATAGAAAAAGGAGTCGTTTTATAAGACTGGCAAAAATATACTGTACATGCTTCAGATAGCAGCATAGAAGGACACTTAGCTTTAGACTGGCTATAAGTTGGGAAATTATGTATATAAAGAATGCCTATTACAAGCTGCCAAAAGGCTGGTATGGTACCTGTTATCTGGGGGTAGTATTTCAGAACATTTATCATGTGGACAATCAAGTTTGGAAAGAGAAATCGAATTTCAGAGATAAGAGAGGAGCTAGTGCAGCAGAGATTACTGGAGATATAATTGGTATCATCATTCCATCAGTTGAAGTAATCTTGAATGATATCAAGCTTAGGTAGTTGTCAACAATTGTAGGTAAGCTATGTACTTATTATGCTGGAGCAATGTTGCTAATGGATATGGAGATGGTTGCAGTGACATCGATCGTTTTGGAAAATTGTCTTGCGTTAGAGTAGTTATTGGCAAAGGAAGGTGGAGTCAGTAAAGTTGTGCATGCCCAACATTGCTGCACGTTCATACCGAACAATAGCAAGGAGATAAGGAAGCTTATCTCTAACATAACACATTTAAAACATGACCTAAAAGGACTGACAGCTACTGGTGCATGGTAATCAATGGGTAATGGTTTATCAACCATTGGAAAGTGGTTTGGAAACTTGGGGAAGGGAGAAGAAGGAATAATCTTGAAACCTGAGTGTAGCTTTGCGTCCCTTTGTTCCACTCAAATTTTACAAACTATGCAAAATATGGAAAGAGATAAGAGCTAAGAGCACACAGAGGAGGGAAGAGTTTGAAATGAAGAAGATGAGAAGTGTATATTTCAAAAACTTGAAGAGACTTGAGAGCTACAGTAGACCAAATGTTATCAAGATTTTGAGTTATCTCATTTAAATGACGGTGTCCTTTTTTTGCGACGGCAAAGATTGCTGTCAGAGGAGAGACTGTTGGAGTATAATATTTAGTAATGCTTTTTAAAGACCTAGATGTCAGAAGAAGGTTTCATGTTAAACGCTTAACGTAGAGAAAGCTGCACTGACACATATTTAAAAAGTGTTTGGGTTGTATTTTTGTGGTAGACACTAATGTGCCTCCCAAAACTGACAATGTGCTAACAAGATTGAAATACTGTTAAGGTATATTTTACACATTAAAGTAACTGCTACTAGTCAACAAATTGATTTATAATGTTTATTGTGTGATTTATTAGTATAAAGTTATGTGCACAGAAAAATAAATGCACTTCACTGTCATATCTAAAGTGATGCTTTAACAAAGATTGCAATTGTTAATTACATTTTTTACATATTCTGATGATATATTATTAATGCTGAATTATACATTTGCATATTATGTGTGTTTTATTAATAGCAATATCAATGCATTATATTTTTTGTGTTAGCATAACTAGGCCTGAGGACTTCGTATTTTCAGTCTTCTAAAAGTGATGAATCCTTCTTTTTCTTCTAACATGAATTTTTCTGTTAGACTGTTTTCATGAATAGTAAAGGGTCCCATTGTTTAAATCTAACAACCTTGTTTCCAGGTGACCTTGATTCCGGAACATTTAGGCCTGTGGGCTAAACATGAAATAAAATTATTTCTTTCAACATGAACATTCGGGTAAGATGAGTCGATTGTGCACCCTGTAAAGAATTCCTCTTGTTGCAAAGTATTAGAAAGATGTTATAGACTAGTGGATTCACACTGAAGGAGGAGATTACTTCAAACCAGGACTGAGAAAACATAGCCCTGTTGCAAATTTGATTTGTGCTCAAAAACTGATTGGATATTGCCCCTTTTGCATGAAGTGGAACCACTAAAATGTTGCATCAGAGACGCTTGTGAACTTTACTATAGGGATTGACTTTGTAAGTTTCAGTTAGTTCTTCTCTTGTCCCTGGATGTCCTCTGTTGTTTCCCTGTTCAGCTCGTATTCTGCACTCATCCTGATGGTGCTTCTAATGGACTTTGATGATTATCTATATTATTTGCTGATAAATGTCTCTTGAATGCTGTTCCTAGTGGAGGTATATTTTCTTGATAATGCTATGTTTCCCCTGATCTGTTTTCCCTAATAGAAGTTAGCATGCCGACCTGTCTATTTTTTCTTCTAGGCATGGTATTTTTGTCCGAGATAGATGGTTTTCCAATTTTTTTTGTCTTTCTTTTGTATCTTGTCCGCATGTGTTAGCCGCTACCACATATGTCCTAATTTAGGTTGTTATAGGGATAACCTATGTCCAACCCCTGTGTTACATTATGAGGTAATCATTTTCTATTGGAATGTGGTGGGTGTCCAAGAGAATGTAAGGCATTTGAAGGTGAGGGTAGTAGTAGGCTACCTGGCCGGTGACTCACTTTTCATCGCAAAGAAAGAAATTAAATCTGCGAGGCAAATTATTGTAACTGTGAGGCATACTAAAAGTACAGCAGGACAAGCACCATCCATCAGATCAATCTTGTGGGTAAAGCCTTTGAGCAAACCTTAATCACTTTTGAACATCTTGGGAAACTTGTCACACCATTCTTCTTCACATTTGATCTTGCTCCCAGCACCTGATCAGGATGATTAGGATCCAATCTTACCACTAAGTCTCTTTGTTGGGGGCCATCCTAACAGACATGATCCATCTTTTTCAGTATACACTTTAGAGAACGTTTCCTTGCCCTGAAACTCCAAAGTACCCTCCATGTAACCTAATAGTTCTACAGGTTGGTTCCTATATGCTACTAGCTTGACATCAGGTTTGAACATGTGACCAGGGAAGTTGTTCAGATATTCTTTACTGATCAGAGTATAGCGGGCACTAGAGTCAACCATGACCCATACTTCCACTCCATCCACCTTGATGGTACAATAAGGATGTATTGCTTCCTTAACGACTCCCACACCAGAATTCTTCATCGCATTCCTCCAATTTGTCATCATCTACCAAGATAACACAACCTTTTTTTTTCTGGTAAAATTTCCTCCCTTTTCTTTGCAAACCTTTGTGAAATGACTTTGCACTTCCCTCATATTTGTCCAACAGCTGCACAACTAGAATAAGTAGCCAAATGACCCTTTAACCCACATTTGTAGCATGAATAGCCCTTTTGATTGACCCAATTTCCTTCGACCCCATAGCGTTTTTCTTACTATTAGTTTAGTTAGTTTCTACAGTCTCCATTTTTCCTGCAGCCTTTGCTGTCATTTCCTTCAATCTTTCTCTTGTATTGTCCACCCTTTTTGCAATGTTTATGGCTTTCATCAATGTCAAAGTCTCCCTGTTCAGTAACTTTTCTTGCACTACTTCATCCACAAACCCTAGAAGCTAGTTTTCATAACTCTGCCATGGAATTATCAACAGATTCCCCTGGCAATTGGGCCCTTTGTAAGAATCTGATTTTCTTTTCTTTCCATAATTGCCATCCAGTTTTCTTAATGCAATTTCATAATCATTATTGTCAGAAGTCTCTCCTTCATCCTCTTCCGGTAGTGGTGGTAGATGTTTGAGAACTTGGCATCCTAACACCCTTAGACAATGTTTTAACATAGCTAGTTTACAAGATGCAGTGAATGTATCATCCCCTACAGTTTCAACGTATGCCGAAAAGCCTTCTTTCCAGTCTTCCCATAATTTAATGGGTTCCCCAGGCATATTTAAAACTTGAGTGGGTGCTGATATGCCATGCATATCTTCACCGTCAAGTAATAAGTTTGATGGAAATTAGAAGGGTTTCTTAAAGTTTAGAAAGCAGGCAGTCTTGGCTTCAGGCTGACTGCAGTGTTAAATTGGAATTTTTTGCTGTGATAGACAAAATATGAGTGTTTATTTATAATAGAGGACACACATGTTGTAGGCTTTTGATAATTGTCACAGTGTTTTTTGTGATTTTAATCAATATATGCTCCTGGCTTTGTGGCAGTATTTGCAGTAGAAGGTTGCCAACTAGCTTGACCTGGCTGCAGACTATAGAAGTCGAGCTTGCGCGCCACAGATAGTTTTGTCTTTCTTTTGTATTTTGTCTGCATGTGTTAGCCCACTTTCACACATGCATGTCCTAATTTGGGTAATTATAGGGCTAATATATGCATAGCCCCTGATTCTTGAACTCTGATAATTTGATTTGTTAAATGTCAACTCAGTCTGATTTGAGACCTGTTTCTGTTGTTCAAATAATAGCATTAATATTATGCTTTATTATGCTTAAATGTTTAATGGTTTTGATGGGAAGTGGATTAAACTTGATTTCTCCATTTTGGACAACCAATGGTGTTCATTTATCTTTACAATTTGATTTTGCACAGAAATTCATGTAACTCTATATTTGTGGATGTGAAATAATGCTTAGAAATTTCAATGACTGGAATTTTCTTTCTATGGCTATGTTGGTCATGGTGTCTACGTTTGTTGAGGTAAGAATGAATTGATTGTGTATGGTTAACCACACTTTTCACTGGGTCCCAAGGTCCATCAACCTTGGTGAAGCATTTCTTATTCCTGTGAAGGATGATGAAAGACGCGTTAACAGAGACATGCAAAGAAGACAACATTATTCCTTAACATGTTAGTATTAATTTACACAGTGACGCACCTACATCTAGAACCTGTTGCTCATGACCTGCTGACTGAATTTGTGGTAATGTAAAAGCTGTCATCTCCATGCCGCTGTGGTGAATCTACAATGAATAAGGTTATCACAAGTGGAGTTAATGCATTACTGCAATTTGAGGGAGATAATTCCACTAGTTGTATTCTCTCAAATAGCAAATTCATCACCTGCATTGAAAATTGTTGGACACTACCACCGACTTCTGATTCTCACACTAAGAATTCCGATTGGTTTTCCTCCCTCTTTGTATATCCTTTCATATAACCAACTCTGATTACTGAAGGTACAAATGAGAAAGAATAACCCACATTGTTATACCTGGCCTCCTTGGTGTGGTCTCCCCTGTCTTTTTTGCCTCTGCTTCCTATGTTTTGACTGTGTGCTGGACTTTCTTTTCTGGTTTTGGTACCCTTGCACTTTATCACTGCTTACCAGTGCTAAGGTGCAAGTGCTTTCTGTGTAAACCGTATGTGTAATTGGCTTTTTCATGATTTGCATATTTGATTCACTAGTAGGTCCCTAGCAAAGTGCACTAGAAGTGCCCAGGGCCTGTAAATCAAATGCTACTAGTGAGCCTACAGCACTGATTTTGCCACCCACATGAGTAACCTTGTAAACGTGGCTCAGAACTGCCACTGCAGTGTCTGTGTGTGTAGTTTTAAACTGCCAGTTCGACTGGCAAGTGTACTCACTTGCAAGGCCCAAATCTTCCCTTTTCATGTAAGGCCCTCCTAAGGTAGCCCCAAGGTAGCCCCATGGGCAGGTTGCAGTCTATGTTAAAGGTATGGCATGTATTGGTGTGTTTTTTAATGTCCTAACAGTGAAATACTGCCAAATGTGTTTTTCACTGTTGCTCACAGGTCAACATGGGGGCAGTTTGTAAATCTCCACTGGACAGTGATACAAAGAAAGCTGGGGTGTAACCTGCATTTCCTGATGGGTCTTCCGGGCTAGAGTGGAGGGAGGAGCTGACACTTACAGGCTGTGCCTGCCCTCACATAATGCAGTCTCTAGCCCCTTGGTGTGTGTCTGCAGCCAGGCCTGGGCAGGGCAGGATCTTGCCAACAATAGAGACTTCCCTTTGAAGTTTGACATCTTCAAAGGCAGAAAGGGGCATAAGTAGTGGACTCAAAACCGCAGATTTTTAGGTTACCTCTGGAGTCAAGAGAGACCTCTGCCAAGGAGAGGAGCTGAAGAGCTGGAGAAGGAGTACTGCCCCTTTGCCTGTGACTGTGCTTTGCTTGGTTGGCCTACAGTTGCTGCTTCGGCCTGAAAGAGGACAAAGACTGGACTGTGTGTTTGTTTCCTACTTGTGAAGTGTCTCCAAGGCCTTGCCTCCTGTTTTGAAGTCTCAGGGCCATCAAAGACTTCCTTTGCCTGCATCTGGACTCTCTTGTCGAGACTCACACCCTGCCAAGTGGTACCCTATCCCGTCCCCGGGCCCTTGAAAGGTGAAGCTGGTGCAACCAAGACTGAAATCCATGCACAGGAGCCGTGCAGGGAAACATTTGATGCGCCGCCTGCAACACAGCTATAAAAACGACGCGCCACCTGCATTGTGTCTGAGAAATTGTTGAGCTAGCCGCATTGCGGCTGGGTAATTGATGGATCACCTGCATCACGGCTGGAAAAATGATGCAACACCTGCTTGCGGCTGCTGAAATTGATGCAAACCCCACACAGTGCGGATCCTCATCACCGTGCGGATGGATTTTGCACGCATCGCCACTGGGCGTCAAAATCAACGTGAACCTGCTTGTACTCAAGGTGCCTGTCCAGAAATCGATGAATTGCCCTCTTGCGGGAGAAAAAAATGATACATCACCTATCCGTCCAGAGAATGAACGATGCACAGCCTCACTTACGAGTAAGGAATTGACGAATCACTGACTTTTTCGAGGCACGCTCTTCCGTGCAGCTTTTATTTTTGACGCAAACCAGTTACACTTTGTGTAATATCAACTCATCCATTGTTTTCTATGAAGTAATACTCTTTTTAATTTAAAAATTCATATCATTACTTGTCTATGTTGGATTTTTGTCATTTTGGTCTTGTTTCATTTAAGTAAATATTCACTATTTTTCTAAACTGGTGTGGTGTCCATTTTCTAGTGTTTTTCCTACATTGCTCTGTGTGTTGCTACAAATACTTTACACATTGCCTTTGAGATAAGCTTGACTGCATGTGCCAAGCTACCAAGGGAGTGACCAGGGGTTATGGTAAGTGTGTATCTCCATTGCTCCGACTATAGTGAGGGTCCCTGCTTGGACAAAATGCATACTGACTGCCAATCAGAGACCCCATTTCTAACACAAATGAACACTCATACCAAAAATTGCTTAATTCTGCTGAGGCAGCTGTTTTCCTGCTCATGGAATCCCTATAGGTCATTTACCAAATTCCAAGCATGTATGTCCATTAGTGTTCTCTGTGGAAATCAATTATACCTTCAGTTCGGCAAAGTTCAATGGCATTCAATTGTTCACAGAACTGAGAAGATAAAAGTGCTTTGGTCATAGAGTTGTTGGATGAATCTCATGTGAGGTCAAAGAAGCAGACAAAGACACAAGTCCTGATTTAGATCTTGATGGTATTACCTGAATCCGCCGTGGCAGCTGTCCAAAGTACTCTGTCAGGCTGGCACTTTTCAGACCACCATACTTAGATGTATGGTTGTTAAACCATCATAGAAAGAGTGTACTTCGTTGAGCTATCTGCATCCCACAGCTGATGTGGTGGACTCCAATGCTGGCGAATAGCACTTTGATGTCATCGGGATGGCGTCATTGTGCTAACCATATTCAGATAACACAGTTAAGAGGCAGTGTACCAGCGGGAGTCCCATGATGGCAGGAGTCTGTTGCGGGACTCATTCAGCATTGGACTACTGTTGTGGCTATTAGATGGCTGTTAGTAGCCTACACCTGATGTATATGGACAAATGTGAACACTTGTAAACACAATCCATTCAGGCCATGATTTTTTGTCATTCCACTGCTGACCACCATTCTGAGGATGATATTTACACTGAACAGCCATCTGTATTTTTTCACTTTTTTGTTTTTTCAATATTTTTCAAATCATTGTAGGGACTCCAGTATAAAATAAAAATCTGAATGCCAGGGAGGAACCTGTAGTGAAGCAGCATACCACACATGAACCTGGGGAATCTTGGCAGCTGTGGGCATAGCAGGTGTATGGACCGTCCAGTGGTGTGCCAGTCAAATAACCAAGTCTTCAGCTTCTTGCAGATTTCAGGAAGCAATGAAAAGTCTGAAGTGGAGTGGGAGGGTGTTCCACACATTACGAGGGGTGTTAGAAAAGGCTTGACCTCCATATCTGCTTCTGTGTATGTGGGATGTGTGTGAGTAGGAGTCCGGCTGAATGGAGGTATCTTGCTGGTTGGTGGCAGGAGATGCAAGTATTCAAATAGGCTGGTCCTGTGTTGTGTGGTGCTTTGAATGTGTGGGTGAGGAGCTTGAAATGGGTTGCACCTATATACAAGGAGCCAGTGTAGTTCCCTGTGGTGTGTTTTGATGTGAACTCTGTGAAGGGGTGTTGAGGATGAGTCTGGCTGAGTTCTGGATGGTCTGTGGCCTTAGCAAGTTTCTAAGTGATTTCAGTGTATAGGGCATTCTCGTAGTCCAGTCTGCTTGTGATGTGTGTGAATGAGTTATTCTAGTGTCATTTGGGTGCCATTTTAAAAATCTCTTCAGTAGTATCAGGGTGTGGAAGCATGCAGTGCAGCTGTGATGGCGTTGACTTGTGCTGACATGTTCAGTTTGTTGTTAGTGATGATGCCAAGGTACGTGCGGAGAGTGGGACCTAGGTCAGCGGGCCAACACGTAGAATTCCACTGTGAGTTAATTTTCCTTAATATCAACATTTCTGTCTTGAGACAGTTGTGCTACATCTAAGTGGCAACGTTGGACATGAAGGCACTGAACCCACTCCTGGTGTTGAAGGTTTTGTCCGATGGAGACAGTATGAGGGATTTAAAGAGTAAACGGGGTGAAAGTAGGTGCTCTAAGAACAGCTGTATCCTGGACCTCTGAGAAGCCAGGGACCTTCTGGTTGTTGACAGGCGTGTTTTGCGTTGGTCTTAAGGGGTCTGGAGTGTTTATTAGACTAGTGAATGGGTTGAAGGACGCCATATTGACACTGAGCTACACCCATTGAGTTGGTAACTTAAAGACAGTTCCTACATCATACATGGAATTTGTGACTGTAGTATTCAAACCCTAAATAGTTCTTGAATTTAGGTCAGTTTCCTTTATTTCAATACAGTGGTGTAACAAAGTGTCCCTTAGCCCCTGCAGTGCAGGGGGGCCCTAAGCTCCAGGGGGCCTCCTCCGCACAGTACCCTGACAATTCCTGAGTGAGTCCAGGGGTGATCTTGTATCCGCACTTGCACTACAATGTGGATGCTGAAAGCAGAAGGTGACCCCAGATACATCCATTCTGCTGGACCTGTTCTGTTCTGTGGGAGTGCTCTTGGGGCAGAGGAAGGGGACACCTTCTTCCAAACCAGATGTTAAATGGGTGACAAACATGGCACTGACTATGCTATATTAATTGACTTGTTATATTTTTATGCTGGTGGGATGATTACATAATACTTTTATAATATATGCTGTTTAGGGTGCATATACTTTGCATAAACTAACAATAAATTATTTAGTATAGTACTAATATGGTCTCTTGTGTTTCTTTTCTTTACTGTGAGAAGTATCTTTGAAACTATTTCTTTCAACAAGTTTACATCCACAATTTGCCTGCAAAAATTCTCAACATGTTATAACCCTTAAAAAATTGGCCTTCCAACAAATTTTTTTTAACCCCTTCGCTGCCAGGCCTTTTCCCCCCTCCTGTGCCAGGCCTTTTTTGCCTATTTGGAATAGTTCTCGCTTAGACACTCATATCTTTTTGTCCACATAAGCTACCCCCGCCAAATTTGCGTCTTTTTTTTCCAACATCCTAGGAATTCTAGAGGTACCCAGAGTTTGTGGGTCCCCCTGAAGGAGGCAAAGAAATTAACCAAAATACATTGAAAATTTCGTTTTTATTTTTTAAAATGGTAAAAAGGGTCTGCAGAAGAAGGCGGTTCATGTTTTTTCCCTGAAAATAGCATCAACAAAGGGTTTGTGGTGCTAAAATAACCAGCTTCCCAGCTTTCAGGAACAGGTAGAGTCTAATCAGAAAACCCAATTTTTCAACACAATTTTGGCATTTTACTGGGACATACCCCATTTTTATGATTTTTTGTGCTTTCAGCCTCCTTCTAGTCAGTGACAAAAATGGGTGTGAAACCAATGCTGGATCCCAGAAACATAAACATTTCAGAAAAGTAGAAACAATTCTGAATTCAGCAATGGGTAATTTGTGTAGATCCTACAAGGGTTTCCTGCAGAAAATAACAACTGAAATAAAACAAATATTGAAATTGAGGTAACAAAACTGCCATTTTTCTCTACGTTTTACTCTGTAACTTTTTCCTGCAATGTCAGATTTTTGAAAGCAATATACTGTTATGTCCGCTGGACTCTTCTGGTTGCGGGGATATATAGGGCTTGTAGGTTCATCAAGAACCCTAGGTACCCAGAGCCAATAAATGAGCTGCACCTTGCAGTGGGTTGTCTTTCTATACCGGGTATACAGCAATTCATTTGCTGAAATATAAAGAGTCAAAAATAGGTATCAAGAAAACCTTTGTATTTCCAAAATGGGCACAAGATAAGGTGTTGAGGATCAGTGGTTATTGCACATCTCTGAATTCTGGGATGCCCATACTAGCATGTGAATTACAGGGCATTTCTCACGACAGACGTCTTTTTTACACACTGTCTTATATTTGGAAGGAAAAAATGTAGAGAAAGACAAGGGGCAATAACACTTGTTTTCCTATTCTATGTTCCCCTAAGTCTCCCGATGAAAATGGTAACTCACTTGTGTGGGTAGACATAGTGCCCGCAACAAGAAATGCTCCAAAACACAACGTGGACATATCACATTTTTCTACAGAAAACAGACGGTGTTTTTTGCAAAGTGCCTACCTGTGGATTTTGGCCTCTAGCTCAGCCGGCACCTAGGAAAACCTACCAAACCTGTGCATTTTTTAAAACTAGAGACCTAGGGGAATCCAGGACGGGGTGACCTTTGGGGCTCTCACCAGGTTCTGTTACCCATAATCCTTTGCAAACCTCAAAATATGGCTAAAAAACTACTTTTTACTCACATTTCGGTGACAGAGATTTCCGGAATCTGAGAGGAGCCACAAATTTCCTTTTACCCAGCGTTCCCCCAAGTCTCCCGATAAAAATGGTACCTCACTTGTGTAGGTGGGCCAAGTGTTTGTAACAGGGAAGAGCCAAAAACACATCGAAATTGAGTGGGAACCAAAGTGGGACCAAAAGGGTAGTTTGAAATAACACATTTTTAGGCTGACAAGTGCAGCAGAAATTTTATTGGTATAGATGAGACAATGCTGGGTGGTAGGAATTTTGTGGATTACTGCAGATTCCGGAAGGTTCCATCACAAAAATGTGGGAAAAATGTGTGCTTTCCAGTAAAGTTGAATGTTTGCAGGGCATTGTGGGTAAGGAAATGGTGCGGGGTGCATGTGAAGCACACCATCCTGGAATAAACTAGATGTTTAGTTTTCAGATGTGTCTAGGTCTTGTGGATTTTTCTACATGGCAGTGTCCCAAAGTAAAAAAAAGTGAAGCCCTCACCATTCCAAGTGGGACGATTTTGAGAGTTACCAAGCTCTCATGGCCCAAATGTAAAACAAAAACCAAAAATAATCAAATGTCCTCTTGCTTGCCATGGGATAAGATGTTTTAGTGTGCGGGGGAGAGCTGAAAGACTGTTAGCCCCTTCAGTTCGGATGGGGCATAACCTGGCCCATACTGGTTGGTAGCCACCACCCCACTATTTTCTTTTATTTTTTTTATTCCCTGGCATCTAGTAGACTTTCTGTCCCCCCGGGGTGTGGATCGGGGGTAATTGACCAATCTGCCCACTGGTGTGCAGAACAACTTTGGCCCCATTTATTATCAAAAAAAAAATCTTCCCTGGTCTCTGGTGGGCTTTCTGCCCCCCTTGGGGGCAGATGGGCCTTCCAAAAAAGGCCAATCTGCCCCCATGGGGAGAGACCCTTGCCCAAGGGGCTGTTCCCTCCAAACAAAACACACACATACACACACACCAATCCATGGTGTCTAGAGGTTTCCACCCCCTTTGGGGGCAGATTGGCCAAACAAAGATAGGCTGATCTGCCCCCAAGGGGGCAGAAATGGCCTAAATACAATTTTCCCCCCAGGGGAGCGACCCTTGTCTAAGGGGTCGCTCCCCATACATAAAAACATAAAGTAAATAAAAGAATATATATATTCCTGGTGTCTAGAGGTTTCTGCCCCCCGGGGGGCAGATACGCCTAATTATATTAGGCCGATCTGCCTCCGAGGGGGCAGAAAAGGCCTACAAATATTTTGCCCCCGCGTGGAGTGGCCCTTGCCAAAGGGGCCGCTCCCCTTATACGTTAGTATAAAAAAAATAAAAAAAATAAAATTCCCTGGTGTCTTGTGGTTTCTGCCCCTAATGGCCTAGAAATAATTTCCCCCCCTGGGAGCGACCCTTTCCTAAGGGGTCGCTCCCCTTACTTGAAATAGCCCAAAAATATATATATTCCCTGGTGTCTAGTGGTTTCTGCCCCCCCCTGGGGGCAGATCGTAAGGCTAATAATAATTCCCCCCCCCCCCAGAGTGGCCCTAACATAAAAAAATAAAAAAAAATAAAAAATTACATTTTCCCTGGTGTCTAGTGGATTTCTGCCCCCAGGGAGCAAAAATGGCCTAATAATAATTCCCCCCCCCCCTCAGCGCCCCTTGCCCAAGGGGTCGTTCCCCCAAAAAAATAAAAAAAAAATAAACAACATTTTCCCTGGTGCCTAGGAGGGTTAATAATATTAGGCTGATCTGCCCCCAGTGGGGGCAGAAATGCCAAGAAATAAATTGCCCCCCTAGGAGCAGCCCTTGCCCAAGGAGCCACTCCCCTTATCAGTAATTGTTCAAAAGAAAAAAATTCCCTGGTGTCTAGTGGCATTTCTGCTGCCCGATCACATCACGATCGGGCAGCAGAAATGCTCAGAGAAGCCTGAAAGGAGAGGAAAGGCCTTTCCTCTCCTTTCAGGCTTCTCCACCCCCTCCACGTGATCGGAGGAGAAATGCAAAGCATTTCTCCTCCGATCGGGTGCTGGAAGCTGAGCTTCCAGCACCGGAGGGAAGGAGGGAAGAAGGAAAGCGTGCTGACGTCATCAGACGCCACAGGGGGGCCACGGGGGTGAGGGTGGAAGGGGAAGCAATACCCCTTCCATCCCTTCACAGGGGAGGGGTGTGCCTGGCCATCGGGGGGAGCACTAGGGCCCATAGCAGGACGAGGTGATCTCGTCCAAGGCACCGGTGAACCGGTGCCTTGGACGAGATCACCTTTTCCGTGGCACAGTAGCGGTTAAATCGTCCTCTGCTTCTTTCTACCTTCTGTCTCCCTCTTCTGTATACAAGTCACTCTAAAAATCTCATGTCTATCTGCCTTAAAGCTCTTTGGGTACGATAATATCTATTAATTGCAGGTAAAAACTGTGTCTTACCTAGTCCCGCCTCTAATGATCACATCTATGTCAACCATTACCACAGAATGCATAGAATGAGCATGCAAAACTAACCTCAATAACCAGTTGACTGACCACTACTCACTGCAAAGTGCTTTCACGCTTCATCAGAGGTAGTAAGCACTATACAAATACAATTTATTATTATTATTAACAATATGACAGGGAGGAGGAACCCACGTTTTACAGAGGGAGAATTGATAGTCATGGTGGATGAAATTATTAGAGTACAGCCACAATTGTTTGGGGCACAATTACAAAATACTACCATGTCTCAGAAAAGGCAATTGTGGGACAGAACAGTCAACAGAGTGACTGCTGTAGCTAACATTTTGTGCACACAGGAGGAAATTAGGAAGAGCTGCAATTACATGTGGGGGAGAGTCCATACCCTAGCCCCCAGCCTCACCTAGAGGACTGGTGGTGGTTCGTCCAGCCCCCCATTATAACTCTTTCCATGGGAGGGCAAGGTTCTGCACATCCTAAATCCTGAAGTCTTGACAGGGATCCCTGGTGAAATGGAGACTGGTAAGTTATTCCTATGTTTGTCTCATTAATCACAAATGGAGTCCGTGCCCTTAACTTAGCTGTTCAGAATGTGTCTACACACCTATCAAAACATATCTATTTCAACTTCAGTTTCCAAAATACCATGTGTTATTGTGTTATTCAGATCAGTAGCATCTTCGTTGTTACAATCTATTTAACAGTTACCAATAGGTATTATCAGATTGTGTGTTGTTCTCCATGGATCACCCCTTGCATTTGCCTAGTTCTTTGCTGTATCTAAATGTAGGTTGTTGTACTTCAAAAATCAGGCTCCAAACTCCATCCATATCACATGAAGGTATAGTGCTTGTAAGTGGTATCTTAGCCTATTCACATTATACACATATGTGTGTACATATCGTAAATGTGTGTTTAATTTTCACTGTATTAATTTATATAGGTATATAATTTTTCACAAGTATTGGCAATAGTGTTACCAAATGACAGCAACACCAGGATGCCATGCTTTTGTCTCAGCAAAACAATAGTGCAATGTGGTGTTACCCAACCTCCCTTTCCTTGTACATATGCCAAAAGGTCAAAGCTTTATGTAGTTGTCATTCACCATTTCATGTATGTATCAAAATGTCATCTGCTGTGTGTGTCACCTTCTTGTTACACCATTGAATTGACGTACCTGCTTGCATAAATCATAGTTTGTATAATCAAAGCTTTACAATCATGTTCTGTGGCATGTTGATCATAGGTAGTATTGGTACTCAATTTACTTTGCAGTGTTCGTATGATGACCAATGCCAATTAATCCATTAAGCTGTATCATGTTTTATTTTTTTAAGCTGTTAGGCCTTGAAATTACTCAGCTTTCAAATTTCCTCTACTGTGTTGAGTTACATGTCTGGTACATGTACTGTACACCTTCCAAATAATATTTTACATTTCAGGGTGTCTCTACATCATTGTTACTGAGCTGTGCCTCTCTGTACATTAACCTGCATGAGTAAAAAATGAAAAATCACACAAAGGCCTAAACATCCCAATAACCTTCTTATTTCCTTTTTTTAGGTTGGGTCATCTGCAGCTGAAGACAGATTTGAGAAACAATATAGACCTTTAATGTCTTTTTATTTTGTAAATAATATTAGGACCAAAACCCAGGGCCAGTGGTCAATCATCTGCAACCGAAGACACCTCCACTCCAGGCCACGATCAAACCTTCAGTGAGGATACCACTCCTGCAAGTCCAGATGATGAGGGGATACCTGCGCCATCTTGTCTGTCTGGGCAGACAGCCCCAGTGAGTCACACTCGGCCCACATCTACACCACCCAACCCAACTGCTACAACAACTGTGCCTATGGATACCTCTAATTCCTGTGTCTAGAGTAACACAACTACCATCTTGGGCCCCCATTCTTGGTTACTTTTGAGCAACTACCACCACTTCCAGTTGTGCCAGGACCCAGTGAAATGGGCCACACTGCCTCAAGGGCACAGAGTAGTGGGTGTAGGTGTCATGGGTGGTCCAGCAATGGTCCACTGGCATCATTTTCACCCAGACCACCGTTGAACGAGTCTTGGGAGCAATACAGCAGACCCAAGATGTGATGGGCCAGGTCCTACCAGAGATCCTGGACCTAAAGCAGTTGCCACAGGAGCACATTCATGAGCTGCAAAATCACAACTCTAATTTGTGCTCGCTGCCTGGGGTGATGTTTGCCATTTATCATCACAAATTCAGGGTTTTCCCGTACCATTTACCCCTGTCTGTGGTCCTTCTACCTCAAGACAAAATACACCTTCCACAGTCACAGACAGGGAGGCCCTGCCATAAGAGGAAACTGAGTCACCCACCCCAGTCCATGCAAGTCTGCCGCTCCACCTCCCAGGAAGGGACATATATCCACACAACCAGTAGAGGATGGCAAGACCTCCGCCACTACCTCTAAGAGACGCAGAACCTAATTCCATCCAGTGTGCGTGTACAATTCACTCTGTTGAATATTTCAAGGACACATTTACCTTTTTTGAAGAGAAATATATTTTGTACATTGGACTCCAAACAATGTGTGCTTAACAAATATAGGGGGTCATTCTGACCCCGGCGGTCTAAGACAGGCCGGCGGTGCCCCGCAGGGCATTCTGACCGCGGCGGTAAAGCCGCGGTCGGACCGGCAACACTGGCGGTCTCCCGCCAGTGTACCGCCGCCCTTTGGAACCCGCCGAGGGGATTCCGACCCCCCCTACCGCCATCCAGTTCCCGGCGGTCCGCCCGCCGGGAACCGGATGGCGGTAGGGGGGGTCGTGGGGCCCCTGGGGGCCCCTGCAGTGCCCATGCCACTGGCATGGGCACTGCAGGGGCCCCCATAAGAGGGCCCCTACAAGTATTTCACTGTCTGCTTGGCAGACAGTGAAATACGCGACGGGTGCAACAGCACCCGTCGCACCTTCCCACTCCGCCGGCTCGATTACGAGCCGGCATCCTCGTGGGAAGGGAGTTTTTCCCTGGGCTGGCGGGCGGTCTTTTGGCGACCGCCCGCCAGCCCAGGGAAAAACTTAGAATACCCTCCGCGGTCTTTCGACCGCGGAGCGGTATTTCGGAGGGGGGAACTCTGGCGGGCGGCCTCCGCCGCCCGTCAGGGTCACAATGACCCCCATAGTTTCGTCCATCATGATGGACTTTTTCTATTCTTGTTCTGTCTATTCTGGTTTCAAAACTATTCAACTTATCGTTTTTGGTCAAAACTAAAGCACACAAAGGAAAGTCAAAGACTGGTGTTGTATTTATTGCGGTAATTCATTTTTCTATGTCTTTCATCATTTTTTAAATCTATCAAACAGTAGGATACTAAAACAAATAAGAGATTGCAACCTGGTAACATGCTTCCCATGTAAAAAAGATGAAAAAAGAAACAATGAAATCTGATTATATTGGTGTCATACATTTCTAGGTAACAAGTTTGAGACACAACCAAATATTATTTTCACAAACCATGCAGATTTCAAATAGCCTGTGCAATTTAGAAGTTACCAGAACCTTGACATATTGGGCAAAAGAAAATATTTCATGTAATCAAATTAATCAAATTAAAGAGGCAAACAATTATTGGTTCATGCCTCAGCTGAAGCCAGACATCTTGTCCTCACAGTAGGGATCCTCTATAAAACACAAAGGGGCATATTTAAGAAAAGTGGGGTTGCACACGGTGCAGTGCCAATTTTCTTGCACCCCTTAGTTCCCCCCACGGCACCGCGGTTGCGGGATATTTAAAATACGGCGATCCATGGCGGCAGTGAACGGACTAGCATCAAAGATTTTGACACTAGTCCGGAGCTTTGCAGGATTAGCATCAAACATTTTGAGGCTAATCCTGCAAATCCCATTGAGGCCCATTGTAATCAATGGTGTGCCTCCTTTTAAAACCTGTTCTGAGTAGTCATGAAAAGTACAGTAAAAAATGACGTGAAGAAATCTTTTAGATTTCTTTGTACCCTCTTTTCGGCCCCCCTTAATGGATGGACGTCTCCTTTGCATACATTATGCCTGGCGCAGGCATACTGTAGCGCACAGGGTTACAAAGTGGAGTAAAGCATGCATTGTGTCACTTTGTAAACATGGCAACGCGATTTTGGCCCTTTGGGCCACATTAGCATTAAAAAATGACACTAATGTGGCATAAGGAGGTGCTAGGGGCTCTTAAAAATGCCCCAATCGTCTACACCATTGCAGTAACAGAATGTGAGGTCACATGACCATTTCAGAACACTGTGGGAGTATCTATTGCAATATCACAACCACCATTCAGTGGTGTGTTAAAAGGTTCTTTCAGCTGTGAGGAGACAACTCAGATTCCTACACTGAACCAGAATTGAGGGTTTAGCCAATGTGAAGGTAGATCACTATGCGTTGGCTTGGCATACACATGTGATTAGAGCACGTTAAGAAGTACATATTGCCTTGGTAGCAACATCCAGCAGAAAACAGGTCTGATACATTCTCAAGAACTTCCAATCAATCACAGTATGAGTTGACTCTGATCCAGATCTGTCTATCCCAAGTGAGTGACTGTCCCAGTATCAACCCAGGTTCACTTTGTACTTTCCAACAGTAACATATCACTGCAAATGTTACAACTTTGAAAAGTCAAAATGAAGATGACATGATGAAGGACTCTAAAACAGAATAACAAGGGAATACCATGATTTCACATATACAATTTGATTCAAATGATAAGGTAGGAGGGTACATTTACTTAGCAAAGCTAAGTTAATCTATGTCGGTAAACACTGTAGTCAATGTAAGAAAACTCTGATCCACAAACATCTTTGCCTTGGACGTTCCTGAACTGACCATTCCTACCAAATTACCATCACAGACTGATATGTTCAGTATGTCACAAGTTGTTCTGACATTGGATGTCACAATATGTAAGGGAACACTTACACTCAAGTGAAGAAGTGGGCAATGACATTGTGATGTAGGTCCATTCCTTCCACTTCACCACTGTCATCTTTATTGGACATTTCAACATCCTCACCCAGTGGCTATTCACGGTCTCCATCCTCTTCGATAATTTGGATGTTCCATCACAGGGCAGTGTTGTGGAGCATGCAGCTGGCAACTATGATTTGGTAAGTAGAGGAAGGCTCCACCGGCCTTGTCCAGACACCTAAATCAGGCCTATAGGAGCCAAAAGCCCACTTAACTGGCCTCTGTGTTCTTACATGGGCCTCATTGAAGCAAACTTCCCCTGGCATTGTTGGATTCCTCAGAGGTGCCAACAACCATGGTTGGTTAGGATACACTGAGGCCCTCATTACAACCCTGTTAAAGCAGCGGTAATCCCGCCTACAGGCCGGCGGAAAAAAAATTGAATCACGACCATGGTGGAAACCGCCAACATAGACAGCCACTTTAACACTCCGACCGCCAGAGCGGTAGAAACAAACACCGCAGCGGTAACCGCCAACAAACAGGTGGAGGACAAAGTACCGCCACTGTATTTCAACATGCCTATCCGCCACCTTCTCCGGGCGGAACCAACGCTATCAAAAGCACGGCGGAAACAGTACACAGAAGGGAAACCACTCACCTCTCAACACCCAACGAGGAACCAGGACACCATGGAGCCAGAGTTACACGTACTGCCCATGCTGGTCTTCCTCCTGCTGTATCAGGAGCAGGACAGACGCCGTCGACGACCAGGGTGAGTACTGCACTTACAACACAGGGGAGGGGGGAGGAGGGGAGGGAAAAGAGAGTGACACACAAACGCAACACACAACATCCCCACCCCCACCGTCACCCACAACACCATACACACAAAGAGATGCAACAACATTACATATACGCCCCCCACCCCCTGGAAGAACGCAAGGACAAAATTAAATGATTGTAACAATTGTAATCATGATAAATCAGAGAGCCAAAGTTCAAAACTCAGTAAATACAAATATGTACACCAACTACACAAGTCCAATCATTGCCCATGGACCAGTGGTCCCAAAATGCAGGGGCGAAGCCCACACAAGATACCTGACTCGAAATGGAGAGAACACTGCAAGGGCATCAGATCGAAAATTAAAAGGCACCTCAGGGGGAAGGGGAGGGGTGGAACCTCAGCCGGATGAACGCACAACACCACAGCTCCTCGAGGGCACTCCATGCCCATTGCTTTATCCTGGGGAGTGGAAAGCCACAGTCTCTCAAGTCTTTCCAGTGGGTGGATTGCCCACTGGTTTATCCTGGGGAGTGCAAAGCCACGGTCTCTCAAGTCTTTCCAGTAGGTGGTTTGCCCCCTGCTTTATCCTGGGGAGTGCAACGCAACAGTCTCTCAAGTCTTTCCAGTGGGTGGTTTACCCACTGCTTTATCCTGGTGAGTGCAAAGCCACAGTCTCTCAAGTCTTTCCAGTGTGTGGTTTGCCCACTGCTTTATCCTGGGGAGTGCAAAGCTGCAGTCTCTCAAGTGGATGTGATTTCCCACGGGTTCTAGAGGGGGCCTTGTGCCCAGAGTGCTTCATCCTGCCTAGGACTGAGGTAGTGGATGTGAATCTCCACTGGTTCTGCAAGGGACTTGGTGCCCAGAGTGCTTCATCCTGCCAAGGACTGAGGTAGTGGTTGTGAATCTCCACTGGTTCTAGAGGGGGCCTTGTGCCCAGAGTGCTTCATCCTGCCAAGGACTGACGTAGTGGATGCCTTTCTTCACTGGTTCTGGAGGGGGCTTGGTGCCCAGAGTGCTTCATCCTGCCAAGGACTGAGGTAGTGGATGTGAATATCCACTGGTTCTGGAGGGGGCCTTGTGCCTAGAGTGCTTCATCCTGCCAAGGACCGAGGTAGTGGATGTGGATCTCCACTGCTTCTGGAAGGGGCATGGTGCCCAGAGTGCTTCATCATGCCAAGGACTGAGGTAGTGGATGTGAATCTCCACTGGTTCTGGAGGGGGCCTTGTGCCCAGAGTGCTTCATCCTGCCAACGATTGAGGTAGTGGATGTGAATCTCCACTGGTTCTGGAGGGCCTTGTGCCCAGAGTGTTCCACATGCAGTGTGGCTGGTCCCATTACCTCACATGGGTGTGTGTGCCACAAGATTGCCTAGGAACAGGTAGCATGATACGCCATGGAGGCAGAGACATACCCCACCCTGCTGCGGCTTCGCCTTCCACCTGCAGGTGCAAACAGTGATGAGAGTCATGCCTCATGGAAGCAGGGCAGGGTCCAGGAAGTCTCCTCCAGCCTCGGATGGCTAGCCACTGCGGATGGTAGCCATGTCAGCTCTGGTGCCACTGTCCGAGCACGTCACGGGACTAGTGGCGGTGCTTACGGCAGTGTCTGTGGTGGCGGTGCTGGTGGTGGTGCATATGTCAGCACCTGTTAAGGGATACAGCAGGATGTCTCCTGCAGCCTCGGACGGCTGCCCACTGTTGAAGATGCTGGGGAATGATGCTGAGGCTGTAGACGTGCAGGTGGCTGTGCAGGTGGCGGTGCAGGTGGCGGTGCTGGAGGCGTTGTTCGTCGCCGTACAAGTTGGTGTAGTCGTTGACAGAAGGGGTGACACTATTGCCTCTGTCGGTGCCACCGTGCCCTGTCCTGACCTGCTCTTCGGCCTTTGTCCCTTCCCCGACTTTGATGGTGTCTTGCCACTGCCCCCTTTTGTTTTAGAGGAGCCCTTGGTGGCTGGTAGATGCGGCTTCTCCCTTCGGGATGTGGGCACCTTCTTCACCTTGGCAGGTGGTGGAATGTCCTTGGCCTCGCAAGGTGGCACACTGGCAGCCCTGATGGGTGGCGCACTCGATGACCCCGCAGTTGCTGGCACCACTGTGTCTGGGGATTTGGTGGCTGAGGTGCTGGGCTGGGACCTGGAAAGCCTGGCCCTAGGGGAAGGACGGCGGGGGGAGGTGTAGGGAAGGGGTCAATGATAGCCAGGAAAAGCTTATTAGACACACTGGGACAGGAAGACAGAGGGGGTTTAGGAGTGGAGGAAGAGGTAGTGGTTGTAGGAGGTGTACGTTTGCTGAATTTGGGTGAAGGTGCATGAGCCGGAGGCTGTTGTGAGGTGGACGGCTGTTGGGTGGGTGTGAGCCTGCGTTTGTGTACTTTGGGAGGATGGCTCACAGACACACTGGGAGAGGACACTCTGGATGTGTGCATGGTAGTGGGGGTGGTGATTGCACGTGAGCGGTGTGTGCTGATGGGCGTGCTGGTGATGGAGGTAGTGGCTGAGGATGTAGTGCATGCAGGTGTGAGTGGAGACGAGACAGGGAGGGAGGAGGACGACGTGGAGGAGGGGGACACAGTGGAGGCAGTGGATGTTGCTGTGTCTGCATGGGGATGGTGCTTGTGTGAGTGCTTGTGGGATGTGTGGTGTTTATGTTTGCCATGTCCACTCTTGTGTGTTGATGAGTGTGCATGCTGGTATGATGGTGTGCTTGGGATAGGCTGAGGTACAGGGGATTGGGTCTGGGTGGAGGACGTTGTAATGGGGAGGCTGGACACAGGGACAATGGCTGCCATCAGTGCTGAGGCCAGATCCTGAAATGCTCTCTGTTGGGCCACCTGGCCAGAATAAATGCCCTCCAGGTATGCATTTGTTTGTTGCAAATGCCTCTCAACACCCTGGATGGCATTCAAAATTGTAGATTGCCCAACAGTGAGGGATCTCAGGAGGTCAATAACCTCCTCACTGAGGGCAGCAGGGCTGACTGGGGCACGGCCTGAGGTGCCTGGGGCGAAGGAGATGCCCGCCCTCCTGGTTGAGCAGACACAGGACACACGCTGAGGGGCTGCTGGGTGGGCGGTGCTGGTAGGGGGGTGGCGGCTGTACCTGTTGATGCGGTGAGCACAGAGGTGCCCGCCACCGAAGGGAGCTCCCATCAGAGGAGGAGTCGCTGTCGCTGGTGTATGCTCCTGTCCCCGTCGTGGAGCTCCCCTTGCCCTCCATACCACTGGTCGCTTCAGACTCCGTTGCTTCACCCTCCAGAGCCATGTGGGTTGCAGCTCCCTCCTGCTCCGGTGCCAATGCTCCTCCGCCTGATGATGCTATTGCATGCAAGAACAGGGAGGCAAAACAAAAAGGGGGGGGGGAGACAGAAGAAACGCATGTTCAGTGCATGCAACACTACTACCGTTGGCAGACACAACAAACAGGGAGCAGCCCTATGCACTAAGCCATGCACTAACAGTTCCTAGCAAATTCACATGCCCAGGGGGGACGAGGCCTAAGCCCAATTGCTGCACACTTGGAAGTCACAGGAGCCTGACTAGGTGGAGATGGCTATTACCAGTAGTGGGGTTGGGGTGCCACAGAGCCTGCCTAACAAGGGACCTAGCCTTCCAAGTTCGCCCTGGCCTAGCGGAACCCACAGCCCACTTCAACCACCCAGACACCTCATAAAGCGCACAGAGTCAGCTAAATTAGTGTAGTCACCCCCTTGTGGCTGCTGTGATGCCCTCAAGCACACATCCAACTCTGGATAGGCCACAGCCAGGATCCGCTATATCAGGGGGGTCATGGTGCGATGGGCACCCCTTCCACATTGGGAGGCCATTCCCAGCTGGGCCACCGCTGTCTTTTTGCTCCAGCCATGCAGGTCCTCCCATCTTTTACGGCAGTGGGTGCTCCGTCTATGGTAGAACCCCAGGGTCCGGACGTCCTGGGCGATGGTATGCCAAATACCCTTCTTCTGGTGGGCGCTGACCTAGAGGAAAATTGAAAAAAAAATGGATCTTTCTAGCCCGTACATTTCATCTCACGCATTGCCAAACACCTGCCACCCTGGCCCAGCCATACAAACACACACAATCCTGACATGCTGGCCTGTCCCCCTCCCCACCCTCTTCCATCCACAACACTCCATACACTCATGTGCCATCCACCATGCTCACAGTGTACTCACCTGTTTGTCTGGAGGACCGTACAGTTGCGTGTTCTGGGGGAGGACCCCATCAACCAGTTTCTCCAACTCCTCCGAAGTGAAGGCAGGGGCCCTTTCCCCAGACACTGTAGCCATCGACGGATCCAATCAAAGGTCACAGAAGCACTTGCAGTGTAGCTCCTCTCCTGTTGAAGGTCAGGTATCAAGTGAGGGAACAGTGAGAAAATGGCAGCCACGTCCGCGGAGGTGCGTACCGTCACCGCCGGTGTACATCGTCGTTGGCTCCTGGGACCCATAGGGCCCAATATTAACCAATGCTGAATTGCGCCGCAGTCTTTGACCGCCCACCGCAACAGTGTACAACGCCAGTGCAGTTACCTCATTTCCCCTTGTCCCACCTTACAGGTCAGGAAGCCGCCAATTCAGGAGGCCACATGGCATGGAAAAAAACTGCGTCACACCTATTTAGGCCTGAAATACAGACAAGTACCGGCACATTGCGATTTTCCAACGTTTTACCAAATAACATATTATGATACCTATGTGTTGGATGACTCTCTGCTCGCTGTTCTCCTCCATAGGGCACGTCTGCTGGGGCAGGTGATGAGATGGCGGCATCCTCCGGTGTACAGACCTCTGGTGGACCTGTCGACAATGGAAGAGAGACACATCATTATCACATACAGACTTGATCATGCAACAATCATGGAACTGTGTGCCCAGTTGGAGCCAGACCTGATTTCAGCTATCCGCCATCCCACAGCAATCCCCCCTCTAGTGCAGGTTCTGTCTGTACTTCATTTCCTGGCCAGTGGGTCTTTTCAAACAACAGTGGCCATGGCATCAGGGATGTCCCAGCCAATGTTTTCTAACATGTTGTCCAGAGTGTTATCTGCCCTGCTGAAACACTTGCTCAGCTACATCGTGTTCCCCCAGGTGGAGGATTTGCCCACAGTGAAAGGTGACTTTTATGCCCTGGGACATATCACCAATATCATTGGTGCCATTGATGGTACACATATGGCATTTGCCCCCCGCAGGAATGAACAGGTGTACAGAAACCGGAAAAGCTACCATTCCATGAATGTGCAGATGGTGTGTTTGGCTGACCAGTGCATCTCCCATGTGAATGCCAAGTATCCTGGCTGTGTGCATGATGAGTGCATTTTCAGGAATAGCAGCATCCCTTATGCGATGGGGCAACTTCTGAGGCACCGTTTGTGGCTAATAGGTGAGCCCAAGGTCCCAACACAGTTGACATAGGTGTATTGGTATGGGGTTGCCCTAAGGGTTAGTGTGTATCTAACAGTTGTCCCTCGACATTTGCAGGCGACTCTGGTTACCCCAACCTGTCATAGCTTCTGACCCCAGTGAGGAATCCCAGGACAAGGGCAGAGGAATGCTACAATGAGGCACATGGGTGAACTAGGAGGATTATAGAACGCACCTTCGGCCTCCTGAAGGCCAGATTCCAGTGCCTCCATCTTACAGGTGGCTCCCTATACTACTCACCGAAGAAGGTGTGCCAGATAATCGTGGCCTGCTGTATGCTGCACAACTGGCTTTGTGACGCCAGGTTCCTTTTCTGCAGGAGGATGGGCCAGATGGTGGTCTTGTGGCAGCTGTGGAGCCTGAGGACAGTGAAGAAGAGGAGGCAGAAGAAGATGATGTCGACAACCGAAACAACATCATCATGCAATACTTCCAGTGAGACACAGGTACGAAGATGTAACTGCTTCCCACACCTCATACTGTTGTTGGAGCTAGCATAAGTCTTGTCATTTTCACTCAGTGTATGGACCCTGACTTGTTACTTTGCCTTTCCATTTCACATATCGGGGTCCCACTTTGTGCCCTCTGCTATGTTTACTGCTGGCCTACAGTTGTGTTACATTGGTAAGTGAACAGGTACATTGACATTGCTACATTCCAGAGTTTTTGCTATTACACATTAGTGAAAGCACAGACAGACTCCAGACTGTGATTCAAGTGTGTTTATTTCTGTGTTAATAAGTGGAGGGGGTGAAATGGGCTGCGGTGATGGTGGAGAAATGTCCATGGCAGAGTCCAGTCTATTTGTTTCACAGGTGCATTGTCCAATGGGGCATAGGAAGTGGAGCAATGGCAGTTTAAGGTGGACAGGGTGACAAAGTGGGACAGAAGGGTAACATTCAGGAGGGTCCTATTTCCTGGCGGGGTCTTGGCAATGTTCTCTGTCTTGTTCCTGGATCTCAGGGACCATTTGTGGGGTGGTTCTCCTTCTGCAGGGGGTGGGGTGCTGGTGGGCTGTTGTTCCTGTGGTGGTTCCTCCTGTCCAATAGCGCCGGTGGAGGTGGAGGGCTGTTCATCGTCCAGGCTAGTGTCCGGGGCACGTTGGTGTGCCACTGTGTCCCTCCTGGTGTTGACAAGGTCTGCCAGCACCTCTGCAATGGTGACCAGGGTGGTGTTGATGGACTTCAAGTCCTCCCTGATCCCCAGGTAGTGTTCCTCCTGCAGCCGCTGGGTCTCCAGAAACTTGGCCAGTACCGTGCCCATGGTCTCCTAGGAATGGTGGTAAGCTCCCATGATCGTGGAGAGTGGGCTCCCTGGGCCTGACCTTCCCCTGTCGCACAGCAGTCCTCCCAGCTTCCCTGTTATCCTGTGCCTCTGTCCCCTGAACCGTGTGCCAACTGCCACTGCCCCCTGATCCCTGATCCTCCTGTGTTAGTGGGGTTGCCTGGGTTAGTGGGGTTGCCTGGGTTCCCTGTAGTGGTGGACACAGTGCTGATTGACATGTCCTGGGGACAGAGGTATGGGCCCGCTGGGTGGGTGCTGTGGTGGTGTTTCCTGAGGGAGGAGGTTCAAGACTTCTTGTAGCACACCATTACAATTTGGCTGTGACATGTCTCCAGATATTGCTGCAGTGTGTTGAAGAGTCAGTGGCCATAAAACGATGTACTGCCATGAGTTTCACTATTGGTATTATTGCTTTTGTATTCCTATTGTGAGTCATGAGATAGACTCTAGCTGCTGACACAAATACAGTATAATTTGCCTATTTAATATGAACTTTTTAATTATGGCCCTTACCACCATGGTGGCAAGTTCTGGAAATGGTCTAAAGACTTGAGGATGCCTTTATCTACCCATCCGTGGGTTCATATGTCTTCATCTAAAGGAAACAAACTATCAATTAAAATTATCACACAAGACTTCCACAACCAACATACCTCTAAAGTCTTGGTCAGATTATTGATCTTAATGTGTCATATCTGTTGCCATACTTTTCAAACAGCTGTGCTACTTCAAATCAACATTTTTACAGGTCTTTCATTGTTTACAAATAATAATAATTTAATAATATGCTCAAAATGTATATTTGGACAATTTTTTTTTGTTTTGATTTTTTTTTTAATTATCATCAATGGAAGTATAACAAACACTGTAGCACTACTGACGTCAAACACAGTAACATTCACTTTTTCATATGTCATATCTTGCCAAAAACTGGGCCGTACATATCATAGGTTTGTATACAGAATACCCACCATTTTGAGTGCTGATGACACACACCTACATATCCTAAAATGGCAGGTGCCTGGCCTTGCCATCAGGACACTGTCTATCTGATGGCCATCTGTGAAAGTTGCCCATGCAGTATGTGGAATACTCCATGACAGATACTGCCATAGGCTAACATGTGTGACAGTTATGCACAAACGCCAATGTCTGTGTCCTTCTCTGCCGTACAGCGCATATGCCATGTTCTTGTATGCAGTGTCTGGAAAAAAGCTCACTTGTCTCCTAACACTGCAGCCCACAACACTTGTTCGACGTTTGCTGTTATTACTGACCTCTCGGAGCCAGGATGCTGGGCACGGCAGATTACAGAGCCCCTGCCTTCTCCCATGAGGAGTTGGAGATCCTCATCAGGAAGGTCCTGTCCCTGTACAGTCAGTTGTATGGGAACCTAGAGAAACAGGTACATATCTGAGTGTGAATTGTTTCACAAATTAACTTTTTCCTCCTTTATGCACAAGCTATTGTCCTCTTTTGTTTATGAGTGAAGTGCTGCTAGTGGAGTGTAGTTAACTGAATGATTTAGGTTGGTCATGGATGTTGGATGTTGTTTGTCTACATTAGAAATGTCTGTACATTGCAATGAAAAGTCACCTGAAAGAGTAAGCTAAATTTTCAGTTCATGTAACTCACAATTACAGATTTCATTAGCCAACTGTAGGCCCCTTACTTCCAGTGGCCAGTAGGCACTGTATCACAAGAACAAGTGTCAATATACAGCCCATTTCAAATTGAGTGAAATATAACGTACAATAAGAACCTTCAAAGTTATGGAGATGTCTGATGCTGTTCTGTCAAGTAAAATTACATTCCATAATTAGAAGAGTATCTGTATGTTTCAAACACGTCATTGTGCCACATGTGGGGAAAGGTATTTCCTGTGCTACAATTTTAAATGACACAGGCTTTCAATCAACCATGCAAATATGTTCCATTACTACACCCATTTTTTCATACATCACCGAACACCATGCTCTCACTAGCACTTGGTAGCCCATCCATATTGCCCTTAGTCACTGTATATAGGGCAAACCATAGTATCCCACTCTTTGAAGATCAGAACACATCATTGTGCCACATGTGGGGAAAGGTATTTCCTGTGGTACAATTTCAAATGACACAGGCTCTCAATCAACCATGCAAATATGTTCCATTACTACACCCACTTTTTCATACATCACCCAACACCATGCTCTCACTAGCACTTAGTAGCCCATCCATATTGCCCTTAGTCACTGTATATAGTGCAATCCATAGTATCTCACTCTTTGAAGATCAGGCATGAAGCCAATGTAGCTGTACATGTGTTTATGCACAAATAATGTACAGGTTGTTTGTCCGTTCCTCACAATGATTGTGACAAATCAGGATTGGTTCTCACTACAGGAAAGGTTTCCTCGCCCCCTCTCCTAGGTGATGTTTGCAGCCTAAATTGGTAACATGAGGAGATAAAAAGTGCTGAGGGTATTCTACAGATCACTGCCAATTAGTATTTCCTAGGAAATTTTAAATGTTTTAAAAAAATGTGTACTGACTGTTTTGAGAATGCATGTGAGAGATGCAAAAAGTTGTGTCCCACCGCTGGAGACAAACAAAATCACACAAAACCTCTTTTGTTGTTATTTTTTCTCATCCAAACAGGTCAACGCCCATCAAAAGTGGGACATATGGAAGACCATTGGAAAGAAGGTGTTGACCTGGGGGTCTGTAAGCAGTGTAGCCTGCATGTAGGAAGAGTCCAACACTGGACCAGAAAGTCAGCCCAACTCAAGCTCGGCCAGGCCTCCCAACAAGGCAAGCACGTTTACCGTACCCTATTCTTCTAATGGCCTTTCTCTTTGCGGTAGCCTACCCTTAGCTTGATGGGCAGCTGGGAGCCCCAAAGCAGTATCAAGGGGCTGAATTATTGTATGTAGAATTTCTTGTTCCTCAACCTTTTCAATTTACAGCAATACTGTTTGGCATCAACATGCCGGTTGTCACACATCCAACGCAGGAAAGGATTTCTGGAGGTGTAGATTATTCAGACGATGTCTTATGCTGTGTTTGATGTATTGTTTTGTGCCAAAGGTTTTCACTAGCTTCCTCATCAAAAGCCAAGTACTGTTTAGAGCAGACACATGGCTGAAAAAGGGGTACGTGTATTTTCTCTATGTCATGAGAGACATTTGTACTGAACATGCTCAATTTGAGGACTGAGTCAGGTGTGATGATCCATCACATATGTGAGTGGTTAATATAGACCCTATTACTGCTTACATGGCATAGTATGCACTTTACATTGGCAAGTTTGCACAATGACAATATGAACATGAGTAGCTGCTCAGAAAGGACTGGAAACATGTGTACAATAGCATCAATCCTTTTCTGAATATGTTAGAAATGTGTTTTCACAGCAAGATTCAAGTCAGTTCATGTAGACTTGTGACTGTAATCAACTCTGTGTCAACCAACATGGATTCCTATGCCAAACTGTATTGGTTGAAACAGACAGGAATGGTTACACATTGGTGACAGAGTTACAAGTAGCCCAAATGACATTTAAGTGTGCTTAGTTATGTCTAGATGAGAAATTAATGATGGTAATAAAAGTGATACTCAAAGGACATTCACAGATGGAAAGTTATATCACATAGATGTTGAAGTATATCATCTTGATGAGTCACTATTAGAACCAAATTATGAATGTTTTGGAAATATGGATATGTTTTTGCTCTGTACTGAAGTGGGTTAAGAATGCATCCAGCCCTATGCATTTACTCATACTGTCAAATACATTTGTCATGCAGAGAAATAAAAGCGGGTGAGTGACAAAAAGCATGTATGATATGGTAACTAGCATGGGGAATTTCTAGACTGTGAGGAAATGGTTTGTGAAATTCTTCCCGATACTGATGATAAAGAAGTCACGTTTGAGGGTCTTGGAACTGGTTTAATATGTAGACTTATCAAATGTATTGTGAGCAAAGTTTATGTTTCATTCCATTTACACAGATGCACTCAAACTGTGGTATCTGTGTTTACAGCATCATCAGTGAAGGGTGAAGGTGACAGTGGCAATGTCGGCGGGGAAGAAGCTTGACACTGTGGCACCGGTGCAGGCACCACCAACACCAAGGGATCCAGTCCCATGAAGAGTGAAGGGACTGGCATGGAGTCCACCAGTGATCCAACATCATCTTTGGAAGCCTCCACAGACTGCCAGTCCCTCGTGGTGGTGAACCATACTGCGACAATTCCACCTGTACTCATGTTTCCATCTCCACCCTCTTTCTTGTTCTCCCACAGTTGGTCATACCCACTCCCTTAAAAGAGGTGGTTTCACATTTGCTGCTCGCACATCTCCCCACACCTTTCTCCCAGGACAGACTCATTCAGGAGGCTATTGACCTACTGTGGTTATCTCTGTAGGTCAGACTACACTACTGAATTCCATCCAGGGGCGTATTGGGCGTATTGGGCGTATTGGGCGTATTGGGCAGATGACACAGATGCTAGCTTATCCAGATGGCATTCACTTTGCCTTGTCTGGCCAGCAAAGATCATTCCGTGGTCTGGCCTCTTCAGTGACTGCAGCCTCCAACACATCCCAACCTCCTGCCCCAACACCCACCCCTTCCCCATCCCAAATCTCTCCCCCAGCCCAATCCAAAGCACATGCACATATTTGCACACGCCCACTTAAGCATACACAAGTAACAAACCCACACACAAACGCAGCAAGAAAAACAGATACACACACATACAGACACCGCACTTCTCACCCCTACAATCATACCCATAGATGCACCACCCACCACAACACAAACATCCACCACCATACCTGCAGACACCATACCCACCACAACACAAACATACACACCAACCACCACCATACCTACAGATACTACACCCATCACAACATAAACATCCACACCCACCACACACACACACTTACATGAGCACATCCACAGGCACCACAACCAAACACAGTACCTCCACAGCATACCCATACATACACACACATACATTGCATGTTACACACAGTTTACAGAATCACCCACAGTCACCCATACAGCAGACACCCAGTAAGAGATACAAACCAACATGCATACCGCATACACCAGAAATACAGACAGCTTCACCATCAACAGACACATGCACATCAGACACTACCGCTCCATCTACCTCCCAACCCAAACTTCCTGCAAACCACCCTACCTATCTTCCCACAGAAGACCTTCTTTCTACCCAGGCGCTGACCCCTTCTACATCCCAAACTACTCATCCCAAACGTCTCTCTGTCACTTCCACACCACAACCAACCCCTTTCACATTCCAGGCCACTCCTCTCAAATGTAAATCCACCCGTTTCACACCCCAACCTACCCCTTCCATATCTCAACCCACCCCTCCAAACCCAAACCCATCCCTCCCAAAACCAAACCCACCCCCCCAAACCACGCCTCCCAAAACCCAAACCCTGTTCTGGCCTGATTTTTTGATTGTTACTTATTGTTTGCTGATGATGTTATTTCTGTTAATGTGTGTGCCATGCACCTACTCTCATTTGTAACAGTGACAAGCACAGGTTTTCAATTTTAGATATATTTGAAATGCATACATTAGAGTTGTAGATTTGTGGTGAGCATATCAATTTTAGTGCAAGCATTCATCATGTTACTGGACACTTACACCAAAATTTGATGTGTTTCTGTTTTTAAGACAGGAACATGCATTGGCATTTATTTTAACATGATGTGTCTCTAATATACACATATATATTACAGAGCAAACCTGACACCTTAAAGTTAAATTACATCTGGTGTTTGTCATAAATTGCACAAAACCAAGACACATGTGACCTTCATATATCTCTGACATGTTTGCAGTTTAGAGTTAACATTGGTTGTACATTCTGTGTACACATACTTGTAACATTTTGTAGTGCTATTGCTACATTATCAATTTCTGTAGTTGCTATTGGGTATACTGTTAATGTATATGATCTGGTAGTTTAGAGAAAATAATTCCGCACACCTACATGGACATATTTTGGGTTAGAATTGAGATGACTTTTTGTGTAGGTGTTCATTGCCATGAAAGCAATTATTAAGAAATTGTTTCTGATTCAAAGAGGTGTGTTTTAAACATTTTCCTGACTACGGCATTACAGACATATGCACTGCATATCATTTTACTCTGGCTTGCAAATATTTGTCATGCATGCACTTGTGCTAATGTACCCCAACAATTCAGAGGGTGACAGGCTATACATATAAGCCCTCATTACAACCCTGGCGGTCGGTGGAGAAGTGGCGGTAATACCGCAAACAGGCCGGCAGTGAAAAAGCATAAAATTACAAGCATGGCGGTGACCACCATGCCAAACCACCACCTCTCCACTCCGACTGCCAGGGTGGTAACGACCGCTGGGCTGGAGAGGCTTCCCCTCCCCAGAGTCCTCCCCTCAAACCCACAACCCCCCTACCTCCCCCCAAAGGTAGTAGGACCCCCCTCCCTACACCCCCCAAACATTGACACACACACACCCCCTACACGCACACTCACACAACTACTACACATACACGCACACATACATGCACACATACACACAGACATACACACAGACATAAACGCACACATTTCCCATACACACAACACCCCCTGCATTCATACACGCCCTCTACACACTCACAAGCACACACCCCCATGCACACACACAACAAACTACACCCCTTACCCCCCTCCCCTAACGGACAAACACCTTACCTTTTTTCAAGACCACTGAGGTAACGCCGTGCTGGTTTCCACACACCTCCGCCCTTTTCCGGATGGAGAGCAGCCATACTGGCGGTCGGCGGTGAAGTGGAGGCTGCTCCACCTCCACCGCCACTTCATCAGAACACCGCCCACTGAATCACGTCCCAGGATTCGGTGTGGCGGTGTTCTGGTGACAGGGAGCTGGTGGCGGAGCAGCCCCCATGGATCCCGTTCCCTCCTGGAAGATCACCGGACCAGGTAAGGTGATCGTCCGTTGGGGAGTGGGGGTGGGAGGGGTGTTGTGGGTTGTATGCGTGCATAGGGGTGTGCGTGTGAGTGTGTAGTGGGGGTGTGTGAGTGAATGTATGCCTGCGGGGGGAGTGTTGTGTGTATGGAAAATGTGTGCGTTTATGTCTGTGTGTATGTCTGTGTGTATGTGTGCGTGTATGTGTGCATGTATGTGTGGTAGTTGTGTGAGTGTGCGTGTAGGGGGTGTGTGTGTCAATGTTTGGGGGTGGGGTCCTACTACCTTTGTGGGGTGGTAGGGGTGGTCATAGGTTTGGGGGGAGGACTCTGGGGAGGGGGAGGGGGTGGGTAAGACCCCTATCAGTGCCAGGGAACGATAGTGCCTACTGCCATGGATTTCGTGGCGGTGCAGAACCCCACGAAACCCATGGCGTTATGCAGGGTTGTGATACCGCCGGAGGTGTAGTGACGGCCGCCGGGCTGGAGACCGAAGTCTCCAGCCCAGCAGTCATTACCACCCTGGCAGTTGGAGTGGAGAAGTGGCGGTTTGGCATGGCGGTCTCCGCCAGGGTTGTAATGAGGGCCTTAGTCATCACTGTTGCATCTGCAGGAAGGCATTTCGTGATTGGCTTGGTGAAAAAAGTGTCTGGAGACCCGCTGGCAGCTGCTTTTGCCTATGGCGCCGTCAACAAGAGTAGTGATTCATGGCAGTGACAGGGGCTTATCACCAGTCTTTCAACTATGAACCACTAACATCTAAATCGAGGGGGCAGAATGGCTAGTAGGCGGATGAGAAATCTGATGGAAAATCAGTGGTGAGACTGTTACCGCCAACTTCTAAATCAGGCCCACAGTCAGGATGTTGAAGTCCATAATTTTTGATTGATGATCTAAGTGTTTGATAGATGCATGTGAGACCTGGCATCCTTGGCACGGTCTACCCTCTCTTTTTGCCTCTGCTTACCGTTTTGACTGTGTGCTGTTTTTGCTGGATTTGGATTTGGTACTCTGGGCACTTTACCACTGCTGACCTGTGCTAAAGTGCAAATGCTCCATGTGTAAATTGTATGTGTAATTGGCTTTTCAATGATTGGCATATTTGATTTACTCGTAAGTCACTAGTAAAGTGCACTAGATGTGCAAAGGGCCTGTAAATCAAATGCTACTAGTGTGCCTGTAGCACTGGGTGTGCCATCCACATGAGCAGCCCTGTTAACATGGCTCAGACCTGCCACTTCAGTGTCTGTGTATGTGGTTTTCATCTGCCAATTCGACCTGGCAAGTCTGCACACTTTCCAGGCCCAAACCTTACCTTTTTAAACATGTAAGGCACCCCTAATGTAGGCCCTAGGTAGCCCATGGGCAGGGTGCAGTGTATGTTAAAGGTGGGACATGTACTGGTGTGCTTTACACGCCCTAACAGTGAAATACTGCCAAATTCGGTTATCACTGTTGCAATGCATACCTCTCTCACAGCTTAACTTGGGGGTTGCCTTTAAATACCTTTTAAGCGCAGTTTCCCCTTGGGAGCAGATAGAGATACGTAGTTTGGGGACTCTGAATTTAAAACTACATCTTGTGGTAAAGTTGTTTTTTAAATTGTCTGCTTGATGATGCTATTTTTAGAAAGTGAGCATTTTCTTGCTTACACCATTCTGTCTCTGCTTATGTATTTCCTGTCTGGGTCAGACTGACAATTGGGCTGTTTGTGAATCTCCACTAGACAGTGACACAAAGTGTGCTTGGTGTAGCTTGTGGTCACTTACACCCCAGTGCCTTCCCTCAGACATTGCAGCCTCCACCCCCCTGGTGTGAGCTTGGAGTCAGGCCTGCGCAAGGCAGGATCTTGTGAACAACTAAGACTGTCCCTTGAAGTTTGCCTACTTCAAAGGCAGGAAGAGGTATAAGTAGTAGACCCAAAATGTTTCAGATTACTTCTAGAATCATGAGGAACCTCTGCCAAGGAGAAGAACTGAAAAGCTGGAGGAGGAGTACTGCCCCTTTGCCTGTGACTGTGCTTTGTTGGGTTGGTCTACATTTGCTGCTTCTACCTGAAAGAGGACAAAGACTGGGCTTGGTGGTATATTTGTGCTTGTGAAGAGTCCCCAATGGCTTGGACTGAGCTTGAAACCTGTTTTAAAGTCTGAGGGCCATCAAAGACTTCATCTGCCAGCACCTGGACACTCTGCTGAGACTCCTACTCAGCCAAGTGGTGCCCTATCCAGTCCCTGGGCCCTTAAAGGTGGAGCTGGTAAAACAAGGACTGAAGTCGATGCACAGGAAGCTGTGCGGGGAAATTTTGATGCACCACCTGCAACGCAGTTGTAAAAAAGACGTGCCACCCGCCTCGCAGCTGAAATCAACGCACCACCTGCATCTCGGCTGGGAAATCAATGCATCAACAGCATCACAGCGGGAGAAATGATGCAACAGCCGCTTGCAGTTGCTGAAAACTACGCAAACCCCATGCAGCACGCTTTTAAATTAAATCACCATGCGGCCGGACTTCTCATGCATCATTGCCGGGCGTCAAAATCAACATGCACTTGCACAGACCCGAGGTGCCCCATCCAGAAACTGATGCATCCCTCCTTTGAGGGAGGGAAAAATGACACATCGCTGACCTTTTCGATGCATGCACACCCATATGGTTTTATTTTTGACACAAACCAGGTATTTTGTGTAACCACAACTTTTCCATTGTTTTTTATAGAGTAAGAATCTATTATTTTGAAAATTCATAACTTTACTTTTATATGTTGGATTTTTGTTGTTTTGGTGTTGTTTGATTTAGATAAATATTGCCTATTTTTCTAAACTGGTGTGGTGCCCATTTTGTAGTGTTTCAATGTATTACTGCATGTGTTGGTAGAAATACTTTACACATTGCCTTTAAAATAAGCCTGACAGCTTGTGACAAGCTACCAAGGGGGTGAGCAGGGGTTATCTAATTGTGTATCTCCATTGCCCTGACTAGATGAGGGTCCCTGCTTGGACAGAGTGCAAACTGACTACCAACCAGAGATCCCATTTCTAACAATGCACCAGGTGGTGACAAAGTCCATGATTTTCTTCGTACAGTAGGGCTACTCTGATAATAGAACTATTTAATAGGCTGGCAATTCAAGCTGGAATTTCTTTTACAACATTGCATATGATTCATCGTATGGCATAGAAGGCAGAATTATTGGACACAAACATTTTTATAACACATCTGTCCTCTACATGCCCTAAAGAACTCCCCATTCCTGAAATGTGAAAACAGTGCTTACTTTGCAAAAGAACGACTGACAGTGCTGAAGCTCTGCTCAGAAGCCTGCAGTCGGTACATTTAAATATCAGCATTAAGATTACTGAGCCTGTGTAACTTTAACATCTCCTCATGCCTCTTTGATCCACTACTAAAATTCTTGAAGTTCCCGCTTTTTCCCATTGTGGCAGTTTTTTTGTCTTTCTCTTCCTCTATCTTTTTGCCTTGTATTATTTCCATTTCTTACTCTTTGTTTATGTCTCATGTGGAAAAGAAAGTACTGGCCCCCACTGGCACTGTGCGAACACCTCAGGATTCCTTTTTTTTTTTTTTTTTTAAAGACTGGGGCGACATGGAATATCATCTACGTTAGCTCACAGCCCCCTCCTACCCATCTGTGATATCAGTGCTCCACATCATGAATTCCAACTGGGGGTGGAGAAAGTAACCTGGTCAGTTCTTCTTCCTGCCGTCTGGTAGGGTTTTGGAGTGCTGCTATGTACCCCACATTGCAGAGTCACTGTTGGAAAAGGGAGAGCCTCCCCTTTCCAACTGTGCCTTTCTGATATTTTATCTGACTGTGTATCATGGCTCCATCATGATCCACAACCAGAAAAACCAATAGGCCACCTGGGATCTTAATTGCGATATTGGCCCTTGTGGTAATGAGCTGAGCCCCCTCACAGGGCACACATTTTTTTTTTTTAAGTGTTTGTTTTCAACTGAGGACTAGAATTGTCAGGGGGTTGGGATTACTGTGATGTGGGCCGACCCCTGTGGGTCCTAATTTGTTTTATTTTTGAGAAAATGTTTGTTTTCCTTTGGAGGGAGAGAATCATGACCCACACGGAAACCACACATTTCCTAAAAATTAAAAATAATAGCCAGGGGGTCGTTTTGACCCATTTGATATGTAAATATTTTCTATATGTAAATCAGCAGACAATGCAGAAAAGTAGATTATGTGACAGATTTATATCTGTTGCTATAAGGATACTCCAGCGCAACGGTGACAGATTACCCTTACAATGATGCTAATGGTCTAGCTGCCTGAAATATATGTATAGGGACCAATGGTGTAATGTCATATCTAGCATTTGTGCACTGCTCCCATAACCCGACTGAGTAAAGGCCATCTGCAGCTGACCTCCATGTCTGCCCTCCTGATTTAGATGTGCAGACATACGGGTATGTTTTCACTGACTACCACCACTTGGAAAACCATGGTAGTAAGGGGGAGCGAAAATGTCTAATGCCCTCCTTCCCATTGGAGATAACTCGCAAAGTGAGAGGGGCATTCTTTCCCCCAAAAACATCCGACTTATGGATTTTGTTTTTGAAAATGAAAAAAAAAAATGATGGAAGGCTTCACAATGTTGATGGAGTAGTGTGTCAAACGTAAAAATACATTAGGTATATCCACAGTGATGGTAGCTTCTGTCAATGTTTTTGAATTGACCGCCAGCTTGTCAGTCATTTCTAAATTAGATGGATGGAGTAGTAACAGCGGAGTCTTCTTTGTCAGCCCTTTCTAACAATTCCTCATTTTTTGTGCAATCTAACCACCAAGAATTGTCCAGCGTGGTATAACTTGCATTGATTCTGTTCACTTTCCCATAATGCGGTACAAAATTTGAAAGTGTGTACTTGACAAACATTATTCATGTGTTTACCTTTTGTCTTGGAAGTTTCTACAATCTGTTGAAATCCAGAAAATGACAACCAACTAGCCTTCCCACATTTCTGCACATAAAAACCGAACACAATTTATTCAAATGCTCCATGATTGAAAAATGATAAAAACATTACATAGACACATTACATTTTTTTCCAATGGTAGCTGTGGATTTTGGGCCCTAGCTCAGCCAGCGCCTAGGGAAACCTACACATTTTTTAAAGCTAGACAGCCAGGGGAGGCAAGGGGTGTATGACTTACATATCTCCCACCAGGTAATTCTGCCCAGAAGCCCAAGCAAACATCACATTTTCAAGAAACACATATTTTCCTCACATTTCTGTGATGGAAAACCTGGAATCTGTCAGGAGCTACAGGTTTCCTACCACTCTGATTTTCCACACATCTCCTAATAATAATGATACCCCACTTGTATGGGTGGACCAAGAGACAATAATGCAAAAGGCCCTGAATCGCCACTTTGAGAAATAAGCAATAGGGATAGCTGTGTATGTGGGGATGTGCTGTGGCTCCACCCATGCAACCTACAAACCACAGACTTTTTTGAAACCTAGACAATCAGAGGTGTCCAGGGTGGTGTGCCTTCCTGGGTAAAAGAAACCAGGTGATATCCAAGCAACTAAGCCCACCCTGGATTCCTCCAGGTCTCTAGTTTTCCAAGTTTGATAGGTTTCCCTAGGTGCCGGCTGAGCTAGGGGACACAATATACAGCTACCTACTTTGCAAAAAAAAAAAGTAAATTTTGATTGGGAAAATGTGATGTATTTTGGTTGTTTCCTGTCAAGAGCAATATGCCTACCCACACAAGTGAGGTGACATTTTTATTGCGAGGCTTGGGGGAGTACTGGGTGGAAGTAACTTTGGGCCTTCCTCCAGACTCCAGAAATTTTCATAACAGAAATGTGAGGAAACAGTGTTTTTAGTCAAAGCTTGAGGTTTGTAAGGGATTCTGGGTACAAAAGCTGGTGAGAGTCACACATCACCTTACCGTGGATTATTCCAGTTCTTTAGTTTTCAAAAATGTGCACGTTTGCTAGATTTCCTAGGTGTTGGGTGAGTTGGGGCCCAACGTACATATACCCACCTTGCGAAAAAAACGGTCAGTTTTGAGTGGGAAAGTGTGATGTGTCCATATTGCATTTTGGGCTGTTTAATGTCATGGGTGCTATGCCTGCCCACACAAGTGAGGTACAGCTTTTATCTGGAGACTTGGGGGAATGCTGGTTGTAAGGAAGTTTGTGGCTTCCCAGAGATGCCAGAACTTTGCATCACAGAACTGTGAGGAAAATATGTTCTTTAAGTCAAGGTTTGAGGTTTTCAAGGGATTCCTGAACTCCATTAATTATGCCCTTCTCAGAAATACATAGGTTTCCTTGATATCCATTTTCCACTTTACATATTTCACATGACTTGGTCTATAATCAGTGCACAAGAAAAACATTTGTACAGCGCAGTTCAGTTGCTAGCTCTTGGGTACCTTGGATTCTTGGAGAACTGACAAACCCACATACCCTCATAACCATAATGGTCCAACAAATTTAATGGTATATTGCTTTCGCAAATCAGCCATCATGACAAAATGTTATTGATATAAATGTTGTCATAAATGGGCAATTTTTCCTACTCATGTTCAATATTTCTTTATTTCAACAGTTAGATCCTTTTGGGAACTACACATATGACCCCTTGTTGAATTCAGAATTTTGTCTACGTTTAAGAAATCTGCAGCTTTCCTAGATCACCCATTGGGTTTTACAGTGGTTTCCACGTCAAACTAGAAGTAGGTTGAGAGCACAACTTTTTTAGCAAAGAAATCAGACACTTTTGTCTGGAGCACTTTTTTTCTCATTTTTCCCAAACCTCAAAATGCAGCAATATTTTGCCTATTTTCACAGTCCCAGCCAGGAGAATCCACAAACCCTGGGAACCTTTAGAATCCCAGAGATGTTGCAAAAGAAGGATGCAAATTTGGCATGGATATCTTCTATGGAAAAAAAGTTATGGAGCACTAAGTGCGAACTATCCCAAACAGACTAAAAGGACTCAGCACAGGGAGGGAAGCCCTAGCAGTTAAGGGAGTAATAAATAGTTTGCATTCCTTTTGAATAGCTGTGCTGTACAGCACCCAATGGCCTTGTGGGTGAACTAGTACTATATAAGTCATCTACTACATAATAAACTAAAGTTATGATGAAATTGTCATGTCTGATAATTAGGATGTAGATAAGAATGTGGTTTCAACCCTTATGGAGGAAGCAGCAAGTCAGGAGCTCTATGGAGTTGATAGCAAGGACTTCCTGGAGACAACATGATCTAGAGGACTTATGTATGGTTGTTGGAAGTTCATTAGCATTATGAATGAAATAAACAATTTGCATGGTGGAAGACAAGGTTCAGGATATCTAGACACTTTGTAATGGTGGCAATAAGTCAAGTGTCTGTTCGGGAGATTCCAGTTAGCTCGTAACTGTTGACAGTGTCCGCTATGCCTGTAGCATGACAAGCTGCAGCCTGTGTGTTAATGTGCCTGGTGTTATGGGGCATATTTTTCAATGTGTTGTGTCACCCTTGCGCCACAGAAGGGGAGCTCAAGGGCAATGCAACACTAAAGTAAGATTTATTGGGCGCCAGTGTGCCGCCGTGCAAGATGGCCGCACACTAATGAAGCTCCTGCGACCTGGGAGCATAATATGTCATAATATGTGACAGACTGCATCCAAACTGCTTGTGGAATGGTGCAGCCTGCTTCATTAAGACCGTGCAATCGGGGACAACAGGCAAACTTGCATGGTGAGGCTGTGGCAGCCCCAAAAACCAAAGTGAGAGAGCGACCTCGCCGGATGACTAAGATGGCGGATGCAGGGAGTCTGGCCCGCAGCTGAAGTCAACGTGTGATACCCGGCATGGCGAGATCGGAGCGGGAGCAGACAAGGGAGCCACTTCTGGATCGAGTCGGCAAAGCACGAAAGGCACAGCGAAGGCGGACACAGCAGAAAGATGACAACAGACGCAGAGGAGAACAGCTAAGTAACCCTGCAGTTGTGGCTGTGCAGTGCATAGCGGCGCAGGTTGGTTTGGGGTGGGCGGGCCGAGATATACTGCTTCTGCACCCAGTCTGGGGACAGTTAAAACCAGCAACAGCCAAGGAAGTAGAGTGAAGACGGGCATTTACTTTTGAGGTGGCGACTTAAACTACATGGTAAAGAAATGTAAGATGTCCCCCTTTTCATGATGGTTTAAGCATAAACTAAACTCCGCGTATATACAAAGCTGGGCGCACACATGATCGGCAGATAACCGTTATGTGACACGACCTTTACAGAATATGGTGAATAGAGTGTTGGATAGCCAATAATTGCACAAGGGCATCATCAATGAAGACAAGGGTTTGGTAAAGAAGCTGTGCTACCCAAATGCGCTATGGTATAGGAGAATGAGCTCCAGTTAAACCATCTAATTGAGCCCCACTGAATACGCAGGTCATATCTTTGCCAATGTGGGGAAAACTGAGGGGAGACAAGCCAAGCTGCATTTGGACAGCGCAGGACAGTATGACATGCGCATAAAAGTGCACTGGACAGTGAAGAACGATCAGCACCAAATGGCCTTATGGGTGAACTAGTACCATATAAGTCATCTACTACATAATAAACTAAAGTTTGGATGAAATTGTCATGTTTGATAATTAGGATGTAGATAAGAATGTGGTTTCAACCCTTATGGAGGAAGCAGCAAGTCAGGAGCTCTATGGAGTTGATAGCAAGGACTTCCTGGAGACAACATGATCTAGAGGACTTATGTATGGTTGTTGGGAGTTCATTAGCATTATGAATGATATAAACAATTTGCATGGTGGAAGACTAGGTTCAGGATATCTAGACACTTTGTAATGGTGGCAATAAGTCAAGTGTCTGTTCGGGAGATTCCAGTTAGCTCGTAACTGTTGACAGTGTCCACTATGCCTGCAGCATGACAAGCTGCAGCCTGTGTGTTAATGTGCCTGGTGTTATGGGGCATATTTTTCAATGTGTTGTGTCACCCTTGCGCCACAGAAGGGGAGCTCAAGGGCAATGCAACACTAAAGTAAGATTTATTGGGAGCCATTGTGCCGCCGTGCAAGATGGCCGCACACTAATGAAGCTCATGTGACCTGGGAGCATAATATGTCATAATATGTGACAGACTGCGTCCACACTGCTTGTGGAATGGTGCAGCCTGCTTCATTGAGACCGTGCAATCGGGGACAACAGGCAAACTTGCATGGTGAGGCTGTGGCAGCCCCAAAAAACAAAGTGAGAGAGCGACCTCGCCGGATGACTAAGATGGCGGATGCAGGGAGTCTGGGCCGCAGCTGAAGTCAACGTGTGATACCCGGCATGGCGAGATCGGAGCGGGAGCAGACAAGGGAGCCGCTTCTGGATCGAGTTGGCAAAGTACGAAAGGCACAGCGAAGGGGGACACAGCAGAAAGATGACAACAGACGCAGAGGAGAACAGCTAAGTAACCCTGCGGTTGTGGGTCTGCCGCGCATAGCGGCGCAGGTTGGTTTGGGGTGGGCGGGCCGAGATATACTGCTTCTGCACCCAGTCTGGGACAGTTAAAACCAGCAACAGCCAAGGAAGTAGAGTGAAGACGGGCATTTACTTTTGAGGTGGCGACTTAAATTACATGGTAAAGAAATGTAAGATGTCCCCCTTTTCATGATGGTTTAAGCATAAACTAAACTCCGCGTATATACAAAGCTGGGCACGCACATGATCGGCAGATAACCGTTATGTGACACGACCTTTACAGAATATGGTGAATAGAGCGTTGGATAGCCAATAATTGCACTAGGGCATCATCAATGAAGACAAGGGTTTGGTAAAGAGGCTGTGCTACCCAAATGCGCTATGGTATAGGAGAATGAGCTCCAGTTAAACCATCTAATTGAGCCCCACTGAGTACGCGGGTTATATCTTTGCCAATGTGGGGAAAACTGAGGGGAGACAAGCCAAGCTGCAATTTGAACAGCGCAAGACAGTATGACATGCGCATAAAAATGCACTGGACAGTGAAGATCGATCAACAAATATCCCCCAGAAGAGATAGATATGAAAACACTGTTGGTTGCAATGCAGGGAAGTCTAGCTTCAATCAAATCCAAAATGGACTCACTGTGCTCTAGGCTGGATGGGATGGCACAATACCTGGAGCAACATGATGGAAGGCTGCAGGAAGCGGAGCAGCGAATATTGCAGAGTGAAAACTCTGGTAACTCGCAAAAAGCACAGCTCTTAAATATGGACAAAGTGCTAAAACTCATAGATGCAAAAAATGAATATTTAGAAGCCGGCTCAATGTGCAACAACCTGCGCATCATGGGACTACATGACTCAACAAATACAGGACGTATGGAGGACTATGTGGAGAAGCTCCTGTTTGAGCTATTTGGTGATGAATCCTTCTCTAAAGTATGTTTGGTGGAGAGAGCCCATAGATCGCTTGCAAAATGACCTACCACAGGAGCCCCTGCCTGGCCAATGATAGAAAGGCTCCTGAACTACAAGGACAGAGACACAGCACTAAGACTAGCACTAGAACATCATATGCTGAGCTTTGAAGGGAATGCAATATCTATCTACCCATAATTTTCTCCTATGGTGCAGAAAGCCAGGCAAAAGTACACAACTGTGAAACAGAAACTACACCAGGCACAGATTCCATATGCAATCCTGTATCCAGACAGATTGCGAGTCACCTATAAGGGAAAAGATCAAATACTCGTGAACCTGCAGCAGGCCCAGGACTTTTTATGAAACATGGATATAAACACTCACAAAAAGGTTCCAAAGAAACACAACCTAGGCCAGTATCTCGGACATAGACTGATGGTGATTATAAGTCACATATGTACGCTTGCAATATGCTGAGCTGCAGGCTACGAAAGACTAGAATGGCGCTACACAATGTTCAGTTATTAGCAATATTGTAAGATTAACAACCAAGTCCAGGTGCCCCTTATGTAAATTAGGGTGTCTCAGTCTGGCACTTGGAAGCCCCCGCAGGTTACCCCTCTGTGTTTGTTAAGCTTACTGTGTTAATTTGATAAGGAAAGTTACAGTAAGGGAGGGACTAAATATACATGGCAGGATTGGGCCATCAGAGTGGGAGGTGGGTTGGATAGGGGAAAATATATGAAGTTGTATGTTTTATTATTCTTTATATACAAATAACAAAACTGAAACATTTCCATAGACACAAGGATGGAGCAAGAAATAATTGAACATGATATCAATTCAATGGCACACGTTAATAACCGGCACTTAACCAGCACAAGTAACACCCACCGCGGTAAGACACTGAGATGCTTGACAAGGAACATACAAGACCTGGGGGACCCTTGGAAACGCAGACATATTTTAGCATACCTGGAAAGACATAACATACATAGCACTACTGCAAGAGATGCCCATCATGCCATCTCAGAGACCAACATTTGCAGCAAAATGGGCCATATACAGGCAGTACTCTGCCTAATCTTTCTATGCTGGAGGCACCATCACAATTATATGCAAGGGGGTTTCCTTTCTCCTCCTAGGTCGTATTAATGATGAACATGGACGCTACACCATTATTTAGGGCAATCTTGAGCCCTGCCCTGTAATTATAGGCAATTGTTATGGGCCGAATGCAGTCGATCCAGCCTTTTTTGATATGGTTTGGGGTCTCATAGTGGACATTGGCCCAGGTATGGTGATCTGGGTGGAGATTTCAATGTGTCATTAAACGATGCGCAAAACAGATCAGGCCCATCATCCACCACAAACAACACTGGGGCCAAACACATCCTCGACATCATGAGAGACCACTTCATGATTTACCCATGGGGGATGCTTAACCGTGAAACTCGAGAGGGTAGGTTCTTTTCTGGAGTGCATAATAGCTGATCCCACATACATTACCGGATTATAGCCAAGATGATGGGCCCTTGGGTGAAGGAGATAAGACACCTTGCAAGAACATACTCAGACCACTCTCCAGTGCTAATGGTCTTTAATTGACCTACAGGTGCTCGCAACAGTGCCTACTGGCGACTGCACCCAGAGAGTTTACCAGATGCTATGTTTCGGGGGGAGTTGAAGCAGGAAATCAAATAATTTTTTGAAAGAAATATTGGCTCTGTATCCTCGACTGGTGTAGTGTGGGAGGCCCTCAAGATCACAATAAGAGGTGTGTGCATTTCAAAAAGTTGCGGAGTACTTTGCGTGCTCTGTGCAGACCTTCAAAGGACGGAATCTTAGCTAACACAGCTTGAGCCACAACTGGTGACTGTGACCTCTGTTGGTGTGATCACCAGTTTGAGAGACACATTAAAGATATACAAAGAGGTGGCCGAGAGGGAGCGGCTACACAGGGGTAAGTTCGCAAGAGCCCAAGCAAATGACAAAGGGGAGAGGCCAGGGCAGATACTTGCTACTATGAAGCTCAATCTTCCATGTCACACCATTCTAGAGATAAAGATATGAGAGGGGCACATTTGCTGCGACACCCCGAGTATCCAGCGTACCTTTGCATGCTACTATGAGAAGCTATGTAGCATGCGCAGGCAGCAGAGGGCAGAATTTGACAAGTGGCTGGATGAGATAGCATTGGGCTGGCTGGGCGATGCCCAATATGAGTTTCTAGCTGTGGACCTAAGCGAAGATTAAATTAGGGAAGCAATCGTGCAGCTGCAGTCAGGGAAAGCCCTAGGCCTGGATTGCCTCCCTGAAGAATTTTATAAGGCCTACATTGATTTGCTGATCCCTGTTCCGGTAAGGGTGTATGAGGAATCCAAGGAGGCAGGTATACTCCCACCAACTATGAGGGAGGCGTTGATACTTGCCCTGCTAAAGCCTGGGAAAACGTAGAAAGAATGTAACTCTTATAGACCCTTGTCACTGGTAAACTGCAATGTTATAATTTTGGCCAAAGTACTGGCCAATCGCCTCTTCCTATTTCTCCCCTTCTTGTTCCAACCGGACCAATCTGGGTCAATACCAGGAGGATCTACCTCACACAATCTGCGTACACTATTTTCAGTGATAGATGACATTGATCAAACACTAGACGCAGTAGCAATATTACTTGATGCCACCAAGGCATTTGAATCCCTTCAGTGGGACTATCTGATGACAGTACTCTGGAGGATGGAAATCCCAGAAGGATTCTCAAGATGGGTAACCCTTTTATGTTCCCAACCTAGGGACAGGGTGAGCATAAATGGATCACACATAGAACCAATCTTTATATCTAGAGGCACAGGTCAGGGATGTCCACTGTCACCACTTGTTTTTGCGCTAGCTGTTGAACCATTGTCAGCCAACCTAAGACAGCGACACTGGGACTACGTCCTTCGATATCCAGTGAGACACTTGCTCATATCTATTTATGCGGAAGTCATCACACTATATCTGAAGAAACCAAAACACAGTCTAAGCCACATCCTACGAGAGTTCGTCTATTTTGGTGGCCTGTCAGGTATATAAATAAATTGGGGAAAATCCTGTATCTCCCCTCTGATGCCACAGACAAACCCTGTTGAACTGGACAATCCATTGCAGTGGTGTGCAGTGGAAACCAAGTACATAAGTATTGGGGTTACAACAGACAAGGCTGAAACACTGAGAGCAAATTATGGCAGGGCTATAACATAAATAACAGACAAGGTGGCAAGATGGATATCTCTATCTTTATCAATGGCAGACCACATAAGCCTTAAAAAGATGACTGTACTCCCTAAACTACTATACCTATTCCTCAATATACCATACCAACCTAGGCGTGCTTTTTTTTCAACACACTACGCATGCAGATGATTAGGCTGGCATGGGTGGGGAAACAACCCCGAGTAAGTTGGGAAACTCTCACTCTCCCCTTTTCGCAGGGTAGCTTTGAAGCGCCAAATTTTGAGTTATATTACCAATGTGCACAGTCCCACTATGTGACATATTGGTTTAAGCCTGACACGTATAAGCCACATTTAGCTGTAGAGGAGGAATATATGGCTCCCACACCCACAGTATCATGTTTGGGAGCATTTCCCCAGATCCCAGGCTTTAGGGATTCCACAGTGGCATGCACCACAGCCTCATGGAATGCCTTGGTGCGATACGCAGACAAGCCCATGCTGTACTCCCCCTGTGCTCGCTCTTGCACTCCCCTTTTCTCCCAGTCACACGAGAAGCAGCATGTTAGTGACTGTTGGATAGATTAAAATATAACACGTTGGGTGAGCTATATGTAAATGGCACATTCAAAACTAAAGAACAGTTCTTCGCTGACACCCCCTTCCCTGCACTGGATGTATTCCTATATAACAGACTGTGCCTTAACATGCAGCAGCAACTTTGGAGTTCCCTGATGAGCCCCCTGTGCTGAATGCGTTACATACACTAACACAATCACGGGCGCTGAAGCGACGGATATCCATGCTATACTACACTATACAAACAGAAACACCTGCCGGTACCCTAGAGGTTCGACAGAGATGGCAGGCTGAACTGGGGATGGAACTATCAGATTACATTTGTAGGGAATGTTGTGCTCATACTAGGGAGGTCTTGCCTAGCAATCGACTTCTCATTGTCCATTGTAAATTCCTATACAGGATTTATTACACACTGCAAAGAATGTATAGATATGGGTTGAGGGAGAATGATAGGTGCCAGAGATGCAACATGACAGAAGCAGATTTTCTGCATCTAGCTTGGAAGTGTGATTTCATAGGTGAATACTGGCATGATGTGAAATAGGCACTACAGGAAATGCTAGAGCCTTCATTTTGACTTACACCAGTTATCACCTTTACTGGGATACACACAGCAGATTAAGCCACAGTGCAGGCGATCCGCAGCCATGGCACTACTGCTGGCTGAGGTAGAATAGCCTGTCTTTGGGAAAGGGAACGCGCTGGGAAATAGGGCAGATCCTATTTGTTGTAATGAACAACTATCGATGTATGCCGAAACCCTACCTGTGAGCTCCAGGCCACGAGACACTTGGGGGTCACTGCACCATTATCTGTCATTATCTGTTAGCACACCCGGATGATCCCTTAGACCCTCAGATGACTAATTCTTAACCCCCATAAAATAGGTGTCAAACTTCCAAGAGGGCTAAGTGGCATTCAGCCACATGAGACACCAACAAGCCACTGCTGTTGTACTGGGCATGATGAACAGGAGGGAGATGTAGAGCTGTAAAACCAGGATGCTCTGGAATGGTGTTAGACAGCTTCTTGATGGTATGACCACTTCTTAAACTGCTATATGATGGGAGACCAATATGATAAAATTCAGCATACAACGTAAGCTGAGGGCAAACTGATAGACTACTCCAGGGGAATACTACATGCAATATTCAAATTCAATGATGACATGTTGATTTAAGACAAGACTTTCAACTCATACTTGAATAAATCATGCCTGAGCAATCCTGTTAATGATACTCAATACCCAATAACAAAATGCTGTATAATTGTAAGCTTGTTGATATATGTTGTTATTGTAACTAAAAAAAAGTGAGATTTATCAAACCACACAAGGACACCTTGGCGGCCATGAGTGTCTTGATACATCTGGATAAATGCAATTCAGCACAAATTGCTGCTTTGCATTACTTTGCCCCAGAGAGGAGTTCCATGGGTGGCTCATAGATTTTGCAATATTTCCAGATTTACCATTCTGTAGAACACTTAGAAAGAGGAAAATGTCTCTGAGATATGTTTATGTGAAGGGAAGTGCACCTTCCTACACAAAAAATCCTTCCTACAATGCATGCACTCTTACACCATGGAACAAAGGTACTTGCATTGGAGCTAAGCAGACAAAAAGCAGCATGTACACTGGAAAGACAGGAATGCACCGTATTATGTAAAATACAGTGCATTCCTGACCTATTCATTTTTATGTAGCACAGCAAGGCGGCTTGATGCGGTGACTTGCATGTAACCTTGATAAATGAGGCCCTAAATGTTTATCTAAATGATTATCAAGGGAGTAGGCTCTAAGTCATATTGAGTGAGAAGTGGCATTGTGACAATGGTACAAATCAAAAAGGTACACTGTTCCACATGTGTGAGGCTCTAGCTTCTATTTATAGAAGTGCCACTTGGGCCCACGGTCCTCTTTGTGGAACAGTGTACCTTTTTGATTTGTACTGTATGTAGGGAGGTCGTACACTGGGCCAATTTACAATCTCCCTGTCCCCCTTATCTTTTGATATTATGACAATAGTACCTGCAAATGAGGTGATTGTGTGGTGCAAGAGAAGGATGCAATTTTCAAAAAGGAGCATCAATTTAGGCTCTAGCTGATTTTGAAGAAGAAGGTCTGAAAATGATCCTGTTCCAGGACTCAAGGGAATCAAAAAGGAGCCACTACAAATGTTAGCCATGCCTTAGGCTGCTTTTTCATCACAATGAGCTGTTTAAGATTATTCAGCAATTTCTATCTACAGCTTTCTTGTCCACCAGCCCTTGCAAAGTTTTTTGCAGCACTATAAATTGATTTGTGTCTATAAAATGGTTGGTACTGAATCTCAGATTGCACAGATGAAAAGCAGGGGAGTTCTGACAGAAACCACTGTTATTATCCTGCACTGCCTTCTTATTTGAGGCAAGATAAAGCAGCTCAGGTTTGCCATGGTTAAAAATAAACTGTGTCCAGGAAGCTTAAACATGGATCCCTGCAACATTGGTAGCAAAGGATTTCCTAAAAATGTTAAACTCTGAATGCTCTCATAGTACCGGGTGTCTTCCTCAGGTCTTAAAACATTTGATATGTTCCTCATCAGAAGAACCCATCAGTGATGTAAATGTTTTGAGGAATCATCATCATCATGCAAAGCTTTATTCAGTCATTAAACCATCAAAGCAACAAAACAAAAAGACACCCAATAATTAATATTAATAAATACAATGAATAAATAAATAAAAAGACCAAAATGAAACACAATAAAACAAATAAAACCATATCAGTCCTCAAGCCCAGGCCACTAAGCATACATAATTTCATACGTGTTAATCATGCTTCATTTAGCATTAAAAAAAAAAACTAGCATGAGTGAGCCGTACGTGTGAGATTAGCACAAGTTATTAACATTTGCAGACTTTTAAAAAACGAGTGTGTATATACTATGCAGCCACAAGGAATTTGCCAAATGTCGGTACCATAGGATCAGAAGTATCACTTTTTAGGATCCTAAGGGCAGTAACATATGGTCTGGTGCCCAGGTTCCTCCAAATGGGTATTATTCACTTATGCAGAGGAAACACATAAGCTGTACTAAAAAACAGGAAAAGTTTGACAGTCTCAGTGGCTGCACCACAGGCCGGGCACATCTTCGATACAGATGTTGCCCTCCAACTACTTATCAAAGACATTAGTGCCAAAAAACCCATAATGAAAAAAATGTATAAGCTCTTGGTAAGGGGATCAAGAATGTTGTTTAAAAAGGACTCATACCAGGGGTACCACTTAAAATCAAGAAATTGATTGGTCAATCGCCCATGAATTGTGATAAAAAGACAATTGTTCCTAGCATAGGCCCAATAAACTGATTTCAGGGATAGCATTTGGGCTTTCCTTAATCACTGGGGATTCTCCCAGAAACTCCAAAGACTCAAAATACGGAACCAGTTTGACACATGTTTGAACCATGGGATGGAGGCCACATTAGGGGGGTCATTACAACATTGGCGGTAAAAGGCGCTTACCGCCGTGCAGAAGACCGCCAATACAACGCAGCTGCGGCGGTATTCCGCCACAGCTATTATGACACACATCTTTGAATCAGCCGAAATTCAGACACCCACACAACACCGCCACACCAAAGGTCAGTGATAAACTGGCGGAAACCAATCCTCCACCTCCATGCCAACAGAAACACGTCCATGCTATTACGACCCACGAATCCACGCTGCGGTCTTTCAACTGCGGTATTCCATTGGCGGTACACACCGCCGCGCTCAAAATACACACACATCTCCAAAACACCGCCACATTGGACAATTACAAATACACACACCTGATACACATACACACACCACTCCCACACACCCAACACAATATAAAACACACACCCACATCACCCACAAACCCCTACGACCAAAAAATCACGAACGAAGACCAGAGAGAGAGCACAGAATAGACAACCCCATCACACAGAGGCACACAACACCATCACCCACACAACATCCACGCACAAAACACCACACACCACTACACTCACCACACTCATCACCACATACACCACCCCACACATCACACACACCACCCCATGTCACGCCAAAGACACCCCGCTTCTCCGAGGAGGAGCGGAGGGTCATGGTGGAGGAAATCGTCCGGGTAGAGCCACAGCTATTTGGCTCACAGGTACAGCACACATCAATAGTCAGGAAGATGGAGTTACGGCGCAGAATAGTGGACAGGGTGAACGCCGTGGGACAGCACCCAAGAAATAGGGAGGACATCAGGAAGAGGTGGAACGACCTACGGGGGAAGGTGCGTTCAACGGTCTCCAGGCACAACATCGCGGTACAGCGGACTGGCAGCGGACCCCCACCTCCTCCCCACAACTAACAACATGGGAGGAGCAAGTCTTGACCATCATGCATCCAGAGGGCCTCGGAGGAGTCGGTGGAGGATGGGACACTGGTAAGTCAAATCTTAACTATCATATCCCCTACCCTACCTGCATGATATCACACACCCCCACCCTCACCCCCTCCCCTATCAGTCCAAATCCTCACTAATCTACCCATAACACAAACCACCCATCCCAACACCAAGCCCTGCATGACACAACTAAGCATGGACACCCCTCACTAAAGCATGCCCAGTGCACATACCCAGAACACACCTTCAACCATCATCACACAAACCCACACACAGGAATGCTTGCACTGGGGTACACAAACACCCACCCATTGCACACCATTACACACACACATGCAATAATCATGCTCTTATGCCCCTGCAGGAACACGAAGGACCGTCACCACACCAGAGGGTCCAGACAACACCACTCCACCCCCAGAAGAGGCCCACAGTGACGAGAGCAGCTCTGCCCTACTGGATCCTGATGACCAGCCCGGACCATCGTGGGCCTCTGGACAGTCGGTTCCCCTTGCACAGGCACAGCCCAACACCGACCTTCCACCCTCTGGTAACACCAGCACAGCACCCACCCAGCGGGCCCAAACCTCCCTACCCAGGACAGGTCAAACAACAACAGGGAAGTGGGGGCAGTGGTAGTGGGCACACGGTCCAGGGGACGGAGGCACTGGAACACAGGGGAACTGGGAGGGCTGCTATGCGACAGGGGGCGGACAGGGGGCGGACAGGTCAAGGGAACCCACTCTCCACGAGGCCCTCACCTCCATCATGGGAGCATACCACCACTCCCAGGAGACGACGGCCACGGTCCTGGACAAGTTGCAGGAGACCCTGCGCCTGCAGGACGAACTGTATTTGGGTTCAGGGAGGAGCTCAGGACCATCAGCTCTGCCCTGGCCACCATCGTAGGGGTGCTAAAGGACATACAGCAGACCTTGAGGGACACCGTGGCACTCCAAGGGGCCCCTGACACTAGCCAGGACGATGAACTGCCCACCACCTCCGCCGGCGCTAGTGGACAGGTCGCCCCGCCACAAGACCAACACACCAGCACCCCACCCCCTGCAGACGGACAACCACCACGCAAGCGGGCCCTGAGATCCAGGAGCAGGACAGAGCAAGATGGCAAGACCCCCGCCAGGAAATGAGACCACCCTGATTGTCACCCCACTGTCCCACTTTGTTACCCTGTCCATACATAAACTGCACCAGCTCCACTTCCTATGCTCAGATGGGCAGTGCACCTGTGAGACTAATAGACTGGACTCTGCCATGGACATTCCTCCGCCATCACCCCTCATCATTTTACAAACCCCTCACATTTCAGAGAACTTCAATAAACACCCTTGAAACACAAAACAATCTGGAGTCAGTCTGTGATTTACTAAATATGTATTATCAATGACAGTGTCATAATGGGTTTACCATTGTAAGGCTAACATACCTATGTCACACATCACAAGCACTTGAAGGATGCAAGCAGTTGACACGTAGGTAACCACACCTGTGAAACCGTAATGGAAGGGTACAACTCAGTTTCCAAATAGTGATTTAAATCGAGAAACAGGATAGAGGTAGACGTGTGAAAGTTAATGTAATGGTAAAAATGAAAATGTTCTCACCTGTGTCTCACTGGAAATGTTGCTGTATGACTAACTCCCTGTTGTCATTGTCTTCTTCCTCAGCATCATCCTCATCACTGTCCACAGGCTCCACAGACTCCACAGCTGCTACAACACCGTCATCTGGATCATCCTCCTGGAGAAAAGGCACCTGGCGTCGCAATGCCAAATTATGGAGCATGGACAAGGCGATGATGATGTCGCACACCTTCTTCGGTGAGTAGAATAGGGATCCACCAGTCATATGGAGGCACCTGAACCTGGCCTTCAGGAGGCCGAAGGTGCGTTCGATCACCCTCCTAGTCCGCCCATGGGCCTCATTGTACCGTTCCTCTGCCCTGGGATTCCTCACTGGGGTCGATAGCCAGGACAGGTTGGGGTAACCAGAGTCCCCCAATAGTCATACACGGTGCCTGTGGAGTTGACCCATCATATCAGGGATGCTGCTATTCCGCAGGATGTAGGCGTCATGCACTGAGCCAAGGAACATAGCATTTACCTGCGAGATGTACTGGTCTGCCAAACGGACCATTTGGAAATTCATGGAATGATAACTCTTCCTGTTCCTGTACATCTGTTCACTCCTGTGGGGGGGGACCAGAGCTACATGGGTCCCATCAATGGCACCGATGACGTTGGGGATATGTCCAAGGGCATAGAAATCAACTTTCACTGTAGGCAAATCCTCCACCTGAGGGAAAATGATGTATCTCCTTACGTGTTTCAGCAGGGCAGACAACACTCTGGACAACAAGTTGGAAAACATAGGATGGGACATCCCTGATGCCATGGCCACTGTTGTCTGAAAAGACCCACTTGCAAGGAAATGGAGCACTGACAGCACCTGCACGTCGGGGGGGATTCCAGTCTGATGGCGGATTGGTGACATCAGGTCTGGCTCCAACTGGGTACATAGTTCCTGGATTGTGGCACGGTCAAACCGGTAGGTGACGATGACATGTCTCTCTTCCATTGTCAACAGGTCCACCAGTGGTCGGTACACCGGAGGATTCCGCCATCTTCTCATATGTCCCAGCTGACGGTGCCTACGAAGGACAACAGCGAAGAACCAGTCAGTATTCCTCCAGGTATGTACCCACAGTTACACACAAGACTACACAACTCACAAAACCCTTCCTGTATGTGTGTTGAGTGTAGGCCTAGCTATGTGTGACGCAGTAGTAAATGAAGCCATGTGGGCCCCTGAAATGGCGGCTGCCTGACCTCTAAACTGGGACAATTGGATTGTGGGGTAACAGCGCTGGCGTTGCACACCGTCGCGGTAGGCGGTCGTAGACCGCGGCGCAATGCTGCATTGGTTAACATTGGACCCTATGGGTCCCAGGAGCCAATGAACATGTGCGCCGGCGGTGATGATGCGTCCCGCCACGGACGTCACCGCCATTTTCTATCTGTTCAATCAATAGATACCTGACCTTCTACAGGAGAGCACCTACACTGCAAGTGCTGCTGTGACCTCGGTCTGGAAGCGACGATGGCTGCTGCATCTGGGGAAAGGGCCCCTGCCTTCACTGCACAGGAGTTGGAGAAACTGGTAGACGGGGTCCTCCCCCAGTACACGCTACTCTACGGTCCTCCAGACCAACAGGTTAGTACACAGGGAGCACGTTGTATGGGCTAGGCCTGGGTGGAGAGGGCTGGTTGGAAGAGGGAAGGGGGCAGAGTTCAGGGAACATTAATGCATGTGCCAAATGGCAAGGGTAGGGAGGGGGGACACTTACATCTACGGTGCAGTTGGTAATGGCTTCTCTTCTTCCCTTGTGCATGTCATGTAGGTCAGCATCCACCAGAAGAGGGACATTTGGCGTGCCATCGTCAAGAAGGTCCGGACCCTGGGGTCCCACCAGAGACGGGGCACCCACTGCCGTAAGAGATGGGAGGACATTCGCTGCTGCAGCAAGAAGACGGCGGAGGCTCAGCTGGGGATGGCCTCCCAACGTGGGACGGGTGCCCATCGCACCATGACCCCCCTGATGTTCCGGATCCTGGCGGTGACCTACCCGGAGTTGGATGGGCGCTTGAGGGCATCAGAGCAGACACAAGGGGGTGAGTACAACCTCATTCTGCTGACTTTGCGCGTAGTGGAGGGGTCTGGGTGGGGGAGGTGGGCTGTGGGTGTCCCTAGGCCAGGGCGAGTTAGGTAGGCAAGGCCCCTCCGTAATGTAGGCCATGTGGCACTCTACCCCACCTCAGCAGAGTGCCAAGTCGAGGTACAGTTGTCCCTGTGGCATACATGTGCACAGATGTCCACCATTGCCATGTAGGCCATATCCCAGAAATTGCATGTGCAGAGGGCAGGAGCAGGGCGTGATGCAGGGGGGTGCTGCGTCTGTCATTTGTCTTGTCCGCCAACGGTAGCGGTAATCCATGCACTAAAACTCTCTTTCTTCTGTCTCCCCCCCCTTTTTCTGCTCTCCCTGTCCTTTTGTACATCAGCATCAACAGGCGGAGGTACAGTGGCACCGGAGCACGAGGGAGCTGCATCCCACATGGCCATGGAGGGCCACACCACAGACTCTGAGTTCACCAGTGGGACGGAGGGCGAGGGGAGCTTCACGTCGGCCACCGGATCACCAAGCAGCGACAAGGACTCGTCCGCCGATGGGGGCCCCCTTGTGGTGGCGGCACCATCTGTGCCCCCCACGTCTACAGGTACAGCCGCCACCTCCCCTACCAGCCCCGCCCTCCCAGCAGCCCCTCAGCGTTCGCCCCGTGCCCGCTCACCCAGGAGGGTTGGCATCACCTTCGCCCCAGGCACCTCAGGCCCTGCCCCAGTCACCCCTGTTGCCCTCAGTGAGGGGGCCATTAACCTCCTCAGGTCACTCACTGTTGGGCAGTCAACCATTGTGAATGCCATCCAGGGTGTGGAACGAGAGTTGCAACACAGTAATGCATTCCTGGAGGGCATTCATTCTGGTCAGGCTGTCCTTCAGCGAACCCTGCAATCTCTGCCCTCAGCACTGATGGCAGCCATTGTCCCTGTCTCTAGCCTCCCTCCTCCAACTTCCTCCACCCAGACCCAATCTCCTGTACCCCAGCCCATCCCAAGCACACCTACAGACCAGCATGCACACAAGTCAACACACCCAAGTCGCTCAAGCAAACATAGGCACCACACACACCACAGGCACTCACGCAAGCCTCACCCACGTACAGACCCTGCAACATCCACTGCCTCCACTGTGTCCCCCTCCTCCTCTTCTCCCTCCTCCCTCCCAGTCTCGTCTACACACACTCCTGCATGCACCACATCTACAGGCACCATGAATCGCACAAGGACACCCAGCACCACAAGCCGCTCACCTGCACTCACCACCTCCACTGCCATTTACACGTCCCCTGTGTCCTCTCCCAGTGTGTCTGTGACGCCCCCTCCCAAAGTACAAAAACGCCGGCAATCACTCACCCAACATCCATCCACCTCACGACAGCCTCCAGTACCTGCACCTGCACCCAAAACACCTAAAGTGACACCTCCGACAACCACCTCCTCTTCCTCCACTCCCAGACCCCCTCCAACTACCCATCCCAGTGTTCATCAGAAACTGTCTCTCTGTAAAGTTGACCTTTTTGCCCCCACCCCACCCCCTCCAATTCATCAGTCCCGTCGTAGCGCCTCAGCCAAAAAGCCTCCATTACCAGTGGTGCGTGTTCAAGGTTTGTAGAGTGCACCGGCCACCAGGGCAGGCAGTAGGACCCGGAGCTAAGGCACTGGCAGCCCACCCCCTGTAAAGGCTCTAAAATTGGGGAGTGGACGACGGGACCGTGTTAAGACTCCTGGTGGGAAAACAACTGACATGGGTTACAAGGGGATTGGAGAGTCAGCTGTGACTTCACCAAAGGTGGGGAAGGGCCAGAGGAAGTCTGGCAAGCCTGTTGTGAGTGTCACGGCGGAGAAGTGCGCCATCATTTCCGGCGGTCGACACACAACCGCCAGCACCGTCGTCACTGGTCAGGAAACCACCGCCAGAGTCACAGCCCAGGAGGGCCCAAGTATCGTTACTGGTCAGGAGACCACCGCCAGAGTCACAGCCCAGGAGGGCCCAAGTATCGTCACTGGTCAGGAGACCACCGCCAGAGTCACAGCCCAGGAGGGCCCAAGTATCGTCACTGGTCAGGAGACCACCGCCAGAGTCACAGCCCAGGAGGGCCCAAGTATCGTCACTGGTCAGGAGACCACCGCCAGAGCCACAGCCCAGGAGGGCCCAAGTATCGTCACTGGTCAGGAGACCACCGCCGGAGTCAGTGCCCTGGAGGGCCCCGGCTGCCACAGCCCCGCTGGGCAATGATGGAACGTCATGCCATACAGCAATGCCCAGTGTAGAGAACGTCATGCCACACACCAATGTCCGTAGCAGAACCGCCATGTCAAAGCACCGCTGAACAGGGCAAAGACCGCCATGGCAAAGCACTGCTGAACAGGGCAAAGACCGCCATGGCAAAGCACCGCTGAACAGGGCAAAGACCGCCATGGCAAAGCACCGTTGAACAGGGCAAAGACTGCCATGGCAAAGCACCGTTGAACAGGGCAAAGACTGCCTTGGCAAAGCACCGCTGAACAGGGCAAAGACCGCCATGGCAAAGCACTGTTGAACAGGGCAAAGACCGCCATGGCAAAGCACCGCTGAACAGGGCAAAGACCGCCATGGCAAAGCACAGCTGAACAGGGCAAAGACCGCCATGTCAAAGCACCGCTGAACAGGGCAAAGACCGCCATGGCAAAGGACCGCTGAACAGGGCAAAGACCGCCATGGCAAAGCACCGCTGAACAGGGCAAAGACCGCCATGTCAAAGCACCGCTGAACAGGGCAAGGACCGCCATGGCAAAGCACCGCTGAACAGGGCAAGCACCGGGTAGGAATGAATGGGCCGCCACATCAGGCAACCTTATCCCATGTGCAGCTGGGACAGTGACAGGACAGGAACTTTCACGGGAGACTCATCCAGTCTGGGCACCCGTCCCCCCCAGTACCACTAGAGACCTGCATCTACTTGAGTGACTGTGGCTTTGCACTCCCCAGGATGGAACAGTGGGCAACCCACCCACTGTAGAGACTTGAGAGACTGTGGCTTTGCACTCCCCAGGATGGCACAGTGGGCACCCCACCCACTGTAGAGACTTGAGAGACTGTGGCTTTGCACTCCCCAGGATACATCAATGGGCATGGAGCCCCGTCGTGGATCTGGCTTTGCAGTCATCCGGCTGAGGTGCCCCCCCCTTCCCTTCCCCCTGAGGTGCCTGTAGTATTTCTATCTGATGCCCCAGCAGTGTTCTCTCCGATTGTGGTCAGGTATCCTTTGTGGGCCTCGCCCATGCATTTTTGGACTGTTGGTGCACGGACATTGTTGTGTACATATCTGCACTACTTCTCGTATAGTATAGAATTCTGACTGATTTTCAAATATATATCTGTATATTTTTGTATGACATGGATATTGCCACATTACAATGTTTGACCGAATTTCGCATTGTCTTTTCATTCTTCCGGGGGGATTGTGGGTTGTTACTGTGATTTTTGTGAATGCATTGGTGTGTATGTTGTAATATGCGAGGGTGGGGGTGTTTGGTGGGTGTCCCCCTAACTTTTGCCTCTCCCCTCCCCTATGTCGTAGGTGCAGTACTCACCGTTGTCTTCGGCACCTACGTAGCTGTTGGTCGTAGAGGAGCAGAAACACATGGGCAGGTAGTATTTGGAGTTCCAGCTCCATGGAGTCCTCGTTCCTCGTGGGATATGTTCAGGTGAGCGTTTTCCCATAGAAAAAGCTGTTTCCGCCGTGTTTTTATACACGGAGAATCCGCCCCGGAAAAGGTGGCGGATTGGCGGGTTGTAATACTGTGGGCGGTACATTGTCTCCCGCCTGTCTGTTGGTGGTGACCGCTGCGCTGCTTGTTTGCACCGCCGTGGCGGGCGGTGTGTTAAAGTGGCTGTCTTTGTTGGCGGTTTCCGCCAGGGTCATAATCCCCTTTTTTGGTCCGCCGGCCTGTTTGCGGTATTTCCGCAGCTTTAACACCGTCCGCCAGGGTTGTAATGACCACCTAGGTCCTTTAAAAAAAGCAAGAAGTGCGTTCCTATAAATACTACGTTCCGGGATGGTCGATATCCTTATCCAATATAACAAATGTTTTAAACCTAACATATCTAAAATCCGATTAAGACCAAGATCAAGATAAATGGGAAACAGGGGAGTACTGCGTGGACATGCAAATAGTCCTCGGCCAAAGTTGTTCTCACTCACACACAATCTATGAGCTCCCCAACAGCCCCACACCTCTGCACCTTAGGCAGCAGTGTTCTGTGCTTTTCCTGTATAAATATATGGGACAGGGAATACAGCTCTTGTGCCGGTACTCTTATACAAATGCAGAATGGCACCTTACCTATGTTGTTGGATAAAAGCACTCTTACTTATCTGATCCTCCCATTTAAAATTGTTTTAGATCCTAACACCAACATAGTGAATGGAACCAACCCAGTCCAAGGAGACACCATCTATAAAAATTGTACATTTCTTGGCTGACCCAGGACTAAGCACCATCAATTTTGTTTTCCTAACTTTCAATTCCAGCTTGCGGTCTGCACAAAAAGCTGTTAACCTATCCACAAGAATCTGTAACCCTTTCGGAGTTTTAGAAATGAGGAGAGAGTCATCCGCAAAGAGTAATATGGGAATTTATTGAGCATTTAAAATGGGGGCATCATTCTGACAAGCAGACAGGAGCTGCATCACCCCATTTATGTACAAGGTGAATCGTAAAGGTAAAAACAACAAGTGATGGACGGAATGCTGAACATTGTCAAAAACTCACCCCCAGTCATAGATCTGGGTTTAATCCATCGTTCTTTTGCTTACCATGCCACCCCAGTTTGGACCCAGCCATATGCAAATCAGTCTTGACCCTGTTCCTCATGGGAACAGTCCAGCCCGAATTGCCAAGCCAGGTCCTCACTGGACTGGAAACAAGCATCCTGGGACCGGTTTCGGGGTTTCACCCCTCATCAGCCAGGCTAGCTTGAATCCAGTGGCATGGGAAGGCCGGGACCCACGTCTGGGCATACCCTTCCCACTTAGGGCGACAAAGCAAAAACAACAAGTGATGGACGGAATGGTGAACATTGTCAAACACTCACCCCCTGTCATAGATCTGGGTTTAATAGTAAAGGTGCCAGACCGCAACCTTGTCAAACTCCCCGCTGTATGGGGATGTGGTCAGTTAATTCTCCCCGTTTGCCCCCATCTCACTGGGGCATTTGTACCTTTATGGAGCCGCACTAAAAGGGGGATTAAGTTCCTGGGTATACCCACTTTGTCTAAAACCTCCCATATTTCCGTCTGGTAACCAAATCAAAAGCAGACTGAAGGTCCACGAAAGCGACATACAAACTTTGTTTAGCGAATGATATATATTTCCAAAATAAAAGAGCCAGCCAGAAGACTTGATCTACAGTACTAGTTTTGGGTCTAAAACCCGCCTGAAGTGGGGACAACACATGATTATCATCAACCCACTCTAAAAGCCTGTCCAAAATTTCTTTGTAAGTTGTCGATAAGGCTGCTAGTTCTGTAGTTAGCAGGGGAGCTCACTTCGCCCTTTTTGTAGATAGATATAATTTCAGTGCCCTTCCAGGTCGCAGGGATAGGGCCCCCGGCTGCTATAGTATTGAATAACATGTTGATGTAACTACACCAGATTTCTGGCTCAGAATTGTTGAGATCCCAGGTATTTTGCCAGGACCAGGGGCTTTGGAAGATTTCAAGTAAGCGATTGCAGCACTAGTTTCTCCCAAGGAAAAGACGATGCAGTCATCAGGACCATGGAAGCCCGACCCGGGCCTTCCTAACAAGGGGTTCAATTCAATCTGCCTCAGAGAAAAAGAGTCACCGCTAATTTTATAACTATATAAGGCGTAAAGGTTGGAATAGTGGTCAACCTAACTTTCTGGCTGGATGTGATAACGATTGAAACTGCCTCCCTCGTTATTACTTTGGTCGAGTAACTTTCAAAAAGTCCTATTGACATTTAAGATGGTTGCTTCAAGCAAATTCTGCCAAACAGAATCACCCCAGTTTCACTTCGCCTGCGCTAAGGCTTTATTGTAAACAGCGCTGACCAACCTAATCATCCCCTGTGAATGATACTCAACTGCTATCTTTAATGCAGATTTAGCCTTTGAACAATCTTTACTAAACCACTTATTATTATTTTTTGTGTATGTAGAGATAGTCCTCTTGGTAATGGTCTTACTATAAAAAATGCCCTGTAGTTTAAGAACCAGGGTCTCATGAATACCAAGAATTGGAAATGTTTTGGCCTCAAACTCCTTATAGTTAGATAAAGCATCAATAAACAATTTATACATCTCCTTGTACAGAAAGGGGTTTGATATCACCTTCGGCCAGGTAACACATTATAATCATTGGCCAGTAGTGGCTCAGGCACCGGGGTGAAATGATTATTCTGTGTTCTCATAAATACGTCACCACGAAAGGTAAGGAGTAAAGAATTATGTTTGCATGGTGAAAATTAACCGTCGTATCATCCAGCATAGGCCACAGTCTAACATCTAATAAAAAATAATCGATGACGCTGGTCAACTGTCCACGCTTAAAGGTAGAAGCATAGCATTGATCAGGGAGCGTATGGCCATTACAGGCCCTGAGCCCTTGCTTAAGACACAGCGCTGTCAGCTGAAGGGCGGCACGCAAATAAATAGGCAGTTGTTTCCCCATCAATTGTGGGATACCCCAATACACATCTTCATCTGCAGTCAAACCACTGCTATAAGGAGATGGTTCAAAGAAGCAATTACCATTGTCAGCAACCACTAGATTAATAGAATGATGCAATGTATCTGTAAATTCAATCACCTGGGCCAGGTCTGAGACTCTGCACCCCGTGACACTGATCTAGCACACGTTGATTATAACAAGCCTAAAGCCTCGCCTAAAATCAAGCTGGATGTCTAATAGATCCAGTGAGTCTATTTTTAGGGCTGAGTGAATGTACTGTAGATTTTTGTTTATTAATATCAGAAGGCCTCCCTTAGCCCGACCTCTGCCCCCAGCAGCAAGTTGAGCCTCTACTTAATCAGATAGAAAACCATCCAAGGAGACTGAGGACAATGCCCAAGTCTCCTGAAAAATCCATATATCTTGTTTGTTTACATAAGCGACCCACTCGGGGTTCATTAATTCGCTACTCAGCATGCCAAGTTCCAAAACATGATTGATAGTCTAGCACTATCCTCCCTATTATTGGGTCTACTACTCTGAACTACCTCCCCTGTCCCACGATTGACAGGTCCAACTGACACACCATCCCTAGTGACAGGGGCCTCTAGTAGAATTTCAGCATGTAGAATTAATGAATAGTCAATCAATAGCATTCAAGTCACGGGGATTACTATCTACCAGAGCAGGAGCGTGTGGTTGGCTGAGAGCAACCTTTCCACCTTCTATTTTCCTGGAAAATCTAGGTGTAGTAGTAAAAGGCGGAGATAATTTTAGCCTGATACCCACCCCACAAGGATTTCCAAGAGAGCAAGTGCGCAATACAAAATCTATTAGGTTGGTCACTAGCAGCATATCATTAAAAAGAATAGAAATGAAATCAAAATTTGACCCTTGCGGACTAAGGCCCTTGTTATAACCCTGGAAGTCCGAAGACCGCCAGGGCGGCGTTAGTGGTCTCACTGCCCATGGGCCAGGGGTAAAGACCGCCACATTACGAGTGTGGCGGTTTGGCCTCTGCCAAACCGCCATATCTCAGCTGATTCCACCCGGAGGATAGCACCTCTGGGCTGCCTGTCCACTGAAGATCACCGGCGGTATTACGAGTCATCTTTCCGTCAGGGTTTCCGCTCCGGCATCACCTCTGTGAGAACGCTGGCAGAAAGGCTATCAGCGACAGGAAATTCCTTTCCAGCCACCGGCAGACGACTCCCCCAATCACCCCTTCAATTCCATAACCCCTCCTTCCATAACAGCACCCTCCTCCCCCACCCCATCCTCCCCACATAAGCACATTCACCACTACTCACATACACACATTCACCAACACTTACATACCCGCATTCACCAACACTTACATACACGCATTCACTAACACGCATACATACACTCATTCACTCGCACAGACACGTATTCACACAAACATACCAACAAGCACTCACTTCAACAATCACACATGCATACACACACACATACACACTTACGTTCACACACGCAGGCATACACCCACTCACACACGCACACACAACACCCCCACCCTCCTACCCCCTCCCCTGTTGGACGATTGACTTATCTTGTCCGGCGAGGATGTCGTTCACCAGGGAATGGGACCCGGAGCTTCCACAGCCGGCAGTGCCCCACCATCAGGACACCGCCATGCTGTATTACTGCTTGTAATACGGCGGGTAGAATCCTTTTGGTGTGGCGGTGACAGCTGTGGAACCTCCTCTGAGCCGCCGACCGCCAGCACGACTGCTGACAGATTTCAACCCAAATTGTGGTGGAAATCCTTCAGTACCCATAATATGGCAGTCTTCTGGCACCCGTGGCTTTGGCGGTCTTTGTAAAAGACCGCCAGAGTCCTAATAAGGGCCTATGTCTTATAACTTCTACAATATCTGCTCTAATGACAGAGAGGCATTTGTGCTGGTCTCTCAGCCAGTAGATAACCTTATTTATCAGGGAATCCTGAGTTTCTGGGAATCCAGGTGACATCTTTGGCACCCCGACCAAAAAAACAGTTCTACCTGACTTCCCCTCATCCTGAGCCTGTTGCTTTATTGTTGAAGATCTTACGTCAGACAAATACTGAGAACACCCTAATGGTCTTCCCTCTTGCACCCTAAATATAGCATCCTCAGTAGGCACCTGAATACAAGCACCCCCTTGAGGGACCCTTATATGGGCTGCAAAATAAGGCTTAACGGGGCATCCCTGCTCAGCAGGAGCACACCCCTATACAACAGGACTATGTTTGCTCCATCTTGCCCCAGAGGAGGACTTTATTCCCTCAGCAAAAGGAGCAGGTTGGTTGATAAGGGGCGAGTCAGTGGTAGACCCCAGGGACTGGTCACCAGAGACTTCTGGCAAAACAGTACCAGAGGTCCCTTCCCCTGAGACAGACAGCCCACACTTTGCCTTATGCACCTGCAGCTAGAAGGCTGACCAGGTCCCTCCATTACTTTATCCAACAGCAACAGTACCAAATTCTGGACTTCCTCAAGTTTCAAATGAACAGATGCAAAGTCGGGACAGTGACAGGATCTCAGCGGCCTTCCTAGGCCCAAGGATGGCCAAGAGTTTGCCTCCACCGGGCTTCCCAGTATAAGCAGAAGAGGCATCATCATGGGGACCCCCAACGGGCTTCCCAGATCAAGCAGAAGATACATCATCATAGGGACCCCGACCTCCACTAGTGGGCTGTACCGGTTGGAGCACAAGGTATTTGGAAACATCACAACCTCAGGACTTAGGGGGTGGCAGGAGGCTGATTCTTCCACAACAGTACTTCCATAATCACATTGGGACACCATAAAGCCATCACACTTATAAACAGTCATCGCTTAGGGTAATACTTCACTAGCATGCTGGACTACCTCCTCTGGTCCAGGCTTGCTTTTGACATTAGATCGCCAAGGACTTTTAAACATATCAGGCATTTTGTTTCTCTAGGGGCCACAATTTGCAGAAGTTGTAATTATATTGCTTCTCAGAATGGCCTCCACTTCCTCTATCAAGATGTCAATGTCCTCTGATGTATTGTTCTCCTTCCTGCAGAAGGAGCTAACTTTGTTATTTGGGCGTTTCTTGGATTTCTTAGGACCACGTACATATCCAGTAGCATCTTCAGCTTTCTGTTTGCCCAAGTAGTGGCTAGCATGGATCTAAGAGATTACTTATCAAAACTATACAAACGTCCCCAGGGATCAATGCTATTCAAGTCTTGGATTTTGCACTTACTTCTAGAGCGATGTGAAGAGTGCCCAGCCCAGCCTCTTCTAGGCGATGACGGGCAAAGTCAGGCCCACTTCTTGGCCCGGTCTTCGTCTGGGCGCATGCCTAGGTGCATCCGCACTGTGGAGAAGACCGGTGCTTTTTATAGCGCGTCCTAGGTGATGTCCAGGGAGCAGTGCAGGCTGTGGGCCGAAGTCCCACTGCAGCTAAGAAGCGTGGCCCAAAGTGGCAGAGGGATTCCCTAAGTTAGATGCGTGTCACGCGCTGCATGATGAACGGTGATTCTTATAGCATGTCACAGGTGATGTTCAGGGAGAAGTGCAGGCTGGGAGATGAAGTCCCACCTCAGCTAAGAAGTGTGGCCCTAAATGACAGAGAGATTCCCTGAGTCAGATGCATATCCCGCATTGTGGAGAAGACCAGCGCCTAATATAGCACATCACAGGTGATGTCCAGGGAGCAGTGCAGGCTGGTGGATGAAGTCCCTCCCCAGCTAAGAAGCGTGGCCCAAAGTGGCAGAGGGATTCCCGGAGTTAGATCATTTACAGGCTTACTTCAGTGATCTATGATCCTCCTTGTAGAAGCAGTGCTCCAATAATAGACTTTCATTAACCAGAACAAGACAATAGACACAGCCAGTTGTAGAAGTTTGAAACAGTGAACCCTATAAAGAAAGTAATATATGATATTCTGACAGTGTGCTTCAAAGAAAGGAGAGAGGATTGTACCACCACATACCATATGCCATATACCATGACCTTTTTCCGACTATTGACAGTAACTCTTGTTAAACCTTTTCCTGTTTAATGTGCAGCTTGGTAGTGTGGCCTTGAAATAGTTTTAGTCTTTTTTGGAGGGAAGAGAACAAAGAGTTAAACTGGAACCTTGTGTTTCCTGTGATATGGGAGTAGAGTCCCACTAGGACAGCGGTCTCCAAACGTTTTAATACTGCGCCCCCACAGTTGAAAAATAAAAATCATTGGCACCCCCTCTGAATTTTTCACAATTATTTCATAAAGATGGCAATGTTTAAATATGTCTAGACCTATTTAAACATTGCAGTTAAGTACGGTTACCTTTTTGAAAAATGCAATAACATGCTTCTTCTTAAAACCAAGGCCTGTTAGCTGTATAATGCTGCTTTTGGGCAGAGTCTGGCACCTCTCCTGGGATCACTTGAAGCCCCCCTAGGGGGGCCCACCCCCAGTTTGAAGACCTCTGCTCTAGGAACATCATTGCTGCTTTCATGTGCATCATCTTCATGATAATCTTTATGTGTTTGTTGTGTAAGTTTTCATTCTTACTTCTAAAGTAATATCTGCCCATTAGCTATCTCCATGTTTTCTGAAACCACAAGAAGGTGATGGATGGAATTCCTGAATTAATCTTAGCCACTGGCAATGACTTGGGACTGCATTCCATTGTTTTTCACCCACCATGTCCATCTTCCGAAAGACCTGCGTTATGCAAATCAGTCAGTAACAATATTACTCCTCATGGGAACAGAATAATGATAAAGATAAAATTGATGTCAATATACACCATGATATGTGCATGCATATCAACAAACTTGCAATACTATTGTAGATTCCATCTGATGTGACCTCCTCATCAACTCCGAGTCAGAAATACGTTGTCAGGCAAGACTTGCGACTTAGGCCTGAAGGAACTTATTGACAGATCACAGGTGGGGTGACACATAGCGCATGGACAAACACTGAAACAGGAAAAACCCAGATCGATCCCTCAGATAGGCAGCAACACGACAATAGTCGTGGGAGATTGGGCCCCAATAAAACACATTTGGCCAGAGGAGCGCATGTTCCCAAAATAACCATAAAAGTTAGATGCCACGGAAAGTTAGAAACACTCAGCCAATCAGAACACAACACATACACAACATGCAGTGATGACGCGCTCCTCATGCTGTACTTCTGGACATGTTACCCACTGGCCCATATTTTGTCCACGGAAGGTTGAAACCCGTCTAAGCACTTTATCAGATGATCAGATTTATGACTTTGTGAGTAGGCCCAGAATCCTTTCTGCAAAGAATGTATGGAATTGTTTTATAACCCTTCAAGAATTGTATATAAGGATGCTTAGAACTCTGTAACTTTGAGAGACAGTCTTCAGACCCTGACTCTGTACTGTGCTCTCATTTAATTAAACTGACTGTTCCTGCTTTGCCAAACACTTCTTGTCTTTCATTTCCTTACAGTAAATCCTTATTCAAGCTATAAGTTCATACTTAAATGCCAGGAAAGGCCCCTTTCAGAAGAGACCACAAACAGCCCCAGACCAATTTCTATCTACTTAGGCCTAATAAGTGAAGTTTAGTTTGAGTCCTATGGCACAATGATCATGGGATCAATGTCTTGCCATACCCATTGCATTTTGGGCATTGGAAGAAATGGGATTATTGGATGGCTGAGCTTTGAGCGCTGGTTAAGCAGCAACCGCAATTCTTGTCAGGGTGAGACACAAGCTATCTCTAAGTTAACCTGTGCTCAATTCTCTGGCAGCTTGGCACAGAGAAATCAGGCTTAACTTAGAGTTCATATGTAAAGTATTTGCACAACACTTTGTAACAGTAAAAAAGTGAAAAACACTACACAAATATCCTACACCAAGTTAGAAAATAGAGCGTTTTTAATACACAAAACAAGACTAAAATGGCAAAAATCCAATTAGTAGAAACAGAGATATACAATTTTTAGAAGTTCTAGTAAAAATAGCACCAGAAAGCACAAGACGACAACTGCGGGTATGTGGTCATGCTGGACTGGGACAGTCATAAGTTCAGGCTGACTGCAATGGAGCGCAGGCCAACTAAAGGGCCCCTGTCAGGCCAGTTGAACTGATTACGGTAAATCCTGGTGTGTGGAGCATTGCGAGGATCCATGTTGAAGATGCATTTTACAGCCGAAGCAATGCATCAGTCTGGAGATGCAGGGAGACTGGGATGCTAGTGCCTGCGTCATCATTAAGGACCACAATGGCATGGGATCTGAAGTACAGCTTCGAGGAAGCATTGCGCATTCAGGACACTGCATCATATCCAAACAGATCTGAGGTTGAGATGCGGAGTCGAGCATGGTCGTTGAGGCAGCCGCCAATGAGGGATGCGAGAGCCTGTGCTGAGGAGGCAGCTCTGAAGGCATTGTGGGCTGCATAGTCGATGCACGGATTTGTGACAGGTCCTATACACGGAGATGTGGAGAAGCTTGCAAGGGATACACTCTGGGTTCTGCCGCACAGCAGAGCAAATGCATTGGTTCTGCTGAGTCCACAGAGGCTGAGAAACACTTTAGGCCCACTTCCAAGTGTCCAGGATTGGAGTGGCACCTGTTTGCAGGGCAGACTCACAGATGGCTGAGTCCAGGTGTAGGTGCAAGCAGCTTGGAAGCCTGTTTTGTCCCTGAGGCTTCAGATCAGGAGGCCAGCCAATTAGCCCTTTGACTCACTCTGGGTTCTGGGTTCTGGTTCCAGGGATGCCAGTCCAGTCCTTCTCACCCAGGCATGAAGGTGCCAGGCAACAGGCCAGCACAACAGGGCAACAGTTCTTTCAGGGCAGCAGGCCAGTAGACTGGCAGTCCTACCAGCACAGCAATCCATCCACCTTCTGGCAGAGTACCCATAGCTCCAGAAGTGTACTGAAGTGGTGATGTCTGAGGCCCAATATTTGTAGGCACCTGTGCTTTTGAAGTGGAAAGAAACTTCTAGAGACATGGCTTTGATGTGCATGTATGCTCTGACTTCCTGGCCCTGGTTCCATTCTAGTACAGGGGGTGTGCAGCCCTTTGTTTAGAGGCCGGACACTGCTGTCACAAATTCAAATAAATATCTGCGCTCCACTGCAGGAAGATCATAGATGACTGTAGAATATTTCACTTCTTGTCCTCTGAGACTCCTACCCAATGCCAGACTTGAGTAAAGGAGGCTGTTGGAAATGGCCTTTCTGCAGGGTCACCCCCAAACCTTTTGTCTTCCTCCTTATCTCTGTCTGATCTAATGTTTGCTGGCTTTAGGACTCTGCACACTTTACCACTGCTAATCAGTGCTAAAGTGCATATGCTCTCTATTTAATTTACTTGTAAGTCCTTAGTCAAGTGCACTACATGTGCCCAGGGCCTGTAAATTAAATGCTACTAGTGGGCTGCAGCCCCCTAACCATGTCTCAGGTCTGCCACTGCAGGGCCTGTGCGTGCAGTTTCACTGCCCCTTAGATCTGGCATTTAAAAGTACTTGCCAAGCCTTAAAGTCTCACCTAAGGTAGGCCCTAGGTAACCCATGGGGCAGGGTGCTATGAAGCTAAAAGGCATGTGTGGTTTATATGTACTGGTAGTGTAAAACCCCTAAATTAGTTTTTACACCACTGTGAGGTCTGCTCCTTTCATAGGCTAACATAAGGGCTACCCTCATATACTGTTTGAGTGGTAGACTCTGTTCTGAAAGGAGTAACAAGTTCATATTTAGTATGCCCAGAATAGTAATACAAAATCCTGCTGACTGATGAAGTGGGATTTAATATTACTATTTTAGAAATGCCACTTTTAGAAAGCGAGCATTTCTCTGCACTTAAATCCTTCTGTGCCTTACAATCCAAACACAGGATTGTCAGTCACACTTGCATACATCTGCATATTGAATGGGTCTTCCTGGGCTGGGAGTGTGGAGGGCCTGACACTTCTATGTCAAAGGACAGTAGCCTGCCCTCACACAAAGGACTGCCACAATCCCTACTGGGACCCTAGCAGACAGGATGGAACTGAAAGGGGAACTTGTGCACTTCTAAGCCACTCTTTGAAGTCTCCCCCACTTCATAGGCACCTTTAGGTATTTCAGCAGGGTCTCTGACCCTACCAACTCAGACACTTCCTGGTGAAGGAACCCTGAACCAGAACCTGCAGCCTGCCAAGAACTGCCTGGCTGCCCAAAGGACTCACCTGGACTGCTTTTCTGAGAAGGACTGCTGCCTTGCTGTTGCCCTGCTGCTTTGCTGCTCTCTGGGTATGCTGAGAAGTGCTCTCCAAGGGTTTGGATAGAGCTTGCCTCCTGTTCCCTGAAGTCTCAGGACCAAAAAGACTTCATTCCTGCAAAAGAACTTCTTGTGCGGTGAAAATCGACACACAGCCTGCAAGAAACGATGCACAGCCTGCATCACAGTGAGAAAATCACTGCACGCCAAACTGTAACGACGCAGCATGACTTTGCAAGGAGAAGATCAATGCAGTGCCAGAGTTGCGACCGGAAATTTGACGTACGCCCACTGGATTGATGCAAAGCTGAACCATAACGACGCAGCCCAACTTCCTGAGAGGAATCAACACAGCGCCTGCTGTGTAGTAGAAATTTCCACGCATCACCCATCAGATCGACGCAGCCCCTGTGTCTTCATCCTGCACCCCCAGGATTTTGAAGCATCATCCCCGGGGCATCCAAAAACCACACAACCTGAAGAGGATCCCAGTCTAGACACCAGAAATCGATGCAAAGCCTGCCCTGCCTGAAAACTCAATGACGCATCGTCTGTGTGCGACGCACACCTTCCCATTTTCCATGCATCTCCTCCTCTGCGTTCCCGTGTGGAGAATTTGAACGCAAACCAGGTACTTTGTGCTTGCAAGAGACATTTTTTTGCTTTTTAAAAGACTAAAGACACTTTATATAATTTTTTACAGTGATATCTCAATGTATACTTATTGAATCTTGATCGTTTTGACCTGCATCTTACCAGGTAAATATTATATATTGTTCTAAACACTGTGTGGTGTATTTTTGTGGGGTTGTACTGTGTTATTGCATGATTTATTGCACAAATAGTTTACACATATGCTTCTAAGTTAAGCCTGACCGATCAGTGCTAAGATACCAGGGGTGGGCACAGGATAATGTGGATTGTCTGTGAGTTACCCTGACTAGAGTGGGGGTCCTTGCTTGGACAGGGGGTAACCTGACTGCCAACCAAAGATCCAATTTCCAACAGAGGGCTGTAGCAAAAAGGGAATGAAAAGAGATACAGCAGCCAGTTGTTCACTGTGGCACAACTCAAAGTGTGATTACTTAAGGAAATAGAACACCAATTAATTAAGATATTGTAAAGGATGTGAATTTTCTACTCACAAAGTTTCTTGACACTAACCTTTATGCAAGCTGAACTTTCTTGGCTGCCTGAACTCTGTTACAATACATATACGTACTACTATATACGCAGACTGTCTGCGCTTGCGCTGTATGGCCCATAACTGGGCTGCAGTTCGTATGTGGTGGTCACTGCTGGCAGGGCTAGCAGAATTTTTTGGTTGACTCCACGGTCCAAGCAGAGTGCAGAGTACCAAAAACTCTGTTAGCCCCGCCAGCGGAGTGGAGCTCACTGTCCACACCTAGTCTTGGTAAACACTTTCAAAACATAATTTCTTAAAACAACCAATATATCATTTTTATTTATGACAACAGCCTATTCAAGTGTAAGTGTGGCTAGGCACAGCTCTTCCTCTCATATTAACAGTGAAGACCCATCCAGTCACACCTAAGCACCCCTTTGTGTGTTGCTGTACAGGAGGAATACAAAAAGCCCAACTGTCAACTATTCCGAATCATGTAACTCTAGGGCAGATTGCCGGCACCAAGAGGCTGAGGCAAGAAAATTCCAACTTTCTAAAAGATTTTTTTTTCAAAATTGTAATTTAAAATCTGACTTCACCATAAGTTAGTTTTTATCATTGCCATTCCAGAGGCACCAAACACAATCTTGGACCTGTTCCCATTTAGAAATTACACTTTAAAATATATATTATGATAACTCCAGTGTTATCCTATGGGAGAGGTAGACTATTCAGTAGTGAAAAACATATTTAAGAGTTTTTCACTACCTGGACACGTAAAAGGTAAAGGTATGTGTGCTATTTTTTAAATACATTGCATTCTGCCCTCTGGGATGTCCAGGGCCTGCACTAGGGGTGAATTATATTTTTTTAAACTAAGGTTTGGGCCTGGTAAAAGGTTTACTTTGCAAGGTTGAAACAGCAGTTTAGAAAATACACACGTACAGGCTGCAATGGCTCGACTGAGACATGTGTAAAGTGCTACTTAAGTGGGTAGCACAATCAGTGCTACAGCCTCATTAGTAGCATTTAATTTACATACCTTGGTTAGAGGTAGTGCACTTTATTAGGAGCTTACAAGTAGGCTATAAATGCCAACTGAGTATAATCCAGTCTAACATGTGTGAAGGAGAGAGCACAAGCACTTTAGCACTGATTAGCAGTGGTAAAGTGGGCAGGGTCCTAAAGCCAGAGCAAACAAAGTCAGCAAAAACAGGAGGTCTGGAGGCCAAAAGTTAGGGTTAAAACCACAACAAGGATGTCAGGTCTAACAAGCATAAACTTAAAAAACAATAATGTTATGGATTAAATGCTTGAATTAATCTCAAACACTGGCAGTCACTTGGGTTCACATTCCCCACCATTGTTTCCCCTATCATGCATCTCTAGAAAAAAAGTTCACCTTGTGCAAATCAGTACTGACCCTGCTCCTCATGGAAGCAGTCTGTCCCAAACTGCCAGACAAGGCCCTTCCCAAAGTGACTACAAGCAACCTCACACTGGCATCGGCCTGCTTAGGTCTCCTCAATGAGTTATAGCTTGATTATTATGGAACACTGGGCCCGGAACCCAGGTCTGAGCATGGTGGGGAAAAGAACGATGGCATGGAATGCTACCACGAGTGATTGCCATCAGCTAGGGTTTTTGCAAGAATTCCTCCCATCACCCTTTCATGTTTCACTCTCAGTGGCCAGGGTATTTCCAGGCTTGGGTCCTACCCTAACTGTACCACTGGAACCAAGTTACACCAAACAGGCAAACCCCAATCAAAGAGAGGCCGGCCTTGGGTTGCTTGGGTTCTGGGAGGACCTGACCTAGCAGTTCGAGCTGGACTGTTCCCGGTCGAGCAGAGCCAAGACTGATTTGGATATGGCTGGGTACAAACTGAGGTGGTATGGTGAGCGAAAAAATTATTGGTTGAAATGCTACCCTAGGAATTGCCAGGGGTAAGACTTATTGTAAACATTCCTTCTATCACCACTTATGTGTTTGATCCATGCCGTAGAGACTAACTATAAGATGTTTAGTGACCTAAAGTTGAATAGAGTTCAAACTAAAAAACAAAGTGAAAAGCTTTTACTAATTATTTTCCTTTGGCAAAAAACTCAAAGAATGCTGGAGTTATTTGTGGCAATAAGCTGATCTTTGATACCCCTGTGAGACCAGTGAAAAAAAGAACACATTTCAAGTTGCCCCAGATGCCACATATATGTGAATCAATACAGGTTGAAGATGGGGTTCGTTTTAAATGTAACACTAGATTACACCAATGTTCTGTACATTGACCTCCCACTCTAACAGAGTGATGGGCTTCAAATAATACAGCATGCTCTTGTGCATTCATCTTAGGAATTGACAGTTCTATGTAGTGTATTTGGCACTGTTCAGATGTCACTGAGTGGCTTTGAAGAAAAAGAACTGTTAAAGATCCTAGGGCCTTTCATAAACTGCATTTTTAGTACTTGAGTAGTGCTACAGAAGTGCTATCCAAGTACTACAAAATGCTAATCACTAAACTATGGGTGGAGAATTCGGCTTTCGCTGTCTTTGTATGAGGACATGTCCGCACACGTAAGTAAACAACTTAGGTGTAAATGAGGGAAGAACCCGACAGAGTGTTAAATAAAATGCAGAATAATTACTGAAAAATTGAATGGGTTAAGGGAAATGCCACTGGGAGATTAGTGTAGAACATGTTAATACACACCCAAAAAAGAGTAAACCCACTGCTGTTCACAAACTACTGGCCTAAATTAACTAAATTAATCTTATCTCTATACACCACATAACAAATGTAAGTGCAATGGGCAGCCTTGTAGTATGTCTAGCCTCACACCTGGGCACTGACAATTACTACAACTCAATTCACTAGAAAATAATGAAGGCATGGAATTCAATACCACGTACAAAATAATGTATTATAATTATTTTGACTATTAAATATATATAAAATTATTAGTGTTTAAAAATAATACAAAAGTAATGATTAAATATTATTATTTGAAAAATGGATACTTAGCATATTTAAAAAACATTAAATTGTATGTTTTAAATGTTATTAGAAATTAAAAAAACAAATGTACATTAGTTAAAAAATTACTTTTAATTAAATGTGCTAAATATGTATTAAAATTTATGAAACAAATTGCCTATAATTTATATTGGTAAACACTGTTATATTAAAACATTAATTTTGAAGAGGCAGTGTGCTGCAACACTTTATTTGATTAGTTCTAGGTTAAAAGTAATAACTTTGAAATATTTTACATTTACATTTTAATTTCAAATATTTAGATTTTTTTGAAACAATTCACAAGCTTCATTTTCCCTGTACATCCCCAAAAAAGAGAACTACAAGCCTAGGCCATCACCAACATATGAAAAGTTACTAGTAGTAACTTTACACTCATACATGTAGGTGCTCGTTCCGAGTTTGGCGGTCACACCCAAAGACCGCCGCGCAAAAGGCAGCCGAAACACAGCCAGCGATGGCAGAGTGAAGCCTGCCGTATCACGAGTGACCAACACAACACCGCCAAATTTGGAATGGAAAAACAACACCTTCGGCCCAAACGACAGAAAGAAGGAGGCGGTTGCCCCACCATCACCACCACGCTGAGAAAATCCCACGCGACAAATTCCGATACACAAATCAGCACCACGCAACCCAACACAGCAGTAATCCATTGGCGGTCCGAACCTTGGCAGAAAAATAAGTAGCCACCCACGCAGCAACACTGCACTAGATAGGACAACACCATTAGCAACACCTGGAAGACATACACACACCTGTCCACAGCACTACAAAACACACCCCCACACATACCCAGAACCCTTTGCCAATTGAAACCCAGATAGAGTGAGAGACAGACACACTGAAAGGAGGCAAAACACCTAGGTACCAGAGGCACCATCACACAAAGTACGCAGCACACAACACAACACTACACACAAACACCACAGAGCACACACACACATCATTACACATATTCACAACTACAAAAAGCATACCCACAATCCCTGCACACCATATACCCCCACCCACAACACAACCACCATGGCACCACAAAAAAAAACAGATTCACTGAAGAGGAGCTCAGGGTAATGGTCAAGGAAACTGTCAAAGTGGAGCGAAGACTGTTTGGCGCCTTGGTCCAGCATACATCCATAGCCCGGAAGAACGACCTATGGCAGAGGATTGTCAACAGGGTGAATGCAGTAGGGAACCATCCACGCACAACAGAGGACATTAGGTAGACGTGGAACGACCTGAGGGGGATGGTACGGGCCATGGCCTCCAGGCACCAAGTGGCCGTCATGAGGACTGGTAGCGGACCCCCACCACCTCCCCCAGAAATGGCACCATGGGAGGAGATGATCCTGGCAATACTGCATCCGGAAGGCCTGATGGGAATTGCCTCTGAACTGGACACTAGTAAGTCCACTGTATTCACTGCCCACCATGTCCTTGTGCATAGCATGTACCACCACCACCTTCTCACCCCATAAAACCATCCAAACGTACACAATCTAATCATTGGCCCAGTATCCACACTTGTATGTTACATCTCCCCACTGATGCTATTCCCTCACAGCCCAACCTAGTGCATGTATGCCTCACACAGCTGAAAGTACCACAACTACCACAATGCAACACTCCCTACCGTTGCCTGACTGCTATGTCCATATCACATCTCTGCAATTGCACGTTGAACCATGTCACTCCCCATCACCAATTTGTAGTAGGAATGCACATCAGTACATGGCAATGACAGTAGCAAGACAAATGTAAACTGTACTGCAAATTAGGACCATTGCAACCTTCCACTGATGGGAACCCAAGCAGTGGACTGCAAACTGTCAATGCCAATACTGTCCTGCAAATACAGTGAATGAGGGAATACAACCATGGGTGTCACCGCAAAAATAACATCATATGACACAATACCTCTTATCTCACAGGTCTCCCAAATACTGACTCACAACAGAGGAGCCCAGTGACAGGAAGCCCAGGCCTGGATGCAGCACCAATATGGGAGGATCCACATGCAAGCTTGGATTCATACAATGAACCTGGCCCATCAGGCATGAGTGGCCAGTCCACCACCACCAGCCTTTCCCTGCCCACAACCCAGACCACATCCCCTGTGGCAGCCAGTGCTCAGCAGAGCCCACCTTCCCATACCTGTGTCCCAAGGTCACATCAATTATCAGTGTGCCCAACAGGACAGGAACAGGAGTCAACGGTACAAACCCAAGACAATGACTGTCCTGGTGTCAGTTGGAGGGGGCACACTGAACCAGGGGCACAGGCACAGGGGGAAGGGCCAGTGGGAGGACAACCGTGGGACAATGGACGAGGCAGGCCCAGGACACCACTGGCCAGGAGGCCATCTCCAAGTTCCTGGGAGCCTACCAGCAAACCCAGGACCAGTTGGGCCAGATACTCACCACCTTGAAAGACACACAGAGGCTGCAGGAGGAATACCACTAGGAGGCCAGGCAGCAGTGGCAGGCACACAATGCAACAATGGCCTCCATATTAGGGGAGTTCAAGGAACTCAACAGCATCCTACAGACATTCTCCACCCAACAGTACCCCCCCATCCAGTCGTCATTCCACACCACTGCCCTCAACATCAGCACCTGCTACTGGAATGGAGGCACAGCAGGAGGACCCAGAGGACAACAGCACCCCTACCCCTGCAGCTGAGGAACCACCACCGGAAAAGAGGTCACCCATCCAGGCATCCTGCAGGACCCCAGGCCAAGACCAGCCCCCCCACCAGGAAGCAATCCCTCTTCAGAGATGTCACCCTTGTGTGCCACTGTACCACTCTGTTGGCTGTCCAACATCAAGGTCATATCATTCCGAGGCTAATGGTCACAGGACCTATGAACCTAACAGCTGGACCACCCACTCTGATCAGCACCTAGATCACTACCCCACTCCTCTGGACTGTGAAATGCTACACTAAATAAACACCTATAATCACAAGTCATGGTGGATGTCTCTTTATTGTTTGTATTAGCAATTATGTTGAAGAAGAAAAACATAATACACAGGTCTACAAAACACATAATCCAAAGCTACATATGTATTGTGATACTCCAGCATGTGTGTAAGTACATCCAGTTTGTTTTCACATCCACTGTCAACTACACCAACAGGCAAATGCAGCAAGCAGACTGCAAACAGAGATGTGACCTGAAGAGGGATAAATAAACGGAATGAGGTACAAGGTGGTAGGAATGTAAATTACAGACATACTTCAACAGCAGTTGAACACAAACACAGGTGAGTGTCCCAGCAGCTATGTTGCACCAGAAATGAGGGATTGCTTTGGCATACACACATGTGTGAGACCGGAAAGATGATACATTGGTAACATCCTCAAATGCACAACTCCCTGAGTAGTCATAAACAGGTTCCTGACACCCAGCAGATGTCAAAGCAGGATAAGCCCACCCAGTAGGACGTCAGTGAGAAGTCCACCAAACAAAACCCCAAATGAGCAGTCCGAGGACCCTAAACCTTCCCAAAAACTGTAAGGCTGTACAGCAACAGCACCAGCACACCACAAATGAAGTTAGCAGCTTTGCATATCCACTATCCCACATGTTGAGTCACCTACCCTCCAAGGTTGTCAACCAATATGTAAGGCTTCAGTCCCCAAACATACATTGATGCATGCAAATACTGCCTACAGACTGCCTTCAACAAAACATCTCCCATGCGCAGATGATATGTAATGCAGACATACCTTTACATCAAGGAAAGTAGTGACGAATCATGTCTGTCTTGTTGTCATGTACCTCATCCTCGTCTGCCTCCCCCACAGCATCTGAGTCACCGGCCACAAAACAGCTCAAGCATTAATGTCCCCCTCCTCCAACAGTGGGATGTTCCTTCTGAGGGCCATATTATGGAGCATGCAGCATGCAACTATGATCTTGCAGACTTTCCCTGGATTGTACTGTAGTGCACCACCAGACACATGGAGACAACGAAATCTGGCTTTCAAAAGACTGAAAGTACGTTCAATCACATGCCTCGTGCGGCCATGTGCCTCATTGTACCTGTTCTCCCCTAAGGTAGTTGGATGTCTCACGGGTGTCAAGCGCCAGGGCAGGTTGGGGTATCCGGAGTCACCTGTGTGGAAAAGGAAACATGGCCATGGATAACATTGCTAGGGGAAGTGCTGACTGGGTCATGAGGGGTATAGACGTCTGACAAGAAGAGCGGTACACATACCTATGAGCCAGTCCCTTTTGTCCTGTAGCTGGGACATTATTGCAGGGACACTGCTGTTCCTCAGGATGTAGGAATCATGTACTGATCCAGGGAATTGTTCACATGAGTAATCTATTGGTCTGCTAGACACACCACCTGTACATTGAGTGAATATGTACTTTTCCTGTTTCTGTAGACCTGTTCATTGATCCTCGGAGGTACCAGAGCAATGTGTGTCCCATCAAAGGCCCCAATGACGTGTGGGACATTTGAGATGTTGTATAAGGCTGCTTTCACAGTGGGAAAATCTTGAGGTAGTGGGAACCGAATGTACTTCTGCACATGCTTGAGTAGGGCATCCAACACATCCTGCAACACCTTAAAGAACTGGGGCTGCGAAAAGCCTGCAGCCAGTCCCACAGTGATCTGAAATCACCAGGAAATGCAGGATTGACAACACCTGGGCTGTTGGAGGGATGGCATGGGGATTCCTCAAAGCCAGCAGGAGGTCTGCCTTCAACTGGACGACCAGTTCCCTGATACACAAACGGTTCAGTCGATAGGTCAGGATGATGTAGCGCTCTTCCATGGTTTCGAGATCAACAAGTGGTCGAAAAATTGGTGCATTCCTCCTCGCTCCATTCTGGCCAAATCTGTGCGGGAACACAAACAACAATCAGGATGTCTCTCACAATGTAGGCTTTACAGTATGTTAAACGACAATCATTATGCAAGTTGCATTTAATGTGTCAGTACACATTACTCTACCATCCATACCTTACCAGACAATGTCAAATGATTAATATGTGAACGTATACAGGACATATACACCTACACCTTTCCTGTGTATAACCTTACTGGTCAAATATGCTGCCAATTGTTGTGCCAAATCCGTACATTTGACTAGACACGTAGTCATGTGTCCATATTCATCATGTCAAACCTGAAGTATGGTTATGTGTTCATAGGCAGGTAGGGACGGTGTATATACTCAGGATAGTGATGTCACAAACTAAAACGGCAACCGCGTGTCCCGCATGCATTGGACTGCTAGAAGTGACCTTGTTCCACCGGCGGTAGTCGTCATGGCGGTGTGCGGTCAGAACCACTGTGCAACTCGTCATTGGTTTAACAGCTCACTTGACTCCTGGCATTCAGGCGATACAGTCCTCCACTTTATGTGCTACTATGCCTGTCTCTTGGAGCAACAATGGCACTCACTGCAGGGGAAAGGGCCCCAGTCTTCTCAACAGAGGAGCTGAAAAACTGGTGGGAGGGGTCCTACCCCTGTATGGGGGGTTGTGTGGAGCTCCAAGACAACAGGTCATTACAATGTCAATGGTTCTAGAAGTTGTGTTTTGTTTGACGATGTCTATGTGTGCTCATTCACACGTCATGCCTGTCATGCCAGGTGTGTAGTATGCACATGATATGTGTGGGACATTGCCAGTGTGCATGAGCAGTGTTCATTGTGTGTCGCCTACGCTCACTGCTGGGTTGTTATCATTGACATCATGTCCCCCCTTTTCTCACTGTTTCCCAATCAGGTCAGCGCCCACCAGAGGAAAGGGTTATGGGGAGCCATCGCCAAGGAAGTGTGGACCCTGGGGGTCCATTGTCGGTGGAGCACCCACTGCAGGAAGCGGTGGGAGGACCTGTGTCGCTGGGCCCAGAAGACCGCAGAGGCCCAGCTGGGGACGGCCTCCCAACGTGGGAGGGGTGCACGTCGGACCCAGACCCCCCCTAATGGCATGCATACTGGCGGTGGCATACCCTGAGTTGAATGGGCGCTTGAAGGCAGCACAGAAGCCACAAGGGGGTAAGTGTTGACCGTCAGGTCATACACTGCATGTTTGTGCACTCTCACCCACCTTGGACTTGGAATGAATGTAGTCAGATGTGATATAGGGTATGTACAGTCCTCGTTGCTACATCCATCAGGTACGAGTGTGTGCTGGATGCTATGTTGAGCCATGTAGGATGAGTAGTGGTGGTACAGTGACACATGTTCTGCTATAGGTATGGGTCTCTCAAGTCTGCTATCATGTAAATGACTGCACCCTCCATCTTTACGTGTACTGTTGTAGTTGAGGTTGGTCATGACGGCACTGTATATGGGTAATGACAGGCACGTTACGTGAGGGTTGCAGTTGAATCACTTCCTACATGAATGGATCCTCTGTACCACATGTATTCCTCACATTCCTGTTCGTCAGTTAGTGTCCAAGTCTTTCTCTGCTTAGATTAATTTCATCCTGAAGTGGATGACATGTGATTGGCTATAGTCCAGGGCATGATTGTAGGAGTGGTCATGTTGGCAATGATGGGCAGGTAGGTATCTCAATGCAGGGGTTTGGTCTGCAGGGTTGGGATGGGTTTGGACATAGCTTGCATGACTCTGTTTGGTAATAACTGCTAAATTGTCCAATGTTTGGCAGGCAGGGACTGTTATCTACATTGTTCGTGTGTGAAGTGGATGTGTGTGTTCTAATATTTTTCTCCCTTTCTGATTCTGCCACCCTCTTTTTCTCTCTCCTCCTCTGTCTATATGTGCATTAGCATCATCTGGCGAGGGAGGAAGGGCACTGGCGAATGGGGATGCGGCAGCCCACGGGACCCAGGAGGCGACCAGAAGTGGAGCTGAGGGAACCAGTGGAATGTAGGGCGAGGGGAGCACCACAGTGGAGACTGGAGCTACCACTACATCTGACTCTGAATCCTCCTCTGATGGTGGCTCCCTGGCAGTGGCGGACCCTTCTGGTACCATCCCAACACCATACTTGTCTGCCACTCCCTTTTCCAACACCGCCCTCCGTGTAGCACCCCATCCAGTTGCCCGTGCCCGCTCACACAGAAGGGTGGGCATCTCCTTTGCCGCAGGCACCTCTGCCACTGTCCCAGTCAGCCCTGCTCACCTCAATGAGGAGGCTATTAACCTCCTGAAGACCATCTCTGTGGGGCAGACAACGATCGTGAATGCCATCCAGGGACTGGCATCCCAGATGGAGCAGACCAATGCATTCCTGAAAGGCATTCACGGTGCCTTGTCTGGCCTCCAGAGATTGTTTCAGGCTCTAGCTTCCTCGTTGATGGCAGCCAGTGTCCCTTCATCTTCCGTTCCCCCTCTCCCAACATCCATCCAAAGCACACCAACACACACTCATACACCCAGTACAACAGACAAGGAGCCCAAAGACAGACATGGGCATCACAGACATTAACACAGGCATGCACACACACACAACACACATCTGCAGACACAACAACGAGCACCTCCTCTCCCGTACAGTCACATCTCCACTCATTCCTGTCAGCACAGCATCATCACACACTGGTTCTGCTGTCATTTATGTCATCCCCTCAATCACCACAACAGCAGACTCACAATCACACACATCACATCCAAACTCACCACGACTACGGTCTCTGCCGCCTGCAGCACATCCACCTGACTTGCACACACAACCTCAACATTCACTCACACATCACACATTCTTACTCCCTGCATCTCTGCCCCCTCCCAAGAAATGCATACGTACCCATTCACCCACGCAACATTCAGCCACCACACACATGCAGACACTGCACACACCAGCATCCACGTAGAGCACACAGACACGTCAGATGAGCAATCCCTCTACCTCCACTCCTCACCCTCAATCATGTGACCGCCCTGTGTTCCTAAGAGAGTTTTCCTTGCCACACTTGACCTCTTCCCTACTCTTCTCCCACCCCATCTTCCCCGTAAAGAGTGTGTCCCCCTGGCCCCCTCTGGCCCTTCCACCTCCCATTCCTTGGGTACCCCCCTCTGGTGATTCCCCTGCTCCTCCATCCAGCAAAACATCCATCCCTCCCAGTGTTAAAGTTACCCCTCCGAAGCCCAAGGTAAAACGTGCCCCTTCAACTTCCAAGCTTCCCCCACCACCCCACACCCCTGACGTGCCTGCCTCTCCCATTGCTGCCCCTATGTCATGGAGGCCTAGCTTCAGTCAGGTGTCAGGTTGGGCCATTCTTCATGGACAATGTGTCCTTCACAATTGGAGATCTGGACTTGTCATTGGCACCTTTGTATATAGTTTGATTTTTAATACAACTGCCCACTTTGCTGTGGTTGGCAAGTTGTGATACTTGTCCTGGTTTCCTTCAAGATTGTGGTGTGACATCTGTATACAAGACTGAGTGGTATCTGTGTGTGGAATTCGTCTGTGTTGTGCCTGCGCTTGGTAGATGGTTTGGGCCATGCGGATGTTGTGATGTGTGTCTGCTTGCTTGTGTGTTTGTATGGGGTGTTGTGTGCATCCATGTGTCTAGTGCTGGATGTGTATATTTCCTTGATTGTTGGTTGTACGTGTTGTGTCAGCTGTATGATTGTTTGGATGTGTGTTCACAGCTATTGTTTGCGTTTCATTGCTACATGGAGTTCATGGTGTGTGTGTATGTGTGGTGTGGCACAACATGCCCGTCTATGCCATGGTTGGGGTGTTTGTGGGGTAGTTGTCGTTGTGCGATTGTGGGGTATGTTGGTGGTGTTGTTGTGTGTTGTGCTGTTTGTTTGGCACGTGCCTGCATTGCTTTGTGTGTATTGGGTAGTTGGCATTGAGGTATGTTGTGTGTGCTTGTGTGTGGCCTTCAATGTGTGTGTGTTGTGTGTGGGGGTGTATCACTGCCATTTCTCTCCCCTCTGTGCTAGGTATACTTACGGTTGTCGTCTTCTTCATCGGCAGTGGTCCTGAGATATGAGATACAACGCTGGGAAGACTACCAGTTCATTTGCTATGGAGACCACGGCGGCGTCTCTGTGCCTGGAGGTGGGTGTTTCCATTTATACTTTCTGTTTCTGCCAGGTTTTTCATGGCAGGATGGCCCCACTGGATATCATGGTGGAGTGGTTACTTGGATTATGGATGGAGGAACGTTGTCTGCCTCCTGCCTGGAGTTGTCTTCCGCCAGTGGTTGCAGCTTGTCGGCGGTGACGGGGCTGGCAGTGAGTTGTCTGTATTGCATTGGATTCACCACGTTACTCATTATTTGGCGGTCTGCACCACCACCCTGCCTGGGGTCACAAGACCGCCATCAGCGTTGCGGTTCGGTTACTGCCAAACTCAGAATGAGCACCTTAGTCTTAGATGTCCTCACTCCTTAAACTAAGGGGTTGGAGACATGTAAATCTACACTTAGGTGTAAATTAACTTGGAAGTTCTGAACAGCACAAGCTTATAGATTTATACTTGGGTAGAAGTGATAGGTTTTCTTGTGACTAAGTTCCTGATTTATATCTCGATTCCCATGATGTCGGTTAAGTTTTGCCCACCAGCCTTGCAGAGTACATCCCATCTGACTGATATTTCGAATGACAAAACTGCTGTCTGTCAATTAGGAGGAAGATCCATTGTCATAGCATGACTACCAGACATGCAGCAAATAAACCTTTGTCATCGGAAAACACTAAGCTGGCGTTGATGCGGGTGAATTCTACCCTCTAAATTGTTATATTACCACTGATGTAGCAGGCTCAGGACAGTGCACCATTAAAGGAAATAAGTCACGTAATGGGATTCCCATGGTATAGCTTTGCAGCTCGAGGATGGACACTGAAGTAACTCACCTGATAATATCCTGAGTAAGTAAAGAAACAGCCAGCAGCAGATAGTCTTTTTGGGGACAAACGATTAGAATCACCTTCTGCCATTTTTGGGACATTTTTCCGTTGACATCATATATTTTCTACTTTTTTTGTAACTACCACATGTTTACTTCTTTTCAACCATAGCTGACAGAAGAAACATAAGATTTACAGGCAAAGAATGAGCAGTCATAGTGGATTAAATCATTAGGGTAGAGCCCCATTTGTTTGGGTCACTTCTCCAGTCTACAACTATCACTCAGAAAATAAAATGTGGGACAGAATTGTCTCAAGCGTTAATGCTGTGTCTAACACCAGGCTGTCACAGGAGGAAACTAGGAAGCACTGGAAAGATTGACGGGACAGGGACAGATTTCTGGTTTCCAAAGCCCATCTAGCAGCTCAACAGGCCGGTGGAGGTTCTCTTAGTTATATGCACATCTTCCCCTGAGAGTAAAAGATGTATAGTATCCTGCACACTGTAGGCTTTGCACAAATCCCAGCTAGAGTGGACACAGATAAGTAAAAACACACCACAATACACAGCAAATAATTTGTAAATTGTAAATCCCATTTACATTAATTTAGATTGTGTCTCGTACCATGAAAGTCCTGAATTAAACACACCAACTGTTAAAAATGGCATAGATATAATAATATTAGCACATTGTGAGGACCACTCTAGTTTACTAAACTGTAATGTTTCGTTGACAAGTAACCTAAGATTTTTGTTTTTTAAACTGGAGGAGATAGTGACATGATTATGTACCATATGTGTAATGTTTTAGAAATTCATCTGACATGTATCTATTGTTTGGCCTAGTAATTAACACGAAGATACACAAACCACTGTACAACTGATCCACTACTTTGTACATGACTTTCGCATGTTATGAATATCATGTAGAATATTAAATTTCCCTATCACAGTAGGTTGATAAATCATGACATAACCATTGTAGTCTAATCCTTATTAACAAACTCTCACACAGTTTTACCTTCTTCGTCCAGTGTAGGAACCTGGTATGGGCAGACCCTTATGAGCAAGAAAACCATACCCTTGATACTCAGATCTAGAGTACTTGACTATTTGTCTATTAAGATGGTGAAAGTACCCATGATACTTTGAACAAACAAGTTTCAGTTATGCACTTAGAAAAAATTTACTGAATGTAGCAATGGCCTGGGCATAGAAAGATACTAGTGTGACAGCAGCACCGTATTTGACACACACTTCAGTGTCCCTCTAAACACGTTTTGGCCCAGCCCCAACAGTCTGTATTTGTACTATCAATTTACCATTAAAGTAAGATTTTTAAAAATCATGCAGTCATTCATTAGTTCAGTAACCAACAACAGCTACTCCCTTAGAGGCCAATGACTACAATCCCCCAAACGTATTGTAAGACCTATCTTCATGTCATGTCTCATTATCTTCATGGCTCAGAGCATATACATTACACTTGAGTTAATGCACGTGCATACCCTGTAGCACCTAGAAACATTGTGGTGGGTAACATATCTCTGTGGTTGCACAAACAGAATATTAGCGTTTTGACAACTGAATGCCTACTATGGGGCGTATAATGCACTTAACTCTATAACCATGCACAAGTGTTTCATTTACTGTGCAGATTTAGGCCCTCAGTAAGACATTGGTGGTATAAACCTCCTACCACCGCGGTGGAGGCCTCCAAAAGACCGTTGCTGCTGCTAACATCCATCCGCCAGATTATGACCACAGCTGGATTTCCATCACAAGAAGGGTGGAAATCCGGCTGTGGCCATACTGGCGGATAGTGTTAAGGTGGCGCTGCTACCACCAGCAGTGCCACACCAGTAGACGGCCGCCAGCCGTACTATGACAAATAATATTGCATGGTGGTGTTCTGCTGGCGGTAACAGCGCCCTGTCCCGTTCCCTGCTAGAAGACCCCCGGATGCAGGTAAGTGGGGTTTCTGAAAGGGGAGGGGGTGTTTTATGTGTATGTGGGGGGAGTTGTGTAAATGAATGTGTGAGTGTGTGCATGAATGCAACTGTGTTAACACCTTGCTATGTGTTAAACACACAGGAGTCCATCAGACATCACCAGCAAACACAACACATAACAGATATATCAACACTTACTGAAGTTGTCTGGGTCCTCGAATGTAGCCACCTCACCAACAGTGTAGGGTGGGGGTCCACCTGTAAGGCATGGAACGGAGAAATGTGCTCAAATTCTGTGCACCGTCCAACAATTCCAAAGACAAACACTATGTGTAAGATTACATAAGTAAGTAAAGCCACTCAGACATGATGATACTGCATCCGATATAGCACGGCTAACATGTACATACCATGGCTCTCCTGTACGTTTTACACACATATCTGCACACATGCAGTGGCCCAAACTATCATGTGGTGGCAAACATGCTCCTTCATTAGTGAGCAGACATAATAATGGAGTGTATTCGTCTCATTATGTGTATCTAGAGAGACATCCAAAGCCACTTTTCTTGAGGAGTGCATTACCAGTCGATCAGCCATTGTACCCATGACAAATTCATGACACACTGGTACAATGTACAGAGGGGCAGGGACAGTTGTAAGCCCTCATGTTGTTACAGTTTCTTCATTTGATGTGGCCCAGCTTTGATGAGTTTCACCAACCATAGAGATATGAACCCATGTGCATACCTTTGGCCGCTATGCCTAAACGAAAGGTGGAACAACAAACACCGAATACCAGTCTAAGATGTTGGCTGAGGGCAGCTTGAACTTGTTCCCTTTGTCTCTAAATCCAGATCTGACATGTATCTGAAATGACGAAGGGCCACAATAATCCCTAAGATTTTTTGAATTTCCATGACAATAAACACTCAGGATACAACAACAATATTTTGTACACAATAAACACTCAGACAGGATACAACAACAATATTTTATTCACAAAATGACAAGAAATGGACCACACAGGAGACAAAAGCACAATTTAACCAGACAAAACTCTCAACACAGCCACACAGTCTAGAAGAATCACAGACTGCAAAGTGAAAGTGAAAGTCATCCCACTTTACATAATCTGTAAACAGGATATCCTATTACATCACTTCCTGCCTAAAATGGCAGCCGTTTTTATCGTTATGGATCAGAAAATATTGACACATACAGTCTGGGCGTAATTCTTTTCGACACACAGGAGTAGAAATGAGCCTGCATCCATATATTTGGAAATAGTCTAACACTTAACCAATTTTCTGAGGTACAGTGTGGAAGAGTCAATGGTGTATTCAGGGCATTATGCGTCGTTTTTTGGGCATAAGCGCCATTTTTTTAAGCATATGCGTCAAAATGTCAGGGCATTAACTGGGTTTGGGTCATTTTACCATTTTAATGTTATGTAACATTTGTGACTCAACTGAGATAGGCTGATTGCCCCCACTTGGTCTTGACGGTGTATGGGCACATGTGAGACATCATACTACTGCGGACCATGATCCGCAACTTTATTAACAGGATTTTCATTCTTGGGTGACGCACTAGATGGCCATGTGTGTGGCCTACATATATGTATTGCACAAATTGGATATGTTTGGCATCAGGAGAGGATAGCAATGTGACGCACATAAGTACAATACCTCAATGCAAATGGCTCAATGTGTGTGCATTGGCTACTAATGTAGTTGTTGACCCAGTGTGTGTGCATCACAAGATGCTTTATTGCAAATATGCATGTATGAATATGAAATCAATGTGTCCAAACCTCAGATGCAAGTCAGTGTGGAAATGAGAGAGGACATGTGTTAGTCATACATGTAGCAACATCTGTTGTGTGCACTTCCAAGATTTTAGGTAACATAGACACCACAAATGACAAAGCATGCACCGGATAGATGGCAGACGCTTGTTCATGTCAATGGTCCAAAAGTTGCCCATCACATGTCCTGGAAATTTGGATACTGCTTCCTAGGCACTTGGTGGTGAACCCACCGTGAGTCAGGCACATGTACAGACTAAGTGGGTACCATGTTATTGACAAGGAAAGCCAAAGGTGACCCACAAATGTAATATCACCCCACAGTTGTGGTCATATGACTGAGCCACAACTCTCCTGTGGCAGTGGTGGACCAGCAGACGAGGCAGCACATGGCCACATATTTCCAGTGATCAGTTGCACAGAGGTGTCTGGTTCATGTGTGTGGTCCAATGTTGATCCTGTATATTTTTAGGGGTCTATGTTGTCACAGTTACGTCCAGGTCTCATCATGAGTCAGTGGCGGCTATTCCTGTATCTACGGAGTATCCTTCAGAGATCAATGGAAGTAAAGCCAATGAGGACATGAGAACCTACATGGGGATTGTCCCACCCTGTCACTGCAGACGTGTTATGAGACTGTCAACTGGGCAACCTTGGTGTGCTGAGTGAGATCATATCTCAAGAGTCATGTTCCGGCAGGTGTCATTACAACATTTGTACACAGGTTGGCCTGTAAAGTTCCCACTGCATCTGGGAACATCATAGCCTCTGTGTTGATTAATCTTGCAGCTATTCAGCATGCACAGGCCATCAATATGTTGTGAGCAATCTGATTCAGCGTGTGAACTGTCAGGGTCCTAACATGTGTGGAATTTTCATGCACATTATCAGAGGTAGCTGGTTCTGCTGGAGGCACCATACCCAATCCCTGCATACGGCCCTGGTACACTGTCACACTTTGTCGCTCATGCATACATGAGACCCAGACAAGGGATAGGCCATGATTTGGGTATTTGGAGACAAGCTCACAATTATGGTACAATAAAAAAGCAGATTATGCTATACAATGTATTTGAGTATGCATTGAGGAAGCACCTGACAAAATACCCTCGGAGGAATGTGAGGGTTAGGAAAGCAAGTATGCTACATATATAGCCACAAGGAACCTTTAGGGTAACACACAGACAGGTGCCAGTCAGGCTGACAGGATGCATGGTCAATCAGGATCCAGCAATTTCACAAGGTACATACTCAGTGGTCTGACTAAGACTGGTCGGATGAAGAACAAGACAGTTGACATGGAAAACTGTGTTTGTCCTGTGTTTTGGAAGGTGACACATAAACCCAAGGGCTGTGTTACACTACTTATTTTTCTAGCAATGCATAACAGTGTAATCAACAAAATGGCAGCTTCTATGCTGTTCCAAGCATCTGCAAGGGCAGTGCATGTTCAAATGGGTGGTCTGCATGGAGGTGCTCACAGGTGTGTACTGCATCAGTTTCTCACAAGTCCTGTAGGTGAGATTTGAGTTTAAATGGCCAACAGTACCTTTCACATTGGAAGCAATCTACCGCTGATAACAGGGCTTAGAAACTACAAGCCAGTGCATTATTTGACCTGACGTCCATGCAGTCAGATGGCATACCATACGAAAGGGTGAAGCACACTGGATTACTATTGTTAGTCTGTGTGTGTGTAGAGGAGGGAATATCTGGGTATACATATTACCATTCCAGGGACCTCTTAAGACAGGTGGGGTGAGACCAGGAGCATGGGTGTGTCAGGAGTTAGGACATTGGGCTGACACGTACATGGAATGTCATGTGCGCAATGCTTGTCATAGGTGTGGCACTTTTGCTGTCTATGTTCTGCTTATATGGAACTCTAGTCACATATAGTCCTTGCAAAGATAGGTGCAGTACGACTTACTGCTGTCAAGGGTCTGGTCATACATTCCTGTTACCAATGCAATAGCACATCCACTGCCTCATGTATGAGGCATTTTTTTCCCTAATTGACTGATGGTGTCTTAGCTGTGTGCCATATGCTGCGATGAACCATGTTGCCAACACGTATGTGTGAAATAGGTGTGGTCCTCTGCTATTGCACTTCAAAGGTGAAATGTACAGGATACATGTCATTTACAGTGTGTGTGTATGTGACTGTTGTATAACACGCATCACAATTGCTTTGGAATTTTCTGTGTCCTGATCGGTATGTCAGCAATGCTCCATGAGGCTACACTCTTATTCTGTTAGTTAGAGATAACGGTGAGCAAAAAATGATTAGCCAGACCATGATATGGTGATTATTATCGGTGTTAATTTACATATGTTGCTAGAGTGGTGATGATGAGTTGTTTCAAAAGAAATTGTTCACAATATGTTGGCGCCTACACAATCCAGCAGCTGTGTTTTGTTGTTCCCCCTCATGTTGCAGGCCAGCATCCTCCTCTTCCTCCTCTTCAGGCATTTGTGGCTCTGGTTCTAATAGGGGAATGTTCCTTCGTACACAAATGTTGTGCAGGATGGCACATGTTAAAATGATCTTGCAGACCATTTCTGGTGAATATAGGAGGCTGCCACCAGTGATGTCAATGCACCTGAATCTCGACTTGAGGATGCCAAAGGTCCTCTCGACTATGGTGCGTGTCCTCCTATGTGCCTCATTGTAGGCACGCTCTGCTGCAGTGCTTGGGTTGCCAAATGGTGTCATAATCCATGGCTGGATCCCATACCCCTGATCAGCTGAAAGAGAAAATGATTGGGATCATGTTGATGTCTCTTGCCCCATTCATATCACCTTGCATGGCAGTAGTTGTCTTGTGTAGTCTGTGGCTCTTTTGTGTTATTGTGTTGATTCCTAGGCTTCTAAGATGTACCGTCTGCATTGGGTTATTTCCTTGGCTGAACGAGTGTTTGGTGCTGACCGGTTGTCAGCAGTATGTTTTGAGATTTTCAGTACTGTGTGCACTCCCTAGCATTGTGACTTGTGATACAGGTGTTCCTGTGTCTTCACTAGGGGAGTGATGATAGTTCCATACACAGATTCAATTTGACAGTGGTGGTAACACGTTAGCATCTATGTACCCTGGACATCCCATACCTTTAGACATATGCAATGGATTAATTTTAACATCAGCGAGATGCTTACATTTTGCAAGGTGACAATTAGCCAAACTTCTCCATACATTGTGATCATTGACGTCTTGACATTAGACTGTATACTAATTTCAGATGTGTGACACGTTCACTGCAGACCTATCAAACATGCCTAGCGGTGTCACAACCTCAGTGTGTTCCTGTCCACATGTCGATGTTGTGGTGTATGTGTTATTTGTCCTAGAGGGTTGCTGTGCAGTGTGTATATAAGTAGGTTTCTGTACTTACCAACAAGTAGTCCATTGCCATATCGTCCATTCTGGAAGTGTTGATTGATGGTCCAGTGACGGAAGATGAATGAGTCATAGACACTCCCAGGATACTTTGCCACAATATTGGAGGTCAATCCTTGGTGATCCACAATGGCCTGCACATTGATGGAGTGTGTGTGCTTCCTGTTGTGGTATAGGTGTTCAGTTGCAGCAGGTGGCACAAGGCATACATGTGTGCAGTCAATGGCACCAAGGACGTGTGGGAATCCATTAATGAGGTAAAACCCCTGTTTTGTCTCCTGCTGCTTCTGCTATGTGTTTGGGAAGCAGATGTGGTGGGTGAGTCAGATGATGGCATCCAGTACTTTGAACAAGAAGGCGGAGAATGATGGCTGTGATATCCCAGCAACCAGGGTGCCAGTGGTTTGAAAGGAGCCACTGGCCAACATGTGTAGTACAGCTAGCAGCTTGGTTTCTGTTGGGATGGTGTGGGTTGTCAGCAAGCTGGGTGCCAACTGTGGCTCAATGTTGCACAGCAGCTGCTGAATGGCTTGCCAGTTCAACCTGTACCTCTGGATGATGTCATGTTCCCTGAGGCCATGAAGGGTTGTCCTGGTGCGAAATATCCTCTCCTGTCTTCTGCGTTGCCTTTGGGGTCCCTGCTGGTGTTGTGGTAGCTGCTGTTGTTGTTGCTGTGCTCTGCGTCTGCGTGCATGCTGGATGAGAAACACCTCCATGTCTCCCTTTTGCTGCTATGCTGTTGCTTCTGTGTGTTCTGATTAAATACAGGTGTGTTTGCCCCATTTTAACGCCTGCCCTGACCCAGGCATTAATTTTTTACGCAAATCGGGCTGTGCGTCATTTTCCGACTCCGCCTCCCGGCCGTGTGGGATTTTGGCCCAGAAGCATAAATACGACCCACGGGCGTTTAAGTCATTTTTTGGACGGGAACGCCTACCTTGCATATGATTAATACAAGGTGGTTTCCCGCATCCAGAAAATGACGACACGATGGGATTTTGACGTCCGCGGGTCAAAGTTTAAATATGGGGCAAGGTTTGTGCCGACTGTGCGTCAAAACTTTTGATGCACATTCGGCGCAGACAGTGTATAAATATGCCCCATGAATTTTTTAAGATTAAAAGTAAAACTAGCGTTTGGAAGCAAATAGCACTGGCGAGGGACAAAGTCTACACTTCAGGCCACCCATGATGTAACACTCTTTCACTTACTTTCAGACGTTTTTCTTGATTCAGGAAAGTTGTCCACAGCAACAGCCAAGCATTCAGAGGCTCATGTTTGCCTTTTAGGGTCTGGGACTACAACTCCCACAATGCACTTCTTTATGTTATGGAGTTTTTTACAACAGTTGCTAAAAGCTTCTCCAAACTTCTTGATCTTCTTCCAGAGGTCCTTTCGGAACCTTGAAGTGTCCACAAACTTGACTCGGGGTTCCCGCAGCTCTGAGGTGCTCCTTGGGAGCTGGAATTACACTTGCCAGAATGTACCTCGTCATTGGCCACTGAATTCTGGTCAGCTGGGATCTTCTTGCAGGACTTGATGCACGGGACATTGGTCAGCTTCTTTGCACCTGTAACTTACACAGAATCCACTCCGGGAGTTGCAGAAGCAAGGCAAAGTCCTTTTTTTTTTGGGTGAAGCCAAAGTGTGAAACCAGAGCAGTCCTTGTGAGTGCAATTCATCAGGTGCAGACCAGAGGTTCAGCCGGGCAGTCCTTCTTCTCCTGTATCTTTTTCCTACAGGGATTTGGATTTTGGGACAGCTCTGCTTTCCTAGCTCCTAGGTTGGGAAGCAGGGGGTTTCTCCTGTCCAATGGATTGCAGGCCACCACCCTCTGGGGTGACTACTTTCTGTGAAGTAGAAATAGAGGGCCTCTTTTTTTATAGGAGGCTACAAATCATATTTTTATTCGGCCCAGGCGCAAAACCCTACCGTGCTGGAGCCCGCTCGTAGAGCTCCCACCCACAGCGGCGCTGACATAGTGCCACTTGTGAGCACAAACGTACCTCCAGTAGATTTTCTACTTGATAAGCAGTTACATCTACTCAAAAATATAATGTCAAGTGGATTTTCCACTCCAATAGACCGCTGAAGTTGTTTTTTAGTGTAAGAATACTTCATGTCATCGGCCACTCTTTGTCTTCGTTATCTATGCTATGTGATCAGGAAACATTTTATATACTCTATTTCCATAGTCTTGAATGTGTAATTTGTTCCCCATGTCTCCTTGCTTACTGTTGCTGTTTGAACATCTGGCTTGCTGCCATTTTGTGCATCCAGCCAGTGTGCCTTTGCCATAGGTTTGCATGTATGGATGTGTGATAACAATTTAATATTATGCTTCAGACTCATTGTAATATATGTATACTAAAAATATGATTTTGATAACATTCCGTTTATTAGCACAGGCTTTATTTTGCATTTTTTAATTTGCACCTCATTTCCCCACAATAGGTTTCTTTCTTCTCATCTTCTCGTACAAATATTGGTAATTATTGATCATTTGTTTAATTTAGGTTTTTATTTGATTTTTTATGTATTTTTGCATTTTAATTTTTCATTTTTTCTTTATTTCAATGTTATATTATAACTGTTTATATATTTTATTGTTTTAATTTTTATTTTATTTTTTTACATTTTTATTTCAGATTTTTATTTTTTTACTTTTTTTATTTTTACAATTTATTTATTTAATCATCATTTTGCCATTCATCGATCCATTCATCCATCCACCATAGGTGCAAAGCCGTGCTAGAGCATTTAGTTTCTTTAGGTCTATATTAATTCTAATTACTCCTGGATACCCTGGCTACGGTGCACTGCAGACACATCAGCAGCATCATTCTTTTTTTAATGATTATTCCATTCCGCTTGCACCACCTTGCTGTCATATGTTTCAAAGGATTATTCCATTTATCCATGCACCTCTCTGACTACCACAGGTGTCTCCTTTAAAATAGATGGAGATAAAGCAAAGAACTATATCTGCATGTTGTGTTGCCTGATTTGAAATGAAAGTTTATGGTATGGTGGTGTGGTTTGAATTTACCATGTTTGGCTACATTGTTACATATTACATTAGTAACCAACCACACTAATATTGCATTTGTCTGTACTATTTCAACCTGCAACAATGGTATATTTCACTAACAACATGTTTTTTCTTGCCTGATTACTTTTAGGTGCACAAGAGACAAAGATACATCACCTGCAATACTGCCAAAGAGAAGGACTGGTACAGCTTAGTGTCTCTACCAGCTGAGAGCTTTAAGATGGCCCCAAAGAAAGTAGCTACCAAGAAAGTTGTCAGTGAGAAAAAGCAGCTTTCCATCAGTAGCATGCCTGCCCCAACCTTTTTCAGAAGACTATTCAGTATGCTAACAGAGTACCAGTTAAAGCCCTGATACAGGAGGTGCCAACACGTTGGAACTTGACATAGTATATGATGTAACGTCTGTTTGAGCAATACAGACAGATCAATGACTATGGTGGTCATTACAACCCTGGCGGTCGGTGTTAAAGCGGTGGTCAAACCGCCAACAGGCCGGCGGTAAAAAAAATTGAATCACGACCGTGGTGGAAACCGCCAACATAGACAGCCACTTTAACACTCCGACCGCCAAGGCGGTACAAACAAACACCGCAGCGGTAACCGCCAACAGACAGGTGAAACACAATGTACGCCCACAGCAGTACAACAGTCCAATCCACCACCTTTTCAGGGGCGGATTCACCGCAAACAAAAACACGGCGGAAACAGGACTTGGAAGGGAAAACTCTCACCTCTACACACCCCACGAGGAACCAGGACGCCATGGAACCGGAACTCCAGATACTCCCTGTCTTTGTCTTCCTGCTCCTCTACCAGGAGCACGAATGCCGGCGGCGAAGACCACGGTGAGTACTGCACCTACGACACAGGGGAGGGGGGAGGGAAAAGAGAGTGACACACACACATGCAACAACCCCACCCCCACCCTCACCCACTACAACGCACACACTTATACATCATGATACATTACAGTTACCCCCCAAACCCCCCCGGAAGAATGCAAAGACAAAAGGAAATTATTTGAACGTTTGTAATCGATTAAAATCCAGTACTCAAAAAATAAATATGCACTTTAAACAAATATATACACCAAGAATACAAGTCCAAGGTATTGCACCATAAAAGTCCGTCGACCACTGGGCCCAAAATGCATGGGCGAGGCCCACACAAGATACCCTATCAAAATGGAGAGAACACTGCAGGGGCATCAGATAGAAATACAACAGGCACATCAGGGGGAAGGGAAGGGGGGCACCTCAGCCGGATGAGTGCACGACGCCAGATCCACGAGGGGGTTCCATGCCCACTGCTTTATCCTGGGGAGTGCAAAGCCACAGTCTCACAAGTCACTCCAGTGGGTAGTTTGCCCACTGCTTTATCTTGGGGAGTGCAAAGCCACAGTCTCACAAGTCTCTCCAGTGGGTGGTTTGCCCACTGCTTTATCCTGGGAAGTGCAAAGCCACAGTCTGACAAGTCACTCCAGTGGGTGGTTTGCCCACTGCTTTATCCTGGGGAGTGCACAGCCACAGTCTCACAAGTCTCTCCAGTGGGTGGTTGGCCCACTGCTTTATCCTGGGGAGTGCAAAGCCACAGTCTCACAAGTCTCTCCAGTGGGTGGTTTTCCCACTGCTTTATCCTGGGAGTGCAAAGCCACAGTCTCACAAGTCACTCCAGTGGGTGGTTTGCCCACTGCTTCATCCTGGGGAGTGCAAAGCCACAGTCTCACAAGTCTCTCCAGTGGGTGGTTTGCCCACTGCTTTCTCCTGGGGAGTGCAAAGCCACAGTCTCTCTAGTGGATAACAGTTTCCACTGGTTCTGGAGGGGGCTTTGTTCCCAGAGTGCTTCATCCTGCCAAGGACAGAGGTAGTGGATGCCTTTCTCCACTGGTTCTGGATGGGGCTTTGTGCCCAGAGTGCTTCATCCTGCCAAGGACTAAGGTGGTGGATGCAGTTCTCCACTGGTTCTGGAGGGGGCTTTGTGCCCAGAGTGCTTCATCCTGCCAAGGACTGAGGTAGTGGATGCCTTTCTCCACTGGTTCTGGAGGGGGCTTTGTGCCCAGAGTGCTTCATCCTGCCAAGGACTGAGGTAGTGGAAGCCTTTCTCCACTGGTTCTGGAGGGGGCTTTGTGCCCAGAGCGCTTCATCCTGCCAAGGACTGAGGTAGTGGAAGCCTTTCTCCACTGGTTCTGGAGGGGGCTTTGTGCTCAGATCGCTTCATCCTGCCAAGACTGAGGTAGTGGATGCCTTTCTCCACTCGTTCTGGAGGGGGCTTTGTGCCCAGAGTGCTTCTTCCTGCTGGTGGCGGCCTCAGTAGCGTTGGAGCTGTCGGCACTCATTGGCCTGCGGTGCTGGTGGCGGCGGTGTCCTTGGCAGTGGTGCTGGTGGCAGCGGTGTCCTGTGAAGCGGTGCTGGTGGTATCCTTGGCAGCGGTGCTTGTGGTAGCGGTATCCTTGGCAGCGGTGCTGGTGGCGGCGGTGTCCTGTGAAGCGGTTCTTGTGGCGGCGGTCTCCTTGGCAGCGGTGCTTGTGGCGGCGGTGTCCTGTGAAGCTGTGCTGGTGGTGGCTGTGTCCTTGGCAGCAGTGCTTGTGGCGGCGGTGTCCTTGGCAGCAGTGCTGATGGCGGCGGTGTCCTGTGAAGCGGTGCTGGTGGTGGCAGTGTCCTTGGCAGCGGTGCTGGTGGCGGTCTTGTCCGCCGTGCAAGTTTTCGGCGACTTGCCTGTCTTTCTGTGCCCCTTCCCCACCTTGGATGATGGCGCAGCTGTCTTCCCACTCCCAACTGTACTCCTGGGAGAGCCTTTGGTGGTGGATGCTTTGCCTTTCTCCCGCTGGGCAGTGGCCAACTTTTTATGCTTCTGAGGTGGGGGACTGTCCGTGGTCTGGCTCCTTGGCACACTGGCTGCCCTGCTGCTTGGCGCACTCCAGAAGCTGGTTACTGCTGGCACCACTGTTCCCGCTGATGTTGTGGCTAAGGTGCTGGGTTGGGGCCTGGAAAGGTGGGCCCTAGGCGACTGAAGAGGGGGGGCAGGTGAGAGGAAGAGGTCAAGGTTGGACAGGAAATGTTTTTTGGACACACTGGGACGGGTAGATGGAGGGGGTTTGGGAGTGGAGGAAGAGGTAGTGGTTGTAGGAGGTGTACGTTTGCTGACTTTGGGTGAAGGTGCATGGGCTGGAGGCTGTTGTGAGGTGGATGGCTGTCGGGTGGGTGTGTGGCTACATTTGTGTACCTTGGGAGGTGGGCTCACAGACACACTGGGAGAGGACACAGGGGATGTGTAAATGGTAGTGCAAGTGAGAGGGGTGTGGTGATGGGTGTGCTGGTGATGGACGTAGTGGCTGAAGATGTAGTGCATGCAGGTGTGAGTGGAGAAGAGATAGGGAGGGAGGAGGGAGACGAGGAGGAGGGAGACACAGTGGAGGCAGTGGATGTTGGTATGTGTGCATGGGTATGATGCTTGTGTGAGTGCCTGTGGGATGTGTGGTGCTAATGTTTGCCAGAGCTTCCCTTGTGTGTTGGGGTGGGTGCATGCTGGTCTGATGGTGTGCTTGGGATAGGCTGAGGTACAGGTGTTTGTGTCTGGGTGGAGGAAGTTGGAGGGGGGAGGCTGGACACAGGGACAATGGCTGCCATCAGTGCTGAGGACAGAGTCTGAAAAGCTTGCTGTTGGGCTGCCTGACCAGAATGAATGCCCTCCAGGTATGCATTGGTCTGTTGCAACTGCCTCTTTGCACCCTGGATGGCATTCAAAATGGTAGACTGCCCAAAAGTGAGGGACCTGAGGAGGTCAATAGCCTCCTCACTGAGGGCAGCAGGGCTGACAGGGGCAGGGGCTGAGGTGCCTGGGCCGAAGGAGATGCCCACCCTCCTGGGTGAGCGGCCACGGGGCACACGCTGAGGGGCTGCTGGTAGGGGGGTGGTGGCTGTACCTGTAGATGCGGTGGGCACAGAGGGGCACGCCACCGCAATGGAGCTCCCATCAGAGGAGGAGTCTGTGTCGCTAGTCTCAGCTCCTGTCCCTGACGTGGAGCTCCCCTTGCCCTCCGTCCCACTGGTGGCTTCAGACTCTGTTGTGTCGCCCTCCAGAGCCATGTGGGATGCAGCTTCCTCCTGCTCCGGTGCCACTGCTCCTCCGCCAGATGATGCTAATGCACACAAGAACCGGGAGACCACAAAAAGGGGGGGAGACAGAAGAAAGACATGTTGAGTGCCTGCAATACCGCTACCGTTGGCGGACACTACAGACACAGAAGCCCCCTGCACTACGCCGTGCACTTTGAGTTCCCTAATTAATCACAGGGATATGGGGTACAAGGCCTATGCCCGATTGCTGCACACATGGAAGTCACAGGAGCCTGAATGAGAGTGTACTCACCCCCTTGTGGCTGCTGTGATGCCCTCAAGCGCCCATCCAACTCCGGATAGGCCACCGCCAAGATCCGGAACATCAGGGGGATCAAGGTGCGACGGGCACCCCTCCCACATTGGGAGGCCATCCCCAGCTGGGCCTCCGCCGTCTTCTTGCTCCAGCGGTGAATGTCCGCCCATCTTTTCTGGCAGTGGGTGCTCCGTCTGTGGTGGACCCCCAGGGTCCGGACTTCCTTGGAGATGGCACGCCAAATATCCTTCTTCTGGTGGGCGCTGACCTACAGGAATAGTACAGGGGAAAAGTAGAAGATATAACCATCCGCACCATCACAGTCATTGGCCCACATCAATACCCTTGCCATGACGCACATGCACTGACCGTCGTTTCATGCACGCCTCATTATACCCCCCCTATCTTCCATCCACACCACTCCACACAGGCATTGCCCATTCGCCATGCTCACAGTGTACTTACCTGTTTGTCTGGAGGACCGTAGAGTAGCGTGTACTGGGGGAGGACCCCATCCACTAGTTTCTCCAACTCCTCTGTGGTGAAGGCAGGGGCCCTTTCCCCAGACACATGAGCCATTGTCTCTTCCAGACTGAGGTCACAGCAGCACTTGCAGTGTAGGTCCTCTCCTGTCGAAGATCAGGTATCAAGTGAGTGAACAGAGCGAAAATGCCGGTCACGTCCGCGGCAGTGCGTACAGTCACCGCCGGCGTACATCGTCATTGGCTCCTAGGACCCTTAGGGTCCAATGTTAACCAATGCAGGATTGCGCTGCGGTCTTCGACCGCCTTCAGCGACGGTGTACAACGCCAGCGCAGTTACCTCATATTGCCTTGTCCCACATTACAGGTCAGGCAGCCGCCATTTCAGGGGGCCACATGGCATTAATTTTAAATGCGTCACACATATCTAGGCCTTGCATACACACTAATACAGGCACATAGCGGATTAAAAAATTGTGGAATAAAGTTGTGTTTTCGGACCTCAGTGTTGGCTGACTCTCTGCTCGCTGTTCTCCTCCATAGAACACGTCCGCTGGGGCAGGTGAGGAGATGCCAGCATCCTCCGGTGTACAGACCGCTGGTGGACCTGTCGACAATGGAGGAGCGACATGTAATTGTCACCTACAGACTGGACCGTGCCACAATCCAGGAACTGTGTGGCCAGTTGGAGCCAGACCTGATGTCAGCTATCCGCCATCCCACAGGAATCCCCCCTCTAGTGCAGGTGCTGTCAGTACTCCATTTCCTGGCCAGTGGGTCTATTCAAACAACATGGCCATTGCATCAGGGATGTCCCAGCCTATGTTCTCAAACGTGTTGTCCAGAGCGCTGTCTTCCCCGCTGAAACACATGCGCAGCTACATCGTTTTCCCTCAGGTGAAGGATTTGCCTACAGTGAAAGGTGACTTCTGTGCCCTGGGACATATCCCCAACATCATAGGTGCCATTGATGGGACACATGTGGCCTTGGTCCCCCAGCAGGAGTGAACAGGTGTACAGAAACCGGAAGAGTTACCATTCTATGAATGTGCAGATGGTGTGTTTGGCTGACCAGTACATCTCCCATGTGAATGCCAAGTTTCCTGGCTCAGTGCATGACTCTTACATTCTGAGGAATAGCAGCATCCCTTATGTGATGGGACATCTCCAGAGGCACCGTGTGTGGCTCTTAGGTGAGGACATGGACCCTATACAGTGTGACTAGGTGTCTGGGTCTGGAGATGTCCCTAAGAGTTAGTGTGTGTTTAACAGTTGTCCCTCAACATTTGCAGGTGGCTCTGGTTACCCCTACCTGTCATGGCTACTGACCCCAGTGAGGAATCCCAGGACAAGGGCAGAGGAACGCTACAATGGGGCCCATGGGCGAACTAGGAGGGTTATAGAGAGGACCTTCGGCCTCCTGAAGGACAGGTTCCGGTGCCTCCATATGACAGGTGTTTCCCTATTCCACTCACCAAAGAAGGTGTGCCAGATCATCGTGGCCTGCTGTATGCTTCACAACTTTGCTTTGCGATAACAGGTGCCTTTTCTGCAGGAGGATGGCCCAGATGGAACTGTTGTGGCAGCTGTGGAGCCTGTGGACAGTGAAGACGAGGAAGCAGAAGAAGAGGATATCGACAACAGAAACACGGTGATTCATCAGTACTTCCAGTGAGACACAGGTAAGAAGACATCACTGCCTGCTACATCTGATACCCTTGTTCTAATTCTCATCTGTCTATCACTTTCACCCAGTGTATGAACCCTGAGTTGTTACTTTCCCTTTCAATTTCACAGATGTGGGCCCCACTGTGTAACATCTGCTTTGTTTCCGCATGGACTAGAGCTGTGTGACATGGGTATGTTGACAATACAATGGATATAGCAGTTTTCCACAGTTATTGCATATATACATTTTCGAAAGCACAGACTGACTGCAGATTGTTTTGTGCTTTAAGGTTGTTTATTTAAGTGCTAAATATTGGAGGGTGGTGTAAAATGGTCAGGGGTGATGGTGGAGGAATGTCCATGGCAGAGTCCAGTCTATTAGTCTCACAGGTGCATTGTCCAAAGGGGCATAGGAAGTGGAGCTGGGGCAGTTGATTGATGGACAGGGTAACAAAGAGGGACAGAAGGATGACAATCAGGGTGGTCTCATTTTTTGGCGGGGGTCTTGGCATTGTTCTCTGTCTTTATCCTGGATCTCAGGGACCGTTTGCGGGTTGGTTCTCCATCTGCAGGGGCTGGGGTGCTGGTGTCGTGGTCCTGTGGCGGTGCCTCCTGTCCACTAGCGCCGGCTGAGGTGGTGGGCAGTTCATCGTCCAGGCTAGTGTCAGGGGCCCCTTGTTGTGCAACAGTGTCCCTCCTGGTGTTGACAAGTTCCTTCAGCACCCCTACAATGGTGCCCAGGGTGGTATTGATAGATTTGAGTTCCTCCCATGAACCCCAAATACTGTTCCTCCTGCAGCCGCTGGGTCTCCTGAAACCAGTACTGTTGCCATCGTCTCCTGGGAATGGTGGTAGGCTCCCATAATGTTGGAGAGGGCCTCATGGAGAGTGGGTTCCCTGGGCCTGTCCTCCCCCTGTCGCACAGCAGCCCGCCCAGTTCCCCTGTGTTCCTGGGCCTCTGTCCCCTGAACAGTGTGCCCACTGCCACTGCCCCCAGGGCCCTGGTGTTGTTGGGGTGGTGGATTAGCCTGGGTTCCCTGTAGTGGTGGACACACTGCTGCTTGACGTGTCCTGGGACAGAGGTATGGGCCCGCTGGGTGGGTGCTGTGCTGATGTTTCCAGAGGGGGGAGGCTCTGTTGTGGCCTGTGCCAGTGTGAGGGGAACCGACTGTCCCGAGGTCCGAGATGGGCCAGGCTGGTCATCTAAATCCAGTTGGACAGAGCTGCTGTCATCACTGTGGGCCTCTTCTGTGGGGGGAGTGGACATGTCTGGAACCTCCTGTCCGGTGACGTTGGGTAGGGGTCCTGCAGGGGTGTAAAGGCATGATTATTGCATCTGTGTGTGCCATGGTGTGCAGTGGGTGGGTGACCCTGTACCCCAGTGCTTGCATTCTTGGGTAGGACCTTGCGTGCTAAATGTTTAGATGTGTGTGTGGGTATGTGCAGTGGCCATGCATTGGTAATGGGTGTCCATGCTTTGGTGTTGCATGCATGGCTTGGTGTTGGGATGGGTGGGTTGGGATAGTGGGACATATGTGAGGAGTCGGAGTGGTGGGGTTGAGGGTGGGGTATGTGATAGCATGCAGGTAGGGTGGGGGATGAAGTACTGAAAGATTTGCCTTACCAGAGTCCATTCCTCCAGCTACTCCTGCGAGGCCCTCAGGATGCAGTATAGCCAAGACCTGCTCCTCCCATGTTGTTAGTTGTGGGGGAGGAGTTGGGGGTCCGCTGCCAGTCCTCTGAACCGTGATGTGGTGTCTTGAGACCACGGAACGTACCTTCCCCCGTAGGTCATTCCTCCTCTTCCTGATGTCATCCCGTGTTTTTGGGTGCTGTCCCACTGCGTTGACCCTGTCCACGATTCTGCGCCATAGCTCCATCTTCCTCGCTATGGTGGTGTGCTGCACCTGTGTTCCGAATAGCTGTGGCTCTACCCGGATGATTTCCTCCACCATGACCCTGAGCTGCTCCTCAGAGAACCTGGGGTGTCTTTGCGGTGCCATGGGGTGGTGTGGATGATATGTGGGGTGGTGATGTTTAGGGGTGTGTGGTGTTTTTTGCGTGGATGTTGTGTGAGTGATGGTGTTGAGTGCCTGTGGATGCTAGTTTGTAGATGGTGGTGTCTCTCTCTGGCCTTCAGTCACAATTGTGGTCGTAAGGGTTTGTGGGTGATGTGGGTGTGTGTTTTATATTGTATTGGGTGTGTGGGAGTGGTGTTTGTATGTGTATCAGGTGCGTGTATTTGGAATTGTCCAATGTGGTGGTGTTTTGTAAATGTGGGTGTATTTTGAGCGCAGCGGTGTGTACCACCAATGGAATACCACGGTTGAAAGACCGCCATGTGGATTTGTGGGTCGTGATAGTGTGGGCGTATTCCTGTTGGCGTGACGGTGGAGGTTTTGTTATCGCCAGTTTATCACTGACCTTTGGTGTGGCGGACTTGTGTGGGTGTCGAAATTTTGGCAGATTCCGAGCTGTGGGTCGTAATAGCTGTGGCGGAATTCCACGGCCGCGGCGGTATGTTGGCGGTCTTCTGCACGGCGGTAAGCGGCATTTACCCCCAATGTTTTAATGACCCCCTATGTCATTCAAAGAGGAGTTGATACAATTGGGAAAGATATGGCCATGGATGTGGACAAATGGGGCCTAGTCAAATGCCTGATGCAGAGGCTGCTCCCTTTTGAGGTTTATAAGTGGGAAGTCAGGGAGGACAGTCAAATGGGTCAGACCATCCCGTTGTTGCATCTGCTACAGGACCAGCTAAAGAAGGTGTCTGAAGTTTTGCACTCAGAGGTGTGAATGAAAACTCAGAAGCACATGCCTTGGTTGAGAGCTTAAGCAATTGTTTGACTTGTAATGTAAGGCTGAAAAATGACATCATCTCATCCAAAGAGTACATCTGTGCCACCCTACTTAAGCCATGCTACAAAAAAAGGTGGATTGTTGAGAAAGCTAGACACCAGGAAGAAGAACAGCTGAAACTTAGAGTCCCACTCCCCAGTTCCCGGATGCTACCTTCAGCTTCCAGAGAGGGCAGTATTGTCCCATCACAGCAGCCAGTACCAGCAACAAGAACAAGAACAACAACAACAGCAGCAGAAGAATTCGACCCAACCTCTGTATTGGCTCGGTTTCAAGGTGCAGGTCTTAAGTCCAGCGCAGAGGCAAAGACAAAAGAGGTCGAGCAATTGGCAGCACCAGTGACCATTCAGATGATGTTCCAGGCGTATCTAGATGACCCAAAATAGGTGTATGAGTATCAAAACCCATTGGTGTATTGGTTTGGGAAGATGCACCAATGGCCAGAGCTCAGCAGGCTGGCAATAATGTATCTGGCTTGTTCTGTAGCCTGTGTGTCTGCTGAGAGTGCGTTCAGTGCAGCTGGCACAGTTGTTACAGTGAGAAGGACCAGTCTCTCACGTCAAAATGTAGATAGATTGACCATGATCAATGAACATTTCATACCACCTGATTACAGAGTTCCCGAAACAGGAGGAGGAGGATGATTGATCAGAATTAAATGTTTTAGCTGACCAACTTCTGGGTGAACCTCCTGATTTTGGGGATGAACTCTACTTATCGGACTGTGGATGCCAGTGCCACCATAGAACTTTTTAATTATTTCTCATTGAATTTCTTTGTTTACAAAACATAGCTGGTGGAACATTATATTTGTGTCAGATTTATGCTGCCCAACCATTTTTTAATCACATATACAGCTGGATTGGAGTTGGACCAGTGTGCAGTGAAGAAGCCTCCACATTCCTTTCAGGACATTGGACACAATTCCTGCACCTTCCACACACCATTGCCTATCAGTTTTTTGCATCACCTAGCTGGGTTGCCCTAGAAGAACATTGATTAAAAGACTGCCAGCACCAATGCCAAATTCCAATGTGTTGCTAGCATCAAAGAGGAGATACAGTTTTGTATCTTCCACCATGTTTAGATTGGAAGAGGTAACAGTTAACTATTGCACCATGATGATATATTGAGTGATATTAAGTGATGATTGATGCTGTATGCGGTGGCAGGCATTGAGGGATTCATCAAATTTGTAAACTTGATTTAGATGATTTACAATGTTTGGGGGCTGATGGGTGATCATTGTTTCCAGAATGTGATTGGGATTTCCTACTTAGTGAAATTTACCTGCAGGGTCCACTCCTTTTTCCTGGTTCTTCAGAGACTTAAAATCAGGATGAGGAGGTTGGAAGGACCTAGGATGGGACTACCTCAACAGCTAGAATAAAACATTAATTGACTTCAAAGAAAGCCATGATGATGAAGAAGACTCTGAGGCATAGTACTCACTCAGCCCTGTGGACACAAGAGAGGTACGTTGATTTGGGAAATTCAGCTAAGTGTGTGTTTGCTGCATTACTGACTGAAAGGTGATACTCCTCTTTATGTTCTTACTCTGCCTCTGAGTCTTCCAGGTATAAACCTGACTCCTCATGAAGCTTACCTTGGTTCCTTCTGTCCTTTTTCTTTACTCTAAGGTACAGTTACTGTTTTTCAATGCGCAGGTACCAATGCATTTTCTATTACCTGTGCAATAGCCAATACCAACCCTATTTACCCACCCACACATGATTCATCAACATCATCATTCAGGACTTGTGATGTTTGTATGTTACGTAAATGCTTAAGCTTGTCCACACTGTTCCTGACTCTGAGTACACTTCTCCTGACTCAAGGATTTAATTTTCTATGTTTATTCTCCATCAAATACTAACTCCCAATTGCGCAGAAGAAGTTGATGTTGCTAGTATTTTTTTTTAACATATCAGGTCTTCTTAGTGGTGTGTTGTCAATCATACTGCCATTGTGGTAGTCTCTTCTCAGTCTATCTAATGTTATGATATAGATATAACCGATGAACTCTCTGTTTTCTTTCAATCTAGTTGACAGTGATGGATAACTCTTTGATTAATCCGACAGTTGGAGTTCTCATAGATAGGAGTGGCACCTTGTGTCTTCCCTGTTATAGCGCAAGCCTGCTACCACTACTGCCACCACCATAAGATAAGATGCCATCTGGGAAAACCCTGCAGTTAGACGACAGATATTAGTCCTCGCTTCATCGATTCAGGTAAGAGAACTATGGATTGGAGTAAACTCGTTTAGTTAGTGTGAGAAGGTAGCCTCTTTCTAGCCTTGTTACCCCCACTTTTGGCCTGTTTGTGAGTGTATGTCAGGATGTTTGTCACTGTTTTCACTGTCTCACTGGGATCCTGATAGCCAGGCCTCAGTGCTCATAGTGAAAACACTATGTTTTCAGTATGGTTGTTATGTGTCACTGGGATCCTGCTGGTCAGGACCCCAGTGCTCATAGGTTTGTGGCCTATTTGTATGTGTCACTGGGACCCTGTCACACAGGGCCCCAGTGCTCATAGGTGTGCATGTATATGTTCCCTGTGTGGTGCCTAACTGTCTCACTGAGGCTCTGCTAACCAGAACCTCAGTGGTTATGCTCTCTCATTACTTTCAAATTGTCACTAACAGGCTAGTGACCAATTTTACCAATTTACATTGGCTTACTGGAACACCCTTATAATTCCCTAGTATATGGTACTGAGGTACCCAGGGTATTGGGGTTCCAGGAGATCCCTATGGGCTGCAGCATTTCTTTTGCCACCCATAGGGAGCTCTGACAATTCTTACACAGGCCTGCCACTGCAGCCTGAGTGAAATAACGTCCACGTTATTTCACAGCCATTTTACACTGCACTTAAGTAACTTATAAGTCACCTATATGTCTAACCTTTACCTGGTAAAGGTTAGGTGCAAAGTTACTTAGTGTGAGGGCACCCTGGCACTAGCCAAGGTGCCCCCACATTGTTCAGAGCCAATTCCCTGAACTTTGTGAGTGCGGGGACACCATTACACGCGTGCACTACATATAGGTCACTACCTATATGTAGCTTCACCATGGTAACTCCGAATATGGCCATGTAACATGTCTATGATCATGGAATTGCCCCCTCTATGCCATCCTGGCATTGTTGGTACAATTCCATGATCCCAGTGGTCTGTAGCACAGACCCTGGTACTGCCAGACTGCCCTTCCTGGGGTTTCACTGCAGCTGCTGCTGCTGCCAACCCCTCAGACAGGCAGCTGCCCTCCTGGGGTCCAGCCAGGCCTGGCCCAGGATGGCAGAACAAAGAACTTCCTCTGAGAGAGGGTGTGACACCCTCTCCCTTTGGAAAATGGTGTGAAGGCAGGGGAGGAGTAGCCTCCCCCAGCCTCTGGAAATGCTTTGTTGGGCACAGATGTGCCCAATTCTGCATAAGCCAGTCTACACCGGTTCAGGGACCCCTTAGCCCCTGCTCTGGCGCGAAACTGGACAAAGGAAAGGGGAGTGACCACTCCCCTGACCTGCACCTCCCCTGGGAGGTGTCCAGAGCTCCTCCAGTGTGCTCCAGACCTCTGCCATCTTGGAAACAGAGGTGCTGCTGGCACACTGGACTGCTCTGAGTGGCCAGTGCCACCAGGTGACGTCAGAGACTCCTTGTGATAGGCTCCTTCAGGTGTTAGTAGCCTTTCCTCTCTCCTAGGTAGCCAAACCCTCTTTTCTGGCTATTTAGGGTCTCTGTCTCTGGGGAAACTTTAGATAACGAATGCATGAGCTCAGCCGAGTTCCTCTGCATCTCTCTCTTCACCTTCTGATAAGGAAACGACCGCTGACCGCGCTGGAAGCCTGCAAACCTGCAACATAGTAGCAAAGACGACTACTGCAACTCTGTAACGCTGATCCTGCCGCCTTCTCGACTGTTTTCCTGCTTGTGCATGCTGTGGGGGTAGCCTGCCTCCTCTCTGCACCAGAAGCTCCGAAGAAATCTCCCGTGGGTCGACGGAATCTTCCCCCTGCAACCGCAGGCACCAAAAAGCTGCATTTCCGGTCCCTTGGGTCTCCTCTCAGCACGACGAGCGAGGTCCCTCGAATCCAGCGATGCTGTCCAAGTGACCCCCACAGTCCAGTGACTCTTCAGCCCAAGTTTGGTGGAGGTAAGTCCTTGCCTCACCTCGCTGGGCTGCATTGCTGGGATTCGCGACTTTGCAAGCTACTCCGGCCCCTGTGCACTTCCGGCGGAAATCCTTCGTGCACAGCCAAGCCTGGGTCCACGGCACTCTAACCTGCATTGCACGACTTTCTAAGTTGGTCTCCGGCGATGTGGGACTCCTTTGTGCAACTTCGGCGAGCACCGTTTCACGCATCCTCGTAGTGCCTGTTGCTGGCACTTCTCCGGGTGCTACCTGCTTCAGTGAGGGCTCTTTGTCTTTCTCGACGTCCCCTCTCTCTGTAGGTCCAATTTGCGACCTCCTGGTCCCTCCTGGGTCCCAGCAGCTTCCAAAAACGCCAAACGCACGATTTGCGTGTAGCAAGGATTGTTGGCGTCCATCCGGCGGGAAAACACTTCTGCACGACTCTCCAAGGCGTGGGGGATCCATCCTCCAAAGGGGAAGTCTCTAGCCCTTGTCGTTCCTGCAGTATTCACAGTTCTTCAGCCTAGTAAGAGCTTCTTTGCACCAACCGCTGGCATTTCTTGGGCATCTGCCCATCTCCGAGTTGCTTGTGACTTTTGGACTTGGTCCCCTTGTTCCACAGGTACCCTCAGTCAGGAATCCATCGTTGTTGCATTGCTGATTTGTGTTTTCCTTGCATTTTCCCTCCAACACGACTATTTTGTCCTTAGTGGAACTTTAGTGCACTTTGCACTCACTTTTCAGGGTCTTGGGGAGGGTTATTTTTCTAACTCTCACTATTTTCTAATAGTCCCAGCGACCCTCTACAAGGTCACATAGGTTTGGGATCCATTCGTGGTTCGCATTCCACTTTTGGAGTATATGGTTTGTGTTGCCCCTATCCCTATGTTTCCCCATTGCATCCTATTGTAACTATACATTGTTTGCACTGTTTTCTAAGACTATACTGCATATTTTTGCTATTGTGTATATATATCTTGTGTATATTTCCTATCCTCTCACTGAGGGTACACTCTAAGATACTTTGGCATATTGTCATAAAAATAAAGTACCTTTATTTTTAGTATAACTGTGTATTGTGTTTTCTTATGATATTGTGCATATGACACTAAGTGGTACTGTAGTAGCTTCACACGTCTCCTAGTTCAGCCTAAGCTGCTCTGCTAAGCTACCATTATCTATCAGCCTAAGCTGCTAGACACCCTATACACTAATAAGGGATAACTGGGCCTGGTGCAAGGTGCAAGTACCCCTTGGTACTCACTACAAGCCAGTCCAGCCTCCTACATTGGTTGTGCAGCGGTGGGATAAGTGCTTTGAGACTACTTACCACTCTTGTCATTGTACTTTTCATAAGAGAAAAATATACAAAACAAGGTCAGTGTATATACACATAGCCAAAAAGTTTTGCATTTCCTCTTTTCACTCTTTTCTAAGTGCTGAAAAGTACTTCTAAACTTTCAAAAAGTTCTTAAAAGTTTAAAAAGTTTTTTTCTGTCTTTCCAAAAAGTTCTGAAAACTTTTTTCTCTTTTTCTATCACTTCAACTCTCTCTAAAAATGTCTGGCACAGGCCAAAAAGTTGACCTGTCCAAACTTGCATATGATCACCTTAGCTGGAAAGGAGCAAGGAGTCTCTGCATAGAGAGAGGTTTGAGTGTAGGGAAGAATCCTTCTTTAGAACTGTTAATTAATATGCTTAGAGTACAGGATAAGGCCATAAGTGCCCAATCTGTAGAAAAAGTAGCTAATGGTTCTCAATCTGTCCAGGGACTCCCCCAGGAAAAGGTTCAGGAAAGAAACTTCTCAGCCTGCCCATTACTAGACAGTCTAGCATAGTTGGTACAGAGGTTGAATCACATCATACTGATGATGTGCTCTCACATTATGCTGGTAGCCAAGCTGTTAGGGTGCCCTCTGTAAGGGACAGGTCTCCTTCTGGTCATTCCCATCATACCTCTGTATCTAGAAATGTCCCTCCCACCCACCCTGATGACAGATTGTTAGAAAGGGAGCTCAATAGATTGAGAGTGGAACAAACCAGACTGAAGCTCAAGAAGCAACAGCTGGATTTGGATAGACAGTCTTTAGAAATAGAGAGGGAAAGACAGAAGTTGGGTTTAGATACCCATGGTGGCAGCAGCAGTATTCCCCATAGTCATCCTGCAAAAGAGCATGATTCCAGGAATCTGCACAAGATAGTTCCCCCTTATAAGGAGGGGGATGACATTAACAAGTGGTTTGCTGCACTTGAGAGGGCCTGTGCTGTACAGGATGTCCCTCAAAAGCAGTGGGCTGCTATCCTATGGCTATCATTTAGTGGAAAAGGTAGGGATAGGCTCCTTACAGTGAAAGAAAATGATGCCAATAATTTCCAAGTTCTTAAGAATGCACTCCTGGATGGTTATGGCTTAACCACTGAACAGTACAGGATAAAGTTCAGAGAGACCAAAAAGGAGTCTTCACAAGACTGGGTTGATTTCATTGACCATTCAGTGAAGGCCTTGGAGGGGTGGTTACATGGCAGTAAAGTTACTGATTATGAAAGCCTGTATAACACAATCCTGAGAGAGCATATACTTAATAATTGTGTGTCTGATTTGTTGCACCAGTACCTGGTAGACTCTGATCTGACCTCTCCCCAAGAATTGGGAAAGAAGGCAGACAAATGGGTCAGAACAAGGGTGAACAGAAAGGTTCATACAGGGGGTGACAAAGATGGCAATAAGAAGAAAGATGGTGAAAAATCTCAAGATAAGCATGGGGATAAGGGTAAAACCAAAGATCCCACTTCAAATCTTAAACACTCTTCAGAGGGTGGGGATAAAACAAATTCTTCCTCTTCTTCCCAACCTGCACACATTAAAAAGCCTTGGTGCTTTGTGTGTAAAAATAGAGGCCATAGGCCAGGGGATAAGTCCTGTCCAGGTAAACCCCCTGAGCCTACCACCACTAATACATCAAGCTCTAGTGCCCCTAGCAGTAGTGGTACTAGTGGTGGGACTGCTGGCAACAGTCAAGCAAAGGGTGTAGTTGGGTTCACTTATGGGTCCATAGTGGAAACTGATGTAATCAGTCCCAAGACAGTTTCTGTCACACCTAGTGGCATTGGCCTTGCCACACTGGCTGCTTGTCCCCTTACAATGGATAAGTACAGGCAGACAGTTTCAATAAATGGTGTTGAGGCCTTGGCCTACAGGGACACAGGTGCCAGTTTCACTTTGGTGACTGAAACCCTAGTGCCTCCTGAACAACACATCATTGGACAACAGTATAAGATTATTGATGTCCATAACTCCACTAAGTTTCTTCCCTTAGCTATAATTCAGTTTAGTTGGGGTGGAGTTACTGGCCCTAAGCAGGTGGTGGTATCACCTAGCTTACCTGTAGACTGTCTCTTAGGTAATGACCTAGAGGCCTCAGGTTGGGCTGATGTAGAGTTTTATGCCCATGCAGCCATGCTGGGCATCCCTGAGGAATTGTTCCCTCTCATTTCAAGTGAAATGAAAAAGCAAAGGAGAGAAGGCCTGAAAACTCAGGATCCCTCTCCATCAACAGGTAAAAAGGGTATCACAGTATCCCCTAACCACCCTACCATTCAGGATACTATTCCTGTGGTGGGAGAAACCTCTCCTGGGGTGGCACCTGTTCCAAGGGAATCATCAGCTGGCATAGCTGGACTCCCTGAGGTAGAAGTACCTCTCTGTGGGATAACTAACATTGGTGACAAAAAGAGCACCATTTTAGTTAACATGGAGCATCCCTCCAACCCTCCCAGAGAAACTTTAGTGCAGAAACCCTGTACTGCCTCACAACACTTAGGTCAGCATCCCTGCCCTAGTGTGGAGCTCATAGGACAGCATCCCTGCCCTGCTCCAACTCAAGAGAAACAGCATCCCTGTTCTCTCTTCCAGCCAAATGGACAAAGTTTTTGTCCTGCTATGGCTTTACTGAGACAGCATCCCTGTCTGGCATTTCCATCATTACAAATAGGTTCAGTGGATAATTCCCACTGCTCTAAACTAAAACTTACTGATAGAAACTCTGAAAATACATCTTCACATTGTTGGTTAGCTAAAAAACTTCAAACAGGGTGGTTTACATCCCCACAGGGAAGTAACCATATAGTGGATGATAAAGGGAGTAACCAGTCTATTGCAGAGCTACTCTCTACTTATCACCACTTAGACAATAAAGTCTCAACTGGCCAAGGTTAGCCTTATTGTCCTTCGTTTGGGGGGGGGTTGTGTGAGAAGGTAGCCTCTTTCTAGCCTTGTTACCCCCACTTTTGGCCTGTTTGTGAGTGTATGTCAGGATGTTTGTCACTGTTTTCACTGTCTCACTGGGATCCTGATAGCCAGGCCTCAGTGCTCATAGTGAAAACACTATGTTTTCAGTATGGTTGTTATGTGTCACTGGGATCCTGCTGGTCAGGACCCCAGTGCTCATAGGTTTGTGGCCTATTTGTATGTGTCACTGGGACCCTGTCACACAGGGCCCCAGTGCTCATAGGTGTGCATGTATATGTTCCCTGTGTGGTGCCTAACTGTCTCACTGAGGCTCTGCTAACCAGAACCTCAGTGGTTATGCTCTCTCATTACTTTCAAATTGTCACTAACAGGCTAGTGACCAATTTTACCAATTTACATTGGCTTACTGGAACACCCTTATAATTCCCTAGTATATGGTACTGAGGTACCCAGGGTATTGGGGTTCCAGGAGATCCCTATGGGCTGCAGCATTTCTTTTGCCACCCATAGGGAGCTCTGACAATTCTTACACAGGCCTGCCACTGCAGCCTGAGTGAAATAACGTCCACGTTATTTCACAGCCATTTTACACTGCACTTAAGTAACTTATAAGTCACCTATATGTCTAACCTTTACCTGGTAAAGGTTAGGTGCAAAGTTACTTAGTGTGAGGGCACCCTGGCACTAGCCAAGGTGCCCCCACATTGTTCAGAGCCAATTCCCTGAACTTTGTGAGTGCGGGGACACCATTACACGCGTGCACTACATATAGGTCACTACCTATATGTAGCTTCACCATGGTAACTCCGAATATGGCCATGTAACATGTCTATGATCATGGAATTGCCCCCTCTATGCCATCCTGGCATTGTTGGTACAATTCCATGATCCCAGTGGTCTGTAGCACAGACCCTGGTACTGCCAGACTGCCCTTCCTGGGGTTTCACTGCAGCTGCTGCTGCTGCCAACCCCTCAGACAGGCAGCTGCCCTCCTGGGGTCCAGCCAGGCCTGGCCCAGGATGGCAGAACAAAGAACTTCCTCTGAGAGAGGGTGTGACACCCTCTCCCTTTGGAAAATGGTGTGAAGGCAGGGGAGGAGTAGCCTCCCCCAGCCTCTGGAAATGCTTTGTTGGGCACAGATGTGCCCAATTCTGCATAAGCCAGTCAACACCGGTTCAGGGACCCCTTAGCCCCTGCTCTGGCGCGAAACTGGACAAAGGAAAGGGGAGTGACCACTCCCCTGACCTGCACCTCCCCTGGGAGGTGTCCAGAGCTCCTCCAGTGTGCTCCAGACCTCTGCCATCTTGGAAACAGAGGTGCTGCTGGCACACTGGACTGCTCTGAGTGGCCAGTGCCACCAGGTGACGTCAGAGACTCCTTGTGATAGGCTCCTTCAGGTGTTAGTAGCCTTTCCTCTCTCCTAGGTAGCCAAACCCTCTTTTCTGGCTATTTAGGGTCTCTGTCTCTGGGGAAACTTTAGATAACGAATGCATGAGCTCAGCCGAGTTCCTCTGCATCTCTCTCTTCACCTTCTGATAAGGAAACGACCGCTGACCGCGCTGGAAGCCTGCAAACCTGCAACATAGTAGCAAAGACGACTACTGCAACTCTGTAACGCTGATCCTGCCGCCTTCTCGACTGTTTTCCTGCTTGTGCATGCTGTGGGGGTAGCCTGCCTCCTCTCTGCACCAGAAGCTCCGAAGAAATCTCCCGTGGGTCGACGGAATCTTCCCCCTGCAACCGCAGGCACCAAAAAGCTGCATTTCCGGTCCCTTGGGTCTCCTCTCAGCACGACGAGCGAGGTCCCTCGAATCCAGCGATGCTGTCCAAGTGACCCCCACAGTCCAGTGACTCTTCAGCCCAAGTTTGGTGGAGGTAAGTCCTTGCCTCACCTCGCTGGGCTGCATTGCTGGGATTCGCGACTTTGCAAGCTACTCCGGCCCCTGTGCACTTCCGGCGGAAATCCTTCGTGCACAGCCAAGCCTGGGTCCACGGCACTCTAACCTGCATTGCACGACTTTCTAAGTTGGTCTCCGGCGATGTGGGACTCCTTTGTGCAACTTCGGCGAGCACCGTTTCACGCATCCTCGTAGTGCCTGTTGCTGGCACTTCTCCGGGTGCTACCTGCTTCAGTGAGGGCTCTTTGTCTTTCTCGACGTCCCCTCTCTCTGTAGGTCCAATTTGCGACCTCCTGGTCCCTCCTGGGTCCCAGCAGCTTCCAAAAACGCCAAACGCACGATTTGCGTGTAGCAAGGATTGTTGGCGTCCATCCGGCGGGAAAACACTTCTGCACGACTCTCCAAGGCGTGGGGGATCCATCCTCCAAAGGGGAAGTCTCTAGCCCTTGTCGTTCCTGCAGTATTCACAGTTCTTCAGCCTAGTAAGAGCTTCTTTGCACCAACCGCTGGCATTTCTTGGGCATCTGCCCATCTCCGAGTTGCTTGTGACTTTTGGACTTGGTCCCCTTGTTCCACAGGTACCCTCAGTCAGGAATCCATCGTTGTTGCATTGCTGATTTGTGTTTTCCTTGCATTTTCCCTCCAACACGACTATTTTGTCCTTAGTGGAACTTTAGTGCACTTTGCACTCACTTTTCAGGGTCTTGGGGAGGGTTATTTTTCTAACTCTCACTATTTTCTAATAGTCCCAGCGACCCTCTACAAGGTCACATAGGTTTGGGATCCATTCGTGGTTCGCATTCCACTTTTGGAGTATATGGTTTGTGTTGCCCCTATCCCTATGTTTCCCCATTGCATCCTATTGTAACTATACATTGTTTGCACTGTTTTCTAAGACTATACTGCATATTTTTGCTATTGTGTATATATATCTTGTGTATATTTCCTATCCTCTCACTGAGGGTACACTCTAAGATACTTTGGCATATTGTCATAAAAATAAAGTACCTTTATTTTTAGTATAACTGTGTATTGTGTTTTCTTATGATATTGTGCATATGACACTAAGTGGTACTGTAGTAGCTTCACACGTCTCCTAGTTCAGCCTAAGCTGCTCTGCTAAGCTACCATTATCTATCAGCCTAAGCTGCTAGACACCCTATACACTAATAAGGGATAACTGGGCCTGGTGCAAGGTGCAAGTACCCCTTGGTACTCACTACAAGCCAGTCCAGCCTCCTACATTGGTTGTGCAGCGGTGGGATAAGTGCTTTGAGACTACTTACCACTCTTGTCATTGTACTTTTCATAAGAGAAAAATATACAAAACAAGGTCAGTGTATATACACATAGCCAAAAAGTTTTGCATTTCCTCTTTTCACTCTTTTCTAAGTGCTGAAAAGTACTTCTAAACTTTCAAAAAGTTCTTAAAAGTTTAAAAAGTTTTTTTCTGTCTTTCCAAAAAGTTCTGAAAACTTTTTTCTCTTTTTCTATCACTTCAACTCTCTCTAAAAATGTCTGGCACAGGCCAAAAAGTTGACCTGTCCAAACTTGCATATGATCACCTTAGCTGGAAAGGAGCAAGGAGTCTCTGCATAGAGAGAGGTTTGAGTGTAGGGAAGAATCCTTCTTTAGAACTGTTAATTAATATGCTTAGAGTACAGGATAAGGCCATAAGTGCCCAATCTGTAGAAAAAGTAGCTAATGGTTCTCAATCTGTCCAGGGACTCCCCCAGGAAAAGGTTCAGGAAAGAAACTTCTTAGCCTGCCCATTACTAGACAGTCTAGCATAGTTGGTACAGAGGTTGAATCACATCATACTGATGATGTGCTCTCACATTATGCTGGTAGCCAAGCTGTTAGGGTGCCCTCTGTAAGGGACAGGTCTCCTTCTGGTCATTCCCATCATACCTCTGTATCTAGAAATGTCCCTCCCACCCACCCTGATGACAGATTGTTAGAAAGGGAGCTCAATAGATTGAGAGTGGAACAAACCAGACTGAAGCTCAAGAAGCAACAGCTGGATTTGGATAGACAGTCTTTAGAAATAGAGAGGGAAAGACAGAAGTTGGGTTTAGATACCCATGGTGGCAGCAGCAGTATTCCCCATAGTCATCCTGCAAAAGAGCATGATTCCAGGAATCTGCACAAGATAGTTCCCCCTTATAAGGAGGGGGATGACATTAACAAGTGGTTTGCTGCACTTGAGAGGGCCTGTGCTGTACAGGATGTCCCTCAAAAGCAGTGGGCTGCTATCCTATGGCTATCATTTAGTGGAAAAGGTAGGGATAGGCTCCTTACAGTGAAAGAAAATGATGCCAATAATTTCCAAGTTCTTAAGAATGCACTCCTGGATGGTTATGGCTTAACCACTGAACAGTACAGGATAAAGTTCAGAGAGACCAAAAAGGAGTCTTCACAAGACTGGGTTGATTTCATTGACCATTCAGTGAAGGCCTTGGAGGGGTGGTTACATGGCAGTAAAGTTACTGATTATGAAAGCCTGTATAACACAATCCTGAGAGAGCATATACTTAATAATTGTGTGTCTGATTTGTTGCACCAGTACCTGGTAGACTCTGATCTGACCTCTCCCCAAGAATTGGGAAAGAAGGCAGACAAATGGGTCAGAACAAGGGTGAACAGAAAGGTTCATACAGGGGGTGACAAAGATGGCAATAAGAAGAAAGATGGTGAAAAATCTCAAGATAAGCATGGGGATAAGGGTAAAACCAAAGATCCCACTTCAAATCTTAAACACTCTTCAGAGGGTGGGGATAAAACAAATTCAATTCTTCCTCTTCTTCCCAACCTGCACACATAAAAAGCCTTGGTGCTTTGTGTGTAAAAATAGAGGCCATAGGCCAGGGGATAAGTCCTGTCCAGGTAAACCCCCTGAGCCGACCACCACTAATACATCAAGCTCTAGTGCCCCTAGCAGTAGTGGTACTAGTGTGGGACTGCTGGCAACAGTCAAGCAAAGGGTGTAGTTGGGTTCACTTATGGGTCCATAGTGGAAACTGATGTAATCAGTCCCAAGACAGTTTCTGTCACACCTAGTGGCATTGGCCTTGCCACACTGGGCTGCTTGTCCCCTTACAATGGATAAGTACAGGCAGACAGTTTCAATAAATGGTGTTGAGGCCTTGGCCTACAGGGACACAGGTGCCAGTTTCACTTTGGTGACTGAAACCCTAGTGCCTCCTGAACAACACATCATTGGACAACAGTATAAGATTATTGATGTCCAATACTCCACTAAGTTTCTTCCCTTAGCTATAATTCAGTTTAGTTGGGGTGGAGTTACTGGCCCTAAGCAGGTGGTGGTATCACCTAGCTTACCTGTAGACTGTCTCTTAGGTAATGACCTAGAGGCCTCAGGTTGGGCTGATGTAGAGTTTATGCCCATGCAGCCATGCTGGGCATCCCTGAGGAATTGTTCCCTCTCATTTCAAGTGAAATGAAAAAGCAAAGGGAGAGAAGGCCTGAAAACTCAGGATCCCTCTCCATCAACAGGTAAAAAGGGGTATCACAGTATCCCCTAACCACCCTACCATTCAGGATTACTATTCCTGTGGTGGGAGAAACCTCTCCTGGGGTGGCACCTGTTCCAAGGGAATCATCAGCTGGCATAGCTGGACTCCCTGAGGGTAGAAGTACCTCTCTGTGGGATAACTAACATTGGTGACAAAAAGAGCACCATTTTAGTTAACATGGAGCATCCCTCCAACCCTCCCAGAGAAACTTTAGTGCAGAAACCCTGTACTGCCTCACAACACTTAGGTCAGCATCCCTGCCCCTAGTGTGGAGCTCATAGGACAGCATCCCTGCCTGCTCCAACTCAAGAGAAACAGCATCCCTGTTCTCTCTTCCAGCCAAATGGACAAAGTTTTTGTCCTGCTATGGCTTTACTGAGACAGCATCCCTGTCTGGCATTTCCATCATTACAAATAGGTTCAGTGGATAATTCCCCACTGCTCTAAACTAAAACTTACTGATAGAAACTCTGAAAATACATCTTCACATTGTTGGTTAGCTAAAAAACTTCAAACAGGGTGGTTTACATCCCCACAGGGAAGTAACCATATAGTGGATGATAAAGGGAGTAACCAGTCTATTGCAGAGCTACTCTCTACTTATCACCACTTAGACAATAAAGTCTCAACTGGCCAAGGTTAGCCTTATTGTCCTTCGTTTGGGGGGGGGTTGTGTGAGAAGGTAGCCTCTTTCTAGCCTTGTTACCCCCACTTTTGGCCTGTTTGTGAGTGTATGTCCA